>NC_068292.1:12303260-12948260 GCF_025860055.1 Xyrauchen texanus | reverse complement strand
GTCTCTTTTGTCTGTCTTATCTATCTATCTATCTATCTATCTATCTATCTATCTATCTATCTATCTATCTATCTATCTATCTATCTATCTATCTATCTATCTATCTATATATCTGTCTGTCTGTCTGTCTGTCTGTCTGTCTCTTTGTCTGTCTATCTATCTATCTATCTGTCTGTCTGTCTGTCTGTCTGTCTCTTTGTCTGTCTATCTACCTATCTGTCTGTCTGTCTCTGTCTGTCTGTCTGTCTCTTTGTCTGTCTGTCTCTTTGTCTGTCTGTCTGTCTGTCTGTCTGTCTGTCTGTCTGTCTGTCTCTTTGTCTGTCTATCTATCTATCTATCTATCTATCTATCTATCTATCTATCTATCTATCTATCTATCTATCTGTCTGTCTGTCTGTCTGTCTCTTTGTCTGTCTATCTATCTATCTATCTATCTGTCTGTCTCTTTGTCTGTCTGTCTATCTATCTATCTATCTATCTATCTATCTATCTATCTATCTATCTATCTATCTATCTATCTATCTATCTATCTATCTATCTATCTATCTATCTATCTATCAGCTATGCTGATGACGCATAACTCTACTTGTCTTTCCAGCCCATGACACCACAGTGACTGCTCGAGATAAGCTGCCTGTCTGGCAGACATCTCAGCCTGGATGAAGGAACACCACATTCAACTCAACTCAGCCAAGACCGAACTCCTTGTCTTTCCAGCCAACCCTGCTGTTGAACACAACATCACCCGTGCAGCTGGGTCCAACTTCAGTTTCACCTTCCAAAGCGGTCAGAAATCTAGGGGTAACCATTGATGATGAGCTAAATTTCACTGACCACATTTCAAAGACTGCAAGATCATGTAGATTTACACTCGACAATATCAGGAAGATAAGATCCTTCCTCTCTGTACATGCCACACAACTGCTCGTTCAGTGAGCCTTGTCATAACTAGACTGGACTACTGTAGCAGCTCTCATTGCAGGCCTTCCTGCATGTGCTATTAGACCTCTCCAAATGATCCAGAATGCAGCAGCACTTCTGGTCTTTAATGAACCTAAGAGGCACATGTTACACCACTTTTTGTCTCTCTCCACTCTCTGTCTATCTATCTATTCACTGTCTGTCTCTTTGTCTATCTATCTGTCTGTCTGTCTATCTGTCTGTCTATGTATGTATGTATGTATGTATGTATCTATCTATCTATCTATCTATCTATCTATCTATCTATCTATCTATCTATCTATCTATCTATCTATCTGTCTATCTTTCTGTCTATCTATATGTCTATCTATATGTCTATCTATATGTCTGTCTTTTCTTTCTATCTATCTGTCTGTCAGTCTGTCTTTGTGTCTGTCTGTCTTATCTATCTATCTGTCTGTCTGTCTATCTGTCTTTTCTATCTATCTCTGTCTGTTTGTCTATCTGTCTGTCTATGTATGTATTCTATCTATCTGTCTGTCTGTCTGTCTGTCTGTCTGTCTGTCTATATGTCTGTCTGTCTGTCTATCTATATGTCTGTCTTTTCTTTCTATCTATCTGTCTTATCTATCTATCTATCTGTCTGTCTGTCTGTCTGTCTGTCTGTCTGTCTGTCTATCTATATGTCTGTCTTTTCTTTCTATCTATCTGTCTTATCTATCTATCTATCTGTCTGTCTGTCTGTCTGTCTGTCTGTCTATCTATATGTCTGTCTTTTCTTTCTATCTATCTGTCTGTCTGTCTGTCTGTCTGTCTATATGTCTGTCTTTTCTTTCTATCTATCTGTCTTATCTATCTATCTATCTGTCTGTCTGTCTGTCTGTCTGTCTGTCTATCTATATGTCTGTCTTTTCTTTCTATCTATCTGTCTTATCTATCTATCAATTCAATTCAATTCAATTCAAAGGGGCTTTATTGGCATGAATGTAAACAATACAATATTGCCAAAGCAGAACTACATCTTAATCTATACATTTAGTTTAACAAATTTAACACATATAAAAATAAATACAGAACAGGTTCAGAACTGCTGAAGACCACAGTGTTTAAATAACTGAAGAGAACTGACATATACTGACACATAAATGAATATACACACATACACTGAGGGTCACTGTAGGGGAACATTGGGGTGACACAGGGGTAAAACACATAACACAGATTCACCCACTGTCTCTCAGACTGTGACACGTTAAAGCGTATCTTGCAGCCAGTGCTGCTGTGTGTCCCTCTCAAGTATTATATTAATTTGTTCTTGTTCTGTCATTGTTATAAATGTGTCTATGCTGTGTGTTAATTTATCCATATAAATGTCCCTTGTATTTTTAAATTTTGGGCAGTGAAGGAGAAAGTGCACCTCTGTCTCAACCTCACCTGTCGGTACAGTGAGCACACACCCTTTCTTCTCTGGGTAACCATGTTTTCTGTGTCTGCCTCTCTCGATGGTGAGACTGTGCTCACTGAGCCTGTACTTGCTCAGGATCTGTCTCTGCTTTGTATCTCTGACAGTCAGGAGATACTCTTCCAATTCATACTTTGATTTTAGAGTCCGATAGAATTGTAATTTGCTTTGTGTTTTAGTTTCTTGATCCCAATGTTCCAGATAGGTGATTTGAGATTGTTTGATGATCTGATTTATTCTGATGTTTGGTTGTAAAGCAGTGCTGGTCTGAGGCTGGTTACTGTTAGTACTGTTAACGGGTTAGTGAGTCTCAGAACCAGCTGACTGAGGGACTGTTTTCAGGGTTCAGTTCTTGGGTTTGTAGGCTTTATAATGAAGCGACTCTGTGGGACTTGATTTTAAATGCATCCAAAAATTTAGAGATCTTTTTTGTATGTTAATGATCAATGGGAATCGTCCTAATTCTGCCCTGCATGCATTATTGGGTGTTTTCCTTTGTAATTTCAAAATTAATTTGCAGAATTCTGTGTGTAGGGCTTCTGTTGGATGTCTGTCCCATCTAGTGTAGTTCTGATCACTGAGATGTATTCTATCTATCTGTCTGTCTGTCTGTCTGTCTGTCTGTCTGTCTATATGTCTGTCTGTCTGTCTATCTATATGTCTGTCTTTTCTTTCTATCTATCTGTCTTATCTATCTATCTGTCTGTCTGTCTGTCTGTCTGTCTGTCTGTCTGTCTATCTATATGTCTGTCTTTTCTTTTCTTGTCTGTCTGTCTGTCTATCTATATGTCTGTCTGTCTGTCTATCTATCTGTCTGTCTGTCTGTCTGTCTATATGTCTGTCTGTCTATCTATATGTCTGTCTTTTCTTTCTATCTATCTGTCCTATCTATCTGTCTGTCTGTCTGTCTGTCTGTCTGTCTGTCTATCTGTCTTTTCTATCTATCTCTGTCTGTTTGTCTATCTGTCTGTCTATGTATGTATTCTATCTATCTGTCTGTCTGTCTGTCTGTCTGTCTGTCTATCTATATGTCTGTCTTTTCTTTCTATCTATCTGTCTTATCTATCTATCTATCTGTCTGTCTGTCTGTCTGTCTGTCTGTCTATCTATATGTCTGTCTTTTCTTTCTATCTATCTGTCTTATCTATCTATCTATCTGTCTGTCTGTCTGTCTGTCTGTCTCTTTGTCTGTCTATCTATCTATCTATCTATCTATCTATCTATCTATCCTATCTATCTATCTATCTATCTATCTATCTATCTATCTATCTATCAGCTATGCTGATTACCATAACTCTACTTGTCTTTCCAGCCGCGACACCACAGTGACTGCTCAGATAAGCTGCCTGTCTGGCAGACATCTCAGCCTGGATGAAGGAACACCACATTCAACTCAACTCAGCCAAGACCGAACTCCTTGTCTTTCCAGCCAACCCTGCTGTTGAACACAACATCACCCGTGCAGCTGGGTCCAACTTCAGTTTCACCTTCCAAAGCGGTCAGAAATCTAGGGGTAACCATTGATGATGAGCTAAATTTCACTGACCACATTTCAAAGACTGCAAGATCATGTAGATTTACACTCGACAATATCAGGAAGATAAGATCCTTCCTCTCTGTACATGCCACACAACTGCTCGTTCAGTGGCCTTGTCATAACTAGACTGGACTACTGTAGCAGCTCTCATTGCAGGCCTTCCTGCATGTGCTATTAGACCTCTCCAAATGATCCAGAATGCAGCAGCACTTCTGGTCTTTAATGAACCTAAGAGGCACATGTTACACCACTTTTGTCTCTCTCCACTCTCTGTCTATCTATCTATTCACTGTCTGTCTCTTTGTCTATCTATCTGTCTGTCTGTCTATCTGTCTGTCTATGTATGTATGTATGTATGTATGTATGTATGCTATCTATCTATCTATCTATCTATCTATCTATCTATCTATCTATCTATCTATCTATCTATCTATCTATCTATCTGTCTATCTTTCTGTTTATCTATATGTCTATCTATATGTCTGTCTTTTCTTTCTATCTATCTGTCTTATCTATCTGTCTGTCAGTCTGTCTTTGTGTCTGTCTGTCTTATCTATCTATCTGTCTGTCTGTCTATCTGTCTTTTCTATCTATCTCTGTCTGTCTGTCTATATGTCTGTCTATCTATATATCTGTCTTTCTATCTATCTATCTATCTATCTATCTATCTATCTATCTATCTATCTATCTATCTTTCTATCTATCATCTGATCGTGGCTGCATTTTCTCTTCTAGTAGTTTTAGATCTAAGTGCTGCATTAGACCACGATAGATCACGACATTCTCTTGAATAGGCTGGAGAATTATGTTGGAATTTGTGGAGTTGCATTAGCATGGTTTAGGTCATATTTAGCAGACCACTACCACTTTGTCTATGTAAATGAGGAATCGTCAAACCAAACAAAAGTTAAATATGGAGTGCCACAGGGATCAGTTTTAGGGCTTCTGCTTTTCTCCATGTATATGCTTCCCTGGGAGATATTATCAGGAATCAGTGGAATATGTTTCCACTGCTATGCTGACGATACACAACTTTATATTTCTTCAAAACTTGATGAGATTTCACAATTCTCAAAATTAGCAGAGTGTATCAATTAAATAAAAGATTGGATGGCCAGAAATTTCCTTCTACTCAATTCTGACAAAACAGAGGTTCTAATTATTGGACCAAAAACCTCTAAAAATAAGCAGCTAAAATATAATTTGACTCTAGATGGATGTTCTGTTACATCATCTTCAACAGTGAAAAACTTAGGTGTTATGTTTGATACAATCTGTCCTTTGAAAATCAAATTACAGATGTTTGTAGCACAGCATTCTTCCGCCTCAGAAATAGTGCTAAATGAAGGCATATGCTCTCTGTTGCTGATGCGAAAAACTAATTCATAGCTCATGACCTAAAGACTAGATTATTGTAATGCATTACTGGGAGGATGTCCAGCAAGATCAATAAATAAACTTCAATTGGTTCAAAATGCATCAGCATTTTAAAATTCTATTAACTACATACAAAGCTTTGAATGGTCTAGCTCCACTGATGCTTAAATGATCTTCTGTCACGCTATATTCCATCCGTTCATTCACGATCGCTAAAATTCTGGCCTGTTAATAGTTCCTAGAATATCAAAATCCACAAAGGAGGTAGATCCTTTTCATATTTGGCTCTAAACTATGGAATAGTCTCCCAAACACTGTTAGAGATGCAGACACACCCTCTCAGTTTAAGTCTAGACTAGCGACTCATCTATTTAGCCAGACATACACCTAATTTATCCTCCAACCCACAATTAGGCTGCTTTAGTTGGGTCTCCGGAACCAGAAACAGTGATCATGATCTCTAACTCTGCAATACATTTTATGGCATCTATGCTTACATCTTTTTATTTGTTTCCTTGTCTCAACCTCGGGACTCCTATCCTGAGGTCACCAGAACCGGCTGGATCCAGCACCATTCCTGCTTACGTGTTGGACTCCACTGCTTCATGTAAGCTGAATGATGATGACTAAATGCAGCGGTGCCAGCCAAACATCACTTCGGTCTATTATGATGGACTTCAGAGGATGAACTGATACCAACTCCAACCTGCATCACCTCGGTCTATTGATGGACTCACGATCTTGAAATGGAATGCATAGACTAGCTATTGCCAACAAAAGCCTTCATCAGCCAATTAACAAGGACAATTGCATCTATGTGAACTTCTGCAATTAATCTAGATGGACTTCAAAGCCTGTGGTCATTAATCTTACAGTTCAAACACAATCAATGTTTAAACAATGACCCTTAACCCTTACTTAGTTTAATAATTTTAAACCATGATTTTAACTATACACAAGTAATATTTACATTATATTCATGATGTTAGCCAGAGGAACTGGCCCCCACAGTAAGTCTGGTTTCTCCCAAGGTTATTTTTCTCCATTAATCCACATCTTATGGAGTTTTGTGTTCCTTGCCACAGTAAGCCTACAGCTTGCTCACTGGGGTTATTAATACAATTATTATTTAATTATTTTTAAACACGATTAAGAATCGTATTTTATCTAATTGCACAATGATGATTCATCGACATTACAGTTTTATAGATCTGTTAATGCTGATCTTCTGTAAAGCTGCTTTGAAGCGATGTGTGTTGTGAAAGAGCTATCTGAATAAAATTGACTTGACTATCTGTCTGTCTGTCTCTCTGTCTATCTATCAGTCTGTCTGTCTGTCTGTCTGTGTCTGGTTTTGTGTGTCTCTATGTAACTAATTAACTAACTAACTAATAAAGCTTTTAAATAATGTTTAAACTTTTTTTATCATTATTATTATTATTTCACAATATTTCTTTTACTTGTATGTGAGGAGTATTTTTGAGTCAGTTAATTTGATCAAAGATATGTTTCCAAAAATGAAATAAATGAAAAACAAATAACAGAAGGATATTTTGTAGAAAACAAAATGTTTTGAAAATAAACTGCTTCAAATATTGCATAGGTTTAAATTTGTAAGTAGTAAAGTGTAATTCTCCATCAGTCCACTAGGGTTAGCCCCAGTCCGCTGGGGTTAGTTGGGGATTAAATCACTAGTTGACCCTAACCCCTAGCCCTCTGGGGTTAAAAGTCTGTAGGTATAGAGGTAAAAACGACTTCCACCCTCATTATGTCCACCCTCATTTGCATATCGAATCTGATTGGCTGGATTGTTTCACAGATAAATCTTTAGGGCGGTCGGTCGATTTTGCCAAGCTTGGTGTCATCGAATTCAGAATTCCGTCTGCATTCATGTGACGAGGAGAGATGAACAGAAGAAGAGAGCAATGGAAATGTAAGCTGAAAAGGTAGAAGAGTCTTTTACGCGTAGGTTGTGAGTGGTTTAAAAATGTCACATGCACGCCTTTAAGATTTGCATGAATACGACTGTAATGGAGGCGTGGTAATGAGCGCATTTTTCACAAGAACGCTGAAATGTTTTTGTAGGAATTGTTGGGTGGGATAAACTCAATCCTTTATTATTATTATCATTTCATGAAACTTATCGGGGCATGCTTGTGAGGAGGAGATTATTGTGTTGCGAGCAGAGCAGACTTGAGTCAGTAAATATAGCCTATTAAAGAAATTGTTCCAAAAACAAATGCATCAGAAAATAACCGAAGGACTTGAAAAACTTTTAAGAATAAAAGCGGCATCGAATCTTGCCCACGATAATGAGATGACACACTTGTTAGGAGCGTTTTGCCCTTTGAAATGAAATCTCGCGAAATCAATAAAGCCCATTCGCGGTTCACTCAGCTGAGTCATCGATTACAATAACAACACATCAATTCAGATTTCCTTAAAGATAACTTTTTTTTTTTTTTATTTAATTTATTTTTTATTAATAATCATGCCAAGGTCTTACATTAAATTGTGTCCAAAATTGCAGAACATGAATAGCCAAAAAATAATAATAAATAATAAAAATAATATAAGGTTGAACAATGAAAGCATTTTTGACTTTTCAATGATTTTTTGTTTTTTATGCCCGTCAAAGACATAATATAGAAGTTACAGTCAACCAGAAAAAGTGACTTGACATTTGCAACTCTCCACGTGTCCAACTTGCAGAGGTGGGACCAAGTCATTGTTTTCCAAGTCACAAGTAAGTCTCAAGTCATTGCATTAAAGTCGAGTGAAGTCCCAAGTCAAGGCAGTCAAGTCCCAAGTCAAGGCAGTCAAGTCCCAAGTCAAGGCAGGTCAAGTCCCAAGTCAAGGCAGTCAAGTCCCAAGTCAGGCAGTCAAGTCCCAAGTCAGTCAAGTCAATTTACAAATCGTCAACTTTTAGCTTCAAGTCTTAAGATGTTCTCCGGAAGAAAGAAAGTTGAACATGTAGATTCGAGATATTTTGCGGGTTCATTAAGTCAACAATTTCAAGTAGTAAATGCATACTATATCTGTCTGTTGTCTCTCTCAATATCTCCATGTATTCCTGCACCATCATTAGTCACTGTCCACCAGTCATCTCTGTCCTACAGCTGTCACTGATTTCACGTGGCCTTACTGGCAGATTTACTAAATGTGCTCACTGCAAAATATAGTTTCACTCTGCTCAAGCTCTATTGAAATTTAAGGGCCAAGGTTTTTGGCCTAGAATTCTAGCTCTGTTCAAGGCTTTTCCTTGGTCAGAGAGACTGAATATTTCTTCATTGTTAATGAACACTTTAAGTCTATAATATTTCCTTTCCCTGGGGTGCAGCATCAAACATTTCACATGAACAATATGTAGATCTTCATGATGAAATCTCAATTTGTTTGTCACCCTGAAAAATGTGCAGTCTGAGTCAAACGTTTGGACAGGCCTGCTCTTATTCTTTTTTTTTTAGAACAGTTTTCCACATTTTAGGATAACAGTAAAGTCATTACATTTCTTAAAAGTATATTCCGGGTTCAGTATAAGTGAAGCTCAATCGAAAAAATGTATTTAGACCCATCCCTCCTTTTCTAAATTTGAGGTTGCAGTGAGGTACTTATAATAGAAGTGAATGGGCCAATTTTTAGAGCATTTAAAGGAGAAATGTGATGCTTAAAATGTAACATTTTTATAAACGCTCTTAAATAATTTCTAAAGCTGTAAGGTTGTTTTTTGGTCATTTTAGTGTTTAGTGTTTTACGATGTCACAGCAACAAAGTTGTAAAATGTAATATATCTTTACACAGAAAAGGTCAGTAAGTGATTTATCACACTAAAATCATGTTTACATGCATATTGTTTACATCTTGTGGCTATGCTTGTGCAACAGTATTTTAACATTTATAGATTGGCCCCATTCACTTCCATTGTAAGTGCCTCACTGGAACCCAGATTTCTGCTATTTAAAAAAAAAAATTAAAAAAAAAGGCACAAGTCCATTTTTTTATTTTATGCAATCGACATTATGCCACAAATGCTATTGATTGAGCTTAATTTGTATTGAACCTGGAATAGTTATTCCAGGGACTAAAATGTTGAACGAACAAAAGCTTCTTCAAACTAGCCTCCCTTTGTCTAGCTTACAGCTCTGCACACTCTCAACCAACTTCATGACGTGTTACACTTTTTCAATAGGATTGAAGCAGTTCCCATATACTGGATGCTGGACACCTCACCATACGGTCCAACTTATCCATTATAAAAATCGTACATAAAACTATTAGTTTTGTAAAGAAATTCATTCATAGGTAGACAGTTGTATTTGTCTACAAAACTAAATTCAAGCATTTAATTATGCGTCTTTATGAACAGAAATTCAGTCAAGTGGTATTAAACAAAATTTCAAAAAGAAGGAAATGTCAAACTACATGATTCTTTATTGACAGAGCAAAGTTGCAGTGTCCATGATTTGGTTTCAATGTTTGTGTGCTAAAGATGCGCATGCCCCTCTCAGCAGCAGAGCAGACGGCAGACATTAGTGTGTTTGAATCAGACTCTGAGCTGGCCTCCAGATCTCGAGCCGCACCGCAGCATTCAGAGGACGAGAGTCATCCAGAGCACAGCACACCGCTCTCCAGGCCTGGTCAGACCTCTCATCTCATCACATTTCTGCCAGTGTCAGATTAAGAAGTATTCACATGCTGTGTTTGGGGATAGTGGCACCCCAACATTAATCTGACCTAATTTTGCCCTTTTTTCTAAATGACACCAAAATGACAAATGGTACAGTTTGATAACTGCAAAAATAATGGATACATTTGAAAATCAATGTGATGTCATTTAGAAAAATGCCTGCTTTGTTTATTTGTCTCTGTCTTTCTTGTAGGTACTGTGTGTCATGTGTTATTTGTGTTTCATTTAGTTGTTCCCACCAGTTTGTTCATAAAGATACTCTATTCTGATTACAGGTCAGAATAATGACATCTAATATTAGGCTGCTACACAGCTATCAGATCACTTAAAGGAATATTCCGGGTTCAATACAACTTAACCTCAGTTGGCAGCATTTGTGGCATAATGTTGATTGCCTCAAAAAATTGTTTGTAAAAATTTCTCAAACAACAAAAATCATGATAACATTAAGGCGTTCACAATGGAGGTGAATGGGGCCAGTCCAAAAACATAAAAATACAAACAGTTTGAAAATGATATCCACAATTTGTAAACACTACATACTGCATGTGTAAACATGATTTTAGTGTGATAGTCGCTTACTAACCTTATCTGTGTTATATAGAAGTTATATAAACTTGTTGCCATGACGATGCAACGCCACTAAACAATG
Source organism: Xyrauchen texanus (assembly GCF_025860055.1). Lineage (NCBI taxonomy): Eukaryota > Metazoa > Chordata > Actinopteri > Cypriniformes > Catostomidae > Xyrauchen > Xyrauchen texanus. Next base: position 12,937,624 of record NC_068292.1, on the reverse strand, counting down.
TAATCGATTTTATCACACTAAAATAATTTAGAACAGAGATTTTATCACTCTTAGATCATGTTAACAAGTATAATGTTTATGTCTTGTGGCTATAATCTTGAAACAATTTAAGTTTTAATGTTTATGGACTGGCCCCATTCACTTCCATTGTAAGAGCCTTACTGTAACCACAAATTTATGTATATTTTCTCCCAATTTGGAATGCCCAACTCCCACTACTTAGTAGATCCTCGTGGTGGCATGGTTACTCACCTCAATCCGGGTGGCAGAGGACAAGTCCCAGTTGCCTCCGCTTCTGAGACGTCAATCCGTCCATTTTATCACATGGCTCGTTGCGCATGACACCGCGGAGACTCGCAGCATGTGGTGGCTCATGCTACTCTCCATTATCCACTCACAACTTACCACACACCCCATTGAGAGCAAAAACAACTAATCTTGACCACAAGGAGGTCACCCTATGTGACTCTTCCCTCCCTAGCAACCAGGACAATTTGGTTGCTAAGGAGACCTGGCTGGAGTCACTCAAGGTTCGAACTCGCCACTCCAAGGGTGATAGTCAGCGTCAACACTCGCTGAGCTACACAGGCCCCATCATTTATATTTGTTACGTTTTAAATAAATGAGGGATAAGTCGAAAATATTTTCTGTGGTTATCAACATCATGCTGCAAATGCTAGCGATTAAACAAATTGCTTTGTACCTGGGTTAACAATTTTTTTGTGTTAAAACCCATTCGAAACACTGTGATCTGAAAAATATATTTTTCAAAAATAAAAGAGTTGGTAGTCTAAAGTTACTTTTTATTTGAGGGGGCTTTTTTTCTTTTTTCTTTGGACATAATCCTACTTTCTCGGCTGTATTATTCATTACTGTCCAACATATCTCCACTTCTTAGTGAGGATGTCCACAGCAACTGATTCCTCCCAGAAGTCCGCTCGAATAAACTCTGAAGAGAGCAACTCTAAGGCCAAGGACATGCCCCTCAGCAGCAACAAAGACAAGGACTCGAGTCAAAGCAGCAAGTCTGCTGACTCTGGAGAAGAAGTTGATAAAGACTTTATTTTTGTATGAGAACGAAAGACCGCTTCACCGTGCATCATTCCATCCTGCCAATACAAACCTCACCAAATTTTCTGACACCAACTTTCCCAACTGTAGCATCCACAACCCTAATAGGCAGGAAGTGTGATTGTGTGTGGATGTGTGTTTTGAATCAATGTGTGCATGCTTGCATGCTTATTTCCACCATTCTTAAACTGCTATATGACGTGTTTAGGAAGCGACTTGGTTGCATTGTAGCACATTCAGTACCAGGGCTCAAGCACTGTTAGACTATGTGTGCTTATACTGTATTAAAATACCCTTTACACGCTCTTAAAGCAGCAGACGAGTCTGATTCTGTTCTGTCCGTTTAACCCTTATGCCTTAGTCACACTGTACTGTAATCTGAGTCAAAGCAGGACACCGAGGCATTTCATTTTCTACCGTTAGAAAATATATCTCTGGAGACATAATGAATATTATCTTTTTAACAGTGTGTGTCCAGTTTTATCTGCTTAAGTTTCCGGCTTCATTCCGAGGTGTGTCCATCCAGGGGTCTGTTGGTTTCTTTTCTGTAATTGTAAAGTAATGGATGAAATCCGTTTCATTTATTTTACTTTTTCTCAGTTAACTGTATTTTAAAGATAGTATATAATAATAAAAATATATATTATTATTTACTTGCTCTTATGCCATTCCAATTCGGTATGCTGTTGTTATTTTTCATTTGTATTTTTTTGTGGAACACAGAAGTAGAAATTTTATAGTATTCAGGGGCCGTCAATCTCCAAAAACACCAAAAAAGCCCCATAGAAGTATTACACAAGTAGTCCGTTCGACTATATACACATATATGCACTATACTGTATATTTTTTGTTATTTTTATAGTTGTCTTTTGAAGCCATACAATATCTTTGTGTGTGGAGTAGACCGAACTAAATCGTTCAATGATTATCTTCCTTTCAAATACTTTTATGGTGTTTTTAATGGTGTTTTTTGTCTTTTCTTGAAAAAATATAAAAGCATATGAGTTTGGAACGATAAGAGGCTGGGTATAAAATGACATTGGGTCTGTTCCAAAACCTAGTGAGAGTCCTCCAGCGGCAGCAATTAAGACATTACAGTGCTCCTGAGGATGAGTGGATACAATGACACCCGGTACGGAGAGGTTTGGCGACCACGTGTTAAATTTGTACAGCGATGATTTCACCTCTAAAGAATTAAATTGTGCCAAAAAATTACTAAAACAGCAATTGCGAGTGGGGTGGCCAATGGTGTTTTTAGGTTTCTGTCCATGGTGGCCACAGCCACCCCTGGCCACCTCCTAGCTCCGCCACTGCTCACTAAGTTTTGGAACAGACCCTTAGATTTCATTTTAGGGTCTTGTTGACAATTATTTTACTTTTAGTCTTTTCTCCTGGTCTGTCTAATTGCACTGGATTTTCTCTTCTGGTTTTATGTCATAATGAATAATATTTTATGAATTGTGGGAGAAAAAAAAATAGCATTTGATTTTTTTTTTTCCTCCAAAACAGACAACTATATGTATTTGTCACTTTGTCAGTATGTTTGATATGCATGTTTGTGTGTTTGTGTGTGTGTGTGTGTGTTCGTTCAATTGACCTGTTTCATGTGACATCACTGAATGACCGCACCGCCATGTTTGTGACCAATATTCCATGTACATTCAATGTTCTGTGGGATGCGACAAAAACCTTCTTCAAATGTTAAAAGCAGCTCCTACGTTCATACAGATGAGATCATTACAGACATGTTTTAATACTAGAAAACAACACAAAAGCAATTGTAACTTCTGATTGAGTGATGTTTACGGTGATGTATCAGTGGGCATGTGTACTCACCGGTCACACATCAGACTCGCTGGCGTACGGCTATGAATCATGGATAAAATATTTTTAAATGTTGTGGAAGTTCAATTTGCCAATATTTGTGCTATCTTCAGACCTGGATGAATTTTCCTGGGACTTTGCATGGATCAAAAGCTATTTTTGATGTTTTTTTATTTATTTATTTTTTATTCCTTCACCGCCATTGTTTCCTCCCGCTGATGGTCACAAATATGGCAGCTGTGGAGAAAAGTGGCATCACTGAAAAAGGTTAATATGTTTGTTTCAAGGGCACAGAAAAAGCCTTGACTAAACTAAACTGCACTGTTCATAATGATTCGTCAATGAAAATCTTTTTAGTCTAGGACTTAACCTAATCTGTGTCTGAAAAAGGCAGATTGAATAGATAAAGTATTTGATCGTGAAATATTACCATTTAATATGTGTGAAATGGCATGTATGTATGTGTACACAGAACATCTAATGAAAAGGTACTAATCATAATGCTGAATAAAGTGCAAATTGTCATTTTAAGATTATTACGACTTGTGATTGGTGCCGCTTTTTTAACCGACACAACTGGCTCTTCCTCCTGAATTGGAATGTAAATTCTGTTGATATAATGCTTGGCAGTTTCTAATCATTTTGTTAATGCACACTGCTGGGCACAATGAATTAATATTTTCTTTATGGGAAAGGGCAAATGTGAAAAGAATATAAATGTATGTGGTCAGTGTTGATATTAAAATGAAATCTTGTTTTTCTTTAATAGTGTTTTTTCAGAGCAGCAGTCTCTTCTACTCTTTCTTTGTTTGTCATGCAGTATTTTGATTCACTGGTTTGGGGGGATAATCATGAGGTTGACTCTTTAATGTTTTACACTCATGTTCTATCAGTCGTGGACATTTTATTGGTGTGTCTATTTATGTCAGTTCAATTAAAACTGATTTTACAAATTAAACATGACTCTCTGGATATATTTTTCTGCACATTGTGGGCAATTCCTTTATCAGTCAGATGATTAAATGATAACCTTTTGTATTGTAGAATTAGATTATTTGAACTGGTCTGTCTTGTATCTGTATATGCAATGCCCATCTTGAAACTTGTATAACTTGTGAACTATTATAAGCAAAACTACTGGAACTCTTTGGATTCTTTGAGTTATGTTTTAGGGTACACCTCAAGCCATATGTTATACCTCAAAAACATACTTAATGTTCAGGTCTGTGTATCTCAAATGCATTGCAGGCTTAAGTTGATCATAGAGACCATTGGTGCCAACTAAGGCTTACAATACTTTTGGGAAACGCAGCTCAGGCTGGTACTTTGACTTTCCCTGAAAGAGTTTACATTACTTCTGCCATGTCTATTTTATGGTAAATCTGTGTTAAATCTTCAATGATACCTTTCAAATGGGTTTGACCATTACATGGATATGGAATGTGTTTGTTTTCCATGACAACTATTGTCTAATTTATAAAATATGAAGTTATCATTTTTAAATAAGAAACTGAATAAGATTAAAGAAAACAAAGCAATTTTTGGTTTATGCCTGTGGGTTTCTTGGTTTTTATGCTGTTTTGGAAAACACATCAGATATGGCAGATGATGAAGACCCCCAAAACACTGTTCATTGAGGATATTGTAAATATGTAAAATGTTGGAGTTCTTTCTCAAGAACTGAAGATGAAGAATGATCTAAAGAAGATCATGCCTGTTCCTCAAACTCATACTTGAGTATAACAAACCAGTATGATACTGATGACTGTCTACCTCACTGTGACTGTGCAGAAGAGGATCTCTCTGCTAAGAATCAACACAAGGGAAGTTTCTGAGTGCATTTCAGAGATCCACTGAGACTTGGCAGGTTGATTTGCCTCTTGAGTCTGACAATATGTCTTCTGGTGAAGTTAAGATCGCTAACCTAGAGTTCTGCTCCTCCTCTGAAGATGTGACTCCCTCAAGCTCCTCCAGTTCCAGCTTCTCATCTTTCCTGGATGAACTTAAGAAACCATAGAACGTCCTGAAGGAGGATCTGACTACCAAAAAATGGGCATATTTTGACCCCCATGATGAGAGCCTGTGTGTGGAGCTCTGGGATTTTGGACAGGAAGAGAATCAAGGGGAATGTTACAAGATGAATTGGGAGATCATAACTGATGAGTGTGGTAATGTGTTGGATGAAGGCATCAAGTTGTCAGCAAGTTCTGACATCTGAACTCTGAGGAAGAAGAAAATCACACATCCTCTGCAGAATACTTTCCATCAAGTGCATCTTGGATCTGCATAGACCTCCACAGGATATACATATTGTAAATAGTTCATGCTTTTTCTCTTTATTTCCTACGTTTCCCAATTCCAAATTCAAATAAGGTTTGTTAAACCAAAATACCTTGTTTGGTGAATTATGGTACTGCTGTCTGGACAGAAAGAGGCTTGTAGTTATTGTTAAGCCATATAATAAAATTGTGGTAAACGACTAAATTAGCACATCCAAAAATGTATCTCTAGTTACTAGACAGTAACCTGTACACTGCCATACAGTGTCACGTGTAGGGTATTTCCCATGTGAACCCACATGCAGCCTGTTTAATCCAAATAGTTCTCATATGTTTAATCTATGAGAAACCTGTCAACACACATCTTAAAAATGGAAGACCTAGGAGGATAAAAAGAAAGCCAAGAATGCAGTGTTTTGTTATGGAAACAGACACTTTCAAAATCAACAAAGGTCACAACATAACAGTGCAATGCAATTGTTTGTCAGCAACTAAACATCTCAGTTACTCATGTAAACTTGGTTCCCTAAAAGGAGGGAATGAGGCACTGCATCAACGCTATGGGAGAACCAATCAGGACAGACTTTGAAAACCTATACAGTACCATCATGCCATTTTGATTGGCTGGTGAAGCTTAGTGTTCCGCCTATGCTTACTTCATCGTGAGCATATGAGCCAGAGATCAGACTTACAATGACAGGATTTTTCGACTGAATGGAAGGAGAGTATATCTCTCGTCCAATGACAGTGAAAAATCAGTAGCTGGGGCACAGCTACACAGCATCTTGTTCCCTCCTTTCAGGGAACCAAAGTTACGTGAGAAATCGAGATGTACCCTTTCAAGAAGGTAACTTCGACACTGAGTCAGAAGCTGCTGCTATGGGAGCTGTATACTATAATGTCATAGAACTGATGTGCAATACCTACTAGTCATTATATGGTAATCTAAAGCATTGCTGGAGCCGCACCTTCATATTGAGAAACAGGAAGTTTCACAGAATCTGAAAGTGTGGACCCAAATGCGGTCAAAAGCATTTATTGAAACAAACCAGCATACAAAGAAACAAAGTCCATAATCCAAGCACTTAAGTACATAATCCAAATAAAACTGGAATAGGACAGTGGAGATGGCAGAGGAGAGTAAACCGAAAACCAGGTGATGAACCAGTGAGCACTTAAACTACAGAACAAAACATTAAACAAAACCAACTGGAGAACAAGACTAGAGCTAGGTAACACTTTAAAAAACAATCCGGCAAACAACAGTGCACACAAGAGGGCTTAACTAGGGAGAGGGTGATTGGGAACAGGTGCCACTGATCCTAGCATTTTCAAGGCAAAAGAGCAAGCATACTGTGCATGACACCTGCAAAACACAAGAGGGAAAGAGAACACACAGACATATGTACCAACACACAGCAAAACAGACATAGAAGGAGGGGCACTGCAGACAGGGTCATGACAATGCCCCCTCCCCAGGGCAGGAGCTGGAGACCACAGGGAAACCAGACATGTAGGAGAACAAGAATGATATGGTGGTTGGCCAGGAAACTAGGACTGGCCAGGCATCCAGGGTGGACGGCCGAAAAATCAGGACGGACCAGGAGGGTGGCCAGGGAACCAGGACGGACCAGGCAGAAAACGCAGAGACCGAGTGAGATACAACAGACATTTGGAGGTTGGGTGGGCAGATAATGAGGGAGGTCTGGACAGGGAAACAGGACTAAGGGGAACTGACTGGACAGAACAAAGTTCAGGAATGGATTGAAGGGACAACTGACAGTGTGAGGAAAGAGTTGGTGATGGGGAAGATGGAACTAGAGACAGGATGAGGACAGGGAGAAGGGTGGTAGTGACAAGATGGACATGGATAGCAGCACGGGAAAGCACAGGACTAGTGCCCTCCTTAGGAGATTGGACATAGGGAGTGACAGAAATGGTGACTGCCATGGGAACATGAGTGGATAAGGTGGTTGGAAAGGCCTTTGACGGCCATGAGGGAGAGGACTGACACAACTGCAGGTCAGAGTTTGCATGTCAGTGGTGGCCACTAGGCAGATCGTGAAGTCAGTGGCAGCTGCTAGGCAAAGGGTGAGGTCAGTGGCAGCTGCTGGGCAGAGGGTGAGGTCAGTGGCAGCTGCTGGGCAGAGAGTGAGTTCAGTCGCAGCCAACCTAGGCATAGGGTGAGGTTAAACATGTCGGCAACCATGGGCAAAGAGACTGGTCTGACAGCTGCAGAGAAGATGGATGGGTCATTGGCGACCACAGAGGAGATGGATGGGTCATTGGCGACTTCAGGGGACAGGACTGGCTGGGCGGCAGCCGCTGGACAGGGGTCAGTTCCTACCCTTACAGTGGCCCCCTCCTGGCGATCAACAGCAGGCTTGGCTGCCTCCTGGCAGACAACAATAGCCTTGGCCACATCCTGGTGATCAGCAGCTGGCTCAGGTGCTTCATGGCGGTCCACCACAGGCTGCTCTGAGAATGTTGCTTAAGATAGGTAGTAGACATCCTTCTCCGACGAGGGGTCCTACACATGGCGAGAGAGGAAATAGTGTCACTCTGGGGAGATCCCTCCTTTAAACTCTTTGCGGTGGCAGATGTAATCCACAAATTCCCAGAAGGACCAACAAGTTCCAAGGGGTTCATTAAGTCCAAGGTTGAAAATGTCTTTAATGTTAAACTCATCATAGCATCCAGCTCATTTGTGATTATGAGGAATTTGCAAGCAAATTCTTTAATGGAGAGACTCCACTGATGGAGAGAGAAAATTGCATCCACATGGGTCATCCGCTGACAAAGAGAGTACTGGCTAGCTAAATGTGGAACTAGAAAAATAAACATTCTGACTCTGCTGGATCTAGTCTGGCTGGATTATGTCATGTCACAGAATCTGAGGGTGAAGAACCAAATGCAGAGAATCAGTAAAATGTATTTATTGAAACAAACCAGTATACAAAGAAACAAAGTCCATAATCCAAGCAATCAAATCCATAATCCAAATAAAGGCTGAAACAGTAGAGTGGAGTTAGCAGAGTAGAGTAAACAGAGAACAAAATGATGAGGTGAGCAGATAAATCCACAATGATTAGGAAAATAATATCCACTAAACCCAAATCTGATTGGTGGGACTTAAACTAGAGAAAAAACATTGAAAAAAAACAACTGGAGAACAAAACTAGAGCTAGGTAACACATGAAGACACACAGACACATGCACCAACACACAACAAAAAAGACAGAGATGGTGGGAAAGTGCAGACAGTGTCATGACAAGAAGGGAGATGGGAACAATAAATCATGGCTTGATTCCAGAGAAACTAGCTATGCTGGGAAGTGAAGCAATGTCTCAACACATATTCCTGGTTAAAGGGAAGGAGTGGAGTAGAGTGATTGCCTGGTACAATGAAACTAGCCAACAGGGTAGAGAAACACTGCACACATGCTTTCATTCACAGCAGTGGTAAAACCTGGCAAAGATGTTAGTGAAGCCCAATGCCAATATGTCTTCTAGAGACACACCCCATTCCAAGAGGAGGCCATACTTCATGCTTTATGCCCATGTGACATTGTATGCCTTGTGAGTCATACACAAGCATAATAGCATCCACATTCCAGTGAGAAATTCTTTGCTTGTAGACTGCCAAACCTTTTGTGTGGCCTCCAAAGCAAACAAGCAGTTGTTCTGATACCCTGAATTGACTCATTCGGACAATGTACTTGCGTAATGTCCCCAAGGAAATCTGGCTCTTAGCCAATGCATACCATGTGTAAATCTGCTGGCCAGAGGGTGTTTGCCTATATAGGACCCCTTAGAGGTCATGAATGGTCGCTATGGTAGCGACATAACCTTGACCGTGGATGAAGTGAGTCCTGCTCCAAACACTGTTGTTGGAAGAAGATTATTGTCTGCACAGTGCAATGCTTTGGATCCAAAACTCTAAACCATACAGCACCTTGTTGAGGGGGCCCTGGCCAGTTGTATGGTGTTTTACACCAGGTGTGACATCTCTGTTGGGACAGATGAACTCCGTTCAGAGGCTAGACATGTAGTCTTCATAACTCTGGCCGATGAGCCCAGATTGTGCCTTGAGCTTGCGAGAGCAGATCTGACCTCACAGGAATTTCCCATGGTGGAGTATTTACAGTCCTGCCACATCATGGACAGTAGCTGTTGGGCTTTTTGATGTAACAAGTTTAATTGTTTCCTTGTCTTACCTGATTTTGCACAATACTTGATATAGCCAGCTGACAGGGGATACACGTATTCACATTTTTTTCTTGCCATCTGTGATCTAAGTCATCCAATGGCTGGTGGAGCTTGTTGTCATAGATTACCAGAGGCAATGATGCATGGTTTCCAGGGAGACAAGCAGGTCCGGCTTCCCAAATACCTCTCAATCCCTCTGAACAGATTGAGGGTGGAGTCTCAGATGCAGGTGTGTTTCCCCCATCCTGGCACCCTGACATTAGAGTAAACCTGCTCTGCTGCTCGGGTGGCCGGGGACATGCGTTACACATAGGAGACAGGACTTGCTTTAGAGGAGAAATCAGTTCAACAGGGTTAAAATTGGGTACTTTGACCATACTCTTCTATGGCAGTTTATATATGCCACAACTGCTGTGCTGTCTGTAACTGTCAAGATGTGAAAAATTGGTGTCTGACTGAAAGGCTCTCAGAGCCAAGAGGACTTTTAGCAATTCCAGGTGATCTGTGCCACACAGTTTGTGCATCATCCATTGAACAGGGCTTCCCAGCCTGTGTTGAACATGTCCATGTTGACAATCTTGCATTTGACAATCTTGGTGAGTGTCACACTTTACTGATAAAACTCGGTTCTCCTCAATAGCCAGCAGTGATGGTCACCATGACACAAAGTTGAATGTGTTGCCAAGTATGATGAGGGACCCTGGGGCAGAGCCAACACTGGAAAGGTCTCATCCGTAACAAGCCCATTGCTTTTTTGTAGGTGAATAGACTGAACATGTTTTTTGGTTAGGTTTCAACATAGTTACAGAGTCTAGTTTCATTCCAAGGAAGAAAACTTTCAAACTGAGTACTCGAACACTCTTTTTCCACATGCCCTTAAAGCCCCAGTGTGCTTGCAACAGGTCTCTGTTCTTGCAAGCTTGTATATTTTATTATGCTAACAGCAACCTATAGAGTCTCCACTAACAAGCTGTTGAGCTGAATCAGGTGTATTTGATTAAGGAGACATCCAAAATGTGTAGTGTTGGATTGGCCTCCAGGAGAGGTCTGAGAACCACTGGTATAGGTGCTACCTAAAATCTCTTTATTTTGACAAGGCTGTCTTCTGTCATGCCATCAGCAACAGTAAAAATGGGGCTAAATGTCCTTTGTTGCTGTGGAGATTTCACACTCTCGTTTACGGCTCTCAATGGTGGGAAAAGCGAGATATGGATTTCTGACCATTTTAGCCAGGCTTGTCATTCTATTGACACCAGGCCACCCATAGCCCTGCCAATTTCCTGGCCAGAGATTTTGGTGAACGTAGTGCCAATTCATGGCATGGTGCTTTTAAAATACACAGCAAAGGCGGAATAGAGAATAGTGAGAACGTCAAGTCAAAATGTGCAACTATGGAAATGGCAGCACCAGCAAAGCTCAAAGGCACTCAGACACCATGAATACCTTTTTTCAATGGAAGGGCCCTTTCCAGCTTGAACTTTGACAAACTTCATCAGAGAGTGGACTGAGTCATGTGTGACGACATGCCAACCAAGTTGAGTTTCATCATGCACAAGGCTTCTGGGGCCCAGATCATCACGTTTTTCTGCTGACCAGTTGCAAAGATGCTCACGAAAGATGTCTATGCTACTGGTGAAGCTGGACTCCGGCTTATATGCTCACAATGACATAGACGGAGTGCTGTCCCCTAAAGACATTCCTGTAGTGTGAGCTTCTGATGCAGCATTGAAGTTACCCGCTTGAAAGGGAACTGCTTTCAAACTTTCAAAAAACCTAAAGCATCTTGAGGTGTTTCTCACATAGTTCACCCAAACATTAAATCATAATTTAATAAACCTTTATGTATTTAAATCCTGTATGACTTTCTTCATGCTTAAAAGGGGATGTAAAGCACCTTAAAAGTATCTTAAAAATATAAATGTAGTCCATACAATTAGTGCATTTTATATAGGTCTTCTGAAGATATACAATGGCTGTGTGTGAGGAACAGATTGAAACATTGTCACTGCTCTCCTTCATGAAAGTTCATGAGACTGAAGCTGCATCTGAATTCACGTACTTTCAGAGTATGCACTGAATTTGAAAAACTTCTCAACTGTTAATAAAGAATGGTCTTTAGGTATGCAGGTCAGTATTAATGCATTGCAGGATAGCCTTCATATGAGAATGTGGGTATTGACCTGTGACCCACGTATTTATGACGTACTAACATCAACCATGATCATGTCATAAAATATGCTTTCTTTTTACTTGGTTAACAATACTTGAATAAACATGCTTTAAATAAACAGTCTGCCACATTCTGAATCATACTGAAACTAATGTGTGCAAATATATGAATTTTAATAACTGCAACATTTAAAAAAATGTTTTGAATAATTAAAGCAAAATACTGTACTTGGTTGAGAGTCAACTAACATCTGACTTAACTACAATAAATAAATAAAAATACCAAAAGTTGTGATGGAAAGGTTTACATTTTACCAGAGAAATATAAAAAATAAAGTCTCTCACTTGTCAGTGACTTCAGTCTTATGGCTTATGGAATTGTCTGCTTGGAATGTGTATAAACCTGCTTCTTCTATCGAGATGTTCAAGAATATCAGGAATGCAATGCCATCTTGGTCTGTGAAATTCTTCCACTCCACTTCCATGTGATCTGAACTATTCAAAGCTTTACACTCATGCCTAGAGAGTCTGCACCATGAGATTGTTGGTTTATTCTGACGTTGTATAGTTGCAGTTAGTGTTGTCATTGTACCAAAATTTCAGTAGTTGGTACTGATACCAGTGAAATTTCACGGTTCTCGATACCAATTTTGGTACCAGAGCATAAATATGCTAATATGACAATGTGCTATTGAACACCCATTTAGCCTATTTGAAAAGTTAAATTTCAATGTTAATAATATATTAAAAGAAATCCATATTTCACGGAGGGGTTGGGGGATCTACGCCCTGAATATTAGTGGCCTTTTGTGTCACTATATGGTGTAACTTTTATCAACAGAACCTGCTGTTACACAGCCTATCTTAGGCTTTTCGGCATGGTTGTTTTGCAGTGGTGTGTGGTGTACGTTTCAAATTAGGAGGCTGATTGCCATCTCAGCATTTTGTTTTTGTTTTTTGTTTTACAAGTCCAATAAAAATTCTTAGTTCAGTTCAAGTTTACATTTAAATAGCTTTCATGTCAAACCCATACAAATCTGAAATCTGATTTATCACAACATATGATATGAAAAAGTAGGCCTGCATAAAAATATATAATATAAAAGGTCACATATTTTCCTTACTAAAAATATATGTTGTTCTATGTAACACATTTTCCTTAAGTCAGGTTATTATCATCCAAATTGTATGGACTGTGTAGCCTATATAAGCCCCCAAGAATTAATATTATATTCTGTATGTTAATTGTCATATCTCAGATTTCTGTATGGGAAGGCATTTGAAATTCCTTTTAACTTACACTGTAAAATAAGCATGAAATACTTATTTTTGACTTATCAAGTCAAATCAAAGACTCGTCGGGTGTATGCACTAATTGTGATGATTCATTTTCATTGCCTCAAAAACAATACCTAAGGAATAAAGAAAAAAACATATTTCATGTATATTTCATATGTTCTATTGTTTTCAGTCATCTTGTTTTTTGATCGTCCGTCATCTGCTCCTTGGTAAACAACACAGGGTTCGTGGTGGCATGTATCTGTACCTGTAAGAGCGAATGCTCACTAAAAAGCGTGTCACTCACATACCATTTCATATTTCAAGTAATTATAAGTTCTATTTGATTTGAAGGTGACAGTTAGTTGTTTTCTGTGCAGATAGTTTCTCCACTTCCATTAGTTCGTCTCATATCGATCTGCGTCTGCAGAGACTCGCTGTGAGTAGGACAGTACGAGAGGCGGGCTCTATCGCATTGATTGATTGACAGAGTATTGAACGAATCAGCAAAAATCGGAGACAACGTCCCTCCTCACGTGACTTTTTGCTGTATTCGGCGGTTAATCCCCGACATTGTTGCCAATTTAGCGACTTTGTCGCTATTTTTAGCGACTTTTCAGACCCATTTAGCCACATTTTTTCAAAAAAGCGACTAGCGACAAATCTAGCGACTTTTTGGACAAACCTTAGCAACTTTCCAAATTCCAAATATCGCCAGTACTGCAAGCGTGAGGTCTTACTTCCCCGCTCCGTCTGCTCTGTTCAGTGAGCGGCTGAGAGGAGCAGCACATTCCGTTGACTGCACGCTAGCGGACATAGACATGAATGAGCTGCGCATGTGCACGCTGTGTTAGCAGGAACCAATCAGTGATCACATAGCAGCTGCCTTCTCCTTTGTTTTAATTCAAAACATTTAATTTGACCGTTTTTTCCCCTCAAACTCTTATACACATACAAAAACGCATATACACACAATATAAATTTGTCTGTGCTGTGGAAGTAACTGCTGGTTAACATGTAACGTTAGCTAAGTTCCGTTCCGTTCCGTTGTCTAACAGAAAATATGTAATTGAGAACCGTTTTACTGGACATTCGGCTATATACTTATATAAAAACAGTATGAGCACGGTTTAGGGGAGATAACCTGAAGTAGGCTACAGTACCGACAAATTAGGCAGAATGCAAATACGACGCGATGACGTCATTAATATGCTAATGACGCATGACGTCATCTGGCGACATTTAGCTACTTTTCGAGCAGGCTTTAGCTACTTTCCATTGAAAATAGTTGGCAACACCCGTCGCATCACGCCAGTGACGCCACAAGAGATCGCAATGAGCTGAAGCGAGACTTGTGAGATGCTGGGACATTGGTTTTAGAATTGTTCCTGAGCCTTAATGTCTAACGTGAACAATTAGTATGTGATAACTTAAGACAGATGCGCAAAAGTCTAGTAACATAGGCAAACATACCATCATTTCCTCATATAACAAGTTTTATTTCCTATTTCTCTGCACCACCACATTAAAAATTAGCACGAAAACCCTTTATTTCATGCAAATGGAAATCCGCCCATGTAATCTCCAGAAAGAAAATAGTAAAATAAAATAAATCTGTAGGCCTATGCAGTAATCACAAACCACTGTGACAATGCTGTTTATTCAGATGAAGATATTGGATAAAACATTACACACAATACATACATTTAAACTTTAATAGTCATTCAATTTATTCAATATTATTATTTTCATTTTAAAGTATTTTCTATGTGGTAAACTTGCCCAAATGTTGGATGGGACATTTCAGATTTTATGAAAGTTGGTTGGAATCTGAAATGTCCCAACCAACATTTGGGCAAGTCCCTATATGTTCCTACCATCCCTACCTAAATGTCCACCTTTGGCTTCAGCTTACTTACATGTTCATGTGTTCTATTGAAGGTTAATTTTGAAACTGTTTAATTTTGGCAGAGCAAGGAACATTATGTGCTGCTTATTCCTTCTAAATATTAATATAATTAACAAAAAGTATTCAAACAATAGTTTGCATTATTATTATTGGTCAAACTTTTCTCAAAGCCAAACTTAACCAAATGATTAAGGGTAGACATACACAACCAGAAGAGAAAAACGTTTCCTGTACAACACACAGTACATCTCTGTGTGGACCCCTCTTTATTTATTTTTTGCATGTGTTTTTGAGGATCACAATCATTTCTCTTCTGTAAAATGTTGTTCTTGGTGTATCAGAGGCTAGAGTACAGAATACAATTCTAGAGCACTTTATAATAGCATACTGTGACATATATACTGCAAACTGCTTAGTAACTGTACACAATATGAAGCAATAAACATTTCAAAGATTTCAGATTTATGCAAGTAGTATGCCACATTGTTGTCACATAACCTCATTAAGTTGCATGTTTAATCAAGCAAGTCACATCCAGGCATCATCTTGTAAAATTTTGGCAGTCTAGGAAGAGATTTTTTCTCTTTGAATTGAAAAAGGAATTATATTTTGGTCTGTTCTTACCCAAAACTGATTGGACCGCTTCAGAAGAGATGGATTAAACCACTGGAGTCTTATGGATTGCTTTTACACTTTTATGTGCTTTTTGGAGCTTCAAACCATTCACAATTCACTTGCATTGTATGGACCAACAGAACTGAAATATTCTTCTTAAAATCTTTGTTTGTGTTCTGCTGAAGAAAAAGTCATACACATCTGGGATGGCACGAGGGTGAGCAAATAATGAAAGAATGTTCATTTTTTTGGGTGAGTAATCCCTTTAAGCCTTAAAATAATAAACAACCAACTAGCACATCCAAAAGTAATCTCTTGTAGTTGCTATAACGTGCCAAGTAACCACCAGTCGGCGCCATTCTCTTCTAAATAACCAGAACACAACCATAAAGAAAATAATAAGCTAATGGCATAAGATTCACAAACAAGATACATTTATAACAGAACAGGTTTAATTGCTGTTCATAGTGCAGAAATACTCTGTCCTTTACCTCTTAGATTTGGTTACAGCACATCAAACATCACAAGTCAACACATTCTTGATCTTGCAAAATGCATTGAAAAATAACAAATGTGTAAATGTTAACAAAAGTTAAACAAATGTATTTAATTTTAATATAATTTTACAACAATGAATATGGCAATATTCTCACAGCTAAATAAGTTAGGGGGAAAAAAATCTTGTTTCAATAAAAAAAAAAAAAGTATGTTCATCCCTTAACTTGAGAGGGAAAGTTTAATAAACAGAACATAATGTTAACTTAAATCAAAATTGTTAAATGAGCTTAATGTCTTTTAAAGTAAACTTGGATTTCTTAAGTTCAATGAACTTCATTCTATTACAAGTCAAATTGAATACAGAAGTCAAATAGCATATACAGTATTATTGTTTAATATTATAGTAGTTACAGTCATCCCATTTTCAGAGATACAACAAACTGCCATTTGAAGGTAAAGTGTCTGATCACTTTATCAAATTCAGACTTAAGCTTGCCAAGAAGATCATGTGGGAATAGCTGCAGGCCTGAGATCTCCAAAAGAGGGCAGGGAAACTCCAGAAGGTTGGTTGAGTTACTCCTAAAGGGGGCTGGGCCAATTTCTAAAGGCAACAATACTGTATATCCACTCACATTTAGGGCTAGCAAACCGTTTAAGGCTTTCTATACATTTACTGGTTTCCCACCCATTTTTTTGTTTTTTCGGAGCTCTGCCAGCAGCTATATGATATCCTTAGTAAGGAGACACACATGGTCCTCAGCATTTTACACACAAATCACAATGACGGTGTCAATCGTCAAAAACATAATCGAGTAAAAAGATGAGCTTTGAATTGTTGCTCCATGACAAATAACTGAAGGTGACAACAAACACAACAACCAACAGCATAAAAAATAAAAAAAATAATGATGCTTTCATGCTGGGAATCTGAATATGTGAGCATGATATGCATAGTTCTCTTGACCGGACTCATATTTTTTATTTCAGCTGAATAGTGTTTCTATGCTCAATAACTTGTCACAAATTCAGCCAACAAAATCTTGGATAATTGAGATATTTCAAGATCAAAATCAATCCAGGCAGTTATTCTAATAAGTTATGATAACTAAAAGGCTAAATCCTTTTTTACAGTTCTTTTTAATGATTTTGTCAAACTCTTTTTAAGGATTTTCAACATTGATATTGAATTAATCATTTTTCAATCCATGGGGAAAAAATCTTAAAAAATGTATGTTCGTTCTTCCTTAAAATTTTAAGTTTGTCAACTTAAGAGGGATTTATTTAAATCAATATTGTTAAAAGAGCTTAATGTCTTTTTAAGTAAACCTGACTTTCTTAAGTTTGATCAACTTCATTCTATTACAAGTAAAATTGAATATAGATGTTAAATTGCTTATTTTGTCTTTTAATATTATTGATCATCATAGTAGTAGTTACAGTCATCCCATTTTCAGAGATAAAAAAAGAAAAGCAGCATTTAACGAAATATTTCACTTGGTTGACGATTCAAACAAAAGGGTTCACTGATGCGAACCGTCCAAACAAACCAGTTCACTCAAATGAACAGGACCTCTTTTTCTAGGACAGATTTTCTGCAGAATTTGGTCATTCTTCTGTCACAAGATGGCAGTAAAAGCAAAGCCTAAACAATAATTTCACATTTCTCTACCTTTATGTGTGTTTTTATGTATTTATATTTTGCTAACTTTTAAGTTATTGCTGGAGTTGGGTCTAAAGTGCTGTTATGTAAACTACAATTTTAATGTGCATGCTAAAGTTTGTGTTCCACAATTACAATTGATTCACAATATTGAATGTAGTTTAGAGGGTAAATGTAAAGATATAGATAATAAGCCAGGGCAGAATAGTTTCAGATTAATGGGGGGCAGTGTTTGACTGGCATGACTGGCATAAGTGGTGTGAAAGAGGAGGTGTTTATTTCTGATATAGTGAGTCAGAGGAAAGTGGCCACATCTGCAGTCTGTCTCTCTGTTTAGGTGCAGCACTGCTCTTCTCTTTCATGTTACTGTGTCACTTCTAAAAAAAAAAAAAAAAATTCCCCCATCATGGACTTCGCTTTTGCCAATTTAGATGCTGCCGGTTTTCTACAGATCTGGCAACACTTTGATGCTGATGGTAAGAATATCTTAAACATTTTTCACTCTACTTTCAGATGAGATCTACTTATTTATAGATTTACTTTTTGTAGATTTAAATACTGTCTTAGCAATTCATTTAGTATATAAGTGGTAACAAAATGTCATTGATAAATGTCTTCTTCTTTTTCACTCACAGATAATGGCTACATTGAAGGGAAAGAGTTGGATGACTTTTTCCGACACATGTTGAAAAAGTTAGGGCCAGAGGTATGTAAAAACTTCACAATATTGTATCCACAAATGTGAACCTATGGCACAAAACCTTAGTTAATGCAGTGAACGGAGCAGGTTTTTATTTGGACACCATTGGGATGCATGGATTGTTCAAAACAACATGAGAGTCATCTGATTCAAACACCCATATTAGGACTTTTATAAACACCTTGCATCAATTTCATTACTATGTGATTAATTCAACTTTGTATAATAGTTAACAGATCAGTGGTTCATTCAAATATATCTTCATGGCGTTTAGTTTCATGACATTTCTAAACACGAATGCACATTTGCTAATGACCTGTTAAGCATTAAGTAGCATACTAATGTTTGGTAGTGTTGCTGATGAAATTCATTATAAAATGTTCCCACTTCTTCAACAGTTTCATCATCATTGTTTTTTGTGACAGTTCTTATAGATGAAATTGTGCTAATGGAGGCAGGTCAGGCACATTCATTTTGTAAGTGAAGTCAGCAATGCTTTTTGGCTGTTTACACACTTCCCCTTCTCTTCTGGCAACCTCGCTCACACAATACACAGTGACCATTTAACATCTGTTTGCCTTTCACCGGTGTGGGTTAATGTAGATGGGTTAGATGACATTATAATGCTGCAGAGTACACAATTACAGAGCTCTGCTGAATCTCAGAGAGGTTCTGTACAGTTTGGATACAGGACTGTTTGGATAAGGATGGGTGGATTCATCTGAATCAAATTTAACGTAAACACATCCTCTCATATGTGTGATTCTCAGATTCTATCCCTGGGATGAATTTCTAGGATAAACTAATTTCACATAACTGTTTTAAATGTCCATAGTCAGTTTAGACAAAGACAGGTCTAGACTTTTTTTATTTTATTATATTTCATTTGTTTTATGGTAGAAAATTCATGTTTTGGTGTTGTCCCCAACCCTGAGTTTCATATATAAAGCCATATTTCAAACAAAGATTTCCTACAGAATTTGGCAATTGTTTGTTTATTTTAATTAAACATTGTTTGAGCTAGCATATAATTAGCACATTTTAAGTATAAATCTGGATTTTATTTATACTTGTCCCTTAATGTATCCGTCATTACCAACACCCCACATAAAGCTCTGAAATAAAGTTTTTTCAACATAAAATTTACTTGGTAGCCATGGTAACTTGAGATCCTAGTGGAGCACATGTCTGTCAAGAAAGAAGACTGGTGTTTTGATGTCCAGAAAGGTAAGAATTTTGACTCTTTATTCTTAGTGATAGGCATGTACACTTACTACATGTCAACATCAAATAAGTTGTATTTTTGTTAGCTTCCATTATTTTGATGACTTTTTACTTCTTTTCTATTTCATTTGCTGTACGTTACATGTAGCTATCCAGCTAGACTTGCTAGTCATCCATGAGGCTATTTTTTTATTTTTTTTTAATGGCAAAGACGTCATCAACAGCACATCACAGCTTGTGATTACGGGTCGTGGTGGTCATGACGAAAAGTTAAGCTACCCAATTCTGCACCTATTCTGAGAAATACCCATATACATTTAAACTCATGTGTGCTTTCTCAGTAAAGCATGCACAACTGTAAATAATAATTATCTTCAGATATATACAGTACTGTGCAAAAGTTTTATGCACTTGTGAAAAATATTGCATAGTGAGGATGTCCTCAAAAACAATGCCATAAATTATTTACATTTTTCAATTAACGTCATACAAAGTCCAGTAAACAAAATAAATAAATAAAAAAATTAATCAATATTTGGTGCGACCACCTTTGCCTTTAAAACAGCCCCAATTCTCCTAGGTACACCTGGACTGGTTGTTGGCAGATATGATGTTCCAAGCTTCTTGGAGAATTTGTCTCTCTTTGTCTCTGTGAGGGCAATGCAATCTGTTGCAGGGCTTCCTGTTCTTCAATTCTAATAATTTCTATTTGCAAAAATAATAGTTGAAAGTTTAACATTTATATCTCCTATAGACACACTAAAGCTGAAAATATAAATAACCATCTTAAGACAAATGCTTTTGTGAAACATCTTATGTGCCTCTGAATTTTGCACAGTACTGTGAACAAACCTTCTTGAAACTTTATCTTGTAACACCGTATAGACATGGTAAATTCAGGTTAAACTTTGGTGACTTTGGTATACAGTATGCACAATCATTTAAAAAAGAAAGAGCAGGTAAACTTAGTGAATTGTACCAATAAGAATAATTTCCTTTCCAAGGCTGACCTTGGGTATAGCCAATGCCTCCTGTTCACTATTGTTTCAACCCTGAGTGAAATTGAATAAGTGTGTTTGCTTCTCATGGACACATTTATAAAGAGGTGCACTGCTTCTGGACTCAAGAGTTAAACTCTGACTTGTGCCTCCCTCTATGAGTTTGTGCAGTTTGTGCCAAAATATAGCATACTATAGTTAGTATTAGTTATTGTTAGTAGTTATTAGTCAGTTATTGTTATTACTGTAAAACTGTTATGGGACCTCCTTAAACAGTTTATTTAAAAGCAATATCAGTTGCCTAATGTAATGCCAAATTAATTAATTAATAACAAATAACTGCAGAAAATAAATGATTCCTATTAATTTAATGTGAAAAACAATAATGATATATTATTTAAATTGCACATTTATAAGTATTATGGTGGTTTTTGTTGTGCTGAATTAAAATTTAGCTCATTTTAAAAAGTTTCTGGTGCTAAAAACAGGATTAATTTTCTTTATGCAAGATACAATGTTTACAATGTTCTTTTATTATTATTATTAATAATTTTAGGGTGTAAATTGACCCAGACATTTATTTTTGAAGTTCAACCGACAGTTGTTTTGTTTTTGTTTTTTTATTTTATCATTATTATTATTTTTTTATGGTAACTGTAGTATTATACATATGGTATTGTGATGGAAACTTTCTGTAAGGGAGCATGTGTGTATTTGTTACTGACAGCCTATATTCTGTTCACAAACCTGGATGGGCACTCAGGAACTTGTGCAACTGCTCAGTCAATAAACTACACTTGATTTACAAAAACTGTGGTTAGACTCAAAATATACTAATTTAATTTCAGTTTTGTATGAGGATGTATAAGATACTTGTAACTGGTGGATCATGACCCAAAAATGTGTTGCCAGTCTATTGTGATTGGGTCACAGACAGGGGAAAAAACAATGCTTAATGCAAATAAGAACCTACCAATCAAACTCTATTGTATTTTTGTGCAAATGCATCTGTCAGACAACTTAAGCAGATGCTGATATGGACAGGTTGCGTAACATGCCCTCATCCTCAAAAATCACAAACCAAACATATACCAAAGGAAAAGAAAATAGGACCAAGACTACATTAAATAATTGTTTGGTGCTGTGCTGGGACACCCCCTTGATGTCCAATGTAAAATGTGATTTCTGAAGCACTTTTTGAGAAAATTATCTACAAATGTTGCACAGGATAACTTTTAAATGAATTTATGCTATTTCCATGCATTTACACAAAACATACAGTAGTTCCTAAGTAGCTACTACTGGTGTAGTGTTTACGGTGGATGGGCATTATTGTGATTATATAAATAAAGCTTGTGCCAGATGTTCATTGTGTACTGGCATATCTTAAGGGCAGCTCTATTGATGCACAGGTGTATCAGCCCAATGCGTGATGATGGGGAGCTTAATGAATGGTAAATAATGGAAGGGTCGTCATGGTAACTGGTTTGTTTTCTGTGCTCTGCTCAGGATAAGATAACAGAGGAGAAAGTGCAGCAGATGAAGAAGAGGTTTATGTCGGCCTATGACATCACCGCTGATGGACGCCTGCAGATCCAGGAGGTATATTACATGTTTTTTCTCCATTTCTGTTTCCTTGATGTCAACCTTCAGAAAGATCTGTGTTTTGTACAGCAGATTAGTGAATATTAGAGCTTAAAAAGCTAAAAACAATTAAACAAATAAACTGTTTTAGCAACGATGAAACAAGAAACTTCTTTAAAGGTGCATTCAGTGATTGTTCCTTTTCAGAAAGATTTTACCCCTAAAAAATGAACAGTAATTACACTTAATGAAATGAGACTCCAGGTATATCAGTAGCCTGACAAAAGCTGTTTTATTATACATCGAGTGGGTCACCTCATGGGGGCCACCATGTTGAGATCACATGACCAGCTAAAAATACTACTCACTTTATCATAGTAATCTCCCTGTTTTCAGACACTTCCAAATTCCAGCACAACGTAAACACGAAATTTCTGTAGGCACCTTTAAGCAAGAGGGAAAACCGGGGTGCTTTTGTATGAGAGAACTGTTTTTTCTCATACAACCCTTAATATAGAGGTACCATAGTACAATGGTGGTAACAGACATAATACAATGTTTTGTTTTTTGATACATACTATGGCACTTAGTGATTACCATATTCATATCTTATGGTATTTACACTATGGTATTCCATGTTACATGTCCAAATAAACATAGAGTAGTATTACCATGGGACACATCCAAGATGTGTTGTGGTACACTTTGTTTTTAAGTGAGACTTTACTGTTGAAAAATATACAGTAGGTGCAATGGTGGGCAAAACAACTTTAAGTGCTTTACCACAACTAATTGAACTGGCTCCTCACATGTGATCCAAAGCCTGTCACGTGTTTCATCGCAGAGGTGGAAAAAAAAACTCACAGAAGAAAAACCTTGTTTGTTGACATGCAAATGCTCGTTCCCAGTATGAAAGGCTCTACAGTAGGGCTGTCAATCGTTTAAAAATTTGAATCGATTTGCAATCCCGGATGGACGGACGGATGGAGTTCCACAATCGGTTCCAGGTAGACCAGGCCGTTGACACAGGTTGTGTTCTTGCATCTGTCAGAGCTAGTTTTGTTGGTCTACATATAAACACATCATACAGATGCTTTTGGAGCATCTTACAATGGCTGCATAGTGTTTCACTGGTTTTCAGCGTCCTGAGCATATTTAAGACGTGGTGTCACGTTAAACGCAGCTTGAAATTTTTAAAACGTATTTCGAGACCACTGCATTCAGTGTTGTGCTCCGTTCAGCTGCCTTTGAACTCAAGAACACATCCCGCTGTTTTGTGCCTCTCGGTAAATATGGTTTGTTGCCTGTACAGCTGAGGCTGCGTTAACTACCCTCTTCTGACACTGACATGAATTTACGTACGGTACGATTAATTGCATTAATTTTTTTTAACGTGTTATTCTTTTATTCAATTAATTGCACTAAATGAATGTGTTAAATCGGCATCCTTACTCCAGAGGAGTAATTGAATTGTTAGAATTGTTTCTAACTGGGAGGTCTGGGTAGCTCAGCAAGCTAAGATATTGACTACCAACCTTGAAGTCGTAAGTTCGAATCCAAGTGTGCTGAGTGCCTCCACCCAGACTTCCCAAGCAAACAATTGGCCTTGTGGTCACTATGTGGTGGTTCTCGTTCTCTGAGAGGAGTGTGGTGAGTTGTGGTGAGCCTCCACAAGCGCTAAAGTCTTGACGGTAATGCACTCAGCACGCCACGTGATAAGATTGCCAGGGTTGACGCTCTCAGAAGCAACTGACAAATCTCCAAATTGTGGAGAAAAATGGACAACAACAAAAAAAAAGAATTGTTTCTATTCAAAATCTTTATTGTGGCAAGAAAAGGCCTTTAGGCTAATCATGTTTAATTAGTCATTCTGTGTGAAAGGTAAAACAGTTGAATTAGTTTGTACGTTCAGTGATGGCAGATGTTTCTCTGCTGCTACAGCTGTTATCTAGTGGCTCTATGGTTTCATCAACCACATTAATCGTGCTATTTGCATTGTTGTGTTAAAGGTTTGTTTGGCATCATTGGTTGGGGAGATGGGTGATGGTTGAAATGGATTAAATATACTGTAAAGTAACAGGAGGTCAGAGTAAAACTAGAGCCTGTCATTAGTGTACTTACCCACTTTGTTAATGATATCATATGTGCAGTTTCAGGGCTGTTTAAACAACACTTTGGATTTTACAGCCAAAAAGAGAACTGATTCAGAAAGTAATGTTTTGAACTGAGTTTATATGGGCTGTTTCACCTCCCATGTCACTTTGGATTGTAAAGTTTTACAGCATCTGAAAGAGAAAGTCTTAAGTGGGCATCATCACCATGTATGCTACAATAGCAACATAAGTCTTCATATAAATTGGCTATTTGATACAGAAAGGAGACCTGTGCTGTTGGATTAGATTAACATAAAATGCTAACTAACCTATCTATGTTATTTTCAACATAATGTATTCAGGGTTTAAAATTAACGCCCACAAACCCACCAAACGTGAGTAAAAATCGTTTGTGGTGGGTAACTCTGTCACTCTTACTAGCCACTTTGGTGGGTGATGTTTTTTCCCAGGATTTTCCTGCAATTAGGACGGATCAATTAGACTTTATTTTTATTAGGCTTCTACTTTGAAAGTTGTAGTTAAAAGTTTCTAAATGTGTTTAGGCTATTAACTTTTTCATAAAAAAAACACTACAGTTTTATTTTTAAGAAAAGAAAATCAACACTAACCTAACCACAGTAATGTGAAGCAACCCATGGTCTTACCTAGTGGTCTTGTCATTACAAATTACACTGTTAAACAGTGGAAAACTTTCATAGGCCAGTATAATTGGAAACTTCCATGAACTATGGAAAAATGATTGACAAAATTTCCTCCTGTTCGCTCCTACTCCTGTTCTATGGCATTTGCCTTTGGATATTTTATTGGTAAGTTAGATAATTAGGCCTTTGTCCTGCTGAACTCATATAAATCTTGTTTAAGTAAAATGTCCAAACAAATGCATTCATTTACAGTTTCCAGTTACCTTTATCACTTTTTGCTAGGTGGGTGATTTGGCTATTGAAAATGCTGAGTTGCTAGTGACCTTGGAAACTACAAGTGGTCAGTGACCTGTGGTCTGTGACCCAAAAAGTTAATTTCAAACCCTGAATGTATTAAACTGTACATTTTAGGTTAAAAAAAATTTGCATATCAGAAAAATGATCAGAATCGTATTTGAATATGTCAAAACACAAACACTAATATATATGTCACAAATTTCAGCTGCTAAAATGCAACAATTAATAAAAAAAATTATCCATTCCACCTCACAATGGCTTTGTATAATTATGCACTAATAATCTTAAATAATTTACATTTGTAGTAGACTTCATATGACTTAAAAGCAGAGTTTTAGTCTGTCTATCTTTTAGCTATGTGTTAGTGTACTTTATAAAAATTGACAAAATATACAATATATGGATTGAAATTGTACATTTTCTCTTCCAATGAAACAGATGAAAAATAATGACACAGCTGTTTACATTATTTTACTGGACTTTGATATAAAAACTAAAAGCTATTGGCTTTCCTGTCAAACAAGATAGATAGGCTAATGGCATGTTACTAGTCAACTCATTTTCAAAAAAGTGTCCACTTTTGTGTCGCATGCCATTTATTTTTTTATTTTTCAGTATTGATTTGTAATTTCCAAAACACATTACATGGGCAACCAGCCTTAAATCAACATTGATCTGGCTTCTAACTTGTTTTGCCTTTAGCACTCTGGGCTATGCACACATTGTCAGTGCAATAAACTCATGACCTGATTACTTTCTGTGACAAGAGAACTCCATTTAAATGTCTGACAGCTGATCACAAATATTTGCAAGTTAACCGAGTTAGAGCAAGAAAATGCACATTAGAAGCTTTCTCTGACCAAGACCTATTATGAGAATGCTTTGCTAATTGCACAGCTAATGGAGTTATCCTTTAAACTGCCTTTAAAGGTGCCACATTGCTTTCACAGACAGGGTATATCCACTTGCGTTTGCTGTAAGTGGTTATTGGCCTAGCTTTGTTGATGCTGGGTTTTATATTGCTTCATGATGATCAGAAAGGCGTGGGATACTTTGCTAGCCTTTACAAAAAGCCTAGTGTTGCAGAAAAGTTGCTGCAAACCTGCCACAGATTCGCGCAGATTTTTTTCACACACAAATGAGCTTGTTATTTGCCATAAACCCGCCGCCACCCTAATCCTAACCAAATGGAGCCTATAAGGCAAGTACACTCCCAGGAACAAGCTGAGGCACTTTTCTCCCATCGTGGTTATAAAGTCAACCAAATGCTCAACATAGACCTTATTCACGCTAGCTCTATCTATGATTTTTAATAGGAATGACAACGAGGCTGTGAGGGATAGACTTACAGTCTCTTCAATGGCACGAATGGTATAAAGCTGTATAAAGCTCCTAATCTATATATATAATAAATAATAATTTATTGAATGGAGTGGTATTGGTGTAGTGGTCTAAGCACATAACTGGTAATCTGGTAATCAGAAGGATGCTGGTTCGAGCCCCACAGCCAACACCATTGTGTCCTTGAGCGAGGCACTTAACTCTAGGTTGCTCCAGGGGGATTGTCCCTGTAATAAGTGCACTGTAAGTCGCTTTGGATAAAAGCATCTGCCAAATGCATAAATGTATATGTAAATGAATGTTCTTGGTCAGATACTGTATCAATGTTTTGTCCAGAGAACAATTCAAAAACACAAAACTGCAGTACAGCCAATTGAAGTGACTTAAGTCTATCCCTCACAGCCTCATTGTCATTTCCATTAAAAATCAAAGACAGAGCTAGCAGGAATTTGGTCTATTGCATCAGCTTCTCTAGAGGCTTAATGCATTTAGCAGCTCAAGCTTATGAATGATGAACAACTTTACATTACATCTGTTCCTGTGGATAGATGTTCAGTATTCCTACAGCTGCTGCTTGCATTTCCACCCATGTTAAAACATGCGTTGATTGCCGTCCAGGTCATTTCTCTAATGGATAGCAAACACAATTAAGATATGAGGACATTACAATCTGTAGGCCAGCACTTGAGGTTTGCGTACAAGAGTGTGTGTCTTTGTGTGTATATGCATATGTTTGTGTGTGTATGGGGGTGTTTGACCTTGTTTTACCCTGCCCTGATGGCCAGCAGCACCAAACTAAATTAACCTTGACAAGAGGGTGAAGGCAATTCTTCATAGCATATTAGGACAAGACTCATGCAGTAGAATAGTAAGAAAAGCCAAGGAGTCTAAGTAGGTAAATGTCTATTCCAAATTTATGTAAGTATATGTTTCCATACTTGGGTTGGGCTCTTTAGATTTGGGCCAGTAATCAAACACATAGCAATCACCTGGAACATCCTACTGTAGCAACTGCCTTACAAACTTGCAGAACACTCTTAATAGCAAAACCCTTTTGATGACCCATATCACGCTATCGTAGGGCTTCGAATTTTACATGGACACATGTCACAGATCTCTTTTAAAGAAGAAACTGTGGCAAGATTGGACACAGCTCAAACCAGGCTCTGTTTACATTGTGTCTTGCAATTCTCTTGTCATTCTATCATTTGGTTTGTACAATTAGAAAGCCTACTTCTTTAAAGAAATTCAAGAAGAATCCTTCCTATATCAAAACACAGCAAGCTGGTCAGCAAAATAATTGGTTGGATAGGAATTAATTAGATTTTATGAGTTGAATTTACATTGACAAACCCCTCCATTAGTTAGAGGTTTAGGACATTTAAAAAAAATTATTCCTTTCCTGTATAACAACATGTCATTGTGTGTTTGTGTGTCATAGCTGGCCAATATGATCCTGCCGGAGGATGAAAACTTCCTTCTTATCTTTCGTAGAGAAGCTCCTCTAGATAACAGTGTGGAGTTTATGAAGGTAAGCCTTTACGTTACTAAACATGATCATACTCTTATTTCATTTCTTGTGTATGTCTGATTTGCTGTTGTTAAATTGTTTTGGGCCTCATTCATGAAACACGAGCAGAACAAATTTGTGTGTAAATCGTTCTTAAAGGTCAGTCTGAAGTACATTTTCAAAAGAAACCTTTTGTATTTTCAAAACGTTAGTTGGTACGAACAAAATTTGCTTTCAACCATTTGTTGATTGTGCATAAGACATTCAAACATTCTGTTCTTTCAGACAAACTGCCATGACTACATTTTAATGGAAGTAAAATTAAATAAGTAAAGATTAGAATTAAAGAAAAGATTAACTAATAATTAAATGAGTGATATTACCCGTTTTCCCAGCAGAATTGCTTGGCATGTGGTGAAAGGTTCATGGAAAGACACAGTTTGCATCTTATTTTATAGAAAATAATATATACCTTCTAACGTGATTGGTTGAAAGTTTTTTTTTTATATGAGCTCTATAATTTGTGGATCATAAGTTAATATAGGCATCAGTAAATCACTTTTAGTTGATAACGTATGCTAATGCTGTTAAACACAAAGAAACGCATCATGGGTATGTGTGTACACACTAGCTGCAACAAGTGAAAAAAGAAAAAGCACACTTTCGTATAGATTGCGAATCTGTATTTACTTACAGCGTTTCGGTCAAAGACCTCCTTCAGGCATTCCATCAGTTTCTTTGAAGATTGTTCCTGTTGGAAAGGAATTAGGCTATGTCGCTGTTACGGTCTTGGATTTACTCGAGAAGTTTCTACAGTGACGCTGGCATGCACTCAACTGAACCATAGACATAACAGTTTTATCTTCTGTTAATGCCTGATTTTCTGTAAAGCTGTTTTGAAACGATATGTGTTGTGAAAGGCGCTATACAAATAAAATTGACTTGACTTGACTTAGACATTTTGACAGTGACAGATTGATTAGTGGACATCCTCCTATTGGCGAAAACAGATTTTTTTTTTTTTTTAAACTAAATCTTCATGTTACACCTTTTTATTGACCTCTTGGACTGTTAATTTACAAAAGATCCACTGATGACAGCAAAAGCATGCAATGACTGTAAGTTCCTTAATTTCTTTTGAGAACGAACATGCAAGTGTTTGCTAAAGCAATATTTTACGATGTGAATGCACTCCATAAAAAATACAATAATTATTTTTTTTAAACATTTGATTACTGTTCACACTGATGTTCAAAGCATCCTATTCTCAATTACTAGAGAGTTTGATGCCTCCCTTCTATGGCGTTTTCATGGCCGTGGATTATGATAATTGTTAATAAACTTGCACGCGTGCTCGTTTGAAATTCACAAACACACACACACACATATTATACTAACAAATCTGGGGAATACAAAGTGTTTGTGAAATTACTCCAAATGTTTTTGTTTATTACTAAATTTTCATGAATGAGACCCATTATGTTTATGGACATTTATATTGGCCATTATCGCCCATCCTGCTCTCTAGATATCAATATCAACACTGGCCATTGAAAACCCCATATCGGTCAACCACTATTTTATATTATATTATTATTATATTACCCCCAACATACTCTCTTTATAATGGCCATTGAAGAATCCATATCAGCCAATGGCAAGTTGAAAGAAGTCTATTAACCATGGATTACTACACTTTGACTACTAAGACATACTGTATCATCTGAATTAGGACTGATTCGTGTTGACTGAATTTTAAAACAGTTTGTCCTTTTATCGTGGTAGATCTGGAGAAAATATGATGCTGACAGCAGTGGTTACATATCAGCTGTGGAACTTAAGGTAAATGCGCACACCAAAGTACAGTCAGTATCCAAATACACTACTGTAGGTAATACAATACACAAGGGGTCCTGGGGATTTGGGTTCAACAATCATCAATCTTGAAATCTTTTAAAGCATGTTTAACTGAGGCTTCTGTAGATAATGTTAAAATGTGTAAAAACTTGTGAATAGTCTCACAAAGCACTGTGGGATCAAAATTGTTGATTTAGCACATAACAGGACAGAGATCCGTAGGGGGGCAAACACATATACACCTGAATGTTGACAGAAACATTTGAAAAAGCCATTGTGCATTGATTGTATAACACATCTCAAAGGAATAATTGATTCTGATTGGTCAGTTGTAGTATTCTGTAATCAAAAGTTTCTGTATATTAATTGCTAATCTGTATAAGACAACATTGTTCCAGGCAAAAAAATTACAAATTCGTATTATCGTATAAACACAAGATAAAGATCAAATGCTTCTATTTCTCATGGCAGGGTTTCTTGAAGGACCTGTTTCTACAGCACAAAAAGAATATTCCCTCCAGCAAGCTGGATGAATACACAGATACCATGGTAACGTTCCTTTCGTTTATTTCTGTTACACGATTCATGTGTGTTTCTAACCTAGTTTACACCCCTATGTTTCATTACACATTCTAAACAGCTAAATAAGAGCAATGTCAGAGGAGTCACTTCAGAGATGTCATCCTGCATGGCTTCTCAGCAAGGGCCAGTTTTTCCCAAGTGTTGTTTAGTGAATGACATTTATGCATATTAAATCACAGGTCATTAACATTTCAAATAAACAGCAAGATGCATTCACTACACTTATTTGCACTAGTAATGCAAATGGGGTACACAATCAATACATTGTCAATGTTCCATAATAACCATACATTTCAGTAAATATGCAGAAAGACCAACCATTTATAGTTATCAATATGATGCAATGTACCAGATGTAACAGATCCTTTGCTCTGTGTCAATGGCTGCCACTTCAACCCAAATATCTCAAGAATTATTCATATTGTTTAATATAAATACAGTATGTTGGTCTGACAACCATTTCTGAGCCCTTTGTGTAGCTCTCTTCCTCAAACACTCTAGGCTCTGTGGCATATACTCATTTAGTGAGTGATAGGTCCGTTTTCCAGACAGTCATGAGATCGTGTGGCTGCAGACTGCAGCTGACCGCTCTCTGCATTAACCTTCCTGTGCCCTGATCTTGGAAGCACGCATCTTTTCATTTCTGTGTAGCAAATTAAACTGTGAATGTTTTTAAAAAGTTAAAAACCATAGCTTCATGACTTAACAGTTACTTTTATTCCCAGAGATCAACCCATTAAAGGGATAGTTCACCCATACATGAAAATTATCTCACAATTTACTCAACTTATACCATCCCAGATGTGTATGACTTTCTTTCATCTGCTGAACTCAAATGAAAATTTTTAGAAGAATTTATCATCTCCTTTGGTCCATACAATGCAAGTGAATGGGTGCTACAATTTTGTAAAAACACAATAAATCAGCATAAACGTAATCCATAAGACTCCAGTGGTTAAATCAATGTCTTCAGAAGCGATATGATAGGTGTGGGTGAGAAACAGATCACTTTTACATTCTTCTTCATGCATACTACCCCCTAATGGGGAGTGAGAAGAATTTCAAGCAAAAAAGGACATAAATATTGATCGGTTTCTCATCCACACCTATCATTTAACTTCTGAAGATATGGATTAAAACATTGGAGTCATATGGATTACTTTTATGATGACTTTGTGCTTTTTGGAGCAAATCGATTTCAAGTCGATACAAAACCAGTGTTTGAGAGTAACAGAATACATGTAACGGGATTACGTTTTTAAAATGCAAAATATAAGTAATTGTATTCCACTACAGTTACAATTTAAATAATTGGTAATTAGAATACAGTTACATTCAGAAAGTATTTTGATTACTGAAGAGATTACTTTGCATTTTATTGTCATTTGTTTAATTTAATATTTAGTCCTTTCAGATGGAAAATATTTACATAGAAATTATTCGATCCAAAGTGCATTTGAACAGCGGTGAAACACTTTCTAATGATGTTACATTCATACGAGCAGACAGAGAAGGTTTGAAGCAGAAGAAATTGAAATAAACCTTGTGTAAATTGCCAGCTTTACGCTAAGCTAAAATGCTATTTCTAGCCATTTTACACGCACGTGTTTCCAGGCACGATCATATTTTTTTATCAAGAAAATTCACGTTGGATAAAATATTAAATAAATAATTTCTTTTTTCTAGCAAGACATTTGATATTAGGGCAACAATTGTATTCTTGATAATATTTTTTTTATTGCTGTCCTGTAAAAATATTAAAGCAAGATCAGTTTAATTTATCTTATTTTAGAAACAACACTGCATGAGATATTTAGGTTTATCAGAGAATGTATTTTTAACATGTGTATTTTGTCTTACTGTACTGGCAGAGATTTTAATAGTCAAAACAAGTAAAAAAAAAAAAATCTACCAGTGCTGAAGAAGTAATCCAAAGTATTTAGAATACATTACTTATCTTGAGTAATTTAATGGAATTAATTACAAATTACATTTTACAGCATGTATTCTGTAACCTGTAGTGGAATACATTTCAAAAGTACCCCTCCCAACCTTGTACAAAACAGGCTTCAAATATTAGCTAGCCTCCCATTCAACACTTTATTATAGGAAAGGACACCTCTGTAAACAAAAGACCAAAGGGGTTAAACTATACAGTTAGGTTTAGGTGTGGGGTTTTGGTTAGGGGTTAAATAGGAAAAAAAAAAGAAAACACTCTTTCTTTTGATGAACACAACAGTGATTTCCCAATAAAAATGCAATTATATTCCAGAGTTTGTTGTTTGTTTGTATGTCTTGCAGATGAACATTTTTGACAAAAACAAAGATGGCCGATTGGATCTTAATGACCTTGCTAGGTGATGTTTGTTAAGTGATACCACTTTTGTTCTGTGCATGTGGAGCTGTTTAGCAATTGTTTGTGTGTGTGTGTGTGTGTGTGTGTGTGTGTGTGTGTGTGTGTGTGTGTGTGTGTGTGTGTGTGTGTGTGTGTGTGTGTGTTTTTAAGGCATTAGGATATTTCAGTGGCACTGTAAAAGCTTGAAGCAGTCAAGATTTACCACAAAAAGTTGCAGCTGCTGATAAATGCTGCCTACCTGTGTCACATCACAATAATTAAAAGTCCCTCTGTTTATTCTAGTTATTTGAAAGGCAGAGAACTTTTAACAAAGAAACTGAACCTGTGCAACTAAAACACAAATTTTTCTGAATCCTTCAGTAAATAGTGAAGTTCTGTTATGAATAAGTCAATCAAATGTATTTGACTAAGTTGTTGGTTTTGTTGGTATGTTAATTGAATTGAGTCTCACTGTTGTGCGTATCCTCCCACAGAATCCTGGCTCTACAAGAGAACTTCCTGTTGCAGTTCAAAATAGATGTTAGTACTTTATCTCTGTTATTCTTCTAACTTTATTTCACTGTTTGTGACTCCCAAATTTAATAAACTGCTATATAGTGCGTGACGTCTTTCCTGTCCCCCCCCAGGCCAGTAGTCAAGTGGAGAGAAATAGAGACTTTGAGACGATCTTTGTCCACTATGATGTTGTAAGAAACCTTCTTTTACCTTCATTGATAACCTGCAATTGTTACATTATGGAGCTATTGCTTTCTGATCAAATCCTTCAAATTAGTTTTGTTGGGGTAACCTAATGCATAGCTGCCAACACTGGATTGTGAAAAACAGTGAGATTTTCTAGGCTCTACGCAATACCATCTACAATATAGTGAGCAGCAGTTCCGATCAGTAATACTACAGTGATAATTAATAATACCAAGAAATTGAACATATATTCCGATTGTCCCTTACAAAATCCTTCACAGTTTTAGCAATTTAGCAATTTTCATAATCTTTGTATTTATTTATTGTGATTTTCTTCATACTTCGTCTTTATGACTGTTTAAAATGTTTTTTTTTTTTAAAAATCCAGTTTTAGTGTGGTTATTTCAGATGGTCCCTTACTACAACCTCCAAAATATTAGCTGGTTTCAGTACAATGTGTGGACTTATCAGACAGTCCCTTACCCACCATATGAAAAATGTCTAACTTATATCAATGTTAAATTAACGATCTGAAACAATTCCTCCGTAATGCCATCTGTAACGCTTATTGGCCAAATCGCGTTTTATACAGGATGCATCATTTCATGTTTAAATACAGGACAAGTAGCAACCAAATGAGGTCTAATAATACATTCTGATGAGCAAAGTGAGGATGCGGTAAAACACGGTAAACTCGGGAGTATTGGCAGGTATTACCTAATATATTCAGGTTGGTACAGTGATGTTAGACTGTATTTTTGACTTCAATCAAACCAGTTAATTTAGATGTTACCACATGAAGCACATTTATTTCATTTTACTGGTAGATACATTGGTTAACACAAGCACAACTTTTCCTGCACCATTGCTATGACAGCAACATTATCTCTGTCAGTAAAAAGAATAAAAAATAAAATGGTGAAGTAGGAAGAGGAAACAGATTAATGGAATAGATGAATTACAAAAAGTTTGATAAAATTCACCTCCAAAATAATTTTGACCTCTGAGACATCGGTTCTGTATACCAGTAAGGCTCAAACAATTGATCAAATTAAGATTGAAATCGCAATATGGCTTGTGCAATTACTAAAGTGCAAAAGGCTGCATTTTAGTCTGCATTCACCGGTCAGAGTAAGCAAGCGATGCTTTCTAGCAAGTGTGTGTGTGGCAGATACTGAGCAGTGGCAATATTGTGATACATATTTATCACATTACAATTCAAATCACAAAGTTTGTCTAAATGATAGTTTCCCAAATGTTAGCTATAAAGATGCAGTAAGCTTGAAAAACGTTACGTCACCTCACAGGCTAATAAGCTGTGATCTTATTGGCAGTACATCAATTGTTTTCATGATTTATTCATATAGCAATCGGCTCTCATTCTAGAGTAAGACAGGAGCTCTTGAAGGACCAGAGGTGGACGGATTTGTCAAAGACATGATGGAGCTCGTCAAGGTAAGTGATTGGATTAAGTGTGATTTTGTTTATTAAATTCTACTTAACATTACAGTATTATCCTTAACTACACTAACAGTAAGAGCTAATCAATTTCTCAGCAAAACTCAATTTACTTGTTCAATCCTGTAAGTAGAAAATAGTACTAGTGCCTGTTTCTGAACACTGTCTCTTTTTCCTCTATATTTCACCTTATTTTCCGCTTTGTTCCAACTTTCTTCTTTCTTTTAGCCCAGTATCAGCGGAATGGATCTGGATAAGTTCCGTGAAGTGTTGCTGCATCACTGTGATGTGAATAAAGATGGGAAGATCCAGAAGAGCGAGCTGGCCTTGTGTTTGGGGGTGAAGCTGAAACCATAGTCCTAACTGCACACTGGAGTTCTCACACCACTTTTACTACTGAAAACTGTACTTACTGTATTTGTGAGCCTGTGTCTGTGTAATTATATATAACAAAACTGTACT
The DNA here is from genome assembly GCF_025860055.1 of Xyrauchen texanus. Taxonomy (NCBI): domain Eukaryota; kingdom Metazoa; phylum Chordata; class Actinopteri; order Cypriniformes; family Catostomidae; genus Xyrauchen; species Xyrauchen texanus. The sequence goes on along the minus strand of NC_068292.1, from coordinate 12,902,307 downwards.
TGTGTGCTGTTTACTCTGATAACACTTTGCATTGTATTGTTTTTAAATTAATTGAATGTTATGTAATAACTCCGATTACTAGTACTTTAAAATGTCCACATTTGCAAAAATGAATATTCAATAATGTTAAGCATGTATGATACAGGTGACTGCAAGAGCCATGTTTTATGTAATGATTAAAAAAAAAAAAAAACAAAGCTTGACCTGGTTTTCTGTTTTGAATATACCTGTAAGTCAACATGAAATTATATTCATAACCCATTTTTCAACCCACAATATATATATATATATAAAAAACATATATATTAGGGGTGTAACGGTACACAGAAGTCACGGTTCGGTACGTACCTCGGTTTTGGGGTCATTGTTCGATATGAGTTCGGAACAAAGCAACAAATCCCAAATGCAAGGTTTCATTTTATTTTGAACAGACGGTAGTGCAAATTACAGTTTGTTCCAACTAGCTGCATTTAGTCCCCCCTGAGGTAGTTGGTACACTACAGCCTCCTTTAGTGTATTAAGCACTAAGCAGTAAACAGAATGCACTCTTGCATGGGTCATTTGTTTTTGTAGGGCTGTGTAACAGGGCAGAGAGTTGGTCATGATTATACACACCCGGTCCCTTATCAGGCTAATTATGCCTCCGAGAGGGATAAAGGCTGACTGTGGAAGGTGGTGCGGGAGAGAGAGATCATTTACGGTCAGCTGACCGTTATGTGTGTTTGTGTCTTTTGTTTCAGTTTACCATTAAACTATTATTTATATTGTCAAGCCGGTTCGCACCTCCTCCTTTCCCTTAAATCCCTTTACAGGCTGATAATAACCAAAAAGGTATTTGGTCACAATCAGCTACAAAACTGAAAAGCATCTCTTTTATTATAAAAAAGTACAAAATAATCTCTTTTGTAATTAAAGTATAAAATAAATTGAATAATGAAAAATAAAACTTGTGCATTAGGGAAGGAATGATTGGCCCCAAAGTGCGTCGGCCCACAGGAAAAATGCCCGGTATGCCAGATTTCCAATCCAGCCCTGATGACTCTTCGAGCTCTCGAGTGTCATCTGAACTCGCCATTCTTGTTTTGGGTTGGTGCATAGATGGTCTTCTTCTTCTGCTCTTTTTCCTGTTGTGGCGGTTGGCAAACAGCGTTGCATTACTGCGCTTGCCCCCTTCTGGATTGGTGTAATGATCGCCTGTGACTGACTCTGGCTGTGTCTCGTTTGGAAGGATGCATCCTCCGGAGGTCGTATTTATCAGCTGCATATGTCGTCTCGTTTCAGAAAAGCGATTAGGACACCTCGAAAGCTACCTTCTTTCATGGGAATTTGGAGGAAGCATGAGGTGTATCCTTTGTGGGCACCCATAACCCACAATTATTTGCTTCAACGGAAATGTTTTTTAAAAATTATGCCAATTTGCCCATAAATATGATGTTCAAATGCAAAGTTGAAGTACCTCAGTAGATGGGTGAAGAGTATATAATATGTATAATTATATTAACATATCATTAAAATAAAGTATTAGACAAAAAGTACACATGCAAAATCTATTTTCTTTTTCTTCACATCATTAAAATTCTCCTAAAATGTACCTCATACATTCCCTTCTAAAGGGACTTTGTTCCCTTCTCACTCAAAGCGCTCACACTTGTTAAAGTGTGCCATGCTGTCATAGCAACCATGTTATGTTACATTTCCATTTCCGTTTCCCCTACGAAGGGCATCTCGTTTAAAAGAGGCTTGTTTAAAGGAGGATGCTCCATATACTACAGCCTTCAAAGGACGCGTCCTACCTAGCACCAGAACAGGGGGGACCCCAGACCATGATGGACCCTCCACCTCCAAATCGATCCCGCTCCAGAGTACAAACCTCAGTGTAATGCTCATTCCTTTGATGATAACGCCAGTCCGACCATCACCCCATGTGAGACAAAACCATGACTCTTCAGTGATGAGCACTTCTTGCCAGTCCTGTCTGGTCCAGCGAAGGTGGGTTTGTGTCCATAGGTGACATTGTTACCGGTGATGTCTGGTAAGGACCTGCTTTACAACAGGCTTAAAAGTCCCCAGTCCAGCCACACCCTGTCTATTGTGGACCATCTGAGCACTGATGGAGGGATTGTGCATTCCTGGTGGATCTCAGTCAGTTGTTGTCAGGTGTGTTAAATTTGGTGTCATCGCTCTCACACTGGTCACTGGAAGTTCAACATGGCACCTTATGGCAAAGAACTCTCTGAGGATCTGAAAAAAATATTTGTTGCTCTACATAAAGATGGCCTAGGCTATAAGAAGATTGCCAAGACCCTGACACTGAGCTGCAGCATGATGGCCAAGACTATACAGCGGTTTAACAGGACAGGTTCCACTCAGAACAGGTCTCGCCATGGTCGACCAAAGAAGTTGAATGCACTTGCTCAGCGTCATATCCAGAGGTTGTCTTTGGGAAATAGACGTATGAGTGCTGCTAGCATTGCTGCAGAGGTTGAAGGGTTGAGGGGGGTCAGCCTGTCAGTGCTCAGACCATATGATGCACAAGAAAGCCCGCAAACAGTTTGCTGAAGATAAGCAGACTAAGGACATGGATTACTGGAACCATGTCCTGTGGTCTGATGAGACCAAGATAAACTTATTTGGTTCAGATGGTGTCAAGCGTGTGTGGCAGAAACCGTGCGTCTTGCCTACAGTCAAGCATGGTGGTGGGAGTGTCATGGTCTGGGGCTGCATGAGTGCTGCCGGCACTGGGGAGCTACAGTTCTTTGAGGGAACCGTGAATGCCAACATGTACTGTGACATACTGAAGCAGAGCATGATCTCCTCCCTTCAGAGACTGGGCCACAGGGCAGTATTCCAGCATGATAACGACCCCAAATACACCTCCAAGATGACCACTGCCTTGCTAAAGAAGCTGAGGGTGAAGGTGATGGACTGGCCAAGCATGTCTCCAGACCTAAACCCTATTGAGCATCTGTGGGGCATCCTCAAATAGAAGGTGGAGGAACACAAGTTCTCTAACATCCACCAACTCTGTGATGTCATCATGGAGGAGTGGAAGAGGACTCCAGTTGCAACCTGTGAAGCTCTGGTGAACTCCATGCCCAAGAGGGTTAAAGCAGTGCTGGAAAATAATGGTGGCCACACAAAATATCGACACTTTGGGCCCAATTTGGACATTTTCACCAGGGGTGTACTCACTTTTGTTGCCAGCGGTTTAGACATTAATGGCTGTGTGTTGAGTTATTTTGAGGGGACAGCAAATGTACACTGTTATACAAGCTGTACACTCACTACTTTACATTGTAGCAAAGTGTCATTTCTTCAGTGTTGTCACATGAAAATATATAATCAAATATTTACAAAAATGTGAGGGGGTGTACTCACTTTTGTGAGATACTGTATATGTGATGTGACTTGATAAAAAAAAACAAGAGGGTTTTGGTGACATCAGCCAAAGAGGAAAGTTGTTTCAGAGGTAAAGTTATTACATGTAAGATTTCATATAGACTTTTACAGTATTTTGAGAATTACATTAATTATATCATACACTAATTATTCCAATTAGTGTAACTAAAAAGAGACAAACAGTATGTTCTGAAACCTCTAACAAAGCATACAGACCTCAATGAAAGCTCACACCAGCTGGCAGTCTGTCAAAGCCATGCCTGGTGTGTAGCATGAAACTGTGTATAGTGTGCCTCTGTGACTACATTAATTCTATTCATCATTACTGTTCACTGTTACAGCCATGCCTTTGGCAAACAGATGCTCGAGTGCGGTGTTCTGTTGTTTTTGCGTGCAAATGAGCAGTTGTTTTTTACTTCCCCGTGTTTGTTCATGTTTAACTATTTTAAGAGACAAATGCCACAATATGTCTGTTTTATTGCACTTTTTATGCATCTTTTATCTTTGTTGGATGAATATAGCTTTTAGAATTGAGCAATTGTTACCTTAAAAGAGTATTTCATGTTCAATAAAAGTTAAGCTCAGTCGACAGCATTTGTGTCATAAAACTGATTACCACAAAACTTGATTTTGATTAGTCCTTTCTTTTCTTTAAGATAAGCTAAAATCTTAGTTCCAGTGAGGCATTTACAATGGAAGTGAATGGGGCCAATTTTTGAATAAAATAATAAAATCACTTATTAAACTTTTCTGTGTAAACTTATAGCAAATTACATACAAATTAGTTGCCTTGATCTAATTTCAACAAACCCAAAAATTACTATAAAAATTACAAAATTAAGAATTAATGTAAGTGTTTAGAAAATTATAAGCTTCAAATTTCTGCTTTTAAAACCTCAAAAATGTGTCTACATTCACTTCCATTGTAAGTGCATTTTTTTTAAGAAATTAAATTTCGTAAAAATTAATTTAAATTTTTGTGGTTATTAACATTATGCCACAAATGCTGTTGATTGAGTTCAACTTGTATTGAACTCAAAATATACCTTTAAGGGTCTATTTCTACTTGATATAGCCTTATTGTAACATAAATGTAGAGTAATATATAATCTTAGTTGGACTTGAATAAAACGCTCATCCACACTAGAACAGTGATTTCCTCCAAAGAAAACAGAGCATTTAGAAACTGCTCTCTATTATTACATATATAAACAATTAAATCCCAGATAGCACACAAACATGTCACAGATTTCTGTTTTAGAGCTTTTCATCTGGAAAGCATTACGTTCTAATTCACATCTGCTGAACATCTTAAAGAGCAAATTTACAAACATTCAATATCATAAATTTCTCAAAGACAACTGCTGAATACTTTATTGACATCCAAAATTAAACGTTTTATTCCTCGTTTTGCAGATGAAACAACCAAAAAAAAAATGTCTTCCAGATGTAAAGGAAGGGTTGGGGAGGTTACTTTTGAAATGCATTCCACTACAGGTTACAGAATACATGCTGCAAAATGTAATTTGTAACGAATTCCGTTAGATTACTGAAGGTAAGTAGCGTATTCTAAATACTTTGGATTACTTCAGCATTAGTAGATTTTTTCACTTGTTTTGACTATTAAAAACTCTGCCAGTACAGTAAGACAAAATACACATGTTAAAAATACATTGTCTGAAAAACCTAAATATCTTATGCAGTGTTGTTTCTAAAATAAGATAAATTAAACTGATATTGCTTTAAGGATTTTTTATTATAATTATTATTTTATTTCCTCCCCAATTTGGAATGTCCAATTCCCAATGCGCTTTAAGTCCTTATGGTGGCATAGTGACTCCCTTCAATCCACACATCTTATCACGTGGCTTGTTGAGCGCATTTCACGCTATTCTCTGTGACATCCATGCACAACTCACCACGCACCCCACCGACAGCGAGAACCACATTATAGCAACCACAATGAGTTTACCCCATGTGACTCTACCCTCCCTAGCAACCAGGGAAATTTGGTTGCTTAGGAGACCTGGTTGGAGTCACTCAGCATGCCCTAGATTTGAACTCGCGACTCCAGGGGTGGTTGTCAACGTCAATACTCAATAAGCTACTCAGGCCCCAGTTTGAATGATTTTTAGATATTTTTACAGGAAAACAATACAAAAATTATCATCAAGAATACGATTTTTGCCCTAATATCAAAGGTCTTAAAAGAAAAAGTGAAATTATGATCCAACGTGAATTTTCTTGATAAAAAAAAAATTATTGTGCCTGGTATCACGTGCGTTAAAAATGGCTAGAAATAGCATTTTAGCTTAGCATAAAGCTGACAATTTACACAAGGTTTATTTCTATTTCTTCTGCTCTAAACTTCAAACTTACTTCTCTGTCTGCTCGTATGAATGTAACACATCATAAGAAAGTGTTTCAAATGCACTTTGGATCGCATCATTTATATGTAGAAATGTTTTCCATCTGAAAGGACTAAATATTAAATTAAACAAATGACAATAAAATGCAAAGTAATCTCTTCAGTAATCAAAATACTTTTTGAATGTAACTGTATTCAAATTACCAGTGCTTTAAATTGTAACTGTAGTGGAATGCAGTTACTTATATTTTAAATATGTAATCCCGTTACATGTATTCCGTTACTCCCAAACACTACATTTACATTACCCAGACGTTTATGTAATGTTTGTGCTTACATCTGGAAGACAAGTTTTTTAGGATGTTTGATCATCTGCTTCTAGAAGATGTTTCCTCTTGAATGTCAATAAGACAGTGAGTAGGTGTCTTTGAGACCATTATGATTTAGTGTATGTAACTTTGCTCTTTTTAAGATGTTCAACAGATGCGAATTAGAATGTGATGCTTTCCAGATGAAACACTCTTAAACAGACATCTCAGACATGTTAGTGTGCGATCTGGGATGTGACCTCAGATGTTTCAGAATTACTCCGGCCATGTCCACATTTCGTTTGCACTTCATAAAGAAAAGCTGTATCAGAGGCAATGGTTCCAAATATAGTTAAAATCCCTTTTACTGTGACATAATGGGAAAAAGATGCAACCTGAAGGGCAGGAAAGAAAAGATTATTTTCATGACAGAGCTTGAAGTTTGGTCAAGAGCATGTCACCATAGAAACCTGCAGCCTTCAGACAGACAGTGGATGAAATTACAGTCTAATTTAAGGGCAGCAGGTGAACCAAAGGGAGATATATTTATCTGAAGCACAAAACAAGACATATTGTGAGATGTTGCCTGTATCTTTTGGATCAAACAATAAAGGTCAAAATGACTAGAGGGAGATGGTATTCAATGAAACGGAGTAAACAGGTGTTCGATGCACAGAGAAAGAGCATTATAATAACACGTTTTACATTTTAAATGAACTCAAGTGTGCACCTGCATCCAGTGGAATATTCTGTGTCAAGACTATTCTACAGTTTATTAAACAAAAAGAGCAAAAGTCATATTAATAATTCATAATGTGTGTGTGTATTCACTCAGTAATACCATGTTAATTAATGTAAATGGCAATGTTATTGACATATTTTATAAAAGAGCAAACACTTTATTACAGGCATCTGTTATATTTCTGACTATTGTGCTGTCAAATAGGGGAGAATAGTTGTCGTCTACACATTTGAATGCTGTAAATGTTTCTCTGGATTGATTCATTTTGAAAGATAGGAGGCAGAGGCGAGGAGCCTACCCCCGTACAGGATGGGACTCAACTTGTGGTGGTGGAGGTTGCTGTGTTAGCACACTGAAACAGCAATGTGATAGATTGTGAGCAGGCTTACCCCTGATTGGCAAGGGGTTACCTAGTTAATTGTGTAATGATGTACACCTGCTAGTCTTCCCGCTAGAGTCTAGAACTACGCTGCACTTACATTGCTTCTCAGTGTGTGCATCTCTCCGTGAGGATCTCATTATCAACTAACACTTCTGTCCTGAGAGACTGAATTTTCCATTTAGAAGGATTTGATTTAGTTACACTTCCCTACAATAGGCTATAAGATAAACATTGCTTCAATTTCAATCTGAGCTCCACTGAGGTGGCATCCACAGCCACTAAATTTGACTGTATTCAGACAACAGTGTGTTAATTTGAGATTTATTGGTGGACAAGCATAGTCCAAAACTTGTTAGAGAGAGAATATAGTGCAGTATTGTCACTGTGTGAGTTGTCTGAAATAATTTTACTGTGGTATTAGGTTACTGAGGCTGGTTGCACCAGCTATACATGCGTTACAACTTAGCCTAGTTTTGGCGTAAATGGGCAACAAGTTACGCACTACTAAACATTTGAGTGTTACACCATTAAACTTATGTAGGCAGACTCATTTAATGACGTCATGTTTTAGTTGACAGGCTTCAGATGTTGGCATTTATGCTCGTTTACATTTATGAGACAGAAAACATTATGTAAAAAACTTCAGCATGAAACTGATCTAAAGGTACACTTTCCTGTGCACACTGCACATATACATACATATAGCCTATATACACACACATACATTTTATTTATATATACACACACACACACACACACACACACACACACACACACACAAAGGATTATTAGGAACACCTGTTCAATTTCTCATTAATGCAATTATCTAATCAACCAAGCACATGGCAGTTGCTTCAATGCATTTAGGGGTATGGTCCTGGTCAAGACAATCTCCTGAACTCCAAACTGAATGTCAGAATGGGAAAGAAAGGTGATTTAAGCAATGTTGAGCGTGGCATGGTTGTTGGTGCCAGACGGGCCGGTCTGAGTATTTCACAATCTGCTCAGTTACTGGGATTTTCACGCACAACCATTTCTAGGGTTTACAAAGAATGGTGTGAAAAGGGAAAAACATCCAGTATGCGGCAGTCCTGTGGGCTGAAAATGCCTTGTTGATGCTAGAGGTCAGAGGAGAATGGGCCGACTGATTCAAGCTGATAGAAGAGCAACTTTGCCTGAAATAACCACTCGTTACAACCGAGGTATGCAGCAAAGCATTTGTGAAGCCACAACACGCACAACCTTGAGGCGGATGGGCTACAACAGCAGAAGACCCCACCGGGTACCACTCATCTCCACTACAAATAGGAAAAAGAGGCTACAATTTGCAAGAGCTCACCAAAATTGGACAGTTGAAGACTGGAAAAATGTTGCCTGGTCTGATGAGTCTCGATTTCTGTTGAGACCATCAGATGGTAGAGTCAGAATTTGGCGTAAACAGAATGAGAACATGGATCCATCATGCCTTGTTACCACTGTGCAGGCTGGTGGTGGTGGTGTAATGGTGTGGGGGATGTTTTCTTGGCACACTTTAGGCCCCTTAGTGCCAATTGGGCATTGTTTAAATGCCACGGCCTACCTGAGCATTGTTTCTGACCATGTCCATCCCTTTATGGCCACCATGTACCCATCCTCTGATGGCTACTTCCAGCAGGATAATGCACCATGTCACAAAGCTTTAATCATTTCAAATTGGTTTCTTGAACATGACAATGAGTTCACTGTACTAAAATGGCCCCCACAGTCACCAGATCTCAACCCAATAGAGCATCTTTGGGATGTGGTGGAACGGGAGCTTCGTGCCCTGGATGTGCATCCCACAAATCTCCATCAACCGCAAGATGCTATCCTATCAATATGGGCCAACATTTCTAAAGAATGCTTTCAGCACCTTGTTGAATCAATGCCACGTAGAATTAAGGCAGTTCTGAAGGCGAAAGGGGTCAAACACAGTATTAGTATGGTGTTCCTAATAATCCTTTAGGTGAGCATATATATATATATATATATATATATATATATATATATATATATATTCACTCAAATGAATCAGTGTCTGTTTTTCTAGCCTGTTGTACAAGTATTTATTGTCCCTTATTAGTTTTAGATAGTTATTAAATATAGTTATTTACATAGGCTAAATATACAATTAATGAAATCTTGTTTAATTACATATCGCATTTCAATGGGGATGTAATTTATTACAGCTGACAAGGTTTTAACATCAACCATAACAAGATCACACTGAAATGCATGGCTTTAAGGCTTCTGTCTACAAATGTGAAGGCTGCTGATTGGAGCAATACAGGTAAACGTCATATTATGCGACTACCCTTCACTTTACGGAGATTTTACGACCTACTAGTTAAGTCTTACATTAAGAACAGGTGGTGCAACCAAATTAAGCACTGACGTAGTTACAAAACAACTAGTAGTTACTAAGCCCTTGTGTGAACTTCACGTCCTAATTTACGTGAGAACATACGCACAGCTCGTGCAACCCAATCCTGGTGATCAGATGAAGCGGGAAAACTGTTCTTGCTGTTTGGTGACCTCTAGTGGTAAGAAGTGAGAATGCCAAACACAATCTGGAGTCAAAGTCAACACTATCTTTTCCTGACCCTGTCATGTTTGATCAATCAAAATGAAATAGTCAGATTATAGAAACATAAAAATATAATGATTAACCACATAGAAAACGGTTATGGAATTGTATAAACCATCTCTCCAACATCATCACAAATAGCATTATGTGCTAAAACAGCTTTAAGTACAGTAGCATGCATAGTTAGTGTGGACATCCTGATTATCACCATGGACGAATGACAAGTATGTTTATGTTTAAAAAGCTCTGTGTGTAAAATGTCCTGGTCCAAATTTCCATTGGGATTGACGATGGTGGATGGAACCAAGCTCCCACTGTTTTATTTATTAATGGTAACTGTAGTATGGTTAAAGTATGTTATTTTGGTGGGAAGTAAATAATTTTTTGTGACCGGCATGAAACGTTGGTGAGAACAAAATTAGGCTATGAGATTTGTTCACCACCAGATGGCGACAGATTCTCTATGCAACGAAGCCACTTGTCTTTATAATAAATAAGCAGGCAATGCAACTCATATAGCCTAGACAAGTGCAGACAAACTGTAATTTAAAAAAATATATGTTTTGGGGCACAGAAGCAAAGCGGATCTAACATGAAACGAAAACATATATAGGCTACCTGTACTAAGTTGGTATTTTGGCGGGAACAATTTATTTTTGGTGAGGGACGCATGAAATGTTGAAGAAAACAAAATTAGGCTGCTATGAGATTTCTCACCACCAGATGACGACAAATGCCATAGTGGCTCCCAACCCTGTTCCTTGAGGCCCCCCAACACTACACATTTTGGATATATCCCCAAACACACCTGATTCAACTCATCAGATCGTTACGGTTGACACCAAGACCTGAATTGGGTTAGTCAGAAAAGGGAGATATACAAAATGTGCAGTGTTGGAGAGACTCCAGGAAGAGTGCAAATAAAATAATAATAATCCAACAAAACATTTTTAACCAGTCCACATATTTAATATTAGCAAACTATAGATAAAGTCGTTTAGGACATCTACTTTGTGGATAACACAAGTAATTTGTCCAACAATTGTTTACAGACAGATTGATTTACTTTTAATTGACTATATCATGATTCCAGTTGGTCAGAAATGTACATACACTAACTTAACCATGCCTTTAAACAGCTTGGGAAAAATCCAGAAAATGGTGTCAAGCCTTTAGACAGTTTGCCAGTTATCTTCAGATAGGAGGTGTACAGAATTGGAGGTGTACCTGTGGATGTAATTAAAGGCCTACCTTCAAACTCAGTGCCTGCTTGACATCATAGGAAAATTAAAAGAAATCAGCCAAGTCTGGTTTTGTCATGCTTAAATGTGTTTTTTGTTCATGATTTTATTTCGTGTCTTTTATTTTGAAAGTTTAGTTGCTATGTTTCCTGTTCCTGTCATGGGATATCTGTTTCCCTCCATGTTCATGTGACTTGTTCTCATTGGTTTACTGTCTTGTTAACTTGTTATCAGTCTTGTCGTGTCATTGGTTCGTGTTTAAGTATCTTGCTATCATGTTCATTAGTTTAGTCTCGTCATTGGTTGTCTGTCATGTGGTTACCCATGTCCAAGTGTAGTCAAGTCGTTTATGTTTGTTTTGTTTTAGATTCAAGTTTTTGAAAAATAAACTGTACTTGGGTTCTTCATCATCATTCTTGTCCATTCCTGTGTTCAGCCTGTCCTGCCTGTTACAGAATACTTGACCTCAACATGAACCCAGCAGTTGCAATCCTGCGTCTTCGCCAGGGGAATCGTTCCCTAGAGGAATTTGTGGTGGACTTTTGGGATTTGGCCAATGAGGTCAACTTTAATGATGTTGCTTTGAAGGTAATTTTCCGTTTTGGACTAGAAGAGCCTATCAAGTCTTGTTTGCCTCAAGGCCAAATCACATGGACTTTGATGGAATTTAATGATTATGCTTTGCTGCTGAGTGGATCCAACTACAGTGAAGTTCAATGTAGGAACGGAGTATGCCAGCACTCCTACATTTGCCACCATGCCAGAGTCCACCTCTAGGTCAGAGTCCATTTTCATAGCGTCCACGCCTGCCACGTTCCACAAACCAATGCCCACGCCTGCCACGGTCAATGAGCCAGCGCCCATACCTGCTACGGTGGGCGAGTCAGCGCCCACGCCTGCCACAGTTGACGAACCAGCACCCACGCCATCCACGGTCGACGAGCCAGCGCCCACGCCTGCCATGGTCAACGAGCCAAACTCCCTATTGAACTGTATTGTTTGTTTATGTTTAGGCATCAGGAGCCGCCCCTTGTGGGGGATAAATGTGGTTTTAATTTCAAGTCTTTTATTTTTAAAGTTTAGTTGCCATGTTTACTGTTCCTGTCATGTGATATACTGTTTTCCTCCATGCTCATGTGTTTTGTTCTCATTGGTTTATTATCTTGTTAACTCGTTATCAGTTCATGTTTTAGTATCTTGTTATCATGTTCATTAGTTTAGTCCCATCATTGGTTGTCTGTTATGTGGCTACCCATGTCCATGTATTTAAGCCCTAGTGTTTGTCTTGTCTTTGTTCATGTATTGTGTTGGTGTAATGTTGTTTATTCACGTTTTTGTAAATAAACTACACTTGGGTTCTCACTTCATCATCGTCCTTGTCCATTCTTGTGTTCAGCCTGTCCTGCCTGCTTTGCAACGTTACAGGTTTATCCAAATTCCTGAAGGTACCACGTTCATCTGTACAAACAATAGTACACAAGTATAAACATCATGGGACCATGCAGCCGTCACACCACTCAGGAGGGAGACTCATTTTGTCTCCTAGAGATGAATGTAGTTTGGTGCTAAAATCCCAGAAAACCAGCAAAGGACCTTGTGAAGATGCTGGAAGAAACAGGTAGACAAGCATCTATATCCACATTAAAACAAGTCCAATATTGACATAACCTGAAAGGCCGCTCAGCAAGGAAGAAGCCAATGCTCCAAAACCGCCATAAAAAAGCCAGACTACAGTTTGCATGTGCACATGGGGACAAAGTTTTTACTTTTTGTAGAAATATCCTCTGGTCTAATGAAACAATTCAACTGCTTGGCCATAATGACCTTCGTTATGTTTGGAGGAAAAAGGGTGAGGCTTGCAAGCCGAAGAACACCATCTCAACCATGAAGCATGGGGATGGAATCATCATGTTGTGGGGTGCTGACTGGTGCACTTCACAAGATAGATGGCATCATGAGGAAGGAAAATTATTTGTATATATTGAAGCAACATCTCAAGACATCAGCCATGAAGTTAAAGCTATGAAAATGAGTCTTCCAGATGGACAATGACCACCAGCATACCTCCAAAATTGAGGCAAAATGGCTTCAGTACAACAAAGTCAAGGTATTGGAGTGGCTGCAAGTAAGGAGTCCTACAAACCTGACTCAGTTACACCAGTTCTGTCCAAAATTAAATAAAAATAAATAAATAAAATTAAAATAATTTTCTCTATTATTCTGACATTTCACATTATTAAAATAAAGTAGTGATACTAACTGACCTAAGATGTCAGAAATTGTGAAGGAATTGTTGAGTTTAAATGTATTTGTCTAAGGTGTATGAAAACTTCTGACATCAACTGTGTGTGTGTGTGTGTGTGTGTGTGTAGCGTGTATTTATCACTTTGTGGGGACCAAATGTCCCCATATGGATAGTAAAACCCGAAATGTTTGACCTTGTGGGGACATTTTGTCGGTCCCCATGAGGAAAACAGCTTATAAATCATACTAAATTATGTTTTTTGAAAATGTAAAAATGCAGAAAGTTTTCTGTGATGGTTAGGTTTAGGGGTAGGGTTAGGTTTAGGGGATAGAATATAAAGTTTGTACAGTATAAAAACCATTATGTCTATGGAAAGTCCCCATAAAACATGGAAACACAACTGTGTGTGTGTGTGTGTGTGTGTGTGTGTGTATATACACACACACACACGCTGGCAGCCAAAAGTTTGGAATAATGGACATATTTAGCTGTTTCGGAAGGACTTTTTTACTTTTATTCACCAAAGTGGCAATATTAGGCCAAAAAAGGGCAAAAAAAGAAAAAGCTTTCTCTAAAAACTTGTCAGTCAATCAATGTTTTGAGGAATGAAGGCTATACAATGCTTGAAATTGCCAAAAAAAAAAAAAAAAACTGAAGATTTCACACAAAATTGTACACTACAGTATTCAAAGACAAAGGACAACTGTCTCTAACAAGAACAGAAAAAGATGTGGAAGTCCAGATGTACAACTAAACACGAGGATAAGTACATCAGAGTCTCTAGTTTGAGGAATAGACACCTCACATATCCTCAGCTGACAGCTTCATTGAATTCTACCTGCACAACACCAGTTTCATGTACAAGAGTAAAGAAAATACTCAGGGGTGCAGACCTTATGGGAAGAATTGCAAAGAAAAAGTCACTTTTGAAACAGAAAATCAAAATGAAAAGGTTAGAATGGGCAAAGAAACACATTTGAGCTTTTGTGGGATCAGCTAGACTATAAGGTGCGTGAGAAGTGCCAGACAAGACAGACACATCTATGACAAGTGCTACAGGAAGTGTGGGGTGAAATGTCACCTGACTATCTGGACAAACTGACAGCTAGAATGACAAGGATCTGCAAAGCTGTCATTGCTGTGCCAGGATGATCTTTTTGAGGAGAACTCTTTGATGTAGTTTAAGAAGTAGTAGTTTTTCAAATTGAAATATATAGTTATCAATGTCCTGACTATACATTGTGATCAGTTGAATGCCACTTTGGTTAATAAAAGTAGGACTACCAATTTCTTTCCTAAGAGCAAAATCTTGTACATTATTCCAAACTTTTGGCCGCCAGTACATATATAAGCTGAACTTATATTAAACGGGGGAAAAAAACATTATATATATATATATATAGTTTTTTAAAAATCAACCATAAATCTGTGTATAAAGGCAGGCAAACCTACGCACAATCAGTTTATTACAGAGTGAGTCGATCATTCTAACTATTTAAGGGGCAGGGCGACGCTTTGCCGCGGCGTGAGGTGCAGGGGAAAAGTGGCGGGGCGCTACGAGGGCGCGCCTGGAGTTTCGGGAGCGCGTTTGTGTGAACAGACAGCTGCTGCGGTTCGGCTTCAGAGAGACGTGTCGTTTTTTGTTTTGTTTTCAGTCGCTTAGTTTGGATCAGAAACGACATTGGATGGTTCCCTTTCCTCTTTGTTTTACCTTTGCAATCCAGGTGGACTCGCATTATTATGTTTTTCAACCTAAAGTCATGGAGTGTGCGCTATCGTGGGGCAGAAAGGGGCTTTTAAATCTATCTTTGCCACACTCCATCGACTGATCTTCATCACATACCATACAGAGGTTGGATTTTATTTAAAACCTGTTTTCTAATTACTTCGGATTTCAAAGTGATCTCGGATACGTTAAAAGCGTATTGGTCTTTGGGGCTGCAAACAATTAAAAATACTTTTCACTTATTGTTTTTTTAAAAGCAAAACAATGGAGGCTGTTATTGAAAAAGAGTGCAGTGCTCTTGGTGGACTTTTTCAGATCATTATCACAGACATGAAGGTAAAGGTGTTTTTGTTTTTCCTCTGTGCATCCAAAAATGCTTGTCCATTACATTGTTGTCATTATCATCACTGTCAACAAACTCAGCCAGACTGGCAAAGCATTTGCTTTTTGTCACAGGTCATGCAATATAGCTAGAAGCCATATTTCACCTATGCCTTAATATCCAATTGGGTTTTTTCAATCATATTTCTCATATGCATTTGTATATATATAGCAATTATATTTAACATAAACATTGCTGTAGTTAGGTTTTTGCCATATCTTTACATTGCAGCATGAATGCAGCTGTTGCATTTGTGGGTCACAGATGCAATTTAATACATGCATGGTTGAGATACATTGGTCATACTGACCTATTTTTAGTGTATATGGATTGACTGGGTTCGCTCTGTTGTGTCTGCATTGGCTGTGCGCCTCAATGCATTTCAGATTTCCCTTGGAAACGCATCAATCCATTCATTAATCATGAACGAATCATGTCTGAAATCTAGGTTTATGTGTCAGTGTGCAGCTAGGATGTACACTGGTTAATCAGGGTTGACAAATGTCTTAAAGATTGTGCTGAATGTAGCACACCTGTTCTAAGGAGTCCAAGGAATGTTGGAATTCTGTTGACCTCAGAGGTCTCAAGACTGGTGTGAAGAGCTAAATGGGGTGGAATGACATCTGGTGTGAAACCCATGTCATTCTAAGGAAATCAGAAACATGTTGGACTCGAGTCATCGTCAATCTTAAAATTTAGCTTTAGCTTTTGCAAACAGTGTCCAACATCTCAATAGATGTGCCATCTAATAGAAAAGATGAGAGCCTTTGCATCGCGTAGACTGGGCTGAATTTGTCAAATCATCTCTGTTTCTGTCAGCGTAACTTTTTTTAAAGGGATAGTTCACCCAAAAACGTACATTCTTATCATCTACTTACCCTCGTGTTGTTGTAAACCTGTAAAACCCCTTCTACAGGTTGGTAATTTTCATATATAATATTATTATTATTATTACTACTTCCCTTTTTCTTCCCAATTTGGAATGCCCAATTCCCACTGCTTAGTAGGTCCTCGTGGTGGTGCGTTTACTCACCTCAATGGAGACTCCCATCATGTGGAGGCTCATGCTACTCTTACACAACTTACCTAGTGGCCCATTGAGAATGAGAACCACTAATTGCAAATTGTTATCCCATGTAACTCTACCCTCCCTAGCAACCGGGCCGAATTTGTTGCTTATGAGACATGGCTGGAGTCACTAAGCACACCCTGGAATCAAACTCATGACAGAGCTACCCAAGCCCCAGGTCATTTTCATATATGCTGTCTAATTATCAAAGACCTGGATGGAAAATGAATTGACACAATGTGACTCACTGTGGCAGCCCATTTTAATTTAGCTGTGTGTGCTGCTTTGCTGTAACTTTGTGATGCGATCAGTTTTCAGGTTTCTGAAATATTTACAGATGTTATGAGAACTCGGCCACTAGAACATTGCATTTAGATTGTCAGTGTTCCTCCGGTTAAAACAAAAAGTGGTCAACATTTGATCGTGTTATACCAACTGTATGCTATAAAACCTGATCAGGTGATTCTATAGAATAGTTTGCTTTTGACCTAGTTGAGTTACCTCGCCACTTTTATCTGAGTCAACCTCTCATAGAATAAAACTGTCAAATATGTCAGACAATCAGTGTATTACCGTTCGAGTGTTTACATAAACTCAAGAATTGGTTACTATATAGTATAACTGTTCATTAATCTGGTGGTACAGGGCCAATATGATCTTCGATTGGTCAGGAAACTTAAGATAATGTACTTAAGTGCTCTCAGATAATGCAGCCCAGCTTATCTGGGAATGAATCTGCCTTTTATATATGAGAAAGTCAATGGATATGTGTCTGTCTTCCTTTAAGTGGACAATGAGTTGCATATTTCACACAGTCATAAACCAATGCAAGCTGAGTCATGTTCTTCTCTCAAACTAATGTAACACAGGGTTATGCTCTAGGTTTGTTTTGTTCCAGAAAGTAAAGAAAAGTACCAGAAAGTATCACATCACCAAGCAGCATACAAGATATAAAGCATTATGGTAAAATAGTGATTCTCACAAAACCTGTCAAGAGAATGTCCTGGTCCTATTTTACTCTTAAATCAAAAGAAACAAATAATACATTATATTTGCAAATAGAAAATTTCGATTACTTCCATGACAGTTACATAACAGTACATTTAACCTGCAAAAGAAAAGTATGGTCATTATTATATAATCATTACCGCAACATGAACAAAACATAATTGCATTGTAAATTATTTATACATCATAGTAGTATTCTATTAGATCTGCCTTTTAATTTTTGCTGATTTTAATTTAGATTATGATTGTATAGCAGCATCTTTCTTGCAGTAATACATAAAATTACTTGTTACAGTATTGAGAAGCATCATTAGGGTAATTTTATATTACCCTAATGATAGGAACAATAAAAGTACAACTTTTGGATGTGTTAATATAAAATGTCTGGACGCTAATGAGAAATGTGCTAAAGTGTTACAATGCAAAAAATCTTAAAGGGATAGTTCACCCAAAAATACAAATTCTCATTATTTACTCACCCTCATGATATCCCGGGTGTGTATGACTTTCTTTATTCACCAGAACACATTTGAAGAAAAATACAAAAATATCTAACCTCAGTAGGTCCTTAAAATGCAAGTTGATGGTGATCAGATTTTTGAAGCTCCAAAAAGAACAGACAGTCAGCATAAATGTCATCCTTACGAAACCAGCTGTTAAATTAATGTCTCCTAAAGTGAAACAATGTTGTTTGGTGCGAAAAAATATCAATATTTAAGCACTTTTTAACTATAAATCATTGCTTCCGGTCAGCAGCAGGAGGGGATACAATTTTTGATGCTAAAACATCTGACATTTTAAAACAATCTCACCTAAATCTCATATGGGGTTTCTTTTCCCAATTCTTACTTCTAGTTTTATTAGATTTTTTTAAATATACAGCCTGAGCCAACATTATAGCCCTGCTCTTTAGTCACTTGTTTGCTAGCAACATGTGATGCAATCATGTGCTGACTTAGATTTATATTGTTGATCTTGGCAGATACCTTTAAAAAATACTTCAACAGGTAGTTTAAGGGCTGTTCACCCAAAAATGAAATTCCTTTTGTTACTCCCCCTGAAGCCTCTATGACTTACTTTCTTTAGTGGAACTCAAAAGGATATGTTAGGTAGAATGTTAGTTAGGAATCTCTTACTATAGTTACTATTCACTGTCACTGCATCTTTTATTTCTTTTTCTCTCCACACAATTAAAGTGAATGGTGACTGAAACAAAAATTCTCCCTAACATCTCCTTTTGAGGTCCACAGAAAAAAGAAAAGCATACAGGTTTGCAACAAGACAAAGACGAGTTAGTAATAGCTAACTAACATTATGAGAGCGCCACAACGTGAAAGGTGGCAAAACTAGATCACTCCATCTTCGCAGTTTTATCAGAGTTTTTATTAGTTTTATCGCATCGCTCTCTCGCTTGCAGAGATGCAATACAATGGCATTTGCATGTTGAAGTAACAGGTTTAGAGATATGTAACATCTTAAGTTCAGTAAACATGTGCTTCCTCACTGCGTACGCTCGAACTAAACTCAGCAAGCGTTCAAGCTGCATGGGAAAGAGGGATGTGGAAGAGCTGATGTATTTGCCCAGATCTTGTAATTACAGTTTGATACAAAGAGAAGATTTCATATGTTCATCTCTATGGATTGGTTTACCAATTCTTAGCTACATGTTGAAGTGAATAAAATAATGATGGGATTCCTTGCATTTTGAACGTGGAATTTGCGGCAGTTAATTCAATTGTGCGCAAAATCACCCAAAATGGTATACATATTTTGGAAAACCACGTTAATGCCATTGTGAAGGAATTTGGTTATTATTCAGTAAAGTGTTATGTATGAAAGTACTATAATAATACCAATATTGTGTCACGGTAGTACCACCAAAATACTGTATGTAAAGGTTCTCAAAGTGTTTATGGTTTATCATTGTGCGTGTATAATTTTTTCTTCTTTGTTTAAAAAAAGCAAATGCACAGAAAGGCTTTCTATGCAAACCGTTATTATTGATGCGTCACCATCAAAGATCCTTTTTTCCATTACCATGACCATGTTTGTGGTGTGATTAACCCATTGGACGTCAATGCTCTCCTTAGAAATGTAGCAATAATATTAATCACATTTTTCTGTTGCATCTACAGAGCAGTTATCCGATTTGGGAGGACTTCGTCAGCAAAGCTGTGAAGCTGCAGTCTCAGCTCAGGTAAGAGTTTAATTTCTGTCTGCATGTTCATGATCACCTTTGCTCAGGGAAGCATTTGTGTGGGAAGAATAGTCATATTTTTTTATGGCCTTTATTTTAATGGTTGGGTAGTGCCCTGAGGAAGGCAAGCTGTTTTAAAGTGGAGGCGTCTACTTGTGCAGAGTTCAGTGGAAATGTGCAGCCCCTCCCTCGGTGCTTGGGGCCATAATTTGCAGTACGTGAAGATCTGCTGTTGTCATTAAATCCTGATCTTGTGTTTCTACTTAAGCTGTGGAGAATGCATGACCCTGCTGCAGTTAATGCATGTGTGAGATGGAAACACTTCAGGTGTTTGCAGTGTGTTTGAAGATGTAGTCATTTGTACACTTTTTACACAGATTTTGTTGGACTTAAAACCAGCAGAGCTTTTAGAAAGCAGTATAGGGCTGGAATTTAACTATTTCAGTTCTGATTCGCTTCCACTTAACGAATCCGATACCTTAGCATTTCTTACTTTTGGTTAAGAAATGCATTTTTTATGACATCATATTTTCACAGTATTGCTTTAGCATCCACGTAAGCGTTCATGTAAAATCGGCAACATTGGTTTGTGGGGTGTACACTAAGCTGTGAATTCTAGAATATTTCTATATATCTAGACATGTCTTTGTTACTTTGCAAATGTAGTAATATTCCAACTGAGGCTTGAAAGTGTTTGTCTCAATATGTTTTATGGTGAATACGTGAATCACACATCTTACATTGTCCTCATTTGTTGGTGAGTCATGTCCATTCATTGCCTCCACAACTCTAGTTTACACAGGCAGTTGTAAATATGTTGAAATCTGATCGGCAAACAACACGTCTGTTTGATCTAGCCAGGCATATAAAGGTCAAGAGTGAAATTATACTGTACACACGCTTGGACTGCTTATGGCAGCTTGTTCAGACCTTTCACATTACATGAGCAGAAAATGTTTCAGAATTCAGTTCCCACCAGTTTTAATGGGCCATTTTAAGTTAACCATTATGGTCTTACCCCAAACTGATTCTTGAAGGGGTTTGGGACAGTTTTGTTTAAATATGGACTTGGTATTAGCTCTTTCAACTCATGATGCATGACCAGAGTGTCTAGTCCCAAGTTGGATACTCCCAAGTAAACTCCTTTTGAAATTTTGGAAGAATTTGGTGAACTTCCCTTTTAAGAAGCCTAAGCCCATTGGTTAAGTTTCATCTCAGGCATTAGATGCTGTTCTGTGATCAGTGGTCGTAATGTTAGAGCACTGGGTATGCCAGTTGGGAAGTCCCTAATGAAATCCATGGCTCGCATGCTCTATAATCACATCTCGTTTAAAGAGGCTAAAGATGCTGCGCTCAAATTACAGTTTTTTTTGGGTCATCTGTATATTTTGTGGCTAAATATCTCCTCTCTTTTCCTGTCTGATGTCACCACACTGGCGATTCTGAAAATCCAGCTTACTCATGACCCGAAACATCCCTCGTCTTGAGTTTTCTTCCTTTTCCCACTCTGATTTGTAAAGCAGCTGCATTTTTTTCTCCATGTTTTTTTTTACGTTTTCATTGCCATTCAGTTGCAAACCCAATGCCCTCAAGCAGTGTAGTTCTGTTTACAGCCGATACCAGCAAGACAACTATCAATTTACAAGAGACTTCAAAGACTAGAAATGAATCATTATCTTTACAACGCAATCATTATACTTACTGTTTAATGACATCGCTTTACCACCATATTTGGCATATGTAAATTTGCTATATGCCAGATGAGTCTGATTCCTCTCAAGGTTGGTCTCCCTCCATTACTTAATCATCTTATAGAGTTGTTTTACTTTCCACAGTCTTTGGCTGCTCACAGGAGACTTTTATACAGTGGGAATCTGCTGTGAAACAGTATGTATTGTGAAAAGCTCTTTTCAAATAAAATTGGCTTGTTTTTGTTGCAGCACATATTAACAGACAACGTTAAATGGTTAAATTCCTCTGAGTACCTTTGTACTGGGATGTTTGCTTGAGTACCTTTTTCTCCAGCGTATAGCCAAACTTTGACGTTATTGAATAAGTTAAGGCAATTTAGTCTTCATTTCTGTCTAAGAATAGATTGGAATGCATTGGACTTTTGCTTGTTTTGGCTGTCATGTGAGGGATGATGTTTGTTTTTAGCGAGACTATTCAATGAGGGAATTACACTGTGACGCCTCTGAGCAACTCCTCTGAATGCCTGAGTTGATTACAAGTGTTCAGTGTGTTTAAATAGAGACCAGCATGGAAGGGAACAACAACGTACTCCACCAACAGTTTACAGATGGTGCCACAATAGTGTCAATTTAACAATATAGGGCCTTAAAAATTAAGATACAAAAATGCAAAGTTTTTTCTTAACTGTTGTCTTAGCCACCGTGGTTCGAATCTGTGTTTTGTCCCACTGTTTTTCCATCTGATTTTCAGTTTCCAATCTTAATATTTCCATTAATACTACTTGTAATATCCAGTCAGGCTTCCTAAGCAACCAATTGGCCTTGTTGCTAGGGAGTGTGGAGTCACATATGTTAACCTCCTCGTGGTCGCTATAATGTGGTTCTCGCTCTCTGTGGGGCTCGTGGTGAGTTGTGCGTGGGTGCCGTGGAGAATAGTGTGAGCCTCCACACGCGCTATGTCTCCGCGGTAACACGCTCAACAAGCCACTTGATAAGAAAATTGACGGCCTCAGACGTGGAGGCAACTGAGATTCGTCCTCTGCCACCTGGATTGAGACGGGTCACTACACAACCACGAGGTCTTGGAGTGTGTTGTGAATTGGGCATTCTAAATGGGGAGAATTCCAAAATAAATAAATAAATACTACTTAAAATAGATAAAAATGAATATAAATGTTGATTTCATCACTGTGATTTGGCCATTGTGAATGTCAGGGTGTGCAGAGAAGGATTTGATCTGGAGCTGGGGTCTGTCGATCGTACTCGTTCCTGCGTGAAACTATGGTTACTTTAGTAAAACCAAGGTTATAAAACTAAGGTCAGGTTAAGGATAGGTTTAGGGGTAGGGGTAGAGGTTAATGTAGTGTGTCTGTGGAACTCTAAATAAACACAATAAACACTGCAGTGTTGCCCATACTGTATGTTAATATTTAAATATGGGTACAAATAATATCTAACCAGGGCTGGGGTGCACATAATATCTGCCACTATTTGCACTGGGTTGTAAATAACATATACCTTTTATTTGCATCAGTGCGCAAATAGCATCTGATGTAAAAAAACAGAAAATGTATGGCCGGAACTGAAAAAACATGTGCGAGCAAGGAGGCCTACAAACCTGACTCCAACAGTTACACCAGTTCTGTCTGGAGGAATGGGCCAAAATTCCAGCAACTTATTGAGAGAAGCTTGTGGAAGGCTACCCAAAACATTTGACTCAAGTTAAACCATTTAAAGGCAATGCTACCAAATATTAACATGTGTATGTAAACTTCTGACCCACTGGGAATGTGATGAAAGAAATAAAAGCTGAAATAATTATTATTCTGACATTTCACATTCTTAAAATAAAGCAGTGATCCTACTTCAACTGTGTGTGTGTGTGTGTGTGTATGTATGTGTATGTGTGTATATATATATATATATACACATACATACATACATACATACACATATACAGTTGCCTACAGCGATGTTTTGGCAAACAAACAATAGCTTTCTAAATGTTATTTCAGTCTAACCCCTCCCTGCCACACGCTTCTGTTTGAAAAAATCATTGGGTTATAATTGTCAAACCATCATATGCGTAGGGCATGCAGTAGTGTAGCCCGCCTGTGGCATTCCCCGCCTAGTATCTATTTTGCCATTTGCGTCATGCATTTTAAAACCAGATCCCTGGAATCTTCCCCACATTGCACGTATATACGGCTGTTTATGAGCTCTGTCACATGACCACCCAGTCAACCCTTTGCATACTGCCATTGAAACATGTGATCAGATTTCACAGTTGTCTGCGCGTGTCAGGTATCCTGCCCATGGTGGGTGAATTCTTCTAATGACAATGCAGACAATGACTTTCCCTTTTTCACTCTCTCATTTTCCATTCCACTCAATCGCTGAAAGCATATCGTCCAGGTGTATCTCGTTTAAGGTTCAAGTCTTTTCAGTGCACGATATTGGTCTTTAAGGAGTCTGTATGCAGCTGGCAGACAAACACAGAGAACCAGCAATCAGCAATTGAGGGAACAACTCTTTAGATAGCAATTAACCTAACCCACATTAACAAAGAAATAACCTTTTGATAACATCCTGTACTGAGTCCAACTGAATTAAACAACCATGTGCCACTTGTACATCCAATGGGGTTTAAAAATCTGTGACCATATTGAAAATCTGGTAGTTTAAATTTGTATTTAAAGGGTAACTAAACCCTAAACCAACTTTTTTTTAGTTAATGATCTGTAAGAATGGGGCTTTATTAGTACTGGTCATTGATTCAAGTAATTTTTTTGACATTTGTGTATAAAGTGTTTTAATTCTACAATATATGGTGTAAAAACGTCTGAGTGCTCAGGTTCAGGTTGAACGGTGGCTACTGCAGTTGAATTTTCCTATTGGCTGTTTGCGGTAGTTCGTGACATAAGCGGTGAGAGCTGACGTAAGCAGGTTCCAGCTCACCACGCCCTTGGTACGAGCTAGACACTGGCCCCATTCTCCCTTGCGCGGCTGCTTCGCTAGCATCGTCGGATGCCGATCGCGATGCGGGAGTTAAAACCGCAGTTTGAGCCAGCGGCTCGAATTGATATGGCTCCGGCCCTGTGTCCACAGACAATTCACCCTCCTCCACTTCAGGTGAAGGTGGGGGAGAAAAGTCCTCGACTTCAAAAGACCGCTCCGTGGCAAAGCTACTTGCGTCACTCCAGTCACTCTCCATTTTAGAGTCTGACAGCAGCTGTCAATTAATCCGTCACTACGGGTCTCAGGTGCACGCCCCCCCCCCCCCCGCTCAGCCCCGCCCTCGGTTCGTCCCCTCTATCCCCACTGGGGTCTGCCCACTTTTCCAGCATTTTACAAATATTGCTAGTGGGTGGAGTCAGACTCTGAGCAGGGGTTTAGTTACCCTTTAAGCCTGAATATTAACACATATTTATTGTTTGTAAAATGGTATGTTGTAAAATGAATAAGACATCATCTTTTCTTTTTGGCACCGTTTATAATGCTAATTTTTAGGGGGTGATAATTATATTTTTTTTAGTTCTTCACTCAATATACTATGCTGTTTATATAATTTGTAATAAAGACATTTGTATTAAATTAGAATAATGCAGAATAGAAGCATTTTCACTAGTGGTCTCTGGATTTTTGGACCCCACTGCTATTTATTTATTTTTTGGTAGATAAGGGCAAAATATTTACCAGGCGTGTGTGATTTTCTTTTTCAGGACAACCGTTGTTGCAGTCGCTGCATTCCTGGATGCCTTTCAGAAAGTGGCTGACCTGGCCACCAGCACACGAGGTAAGCAGATGTAGGAAATGCGGAAGGTTTTGCGGACTGCAAGAATTGCTGGGATGAGCTTGAGGAAAAGTTTTGCTCCTCTGTTTGGACTGATGTGTTCTCATTGCTTTCAGTTTTCTTCAAAGATCTCATGAAATCAAAAGTGGACTTTTGTGGCTTTAAGTCTGTCTGTTGGCTTTGGGGCCATCTAGATGCTTATGAACTTCTAAATAAGACCAGTATGAATTTAACATCTAGTCTTTCTCCAGTGAAAACTGACAAAAATGTTTTTGACTCGTCTTGCCCTCAGGAGTGGCACATCTACATTTGTGCCCAATCAAATGCTCTGCAGAGCGAGAATGGCCCATCAAATAAATACTGATGTTTTGGATGTGTGGTACAAAAAATATTTGATGTGGAATACATAAGGGTAATGTTTTCAGTGTTACAGGTATGTTGGTTAGCTTATGTTGGCAAGGCACAGGTTAGATATCAGGATTTACGGTCAAACTGGAAATGGGCAGGTTTTTTATGGCAGAGCTTAGAAGATCAAGATAAAGGAGAAATGAGGAAAGAGCGGAATCAACTACAGTTAAGGGGCAATGGCTAAACCATCTCCAGTCTTGATCTACACTCCTAGGTCTCCACAAACTGCTATTAATAGTCACCTAGAAAAGTGCTGTCTTTCATCACTGGCCTATGGAGCTCTGTAGCACCATGTCATCTCTCTCTCTCTCTCTCTCCCCCCCACATTGCTTCTTTTCTGAGTGATGCAACATGCCGAAACAGTAAACTCCAATGTTAGTATTGTTGGCTGCAGACCTGTAGTCCTTCCACCCTTCAGTGATCATCGCTACAAGTTGTGCTGCCCTTCACAAATTGTGTTAGACGTACACTTATTAACAAACATCTACAATAGTAATTAATAGAAGTGGGAAGAAATATCAATATATTGTGATCTTTTTCCTTGTGATATTGTATAGATATTTGCAGGCCAAGTATCGATATTATTTGACATTTTTTTCACATTATGGTGATGGGGAACATTATTTTTCTTTGCCAAATCGATCTAGGAAATCAACAACAGTCCCTTAGAAGGTGCCGTTATCATGCTTTACACAAAATCACACACCGTTAATAAAATGTGACAATTTTACAGTAGTAACATTATTGGAGGTATTTTGACGAGTATCAGGCTTTTAGGTAAAAACTATTATACTTTGTGTATTGAAACTATGTTGTAATAAATAATTATTCTAAAGTGTTTAGGCTAATAATTTATTTTTAGAAAGACTAGCTACATTGACCAAACCACATAAATAAGGACCTATGGTCTTATTATATGCTTATAGCTGTGCATTGTACTGAACATGGATATTAGGAAATAAACTCACCTTGTTTTGTAAACTGGCACTTTTATATTAATTTAACAATGCATTTGTTGGTGGGCCTGGATAGCTCAGCGAGTATTGACTCTGACTACCACCCCTGGAGTTCACAGGTTCGAATCCAAGGTGTGCCGAGTGACACCAGCCAGGTCTCCTAAGCAACTAAATTGGCCCAGTTGCTAGGGAGGGTAGAGTCACATTGGGGTAAACTCCTAGTGGTCGCTATAATCTGGTTCTCGCTCTTGGAGGGGAGTTGTGTGTGGATGCCGTGGAGAATAGCATGAAACCTCCACATGCCCTATGTCTCTGTGGTAACACTCAATAAGCCACGTGATAAGATGCGCGGGTTGACAATCTCAGACGTGGAGGCAAATGAGATTCGTCCTCCACCACCCAGATTGAGGGCAGTCACTTAAAGCGCATTGGGCAGTATATCGTAGTATGTCGTAGTTTTGAATACACCAAAAATAAAGTATTGCAATAATATTATATCATGACCTAAATATTGATATAATATCGTATTGCCAGTTACCTTGTGATTCCCACCCCTAGTAATTAAAACTGTTGCTTGGCATTAGAATATCAATGCAGTATCGTTAAGTAAAATATTGCAATAATTTGAAATAGCAGTAATTCTTCTAGCCACATAAAATGCTTTCTTGACAACTGGAATAGAAGCAATATCCTTAAAGTTCACACAAAAATGAAAATTCGCTAATGATTTACCTCCTGGCATCCCAGATCCGCCGTTGAAACCAAGATGTAATTGCATTCACATAATCGTTTACGAGCACGATTTGGAGGTTACATTACATTTTTACTCCACTAATGGTTAGTCAAGTCAAGTCAAGTGGTTAGGTTTAGGTTTGGGGTTTGAGTGCTGGGGTACAGTTTTTAAAATATGTATTGTACTCCTCACTGAATTACAGCCTGTACTGCTGAAAACGGCTCACTTCACAACTTGCTTTTGGCACCCCTCTGTGGACATACACGTGCCAGTACACCTAACAACACTTACCGCTTTGGCGCAGTATTTGGTGCAGTATTCGCATTTCGGTTAGCACAGACCAATTTTAGCTAAAGAAATTTCGAATTGATTCACTGAGTTTCGAATAGATTCACAATAGCTCTCTGAGGGCTACACTGAACTTTATATCAGTGTGTTTTAGGACATTTCTGGGTGGATACCTATAAGGATATGAATACTTCGATTGTCAGGTTGTACTAGATGTAATCTCTAGATACAGGCTGTTGTGTCATAGTCTCGTAACACAATCTCCTTTTATTCTATTATTCAACCTCTCTTGTTTTACTCTTCTCTTTTTTTAATTACACTTCCTTTTCTCCATAAACACTTGATTTTCTGCAAGGTAAAGCAACAAGGTGGAGCGACCTCCTACTGGCATTGAATCTCAGAGGCATGCACCAGTCTCCATAGCAACAGAATGGAAATTGTGTGTGTGAGACCAGGATCACACCCTGATCAATTCACTTTTATATGTCCACTGATGCCACAGTGATGATCTGCTATATTTTTGTCCTGCCAAATCATTTACCATTTTAGCAGGAGCTCAATGCAGAATGAACACAGTTTGTCTTCAAATCTTTGTTTATTATCTCTCTCACATTTCTGATTTGTTCAAGGGACAGATTAACAAAAAATGGAAATTCTGTCGACTTAATCACTTTCCTCACGGTAGAAAGAAAATCACATCCGTTTGGAACAATATGAGGGTTACTAATTGACAGAATTTTCATTTTTGAGTGAACTATCTCTTTATAAGGAGGCCTGATGATTTATTCACCACACACACACACACACACACACACACACACACACACACACACACACACACACACACACACACACACTTCCTCCCCAATATCTCCCCATCAGCATTTCTTCTAAGGGTTAACAAGTGCTGCTTTTGTGGGAGTGACAGATTCACAGATGTGTCTAGATTCTAGAACATACATGTTAGTGCATGAACCCTTATCGCACAATTCCCATGAGCCTTCCCTTCCTCCATTCATGTCATACACACAGGATAGGCCTCTGTCCAAAGGAGAATTCTGATATCAGAGACTGATATTGCTGTTGCTTCCGATTTTCTGTTGAATGTGCGCAGGCAGGTCTGACATGCTGTTTTTCTTACAACAACACTCCCTCCAATCATACCAGCAGTTTCTGTCTCCAGTGACGCCAAGCTCGCTCTTGTATTCAGAGGAACGGATGCCGATTCAGTTTGGGGAGGGGAGGCGTGTAGTCACCATGACAACATATTTGGGTGTTTGGGGGTTGTGCGATTTAGGGATGAGGGAAGAGGCATCTTTATTTTGTGGGGCTTGCACGTACAATGGGGTGCAAAAGTCTGAGACCACAAGTGAAAATGCTCCTATTTCGTGTTCTTCGAATTTATTAAAGATTTTTACGTTATAAATTATAGTATCAGCTTAGCAATTTCATTGCAACATTTAATATGAATATAAGAATGTATTATTTGTGTCATAAAAGATCTTTGTTTAAAATTTTTCAAAATCCTAAAACAAGATCCCCTCATTTCCAGGTGTTGCGAATTTTGAATCCCAATATCCAGCACACCCACTTTACACAGCATAACATGAATATATGACCATAATCAAAGAAAATTACAGGCCTCTCTACTAAAAATCTGATGTTAATTAGGATTAGATTGAATAGAGATATTCAAGTTAAGTCTTGTTTTCAGAGAATCCTGATAAAATTTTGTGAATTTAAGGCATAATACAAGAAAAAAATTTAAATTTAAAAAACTAAATTCTCCTAAAACAAAACTCAAATTTTATGCCATTTTGCTTGTCAAGTAAATAAATCATGTTTAGATATTTTTACTGGAAAATAAGACAAAAATGCCAGTTTAGTGCGTCTCCTTATATCCTGATGATACAGGTTTTTAAAAGTCTATATATAAAAATGTCATCCTTTCTTATCCCACTGGGGTTATTTTCTCCCAAATTTGGAATTCCCAGTTAACCAAGTCCTCGTGGTGGTGTAGCCATCTCAATCCGTTTGGCAGAGGACGAATCTCAGTTGCCTCCGCATCTGAGACTGTAAGCCCGTGCATCTTATCACGTGTCTTGTTGAGCGTGTTACCGCGGAGACATAGTGCGTGTGGTGGCTTCTCCGCAGCTCCCACACACAACTCGCCACGCGCCCCACGGAGAGCGAACCACATTATAGCGACCCCGAGGAGGTTACCCCATGTGACTCCATCCTTCCTAGCAACCAGGCTAATTTGGTTGCTTAGGAGACCTGGTTGGAGTCACTCAGCATGCCCTGGGATTCGAACTTGCGAGTCCAGGAGTGGTAATCAGTGTCAATACTCGCTGAACCCTGGGTTTATTAAAGTGGGATTATGTTAAGCCTTGCAGTTGTGAATTGTAGAAGTAAGTGGTAATGACACCCCGAGTGGAATGTTATGTAGGATCAGCGGCTATGACCTCTTGTAAAAACATTAATTGCCCAAAAAAGACAGATGTGGACGTGCCCCTCAGTCAGAAACTGAATTTTACTGCTTTTTACTGAAGCAGGCATAGTTTTGAATTTTTTTTTACTTGTCCTTTTTAATTAAGTTTCGTTTTCAGTTTATTTGTCACGTATGACTGTTAGTTTTTAGTAATTTAAGGATTTTAGGGCTGCCAAATTGAATGCACTGTCTAATATCATTAGATATTAGATGCTGTAAATATGTTTAACAGAGTAATATTTCTCAGGACAATCTTGTGGCATTTTCATGATCATAATGAAGGCAGATTGAAAAGGTTTCAAATTTCATAAAATATGTGTATCAAAAACTTCAAATAATTTTAGTCATTTTTATTACATTTTAGTTAGTGTAATGTTTCCAGTAAAACTAATATTTTATTTCACTTGACGAATATGTTTTTGTTTTAGTTTTCATTAACAATAAACTACTTGGAAGCTGATGAATGAATATTATAGAAAACATGTTGTTTTGCGTGTACCTTTACATGTAATGCACTAGGATCTGTTTGTACACTTGCTTCACGTCAGTTAGAGATGCTGGAATCTGACCTCAGCATTACACTCCTGTTTCACTTTCGGGTTATAAATAAGTGTCCCATTGCAGTGGAGCGTGTCAGGTTTGTCGGTACTTTTGCACCGGATGAAAAGCGGCACTACAAACACATTTTATACATGGTATTATCATGGAAATGCTCTTCATAAAACCCCGGAATCTGATTTTGACGTTACTGATTAAACATTAACCTAACTCAAATACAGAATATTGCTTCTTAACAGTGTAATGTTCAAATCAAAGGTTGTGTTTACAATCCAGGGCATAAAATGTATTTATAAATAAAGTCTTTCTTAATAGAAATCAATGCAAAATACAACATTCAAGATATTTAGTATTTAAACCAAAAACAAATCCTTTTATTTAGGCCTACCAGCAACCTGAAATGTGCCATGTTTATTGTAAGTGTTTTTCTATGCATATAGACATGTTTCCTTTCTATGAGGCATGCTCTGTTTAAATAGGTTTCATAGATAATTTGAAAGAATTTCACAATAAATGTGAATGGAGGGTGTAAACCTGAAAATATGAATGATCTAAAAAGTATGTTATGAAGCTTTGCTTCATTTACAATCATTCAGTCCGATCCAGTTTAACGGTTGAATTTTTATTTTGGCGCTATATTTGCTTTGGCACAACAAATGCCACTGAAACTATTCATCTGTAACATAAACAATACTTCACTTTAAAAGAACTGTTGTGCATTTATATCTTGCTGGCTGCTCTGGTTTCTTCCTTGAACTGTTATTTGAGTGAATATACTCAATTTATATTCTTAGATGAAAAATATTTAAAAGCATAATTCAAATAAAATTTAATACAAACTGACATATTAAAGTAATATAGCTAGAATGAGCAAGTTCACCTTCTACAGCCCTGGCCAAAAATATTGGCAGTGACATAAATGTTGTGTTTTGCAAAGTTTTCTGCTTCAGTTGTTGTGGTGTTGATTCACTTTGTTTCTAGATTATTGTGCAGAGTGATCAGATGCATTTTAAATAATTGCAAAAAGATTCATTCAACTTTATCACAAAAAAACAAATTTCAGTTTTTTTGGTCCTGGTACAAAATGACCAGCCAACATCATTTCACTAATCATATCAGCAGCACCTGGGAAAGTGTGAACAGGTACTAGTCACTAGATGAAATCACTCTACTCTGATTGGATTATAAGAGCAGACTGTTTGCTATAAAAGGAGGGAAGAAGTGCTTCCAATCATTGTTGTTGTTAGCAATGGTCACCTCTTAAGAAAACTTGTTTTGCATCATCGCTTTGCATCAAAATGGCCTCACATGCAAGGAAATTGCTGCAAAGAATATTGCACCTAAAAGAACCATTTACCGGACCTTCAAGAACTTCAAGGAAGGAGGTTCAACTGCAGTGAAGAAGGCTTCAGGACATCCCAGAGTGTCCAGCAAGTGCCAGGAACATCTCCTCCTGAGGAGTCAGCTACGGAATCGTGTCACCACCAGTGCAGAGCTTGCTCAATAGTGGCAGCAGGTGACGGTGAAGACATTTGGACAATTGCCTGGTGTCAAGAGGGGCAGCAAAGAATCCACTTCTCTCCAAGAAAAACATCAAGGACAGACTGAAATTCTGCAGGAAGTACAATAATTGGACAGCAGAAGACTGGTGCAAAGATATCCTCTGATGAAGCCCCCTTCCGACTGTTTGGGAGATCTGGAAAATCAATAGTTTGGAGAAGAAAAGGTGAACGCTACCATGAGGCCTGTGTCATGCCAACAGTGAAGCATCCTGAGACAATCCATGTGTGGAGATGATTTTTATCCAAGGGAGTGGGCTCTCTCACAATTCTGCCCAAAAACAGTGCCGTGAATAAAGAATGGTATCAAAATGTCCTGCAAGAGCAACTTCTCCCAATGATCCAGGAGCAATTTGGTGATGATCCGTGCATTTTCCAGCATGAGTTATAATGAAGGGGCTCGGAGATCATTACATTGAAATTTTTGCCAGGCAACTCCGCGGATCTTAACCCCATAGAGAACCTGTGGTCAATCCTCAAAAGACAAGTGGACAAGCAGAAGCCCACAAATTGTGATCAACTCAGAGCACTAATAAGGCAAGAATGGATCGCCATCAGTCAGGATTTCAAGCTGATATCCAGCATGCCAGAGTGAATTTTAGAGGTTATGAAGAACAAGGGTCAACACTGTAAATATTGACTCTTTATTATTGAATGTTTTTGCCAATAAAAGCCTTTAAAACTCATAATTCTTATCATTGTTTTCCAGTATATCATAGAAACATGTGAAAACATTATCTACAAATACTGATGCAGCACACTTTGCAGAAAACAAAATGTATTTCACTGCCAATACTTTAAGCCATGGCTGTAGATCACATGAACATCTAATATTCTATTTCTTATATATTTAGATCATATGAATATTTTTTTATATTTTGCATGTTACTTATCTATTCAGTCTACAGAGCTGTTTGAAATCAGGTGCTACCTGTGTGTG
Organism: Xyrauchen texanus; assembly: GCF_025860055.1. Classification (NCBI taxonomy): domain Eukaryota; kingdom Metazoa; phylum Chordata; class Actinopteri; order Cypriniformes; family Catostomidae; genus Xyrauchen; species Xyrauchen texanus. Next base: position 12,869,218 of record NC_068292.1, on the reverse strand, counting down.
TGATCATTTCTATTTGCAAAAGTAATGTTTGAGAGTCTAACATTTATATTTCCTATTGACAAACTAAAGCTGAAGAAATAAATAACCATCTTAAGACAGACATTTTTGTGAAACATCTAATGTGCCTAAGACTTTTGCACAGTACTGTATATACATTTTATTTTTTGCTGTTTAAAGAGTGCATACCTGTGCACAACACTGAGATTTAAACTGTAACACATGGAACGGGTTTGTGATGTTCTGACGTGTGGGAGAGCATTTAAGTATGGACTTGTTTGCTTTGGCACCCATCAGGCTTCGATTGTCATCGAATAGGTAAATCTTGTTTTTGACAGAAAGGATTTATGGAGATTACTACATCAAACTTTTCTAATCTCTGTTGCTTAAACACTTTTAATGTTTGAGTACTTGTCGTTCTTGTGAACGTTTATGAATTTGAAAGAATTCCTGTGTGTACTTGTAGTGTTTGGAAATGCTTTTTTATGTTGTTTTTCTTTTTATTAACTCTTTAATCAAAAAAACATCTCTTGAAATATTTGAAGGAATAGTTCAATCAAAAATAAAAATTTTGTAAAAGAATTGTTATGCAGCTCTTGTCATATGTAACAACTGATCATAGTGACCAGAGGCTGGCAAGGACAAAAAAGGACAAAAAGCGCACCATAAATGTAGTCCATACGGCTTGCACTATATCCCAAGTCTTCTGAAGCCAAATTATAAGTTTGTGCAATGAACAAACCAAATTTAAGGTCATATTCAATAATATCTTCCACTAGCTTTCATCGCCATTGTGTTGTAATGTAGGACACCAATGTTTTCAGATTCAATTATTTCTGGACTTGAACCCAAGCTAGATGCAATTTTTGGGGGTAAGGCAAGATTATCAGTGAATAATGACTTAAATTTCCATTTGTTCTTAATGCAAACCAATCATATGGCTTCAGGAGACTCTGAGTAAAACGCACAAGTCCTATGGACTACTTTTAGGGCAATTCACTTGACTGGTGTCAAGTCACTATCAATTGTTGTTTCTAGAGGTTGACCAATATATCGGTTTTGCTGATATAAATGTATGTATACAGTACATGTTGTCATATCTTTATACAGTAATTCATTTCTTGACTAGATGCTGTATTAATCGAGAACAGCAGAATGTTTGGCAAAATCCTATATCGGTCGACATCTAGTTGTTTCATTGCAAGAAGTGTCTTAAAATCCCTCAAAAATGTCCCCTTTTGTGTTCCATGGAAGAAGAAAAAAATAAAGCATTCAAGTTTGAAATTACATGACTGAGTAAAAAATGGCAGGATTTGCATTATTGGTTGACATTTCCCTTTAACATTAATGATCATGCTGTATTTGTATTCATAACCTTTACATGATGTCCAGATTTGTCTATCTCTCCCTTTCCCTCAAGGCTTCATGACTTGTTTACCTCAAGGTCATGAATTATTCAACTTGATTTTCACAGATTTGATTAAATAATTACGCAGAGCTTGGAGATAAAGAAATCTGTTCTCTCAGGCCAGAGATATTCATACAGTCGAGACTCAGAAATAGTAGCATCTCTTTCCATGTACATTATCTGGCACTTTGAGGTTTGTATTATTAATCTTTAACTCAAAATTCTTCTGAAAAGGCAGATGCTTAAACAGTCAGCAGACGAGATTCACAAGTGTAATTTAAAGCCCGAAATAGAGGATTCTTTTCAGTATTTGTTCTAGCACTGAGGCCAATTCATTTTTCTGTCGATGCTGATTACCCTCCGATCATATTTTCCTTTAAACCTCTAAACACTCCCTGTGGGAAGATTGAAATGAGTTTCTGTGCGAGTCTAAATACTTTGACTTTATTTTGTTCCATTGTGAATGCAGAGGCTATAACTGGGCCGTCCATTCAGGCTACTGTACGGGACAACAGTGGGTTCATTGTGAGGTTTGTGGAGTCGAGACTTCACGTCCTCTACTAATGCCAAGTGATAGAGCTCATGAACAAATGGGGATTAAGTCATGGCTGTGAGATTTATTAGATGCAAAGTGAGGCTTGTTTTTGATTCTACAGCTCATTTGGGCATTTCTTTGGTCGGCCCCAGCCATAGGTTGCACTTTGAACTATGGCACATGGGGAAATATAGTTGGAATGGGCATTTCTGAACAAACCACAGAATGTGCAAATCTCCCGTAGAGGAAATTTACAGCTTAAACAGGTACTGCCGAGTGCTATATGGACCCAGAATGCAGCCCTGATACACTGACAAGTGTTGTGCTGGAGGATAGAATGACAGAGCTTGACCTCTGACCCCAAAGCTGTCATCGTAGTAGTGAGCAATCACATTTCAGCTGGATTCGTATTGTTACTAAACAAATATCATAACTGCCAAACACATTTATTTTCCATTTGTTACAAATGCTTTAATCTGGTCCTTTCTTCATAGTAAGTCTGATAAGAAGTACGATTTTTCGCCTGATTTATTGTAGGCCAGGCGACAATCATAAGTTTGATTGTTTGAATTGTAATTTCACACCTTGCTCAAGTTGCACAATTTGGGGTATTTTAATTGTAATTACATTTTTTGAGTTTTTGAAAAGCCCCTAACTGAATAATTGTTAGTAAGATAATAATCAGTAGAGTTTGTATTAGTTTATTTGGATGCACAGATGGAAATTAGTAAGCATGTAACATGTTCTCTGCATTTTATGTTGTCATATTATGTTGCCACCATGGATTCTTGCCATGTGTTCGGTTTGAATTGTGTTGTGTCCTGTTGCTTGTCCCAAAAGTACAATTTCACATCTCCATTCACAGGTTCCTCAACAGTTAAGAAATTGTGTATATAAATAGCTACTCAAGCACTTTATTAGAGGGTTAAAGAGTTCAGCCAAAAGAGTGTGTTGTTCACTCTGCGCTACACTTCTGTCAGCACCTACGATGAGCTCAGACTCGTCTGAGATGATCACATTTCAGGGAAAACCCATTCCTCTCACAGATCTGAACATGATTTATTTGTGTTGTGTTGTGTGTGTGTGTGTGTGTGCGCGCACGCAAACTGTATTCTTGGAGAGACACCTGCCACCAAAGTTGTTTTTTTTTATTTTTATTTATACTTTTTATTAGATTTGTTGCTTTAATTGTGTATTGGGTAACAATGCAGATATGTGTACTGCATTTGAAAGAAGTTTAGTTGTTTTTCAGACGTACTTGCTACAAAAAGATCCACACTAAACATGCAACAAATTGTTGTTTTTAGCATTGTGATGTCATAAAAGAGGGATTTTACCATAGTATAAATAACTGATCATCAAATTTTCTGTTTGCACTGTTCCTGAACTATTAAAAAGCAAGAGTCTCTCTCACTGTGTTTCTAAAAAAAGAAAAAACTTAAATCACTGCTTTTAATGTGGTTGGTGAACAGAAGCATATTCATATATGCTTTCAGCTATGCTGTTTGCTTTAGGGTGGCTTTGAAGATCACTTGCCAGGAACTGTGCCTGTTGATTCTAAGTCTGTCATTTGAAATTTACTTCATATGAAATGCTGCAAGAGATAACATGCCTACTGTAAACCAGATTTAACTGATGAAGAGCCATCTCCTCAGCTTAATTTCACCCTAATCAAGCAACATTGATGGGATCGAAAACATCTTCATAATCTTTATCTCTTGTCATTCCATAGCTTAATGACTTTCTTCCCTGGAACACAAAAAGTAAATTTTTGATGAGCTGTTCTGGCTGTCCTGAATCAGAACTGGGGCTTTCAACCTCCAAAAGAGAAAAGTCCTTAAGACTTATGCACTTGATGCCAAGTCTTCTGAAGCCATAAAATTTGTGTTAACAGCAGACCAAAAGTAAAGTCTGAAATTGATTTCAAAACTAGTATGGACTACAAACATAGTGGTCAAAAATAGGTTCTTGTGTGGCTTGTTGTGACCACTTGTCATTGACGTCATTTGGTACCAAAAAGTTGAACCATTCCTTTAATGCTATATTTCAGCTAGCACATTATCCTCATTGTTCAGTTGTTTGATGGACTGTGCCTCAAAAATGGTTAAAGCTTTCTGTTCTGTTCTTGTTTCTTGATAAACTGAACTTTCATTCTCTTGTAAACATGCTTTCTTTTTCCCCATAAGGTCATAAAAATGGTTTGAAATGGCAACTCATTTGGAAGACATGACCGAAACCAAACCTCTTATTGTGGTAAAAGACTCAGTCTGTCATTCAGCCTCTTTCCCTCCCTGTTCCCAATTCAGATCCTTCTTTTTTTTTAACACAAGACCATCGCTAAAATACTCAGGGCTTGGGACAAAATTTTAATTGGTGTGCTTCCTCTCTTCTGGTCCCAGTGTGGAGGCTATACTACTGAGGAGCTCACTGGGCAAGGGACAGTGTTACCCGGTCTCCATCATGTTGGCGTCAATGACCCTGTTGAAGAGAAACAAAACATAGGCGAGCACCAGAAATGTGACTATAAAAACCAGTCTAATTGACTTGACCCAAGAGAGTACTCAGAAATATCTTGAGATGACACTGCCGAGGCGGTAAAAAGGAACAGATGGGAGTGTTCCATACTTGGAACTCAAACTTCAGGCCTTAATACTTTGTGTGGGTTAGTTTAGTATTTTTGGCATTCCACAGTCATAGTCAGACATAGCAGTTGTCTGGAGGGGCCTCTGTGACAGGCGAGGCTCTCAGCTGTCTCTGCAGCAGCATGGCACTGAAAGCTCTTAAGTCCAATACCTTCAAGAGAAAGGAAAATAACACAATGTACAAATTTTGTCATTAGAAGCTAGGGTTATGCAGCTTTAATACAAATGCACCAATATTACAATTCTGGTTATTTGCAAATTCTTTTCATGTGATGTCCGATAACCAGTAAATGACTGATGAAAAAGTGAAATGCCTAAATGAAAAATCTGTACAATTTAAAAAAAAAATAAAAAAATGTTTTTATTTTTTTTTTTTTATAAATAAATAAATGAAAACAAAACACACTAAATAGTAAAATCAATAGTTAGTGGTGCTTGCAAAGCATCACTATTGTAATCTCACATACTTATTAGTGGTGCTTGCAAAGCATCACTATTGTAATCTCACATACTTATTTTTATTTTTCTTCTTTTTATTATTATTCTATCTCCGTACAAAACTTCGGCACCTAACTCGTCCCGCACCGTTTGGCGTAGACCCACAAATGAGGTGTCAAATCGAACGGCCTATTGAGGACACGTGTGCTATGACTTTTATAAGCGATCGGAGTACGGTATTTGCCCCAGGGGCAAAAAAGCGGCCGAAAAATCCCATAGACTTAACATTGTGACAAACTTTGAGGCGTCACAGCTCCGAGCGAGGATTTCACAGAAACGTGTGATTTGCCACATTTGAAGAGGCTGGCAGGCTCTGTAAGAGCATACCTCAATATGGGGTAAAAGTTGCACCCCTGGGGGCAGGAGCTGCCCAAAAATGCCCCAATTGACTTATAATGGTGTAGGACGGCCCATGAAATGAAAAGGCATAGGGATTTGTATTGAACATAGCTCTGGATCACAGTGTCATAGAGACCAGGGGTGGGCTCATTTTACTCAGACGACCAATCAGTCTCTCAGGATCATTGTGAAGCTATCAAGCCACGCCCTAGCAACCATTAAGAGCACCTTAGCAACAAGTCCCATAGACTTCTATTGAAACAGATCAAAGGGATATCTCCGGATAGAAGTGTCATAGAAACACAAGGGTGGTCTCGTTTGACTCGGGACAGCAAACAGCCAATCATGCATCAAATCAACACTTCCTAGCCCCTCCCTAGCAACCATTGTCGAGCACCTTAACAACCAAAATCCATAGAGGGATATCTTCCATTCTGAATGTCACAGAGGCATGGGAGTTGGTTTATATCATTCATACTGACAAGCAGCCTTTGGAGATTCATGATTGGCAGCTGCCAAGCCACTCCTAGCAACTAAACAGAGTACCCTAGCAACCGTTTAGCAGTAACTATATCTCTGCACCACAAAATCAGAGAGACTTCTGGGTTGATTTATTTCAATCAGGATGGCAAGGACACTTGATTAGTATCACTATGGTAACTGCCTAGCAACCAGATGGGCTTACCCTAGCAACCGAGTAACAAATCACATATCTCTGCATCACAAAAACATAGAGACTTCCGGGTTGACTTATTTCAATCAGGATGGCAAGGACACTTCATTAGTATCACTATGGTAACTGCCTAGCAACCAGATGAGCTTACCCTAGCAACCGAGTAACAAATCACATATCTCTGCATCAGAAAAACGTAGAGACTTCCGGGTTGACTTATTTCAATCAGGATGGCAAGGACACTTGATTAGTATCACTATGGTATCTGCCTAGCAACCAGATGGGCTTACCCTAGCAACCGAGTAACAAATCACATATCTCTGCATCACAAAAACATAGAGACTTCCGGGTTGACTTATTTCAATCAGGATGGCAAGGAGACTTGATAAGTATCACTATGTTAACTGCCTAGCAACCAGATGGGGTTACCCTAGCAACCGAGAAACAAATCACATATCTCGGCACCAGAAAAGAGTACAGACTTCCGGGTTGATTTATTTCAATCAGGATGGCAAGGACACTTGATTACTATCACTATGGTAACTGCCTAGCAACCAGATGGGGTTACCCTAGCAACCGAGAAACAAATCACATATCTCGGCACCAGAAAAGAGTACAGACTTCCGGGTTGATTTATTTCAATCAGGATGGCAAGGAGACTTGATTAGTATCACTATGGTAACTGCCTAGCAACCAGATGGGGTTACCCTAGCAACCGAGTAACAAATCACATATCTCTGCATCACAAAAACGTAGAGACTTCCGGGTTGACTTATTTCAATCAGGATGGCAAGGAGACTTGATTAGTATCACTATGGTAACTGCCTAGCAACCAGATGGGGTTACCCTAGCAACCGAGTAACAAATCACATATCTCTGCATCAGAAAAGCGTAGAGACTTCCGGGTTGACTTATTTCAATCAGGATGGCAAGGACACTTGATTACTATCACTATGGTAACTGCCTAGCAACCAGATGGGGTTACCCTAGCAACCGAGTAACAAATCACATATCTCTGCATCAGAAAAACATAGAGACTTCCGGGTTGACTTATTTCAATCAGGATGGCAAGGACACTTGATTAGTATCACTGTGGTAACTGCCTAGCAACCAGATGGGGTTACCCTAGCAACCGAGTAACAAATCACATATCTCTGCATCAGAAAAACGTAGAGACTTCCGGGTTGACTTATTTCAATCAGGATGGCAAGGACACTTGATTAGTATCACTATGGTAACTGCCTAGCAACCAGATGGGCTTACCCTAGCAACCGAGTAACAAATCACATATCTCTGCATCAGAAAAACGTAGAGACTTCTGGGTTGGTTTATTTCACTCAGGATGGCAAGGAGACTTCATAAGTATCACTATGGTAACTGCCTAGCAACAAGGAGGGGTTACCCTAGCAACCAAATAACAAATCACATATCTCTGGATCACAACATCGTAGAGACTTCCTGGTTGACTGATTTTACTCTGGATAGCAAGGAGACTTGATAAGTATCACTATGGTAACTGCCTAGCAACCACATGGGGTTACCCTAGCAACCCAGTAACAAATCACATATCTCTGCACCAGAAAACAGTACAGATTTTTGGGTTGAATTATTTCAACTCAGGATGGAAAGGAGCCATGTATTGTATTACCTTGCTAACTGCATAGCAACCACATGGGCTTACCCTAGCAACCTAGTAACAAATCACATATTTCTGCACCAGAAAATTATACAGACTTCTGGGTTGATTTATTTATGACCACAATTTCTGTTCTTTTCAAGCAGGCTATTTGATCGAGTTTTGCCACGGCAAGCACCACTCACATTTTCTTCAGGAAATGTACCTATCTAGTTAGTGGTGCTTGCAAAGCATCACTATTGTAATCTCACATACTTATTTTTATTTTTATACTTTTTATTATTCTATCTCCGTACAAAACTTCGGCACCTAACTCGTCCCGCACCGTTTGGCGTAGACCCACGAATGAGGTGTCAAATCGAACGGCCTATTGAGGACACGTGTGCTATGACTTTTATAAGCGATCGGAGTACGGTAATTGCCCCAGGGGCAAAAAAGCGGCCGAAAAATCCCATAGACTTAACATTGCGACAAACTTTGACGCGTCACAGCTCCGAGCGAGGATTTCGCAGAAACGTGTGATTTGCCACATTTGAAGAGGCTGGCAGGCTCTGTAAGAGCATACCTCAAAATGGGGTAAAAGTTGCACCCCTGGGGGCAGGAGCTGCCCAAAAATGCCCCAATTGACTTACAATGGTGTAGGACGGCCCATGAAATGAAATGGCATTGGGATTTGTATTCAACATAGCTCTGGATCACAGTGTCATAGAGACAATGGGGCGGGCTCATTTTACTCAGACGACCAATCAGTATCTCAGGATCATTTTGAATCTATCAAGCCACGCCCTAGCAACAATTTAGAGCACCTTAGCAACAAGTCCCATACACTTCTAATGAAAGACATCAAAGGGATATCTCCGGATAGAAGTTTCATAGAAACACAAGGGTGGTCTCGTTTCACTCGGGGCAGCAAACAGCCAATCATGAATCACCTCAACACTTCCTAGCCCCTCCCTAGCAACCATTGTCGAGCACCTTAGCAACCAAAATCCATAGAGGATATCTTCCATTCTGAATGTCACAGAGGCATGGGAGTTGGTTTATATCATTCATACTGACAAGCAGCCGTTGGAGATTAATGATTGGCAGCTGCCAAGCCACTCCCTAGCAACTAAACAGAGTACCCTAGCAACCCTTTAGCAGTAACTATATCTCTGCACCAGAAAATCAGAGAAACTTCTGGGTTGATTTATTTCAATCAGGATGGCAAGGACACTTCATTAGTATCACTAAGGTAACTGCCTAGCAACCAGATGGGGTTACCCTAGCAACCGAGTAACAAATCACATATCTCTGCATCAGAAAAGCGTAGAGACTTCCGGGTTGACTTATTTCAATCAGGATGGCAAGGACACTTGATTACTATCACTATGATTACTGCCTAGCAACCAGATGGGGTTACCCTAGCAACCGAGTAACAAATCACATATCTCTGCACCAGAAAATAGTACTGACTTCCGGGTTGATTTATTTCACTCAGGATGGCAAGGACACTTCATTACTATCACTATGGTAACTGCCTAGCAACCAGATGGGGTTACCCTAGCAACCGAGTAACAAATCACATATCTCTGCATCAGAAAAGCGTAGAGACTTCCGGGTTGACTTATTTCAATCAGGATGGCAAGGACACTTGATTACTATCACTATGATTACTGCCTAGCAACCACATGGGGTTACCCTAGCAACCGAGTAACAAATCACATATCTCTGCACCAGAAAATAGTACTGACTTCCGGGTTGATTTATTTCACTCAGGATGGCAAGGACACTTGATTACTATCACTATGGTAACTGCCTAGCAACCAGATGGGGTTACCCTAGCAACCGAGAAACACATCACATATCTCGGCACCAGAAAAGAGTACAGACTTCCAGGTTGATTTATTTCAACCAGGATGGCAAGGACACTTCATTAGTATCAATATGGTAACTGCCTAGCAACCACATGGGGTTACCCTAGCAACCGAGTAACAAATCACATATCTCTGCATCAGAAAAGCGTAGATACTTCTGGGTTGACTTATTTCAATCAGGATGGCAAGGACACTTGATTACTATCACTATGGTAACTGCCTAGCAACCAGATGGGGTTACCCTAGCAACCAAATAACAAATCACATATCTCTGCATCAGAAAAGCGTAGAGACTTCGGGTTGACTTATTTCAATCAGGATGGCAAGGACACTTGATTACTATCACTATGATTACTGCCTAGCAACCAGATGGGGTTACCCTAGCAACCGAGTAACAAATCACATATCTCTGCACCACAAAATAGTACTGACTTCCGGGTTGATTTATTTCACTCAGGATGGCAAGGACACTTGATTACTATCACTATGGTAACTGCCTAGCAACCAGATGGGGTTACCCTAGCAACCGAGAAACACATCACATATCTCGGCACCAGAAAAGAGTACAGACTTCCAGGTTGATTTATTTCAACCAGGATGGCAAGGACACTTCATTAGTATCAATATGGTAACTGCCTAGCAACCACATGGGGTTACCCTAGCAACCGAGTAACAAATCACATATCTCTGCATCAGAAAAGCGTACATACTTCTGGGTTGACTTATTTCAATCAGGATGGCAAGGACACTTGATTACTATCACTATGGTAACTGCCTAGCAACCAGATGGGGTTACCCTAGCAACCGAGTAACAAATCACATATCTCTGCACCAGAAAATAGTACTGACTTCCGGGTTGATTTATTTCACTCAGGATCGCAAGGACACTTGATTACTATCACTATGGTAACTGCCTAGCAACCAGATGGGGTTACCCTAGCAACCGAGAAACAAATCACAGATCTCGGCACCAGAAAAGAGTACAGACTTCCGGGTTGATTTATTTCAACCAGGATGGCAAGGACACTTCATTAGTATCAATATGGTAACTGCCTAGCAACCAGATGGGGTTACCCTAGCAACCAATTAACAAATCACATATCTCTGCATCAGAAAAACGTAGAGACTTCTGGGTTGGTTTATTTCACTCAGGATGGCAAGGACACTTCATAAGTATCACTATGGTAACTTCCTAGCAACAAGGAGGGGTTACCCTAGCAACCAAATAACAAATCACATATCTCTGGATCAGAACATCGTAGAGACTTCCAGGTTGACTGATTTTACTCTGGATAGCAAGGAGACTTGATAAGTATCACTATGGTAACTGCCTAACAACCACATGGGGTTACCCTAGCAACCGAGTAACAAATCACATATCTCTGCACCAGAAAATAGTACAGACTTCCGGGTTGACTTATTTCAATAAGGATGGCAAGGAGACTTCATTACTATCACTATGGTAACTGCCTAGCAACCAGATGGGTTTACCCTAGCAACCGAGTAACAAATCACATATCTCTGCATCAGAAAAGCGTAGAGACTTCTGGGTTGATTTATTTATGACCATAATTTTTGTTCTTTTCAAGCATGCTATTTCACGAGTTTTGCCACGGCAAGCACCACTCACATTTTCTTCAGGAAATGTACCTATCTAGTTATTTTTATTTTTCTTCTTTTATTATTATTCTATCTCCGTACAAAACTTCGGCACCTAACTCGTCCCGCACCGTTTGGCGTAGACCCACAAATGAGGTGTCAAATCGAACGGCCTATTGAGGACACGTGTGCTATGACTTTTATAAGCGATCGGAGTACGGTATTTGCCCCAGGGGCAAAAAGCGGCCGAAAAATCCCATAGACTTAACATTGTGACAAACTTTGAGGCGTCACAGCTCCGAGCGAGGATTTCACAGAAACGTGTGATTTGCCACATTTGAAGAGGCTGGCAGGCTCTGTAAGAGCATACCTCAATATGGGGTAAAAGTTGCACCCCTGGGGGCAGGAGCTGCCCAAAAATGCCCCAATTGACTTATAATGGTGTAGGACGGCCCATGAAATGAAAAGGCATAGGGATTTGTATTGAACATAGCTCTGGATCACAGTGTCATAGAGACCAGGGGTGGGCTCATTTTACTCAGACGACCAATCAGTCTCTCAGGATCATTGTGAAGCTATCAAGCCACGCCCTAGCAACCATTAAGAGCACCTTAGCAACAAGTCCCATAGACTTCTATTGAAACAGATCAAAGGGATATCTCCGGATAGAAGTGTCATAGAAACACAAGGGTGGTCTCGTTTGACTCGGGACAGCAAACAGCCAATCATGCATCAAATCAACACTTCCTAGCCCCTCCCTAGCAACCATTGTCGAGCACCTTAACAACCAAAATCCATAGAGGGATATCTTCCATTCTGAATGTCACAGAGGCATGGGAGTTGGTTTATATCATTCATACTGACAAGCAGCCTTTGGAGATTCATGATTGGCAGCTGCCAAGCCACTCCTAGCAACTAAACAGAGTACCCTAGCAACCGTTTAGCAGTAACTATATCTCTGCACCACAAAATCAGAGAGACTTCTGGGTTGATTTATTTCAATCAGGATGGCAAGGAGACTTGATTAGTATCACTATGGTAACTGCCTAGCAACCAGATGGGGTTACCCTAGCAACCGAGTAACAAATCACATATCTCTGCATCAGAAAAGCGTAGAGACTTCCGGGTTGACTTATTTCAATCAGGATGGCAAGGACACTTCATTAGTATCACTATGGTAACTGCCTAGCAACCAGATGAGCTTACCCTAGCAACCGAGTAACAAATCACATATCTCTGCATCACAAAAACATAGAGACTTCCGGGTTGACTTATTTCAATCAGGATGGCAAGGACACTTGATTAGTATCACTATGGTATCTGCCTAGCAACCAGATGGGCTTACCCTAGCAACCGAGTAACAAATCACATATCTCTGCATCACAAAAACATAGAGACTTCGGGTTGACTTATTTCAATCAGGATGGCAAGGAGACTTGATAAGTATCACTATGTTAACTGCCTAGCAACCAGATGGGGTTACCCTAGCAACCGAGAAACAAATCACATATCTCGGCACCAGAAAAGAGTACAGACTTCCGGGTTGATTTATTTCAATCAGGATGGCAAGGACACTTGATTACTATCACTATGGTAACTGCCTAGCAACCAGATGGGGTTACCCTAGCAACCGAGAAACAAATCACATATCTCGGCACCAGAAAAGAGTACAGACTTCCGGGTTGATTTATTTCAATCAGGATGGCAAGGACACTTGATTACTATCACTATGTTAACTGCCTAGCAACCAGATGGGGTTACCCTAGCAACCGAGAAACAAATCACATATCTCGGCACCAGAAAAGAGTACAGACTTCCGGGTTGATTTATTTCAATCAGGATGGCAAGGACACTTGATTACTATCACTATGGTAACTGCCTAGCAACCAGATGGGGTTACCCTAGCAACCGAGAAACAAATCACATATCTCGGCACCAGAAAAGAGTACAGACTTCCGGGTTGATTTATTTCACTCAGCATCGCAAGGACACTTGATTACTATCACTATGGTAACTGCCTAGCAACCAGATGAGGTTACCCTAGCAACCGAGTAACAAATCACATATCTCTGCACCACAAAATAGTACTGACTTCCGGGTTGATTTATTTCACTCAGGATCGCAAGGACACTTGATTACTATCACTATGGTAACTGCCTAGCAACCAGATGGGGTTACCCTAGCAACCGAGAAACAAATCACATATCTCGGCACAAGAAAAGAGTACAGACTTCCGGGTTGATTTATTTCACTCAGCATCGCAAGGACACTTGATTACTATCACTATGGTAACTGCCTAGCAACCAGATGGGGTTACCCTAGCAACCGAGAAACAAATCACATATCTCGGCACCAGAAAACAGTACAGACTTCTGGGTTGATTTATTTCAACCAGGATGGCAAGGACACTTCATTACTATCAATATGGTAACTGCCTAGCAACCAGATGGGGTTACCCTAGCAACCGAGTAACAAATCACATATCTCTGCACCAGAAAACACTACAGACTTCCGGGTTGACTTATTTCACTCAGGATGGAAAGGAGCCATGTATTGTATTACCTTGGTAACTGCATAGCAACCACATGGGCTTACCCTAGCAACCGAGTAAAAAATCACATATTTCTGCACCAGAAAATCGTACAGACTTCTGGGCTGATTTATTTATGACCATAATTTTTTTCTTTTCCAGTTACAACATGCTGTTTGACGAGTTTTGCCACGGCAAGCACCACTCACATTTTCTTCAGGAAATGTACCCATCTAGTTATTTTTATTTTTCTTATTTTTTATATCTCTTAACAAAACTTCGGCACCTAACTCGTCCCGCACCGTTTGGCGTAGACCCACGAATGAGGTGTCAAATCGAACGACCTATTGAGGACACGTGTGCTATGACTTTTATAAGCGATCGGGGTACGGTATTTGCCCCAGGGGCAAAAAAGCAGCCGAAAAATCCCATAGACTTAACATTGAGACAAACTTTGACGCGTCACAGCTCCAAGCGAGGATTTCAGTAGAAACGTGTGATTTGCCACATTTGAAGAGGCTGGCAGGCTCTGTAAGAGCATACCTCAATATGGGGTAAAAGCTGCACCCCTGGGGGCAGGAGCTGCCCAAAAATGCCCCAATTGACTTATAATGGTGTAGGACGGCCCATGAAATGAAAAGGCATAGGGATTTGTATTGAACATAGCTCTGGATCACAGTGTCATAGAGACGAGGGGGTGGGCTCATTTTACTCAGACGACCAATCAGTCTCTCAGGATCATTGTGAAGCTATCAAGCCACGCCCTAGCAACCATTAAGAGCACCTTAGCAACAAGTCCCATAGACTTCTATTGAAACAGATCAAAGGGATATCTCCGGATAGAAGTGTCATAGAAACACAAGGGTGGTCTCGTTTTACTCGGGACAGCAAACAGCCAATCATGCATCAAATCAACACTTCCTAGCCCCTCCCTAGCAACCATTGTCGAGCACCTTAACAACCAAAATCCATAGAGGGATATCTTCCATTCTGAATGTCACAGAGGCATGGGAGTTGGTTTATATCATTCATACTGACAAGCAGCCTTTGGAGATTCATGATTGGCAGCTGCCAAGCCACTCCTAGCAACTAAACAGAGTACCCTAGCAACCGTTTAGCAGTAACTATATCTCTGCACCAGAAAATCAGAGAGACTTCTGGGTTGATTTATTTCAATCAGGATGGCAAGGACACTTGATTAGTATCACTATGGTAACTGCCTAGCAACCAGATGGGGTTACCCTAGCAACCGAGTAACAAATCACATATCTCTGCATCAGAAAAACGTAGAGACTTCCGGGTTGACTTATTTCAATCAGGATGGAAAGGAGACTTCATTAGTATCACTATGGTAACTGCCTAGCAACCAGATGGGCTTACCCTAGCAACCGAGTAACAAATCACATATCTCTGCATCACAAAAACATACAGACTTCCGGTTTGACTTATTTCAATCAGGATGGCAAGGACACTTGATTAGTATCACTATGGTAACTGCCTAGCAACCACATGGGGTTACCCTAGCAACCTACTAACAAATCACATATTTCTGCACCAGAACATTATACAGACTTCTGGGTTGATTTATTTATGACCACAATTTCTGTTCTTTTCAAGCAGGCTATTTGACGAGTTTTGCCACGGCAAGCACCACTCACATTTTCTTCAGGAAATGTACCTATCTAGTTTTAAAAGCTACAATCTCAAAATTATAATGTGTAATATAAAAGAAGGATGTTGATTTTGAGATTTTCTGAGAATTACGTTTTACAGTATTTAAATAAATTTGTTTGTCATATTAAACATTAAAGGAATAGTTCACACAAAAAATGAAAATTCTCTCATTGTTTACTCACCCTCATGCCCTCCAAGATGTTGTATGACTTTCTTTCTTTAGCAGAACACAAAATGAAGATTTTTAGAAGAAAATCTCAACTCTACAGGTCCATACAATGCAAGTGAATGGTACCCAGAACATTGAAGACCCAAAAAGAAAAGTAAAAGTAATCAATACGACTCCAGTGGTTTATTCCTTGTCTTCTGAAGTGATATGATAGATGTGGGTGAGATCAATATTTAAGTCCTTTTTTAACTAAATCTACACTCTCAGTCAGCCACCTATTGGTTGGGGTTCGTCAAAGGTGGAGATTGATGGTAAAAAAATGACTTTTTTTTTTTTCACCCTCACCTATCATATTGCTTTAGAAGATTTGGATTTAACCACTGGAGTCATATGGATCACTTTTATGCCTTATGTATGTCATTTTTGGAGCTACAAAGGTCTGATCACCATTCACTTGCATTGTATGGACCTACAGAGCTGAAATATTCTTCTAAAAGTCTTTATTTGTCATTTATTGTTGAAGGCAGTGAATTTGTTACACAAGTTGTCTTTCATTGAAAAGTTGCATCTCAGAGTTTCTCCCCTTTAAAGGAACACTGTTTAAAAAAAATCCAGATTATTCACTAGTTGAACGCACCAAACACCTATTAGAAAGTACTAATTTGACAGATATTCACTCATTTCCACACTTCTGTGGTTAACCTCACCACAATAATCACCAAAAGCCCCATTTACCTCGGTTCTCTAGTTTTGATTCTCATTTATCTCTCAATAACGTTTACATTTAGCGTGAAAGAAGAATTCTGCGACTTAAGCCAGTGCCCCACTAGCCAATTAATTTGTTTCCAGTGATTTTCAGGTGTGAGCTTCATAACATAAGTGCCAGCAAGGGAGACGAAGTGCGCATTAGCGTCTATCTAGCGTTGTTAATTACTTGACCGTTGATACTGCCTGCTGAGTCAATGGTTCCAGCAAAAGAAAAATCAAAATGGTTAGAAAAAAATCACGCTGCCACTGATGCGGGGTCTTGTGTTTTTATCAAGTGACCAATGTGCTTCTTCTTTTCTGGATGAACTGACAAGATGTCAAGCTGATATGAATGTGTTCATCGCACTCAGCTGCACATAATCACAATGCTGATTGTAATCCATTGTGATACTTATTCCTATGAGAAAATTACTTCAGTACAGCAATCGGCAGGCCTCGAGGGGATAAATACACAATCACACACTTTATGTATTTTACTCTATGAATCGTACACCTGGGTCGTTTGACGCATTTGTGTCCTAACTTTGTGCGTTTTCTCCCTTGGTTCGGTTAGGATAGGCATAAATGAACATGGCAATCACACTCTGGTCCACAGCAAAACAATTGGTCCGAGACCACCTCTGTAGGTCAGCTTGTCATCATCATAGCCTTTTGGCAGCTATATTATATAGGCCAATCTTCATGATCACCTCTCTTGGATAAAGGCAGAACAGACACGGGTAAAAACATCTATATGTTTGTGTGTCTGCTGGAGGGAGAGAGAGATTGAGGGCTGCGGGACAGTGAGAGCAGGTACTTTTCAATGCAGAAATAATGCAAAAGCAACTAATGATGGATAAATAAAACTTCAACGGAAAGTGTACAGTTTTGGGCCATTTTAAAATACAACGCTGTGAAAGCAAATCGAACCATGAAGAAAATGCAACATTTTTGCTATTTTAGCCCCTGTTCCAGAACATAGAGATCAAGCTACAGGTCTGAAAGGGGTTTATGCTCATGCGGTACTCATGATGTTATTTCCACGAGCTCCACATGATAGGGGAGTTGTGGTGAGTTGGTATGTTTGTCTCCACACCATTTTGTATCTGCAATTGTCATACCTCTGACTGAAGAGAGCAATGTCTCAGCAGAACAGTCTGCATGTGTGACATCCTCGGCCAAAATCGATTTGTTTGGAATCTGCTAGTGTGGTGCTGGCTTTAGGTTATAAGACCTACTGAGGTTACTTGTAAGGACTTCTAATTGAAGACCATTTGTTGTAATTCAGAATACACATGGCTGGTAAAGCATTCTTGAACTCGTAATGAGGCGGTTATTGGCCTGTTAGTGACCCTGCAACAGTCTGGAAGGTTTGTTAACTGGAGCTGGGTGGGTGTGAAGGTAATGACCATGTTTTTATGTTGTTGGCTAGACATACTCTGCCATTTTCATTGACCTTTTAATCACAAACATTGCGCATGTGTTTGCAGTTACACTGGACCTAATACATACACTGTCCTCTCTATAACCCCCTTCAGACCCTTGTGTGGCGTCAACCGTTTATCACGTGCCAATTGTTCTCCCTCCGTCCATGTCTTGGAATATGATTTCGGAATTATGCTGTAAATCAGCACCCAGTGTGTTTAGCCAAAAGAAACATGACCCAGTAATGCTCAGATTTCATTTTTGAGATTCAAATTCAGTTGGCGGAGGTGGTCCTCAGTAGCTCTTCAGACTTTGAATGTTTAGATATATCTGAACTTTAATGAGCTTGTCAGTAAATACAGGAATTTGCCCCTCTAACTTTGTCAATATTGAAAAATTCACATTTCTACAAATTGGTGAACACTTCTCCATATTAACTTGCATTCCATTTCCCAATAACTGTCCCAAAACCAACAGGGAAAAATTGCTCATTACATACAGGGTCAGTCCAGCACATAGGAAGTTATAAAGTTCATGTACTTTCACATGCAAACAAACAAAAAAGCCATGCATTTCCTATCAACTCAATCCAGTTGAGTGGCTAATCCACCGTAGTTAACTATAGAACACCTAAAATAAGACATTTTGTATAGCAAAATGATGCATGGTTGCACAACAAATATATATATATATATATATATATCCTGCATAGTAACATTGGACTGCGTAACATTACTTTCTTGGGCTTTGTTGATTTCAGAACGTTGAGAACTCTTCTTCATGCATCTATAGACCATTCAACAATGTAAACATTCTTGAAATGGTCTATAACTGGTATAATCAATTGTGTTTCTTTACCTCAGATTACGCTAAAAACGCAATTGATACCATCTTGTATAACTAATGTGCATGTACCTAAATGGGTTATTGGCTATTTTACCTGTAAGGCGGGTTGACCGTTAGCTGCTGTTGGGCATTCCAATTTCTCCCAGTAATTTTAATAGAAGTGGTCCATCGCTGCTAAATAGTCTCTGTTTTGACAAGCAGGAAATGTTCATGGAACAATGATGTCACTTGATGTCACCAACGAACAGTCCTTGAAATGGTCTATATCTCGTATATAAGAGAGACTCTAATTCCTTTATAAGCTCACTATTTTTGCCAATCTGGTCTCTGTGTTCGACGTGGGAATCTGTGGGCAGCTGGAAGAAGCAATGAGGCATTTAATAGGCTAGAGCAGACTGGGACACCACAGGCCTGATTTACAGTGTGGCCTGAATCTGTGTATGTTTGTTTTACATATACACACATATAGCATTTGTCCTGCCACTTTTTTCAGGGTGGGAGGAGCATTCACAACAGGAAGGAGCAGCTTTGTGTAATGCCAATGTAACTGATCTAACTGGCATTGCATTTGTCTCAATATCATGTCAAAAAAGTTCCACTTTTGAAAACAGGTCTTGAGACACTTGTTACATTTTGTTGTGTTTCTTCAAGCTGTTTATAAAAGCAAGAAAACATCTTATGTTAACACCTTCTAAGAAAATCATCTGATCAGGCTCCGGGTGAACCCAAAATCAGCCTGATTATGCTCTGTTTCCTTAACCTATTAGTCATTCAGGCAACTCGCCGAGTAGTTAATTAAATTGTTTTTTTAGTTTTGCACACCCTAAGTTGATTGTAAATTTAGTGTTTTCCACTGTGGTCTTGTGCCTGTGGAACAAACAAAATGTGGATGTCTTGTTAATCTGGTCTAGAATTAAATCCTCAGTAGATTTTGCTGGAATTGTTGTGCTTGAAATGAGCAAAGTCATCTTAAGTGATAAAATAAGACCCTAAATGTGCATGAGAACATATCTACGTATCATGGTGAGCTATGAATGTAGTGTACTCACTCGTTTAGACATCAGGCCAGTGGTTAGGCAAAACACTAACCCATGGGTTGACAAATAAACCAAATGTGAAAATGTTTGAAGATATGTGTTTTTTTCCGGGAACATGCTTTGAAGTATTATTTCAGAGTTCCAAGTTTGATCCATTTGTAATTTGGTGCTAAACTGAGTGTTTGCAAATGAGGTTAATGTTCATGTTCCATTTTCCTCGCCCTTAGTTTCATTTTCAGATGGGTTCCTCTTTTCAAGGACACAGTTTAAAGCAAATAAACAATGCTTCTTCTGCCTTGGGAAGGTTGAGGACAGTAACAGATTTGTGCTCTCTGCAAACAGAGGGAGGCTCAGCTGTCCAGTTCCTACCTGGAAAGACCATCTGCCATGGGAACTGGAAGATCAGATGCTGTTGGAAGGAGTTGCCTTGCAGGAGACTGATCTGAGAAGAGTTTTACTGTTTCTCCAACAAAACTCAATCTTTGGATTTGGCTTTGAGGCTGGTCCTAAAGCAGATCCCTGGAGTTGCTTTAGGCGAAAACCATACAAGGATCAGTCCTGAAATCTTATTGAAATGGCCAAATCTTGCGTTCATCATTAAGTACCTATTGGGCCTCACAGATTTGTGCTTGATGTACCACTGCCATGAAAAACAAGCCATCCTTCACAATCCTGCTGAAGCGGGTAATTTTCCAAATGTCAGCATGAGTTGCCCAATGCTTTTTACTTTAATTGTGCCACAGAGTTATTGAAAGCAGAGTGTATGAGCCATGTGCAATTGTTAAAAGCAATCAGACCTATAAACCAAAACAACAAACCATTGGCTTCTAGTTTATGAGCCATTGGTGTTTGATTTATAGTTTGGTGAGAATACAGCCCAATATGTATCATATTGCCCTGCTAGTCTTCAATAAACGTGACCGTCACTGTGAAAACAAGACCTCAGTCTGTCACCAACCCCATTATTAACTTTGTCACTGCTTCCTATTTATAATATAAAGGCCTCCTTAATTGACCATTAAGTTTCGATTAGCTAGCTGAGAAATGTGTCCATAGACACATGACACACATGTATACTGCCGTTCAAAAGTTTGGGGTCACTTGACTGAAATGATTCTCATGATCTTTAAAATCTTTTGATCTGAAGGCGTATGCTTAAATGTTTGAAATTAGTTTTGTAGACAAAAATATAATTGTGCCAACATATTAATTTATTTAATTACAAAACTAAAATGTAATAATAAAAAAAACATTTTTGAAATTAAATGTCAAGAGTACATGTCTTTAAATTCAACTTTGAAGATGTTAAAATATAATTTTTTTTAATTTATTTTAGATTTTTTTTAGTCACAACATATTAACCATAATTCCATTTGATATTCCATAGTTTTGATGACTTCTCTATTATTCTAAAATGTGAAGAACATTTTTTTATAATTAACAATAAGTAAGTGACCCCAAAATTTTGAACGGCAGTGTATGCTAATAGACCATTGTGTTAAACTAAATATGTGTTGTTTTGGTCTAATCTGATGAGAGTAACATGGGTTATAGCATATGTTTTTGGAAGGAAGGTGCAGTGATTCTGAAATGCTTGTTGACTTGTGTTACTTTGC
Source organism: Xyrauchen texanus (assembly GCF_025860055.1). Taxonomy (NCBI): domain Eukaryota; kingdom Metazoa; phylum Chordata; class Actinopteri; order Cypriniformes; family Catostomidae; genus Xyrauchen; species Xyrauchen texanus. The sequence goes on along the minus strand of NC_068292.1, from coordinate 12,847,991 downwards.
ATGTGGAATTTAACTATATGCAAAACTGCTTTCCTGAAGCAAAAAGATAAAGAGTGACAGTTTAAGGTTCTTGTGTAGGTGCCAGTCATTCTTCTTGTGACCAACATAGCTGTGACCATCAATCAGTTCAGATTGAAAAGGTTGTGGAAAGTTGACATGAAATTTCATGCAGCATCGACAGTGTCCTGCAATGTGACATGCTATAATTTAGCCAGCCTAAAACTGTATAAACAAAAAACAAAGTCCAATTCCTCTACAGTATAATTATTATACATTAATTGATGACAAACTGATATTAATTACTGCTTTAGTTAACTATTAATTTTTAGTACTGAAATAATACATGTAATATTTAAGATTAAACTTTATTGTCATTGTGCAGAGTACAGGTACAGAGCCAATGAAATACGGTTGTTTTCGCATATCCCAACTAAGCTGGAGCAGATAGGGTCAAGGGCCTTGCTCAAGGGCCCAACAGTGGTTTCTTGGCTGTGCTGGGGATTGAACCCCTGACCTTTAAGTCAGTAACCCAGAGCCTTAACCACTGAGCCACCACTGGCCCTTCATTTGTGCTCCATTGTGGTCCATTACAGGACATCCAATCAAGCTGTAATTTTGACAAATTATGCAGAAAGTATGAAAATATGATTTAATTGTGTGTATTTAGGATGCATAAATTGTAAACCATAAAATTAGCCTTATTAACCCTCGTATTATCTTAAACTGCACCCTCCTTTTGTCATTTGGATGCTTTTTGATCTGTATTAAAAACGGTTCGGTAAGCATTTGCACCGCGGTTCATCTCAAGTTTAATAGCTCCTCTGATTTATACAGATTTGCGAAGAAAATAAAGCGCCAAATAGACATGCGCAGTTATAACCTTCGCTAATGCACCTGTAACGCTCTGTAGACACGCTCTGCCTGTTTCACGTGGGTCAACTTTCTACAGAGAGAAGCTGTACTATTAACTGTAAGAATGTTAAATCAGTTGATGACATAACAGTTCTGCACGCATTAGTGTGTAGTTGAAAATGGCAAGCTGAGAAAACAAGCGGCAAGACAGAGAAGCCCCTGCGTCATTCAAGTCTCCTGTCTGGGAATTATATATATTTTTTTTGCAGTCAATCACAACAGCGATGGTCATAAATCTCCAAACAGTCACTGTCTGCAGACATTGCTTGACATGAGTGCCATATACTAGTAATAAATCAATGTTTGATTAGTTATTTATGTCGACATCACCTGAGGATAGATAGAGCATTACGCGCACAGAGCCGCAGGTGAGCCCCAAACTGTACACAGACACTTCCTTCCGTCTTTAAGGAACTCAGTGCTAGTTCAGACAGACATATAACAATAACTAAAGCGCTTGGAGTGTTCATTGCCAAAGTTATGTTGCCCTAAAGATGTGGGATTTCCACGTATTATTAAAACACTTGTTGCGTTATGGCATTCCTTCTAGCATCCATTTTAACAGCAAGGTTTTTCCTTCTATAGTGATGTACAGATATGCATATAGCATAAATGCATGTATTAGAGAATGTGGCAGGGCGGAGGGTGGGGCCGGGTCGTGATTATACACACCCGGTCCCTTATCAGGCTAATTAAGCCTCCGAGAGGGATGAAGGCCGATGGCAGACGGTGGTGCGACAAGATAGAGATAGTTTACGGACATGTCCTTCATGTGTGTTTGTGTCTTTTGTCAATATAAATAATATTTTAATTATAAACTTAAACAAACACACACATGACGGACATGTGTGTGCGTGTATGGTCATGTGCATGTATGCACAAACCCCGTTTTAGAGAAAATAATGCAACTTGTGGAAAAGATGCAGTACTCAGTGTAACAGCTGGGGAAGTCGGTAACGGCTGTTCCCTCATTCACGAGAGAGTGGAGTTCTGACGTATGATGTAGGCATATTGTAAGCACCGGTGAGAAGTGACTAACACAGAAGCGCAGAGGATAGATGAAGCCAGTGAATGCACGGACGGCTGTTACCGGAAGCCAGTGATTATAGTTTGTAAAGTTCTAAATATGGATTCTTACAAAAATGCATTGCTTCGCTTCAGAAGGCCTTTTATGAACCCACTGAAGGTGTATGGTTTACTTTTTTGATGGATGGATGTGCTTTTTTGGGCTTCAAAATCTAAGGTACCATTCGCTCCCATTATAAAGCTTGGAAGAGACAGGATATTTTTTAATATAACTTAGATTGTGTTTGGCTGAAAGAAGAAAGTCATATACAACTAGGACGGCTTGAGGGTGAGTTAATTATGGGATAATTTTCATTTTTGGGTGAACTAACCCTATAAGATGAAGTTTTTTAGTAGTTTTATTTGAAAAACATGTAAAAATGTAATTTCCATCACTGACGTTTCCATTACAGAATTCTATTAAACACAATACAGAATTTGAGATGTGATGTGGTGGGAATTTTCATGAATTTCAGAAGAAAAGGACAAATCTACTGTGGTGCATGTTCATACACTGTTTGACATTCTTAGTAGAAAAAAATTGTGAGTGAAATATTTTTTTTTAACATGACTTAACTTGCTCAGGCTTGTATTCATTTGGTCATTAAAGATACAAACTTATGTCTCATCTAATAAGTTTCTTCTGGTACTGTGAAATACCTCATGCAGACTTAATTAAGTCATACATTAGTCATGCCTACTACTAATAATATATTTGATTTCCTCACTATGTCCATCGCCAGTTGTAGCAGTGCTTTAAATTATCAATACATTGTCATTTCCCTACGGTGCTGTTCTTGTAGGAAGTGAACAAATGTAGCATTAAATTAAATACTTAGCATGCTTTAAAGGCTGACTTTGTCCCACCAGTTATATGTCTTGATCTGATTTGTTGACACATACTGGCCTTTAGCCACAGTTATCAGTAGATATTCTTTATCTATACATGATGCTCCAGTTTTACGAACCCAGGCTAGCCTGTTATCGCTCTACATTTAGGCCTTTTCCTCAGTGCGTGAGGTCTGACTTAATCTGTCAACGGGCGGATGTGAGGTTGAGACCCATTACCACTGACCCAACTATCTTTTAACACAGTTAAGATTGTCATAACTGAGTGCATTATGTCACTGAACTTAGGTTTCTGCACTGGGGTTTCATCAAAATCATCAGATTACCGAAATGCATCTTAATAGCAGGTGTAAACGGGATGTGAATAAAACAAAATGTTTCTGCTGTGGCTTTATCTTCTCTTTTTCCCCTATTCCCCATTCAGTCTCTTTGATAATCACTTGCTGTCTGACTCCAGACGAGCTGTAGAGGTGCGCCCCAAATAATCCTGTCACAGGAATGCATGTCAGGCAATGCTAGATTAGGTGTATATTCCTGCTTTGGCCCAGAAAAGATGAGGCTCAGGAAGCTTTGCAGAGTTTATAGAGCTGTTAGACTGATCGATGATCGTGGACACATGATAAACTCACACCACATGGCCTTTGCACAAAATAAGGTTTGCTCATGGGGCATTAAGACATGAAATTCAAACCCTTGAAAATCCACTTGCTTGGCCCATGAGAAAAAAATGCAGTCCGGGGAAATGTAGTAATCTCTTCTGTCCCCTCTTCTCCTTTCCCATCGTGCTCCTCTTCAGGTGTCTGCTTATAGTGAGTTGTTATCACAGGTGAAGTCAACGCATGCTTCAGGCCTGTAATATGTGTTGATATCCTTCCTGGAACGGTTAGAATGTGTTGATGGGCAAAACAGAATCTCTCTCTCACCTGGATGGACACAATTCTCAAACACATTGATCAAGTTTCACTGTCACACAATATCAGCTGAGCCAAAGTAACCATATGAATGACTACTAGCTATTTGATCGATATTTCAATTAATAACAAAATAGATTTTAAAGCTGCACATGCTTTTAGTACTGTACTTAATGCCAGACACTTCTGCATTCATGGAATCAATTTCATCGCTACATATTTTTCTGGTGTATTTTTCTCTGTATTAACTGTATTTCTGAATGCACTCACTTGCTGGAATCATATTTTTTAAATTCCCTCTTGACCTAAATTTAGATCTGGCCTATATAGAAATGATGTTAGCATCTGTGGCTATTTCTGCTGCCTGGCATAGTTTCAAATAAAAGAGGATTTCAACTACATGTCACTGATTACACATAGAAAGTTTGTTCTGAATGTACTTTTTCATCCACCTTGTGTCACCTAAGACTTGTTCATAAGAGTGGCCCTCTACATTTGTGCAAATCGACACAGAATCCATCAAAAGAACTGATGCTCTGCTCCCAATGTGCCATATGTGGTCATCTTTAACCCTCACACACTTCACCAAACAACCTCCACACAAATATCATCTTGTTTTGATGCTTTAATAAAGCAATAGCCATGAGAGGTTGTATGTTACAGTGATTTTACCAAGGATAAGGGGTGTTGTTAGGTATAGATGCAGCCTAAAGGTCTTTTTGCACCAAACATGAATTTTTTCCATGATTAAGGTTTTGAATAGACACAATGCATTCCTATGGAGCCATTCACACCCGGAGCGAACATTCGCGCACCAACAGTGAGATTTAATTTTTTTTATGTACATGCTGATTCATAATTTTTTTATTCTCTGGACGATGAAATTCCCTGACCAGTAAAATGCAAGCTTTGGATCACGTATCAGGTGCCGCTGCAATTACTAGAACCAGCGCAACTAAAGCACAGACAGGCCCTGACTCTATTGGCACCCTAGATTTTAGATTGGCTAACCCTAACCAATCTTGTTTTGTTTTGTTTTGTTTTGTTTTTTGCACACAAGAATTAAATAAAATACAAACAGGCAAAAAAGAAGAAAAAAAAGATAAGTGCAATAAATTATAGGTACCTTCCAGCATATTAAAGTACAACATTGTGAGGTTAGTGCCATACACTTTAGGTAGATCTTTTTATTCTTAACTTATTCATAGAAACTTATTCATAGAAAAGGCATCAATGACGTTTATTTAATACATTTAATTTTTTTAAATATTAATACATTTAATAATGGACATAAATTAAAATTAAAAAAGATCAGATGCCATTAAAAATAATTTGTGCACTTTTCAGCCATCCTGTGATCACCGCGCAGGTACTTCCCTGAAAATAATATTTTTATGAGTTGCTCTTTTGCCATTTTATGCTTGTTACATTTAGTAGTACTTTCTGCTTATTTTTCATCCATTGGCACTACAATTATCTGACAGACCGAGGTATAAAAAAAACAATTATATGTAGTATAGCCTATTTGATGTTTTCTCAATGTATTCAACATTTTCAGTTGAAAACGACCATTTGTTGCAAGCGTGAGTGTGATGAAACCGCTGTTCTATTCAGTAATTCACAGATTGGGGAACTTTTAAAAGTGTTATTATATATTATTTATTTTTCTAGCTGCAGAGTAGTAACAAATATACTAAATAGATAGTTCTATCTGTAAAGAGCACCTGGATATGAAGACAAATACAAATCCCAGACATTTTAGCCAGTTTTGAAATCCCAGCCGGACACTTTATAGACCCTGATAAATGGTCACCCCTGTGTAACCATTTATCAGTAATGGACGATTTTGTTGCTTATGAGACCAGGCTGGAATCACTCAACATGCCCTGGATTCGAACTTGTGACTCCAGGGGTGGTAGTAGTCAGCGTCTTTACTCGCTGAGCTACCCAGTACCCCCGCTTCCTGCTACTTTTGAGCTTGTTTTGCTTTACTTTGACTGTTATATCCAATTTCAAATATAACTGCCTTGAAATTCCACAAAAAAAAAAAAAAAACTGTTATTGGTTAGTTTACAGGTGAAACTCGAAAAATTAGAATATCGTGCAAAAGTTCATTAATTTCAGTAATTCAACTTAAAAGGTGAAACTAATATATTATATAGACTCATTACAAGCAAAGTAAGATATTTCAAGCCTTTATTTGATATAATTTTGATGATTATGGCTTACAGCTTATGAAAACCCCAAATTCAGAATCTCAGAAAATTAGAATATTGTGAAAAGGTTCAGTATTGTAGGCTCAAAGTGTCACACTCTAATCAGCTAAACACCTGCAAAGGGTTCCTGAGCCTTTAAATGGTCTCTCAGTCTGGTTCAGTTGAATTCACAATCATGGGGAAGACTGCTGACCTGACAGTTGTGCAGAAAACCATCATTGACACCCTCCACAAGGAGGGAAAGCCTCAAAAGGTAATTGCAAAAGAAGTTGGATGTTCTCAAAGTGCTGTATCAAAGCACATTAATAGAAAGTTAAGTGGAAGGGAAAAGTGTGGAAGAAAAAGGTGCACAAGCAGCAGGGATGACCGTAGCCTGGAGAGGATTGTCAGGAAAAGGCCATTCAAATGTGTGGGGAGCTTCACAAGGAGTGGACTGAGGCTGGAGTTACTGCATCAAGAGCCACCACACACAGGCGGGTCCTGGACATGGGCTTCAAATGTCAAACGTCTTACCTGGGCTAAAGAAAAAAAGAACTGGTCTGTTGCTCAGTGGTCCAAAGTCCTCTTTTCTGATGAGAGCAAATTTTGCATCTCATTTGGAAACCAAGGTCCCAGAGTCTGGAGGAAGAATGGAGAGGCACACAATACAAGATGCTTGAAGTCCAGTGTGAAGTTTCCACAGTCTGTGTTGGTTTGGGGAGCCATGTCATCGGCTGGTGTTGGTCCACTGTGCTTTATTAAGTCCAGAGTCATTTGTCCAGAGTCAGAGTCACAATTCTGGATACATGAGGCTGTTATGCATGATGATTTGAAACAATATTCATCATAGTATTTCATATCAAGGGCTAATATAGTTCATTAACCTAACTTTATTGTGTTTTATGATCTGAGGACAGCTCTCTTTTAGTTAATAATAGCTTGATTTACGACTTAAAAATAAAGAAGGCCTTTAATGAGTGGATGTCTCAACAAAACTATTCTTTTCTTTTACTTTAAATTCCATAATAGGGAAATTATATAGTTTGAATGCACAGGAAATGTGTGGTTGTCAAACCGTGAATGAGAGTGGCAGAAAGATGGCAGCCAAGTAGGCTTAGAAATATACAGTGAGGCTTTTCTGTGGGCCTGTGCCAAGTGTGCTGTGCCGTCTTGAACTGAAGCCAACTTAATGCTTTTGTCTAGAGCATATGTTATAATGGCACATGGTTCATAGGCAACAAGTACAAGAATACATTTTCCATTAGTCATTTAACCCTGTAGAACTGAGAAACCAAGGGTGACCAATTGATCCTCATTTTTCATTTGTTATGCATCTCTCAACCCAGGGTGTGTCTTTGTTTACCCTACAAGGCTTCACTTTTCCCAAAGTATTCCTGCCTCCTGTGAGTTCCTCCAGTATGCCGGCAGCTGTCAAGTCTACCACTCTCAGACCAGTCAGCAATAGCTGGCTCAGCAAGTTTGCATGCGTGTGTGTATCTTTGTTTCAGCATAGTCTTGTGGTTTGCCTAATGCACACATTGCCCTGCCCTTCCCCTCCCACAAGCCTTTGCATGGCCACCTGTTTGTCCTGCATTAGGTGGGTGTAGCCGTGTAGCCTGTCAACTGTTGCTGATAGATGCAGTGGTGTGGATCGAATGGAGGCTAATTAGAAGGCTTGTATGTAGGCCACCTCTGGGAATGACACCCACTGTCATCACACCACGCTACTTTTTTTCACTTCCTCTGTCATTCCACACCACACGCAGTGCTTCTATGGCCGACTCTGCTCATTCAGCTCATGCTCATGTGAAACATGATAAAACATTTATCAGGATTCATGGTAAAAATGACAGCCGGATCTCATAAAATTTACATTACCGTGGCAACAGTTTTGCAAAACGAAATTGTTTTTCAAAATTGTGTTGGCACCAAAAACAAGTGAAATGGTGTTGTAATCAGACTAAGATTTTAAAGTGAATGTTTTAATGAGGAAAATCTACCTCCCTAACCTAAAACTTTAATCTAAACCTAACCAATAGTGTCCTAAAAGCAGTTGAGAGGTGAACATAACAGACAGCCTTACCCTGAACCAACACCTAAATCTAACCGATAGTGTTTTAAAAGCAAATGTGAAATTAAAAGCACATTTCGTCTCACAAGTCAGCTTCTGTGTTTGTCTTCCGTAGACTTTGGGGCACATGAGAAGTGGGAGTTGTCTGGGGTCTCAGTTCAGCTTTGACAGTAGACAATGAATGTGACTGCCCATAGTGTAAATTTAACCTAATTTGTCAAGGCTGTCAGAGCAATCATGTCACCACTGTCTCAGACAAACAATGGTATGGATGCCAATTCTTCCCTAATTGGCAATCTCTGAGCTTGGTTCAGATTGTTTTTGTTTGTGTTTTTAAAGAAGCCCTGATTCTTGCACTTAAGGTTGCTTCGGATTAGGTCTAGATACAATTTGTCCATTGTCTAGAGATGTCAAAAGTGCCTGTACCAAAACAAATAAAATCTTTCTATAGTATCGTAGTGTAGAGTACTAACTCAATTCTGCACCCTGTAATGTCTTAAAGCTTTCAAATGCTTACATTTATTTGCACATTTCTTGGTTAAAATGGCAGTCTTGGTGTTCAATAGAATAGCCTGTTAGTTTTTGCTGTTGTATTGAAATGATTGAAAATCATAACTCAGTGAATTCTGAAATTTGCAATGGTGATAACTAGTTCTACATTATCTTATTTCAGAGAGTCTTTAGGAAAATATTTGTTTATAGTAGGCTATGCAAATAGCGGCTTCGTGCTGGTTGCTTTTCTAAGCCCCAGCCTTGAAAGTGCAGTGCCATTGGTCGCCATGGGTTAGTCTGAACGTTCTGGAATGGTTTGATCCACACTCCACAGCTGCAGTAAAGTAGCAATCATTTCAATGAGTGTATGGTCTGGGTTCTCCTTCCTCACTGCCTCTAATTAGCCACCAGCAAGCTGCTTGTTGGTTCTTATCTCAAGGTTTTGGCCTGTGGGAAATGAGAACATCTGGCTGGCAAATAATCTGTAGTGTTATACTAATAAACCTCCCTTATATTACATAACAAGACTCTGTGCATGTTGTGGCTCTGCTTGGTAATGAAGTCTGAATTAATTTGCCCAAGATATGTAATTGCCCTGATAAGCTATAGTGGTGCTGTGACTTCGAGTTAGGGATTTAAACAATCCCTAACCCCAAGTATCCAACTTGCGTAACTCGTCCTGCACCGTTTGTGCTACAGACATAAATGATACCTCAAATTATATGGCTTGTTCTGGAGAAGTCTGATATTACATTTCAGAGGGATTAGATAATGAAAGGAGCATAAAAAACACAGACTTACATTAATGTAATAGCAATGTTTTGGTGGGCTTTTTTTTAACATGGAACCACCTAGCAACCCAGAAAGCATTAGCATCAATTTGGCATCCATGCAGAACATGGAAGAAACCGGATAGCAATATGCTTAAAACACATAGAAGGTTCACAACCTAAAATGTAAAAATCATGTTTTTATTTTGTCCTCCTGGATAGTTGTAAAGGATTAATTAGTAAACATGGTTGGCGATACATCCTTTCTTCCTTTAAACTGCTTATTTTTCGTTAAGGGCTATGGGCACAAGGTGAGGATACTTATCAGTACATGTTGGTAATTTAAGAAAACACACAGGATTATTTGGCCTCAAAATAATTTAAAACAGATGCTATTATTCCTCATTATTTAAACTGCCTCTTTAAGGGAAACTTAAAACTTTGTACAGAGCATTGTAGACCAAACCTGCGCCCTCAGGGATAAAAACAACTTTTTTTTCCTGCTGTAATCAGCCCAATTACATTCAAATCTTTGCTTTTCCGTTTATTTCCCACTCATTGTGCTTGCCTGAGGTATATGATGTGATGACTGTGTGATCTGTAACAAGCGATATTTGCAGTCATTCGTTTCAGTTCCTCGTCTTAGATGATGACAGCTTAATCCTTAGCATGCACAATTGAATTTTCACACATAGCCCACAACAAATAACACTAAACTGGGATGCACTGTACAGTAATTACAGGTAAACCCTTGAGGCAAATTGAACCATGGCTACACAAGCCAACCATGATCAGCATTCATACATTTGCTTTCTTGTAGGGTTGTCACGATACCATAATTATATTTGACGATACTATACCAGCTAAAGTACCATGATAGCAAGTAGTATCACGATACCATACGATAGTGTATTAATTCTTAACAGTTTAAAGGTGGCTCTTAGAAATTCCACTTGTTGCTCCAGAAGTGGTGAAAATAAATGATGGATGAACTGGTAGAAGGCTGAAATGGACTAACTTGTTACCTAATACATTCTTAGTTTGGCATAAAAAAAATTACATAAATTCTTCACCACAACAAAACTGCCAGATCAAACAGCAACATCTTTAAAACTTTTATTTCATTATTTCTGTGATTAATTGAATGTTATTAACATAAAAATAAAGATTGTAATGTTAAAAAGACCATTTTGAGCATTTGTTTCATTATTATAACCACTTCAGCCCCAGTCACCTGGTAAACAGCAGCTCAAATGCAGATTACATACACACCGGTTTGATAGCATGACTCAGGGACTTGATCTTATCATAAGTGCAAATTTTGCGACGTTACCGCCACCATGCATTTGTATAATTGAAAAAAAAAAAGTGCAATAGAAATAGAGAAATGGTAAATCTGTAAATGTTAAGATAAAGCATTTAGGTGAAATGAAGTGGCACTAACCCGTGTGTATTCTGCAATGGGATGTGTCCCAAGGTGTTTATTAAGGTTGCTGGTGTTTCTCCCTTTGGCTTGTAATCTCTGTAGACATTCACAGCAGATAGGTTTTCCTGGTCTCATCGGCCAAAACCCAAAATAATTTCAAATCTCACTATTTGAATTGTGTTGTGTAAAAAGCATCTCACTCTCTGAAGTTTTACTTAAATCCATATTATCCATTAGGAGACATGGCCGCCAAATTAACGTGCTGTGATTCAGATGTGTAGGTTTGAAGCTTGGGAAAACCACTCATTGAAAAATAAACAATACCATATAAGGGGGAAATTATAAACAACATTTTGTGCTCTTAAGGGGCACTGCGTGAAGGGGAATCCACTCGAAAAGACAATTTTTTTATGTTATTGCAGACATAGGTCTGATTTATATTAAGGTTTTTAGTGAAAATAATATTTACTACCACACATTCAACATAACTTACTGTACTACCGTATTAAAGGTACTAAAAAATACTGTGGCAGTGCCAGTGGTTTGAAGCTTCAGTATTGCAATATTACCGTAACACGAGTCTACTGTGCAACCATACTTTCTTGTATTAGATTGTATTACATTTCTCTTTCTGCAGAGCCCTGTTCTTATTGTTACCCATGACAAATGAGAATTACATTGCTTTGATCCATGGATGTCACCCGTATGGTTTACAGCAGGTGTTGACACAAAGCAGCGCAAATTCGCTGAAGGCGACTGTTTCATAGGTAGGACCTTGCAGTAGGTTTACAGTGTAAGCATTATCTCTAACACATAGGACTTTTAGAATGTCATTATTTCAGGCTATGTCCTTATGTGTGTAGTTTACATATGAGTGCTCACGGGACATCAAACATCGCTGGCCATTTTTTTTTTTAAACATCTCTAGCACATTCCTTTCATAGCTCCATGTAAAGCCTGGCTGATCAACCATGTATTGAGCTTTCCCTCCATCTGTGCAAGCAAGTGTTATGGGTAGTTGATGCATAACATATCCATTGGTTTTTGACTAATCACCAGGTTTTTCAAAATTTGTAATCACCATTTTTATTCAAGATTTTAGGTTAAAATTTGTATAAATGTATGAGGGAAAGTTTAGGCTATACTGTATCTTAGCTCCTGTGACTGGTCACCGTTTCTTTTAAAGGAAAAGTTCACAGAAAAAAAAAAATGTATACAATTATAAAAAAAAAAGCAATGTAAAAAAAGAAGCAACCCGAGTTCCCGCGTGAACAACACACAAGCCAATGTGAATGAGCTTCTCACATAGCATTCATGAACGCACAACAGACGTAACATTTCTTTACTGAAAATGACTTAAAATTGTGGTGGTTTCTCACCAAAACTCTTCATAAGACTTGGAATGTCAGGCACGAAATGTAAAGAAGTAAATGTAAGTTCACTTTCATCAAATATTTAGGTTAATGTTTATTAAAAATATTAATGTATAAGGGAATGTGCCTATATTAGATCCTGTGACTGGTCACCGTTTCTTTTGAAGTTTTTTACCTAGAATTTTTTATCTTCTTTATCAAGATTAGAGGTTAAAATGTATACAAGGGATGGGAAAGTGTATACCTTCATTTTTTACTTTGGCTTTGCATTTGACCTTTTTTACCTTTTGCATTCACTAGATTATTTTAAATGATCCTGCAATGTGACACGTCATATACTGTATATATAATGTAGTCTCTCAATCAATACGAAGTCATAAAAGCTTCATGTAAAATAATTATAAATTAGCAAAATGCTGATTAAAACAGTTTTAGATGGAGTGTATCATGTCACACCTCAGGACAAGTCAACTTCCCAAAAGTATTTCATGTCAGCTACCCATATAATAGCTTCAGAGTATAAGAAGGCATTTCTCAGAGGTGCTGACAAGTGTTAGAGGTCATTCAATGGATCCAAATGGATGGATGGACATCCTCATTCCCTTTTTGGCAGCATCAGGGCAGAAACAGGAGGGTCAGCACAATAAATCAGCTACTTTCCAGCTATTATGCAATCGCTAGAGACATTGAGTGTTTGCTGTAGAACATATCAATACATTTGTCCAGTCAAAGACATCAGATGTTTGAAGACTAGATGGATTTCTAAGATTGAGAAAAATGTGAAAGGGGCCAATTTTCATCAAGATCCAGAAGAGATATTAAGACAGCTGTTTGCTTGAGTCTACAAATATCCAGAGGTCATGGTCTACTATTACAGCAATGCACAAGACAGCTGTATGAACAAACCTGAAGGGAATCTCTTTTGGAAACCGTTGATTTGAGTTGAGTTTTCAGCCAACGGCAGACAAAAAAACCTTACATTTAAAGGAGTCGAGCTATATCAACAAACAGAATAACATAGAGTGGAGGTGGACTCTCTTCACTTCCAGCAACCACATATAGCACCCAGAAAACTCTTGAAACTGCATAGCAATGCGCTAATAACACCTTAGCAATTGTGTATCAACGCCCTGGCAACCCATTAGACCTTAGTATCGTGGTGGCGAATTTTGCACAGGCAAGCGCTGCTAAACTTTTTTTCAGAAGATGTAAAATTCCATTCTATTCTTGTTTTATATGTGAAATTCTAGAAGAAGAAAAATATTACATCTGGGAAAATTAGCTTTTTTCCAAAAACAAGAAATGTATGTGATTTTGAATATGCAAAGCTCTTGGTATGCCTCTTTCTGGTTGTCTCTTTCTTACAGAACATTCTGCCCAGCTGTGAGCAGAGAGGATGCAGGCTGATTGCACACTGAGTCTGAAATTATGCAAATGCATCTGTTAGCGTGAGAAGACAAAGACCACTGACTGTATGAGGGCTTTGTGAGGGGGCATATGCTCTGCCAGTTTCAGTCATCCAACAAGTGACCCCCCAAGAATGTGGAGACTTGAGCCACTCTTTAAAATGAATGTGGCATTTATTTTCTAGACAGAAAGCACAAGCATACTTTTTAAACAAAATATTTCAAAAAAATAATTTTGTTAGACAATAGATATACTAGTCAAAGGTAATACAAATTAGATCACAGATGCATTGCATACAAGTTTTCATTTAATTTAAGATGCTGCCTCAGAAGGCAGCTGCCTATGTAGGCTCTGTAGACAATGAGGAAACTCACTAGGTTTTAATTCAGAGCCTTGGTTTGATATTTTGTTCATGCATTGATTTTTGTGGCAACTGTAGATGTATATGTCTTTTCAGAGCTTTTTCAAAGCCATCTTGCCTTTGACAGCATTTCTACTTGAGCTTTCTGTCCACTTAAGGGCCCCTCCTCCCACCGGTGTCCTTTACACTTGTGTTGGCAGGGAAGTGCCACATACCGGGCCCTCAGAGGGAGTCTGGAGGAAAGGAATAAAATCTGTGTACTGTCACTTCACTCTCAAATGCCCCTGTGGTGAACTGTCTCTCACCAGATCTCGCTCAAGGGTTGATGGAGGCTGCTGTTTTTACAGTGTTCTTACATCAGCTCAGCAGTCTTTCTAATGCAAGCTAGATTTTAGATTGTACGGGAGGTGCTGTCCTAGATCAGCATGCAAGGGCAGCCAATGCTGTCAGCCCTCCTCAATGGAACTTTGAACAGATAACAAGAGATTGACTAGAGTAATGAAAATCAACAGAGAGCGACAGACACATTGAAAGGCAAAGGCATATACTGGCAGAGCAACGAAGGGGCGGAGCTGCAATGCAGCAGTCAAATAGAGCCCATGTGGAGGCTACTTCTAATGGCCACCAATCTATGCATCAGGCATTCTGGGAGGGGACGGAGCATTTGGAGCCCAGCGCCACAGCTGTGCTAAAAATAAACTCAGAGGTCACCGGATCTGCATCTTGCACACTAGAGAGCAGCTTTTAAATACTATCCCCACTGCGACTAGGGCTGAGCATGTTAAGAAAGATAACTACCTTCTTTGTCACTTAGACCTTTTGCTTCTCAAGCGTCTTTTCTGTAAGAGTTTTTTGTGTCACAGTGATAAACGCACCAGTGGAGGCTCGTCAGGAGGCAAGGGGGATAATTTTCCCCAAAATGCATTCAAAAGTGATAAAATGAACAGTTGTTTTAATCGATTTTACCTACTAACATTCATAACAGATGCCTTTAATGGAAAAATACATATTTAATATTTTTCTTTCATGGGGTGTAGCTCAGGTGAGTTTTAATCACTGTAGAAATTGGTATGAATTCCAGAGGAGGCTGATGGTACTACGCCGCCTCTCATTAGTAAACTGACCATTCAAAATGTCACACAGCGTCATCTGCTTCTATTCAAAATTCAGCCCAAAAAAAAGCAAAACGAAAGCAAAATGAAATTTGCCGCCTTCCACATTTATAACCAATATAACTTGAAATATCGAACAACAAGATCATATATAAATAATGCTTCCTACAGGCAAGTTCCTCTACTGTATTAGGTGAGTAGCTGTTAATGTACATGAAATGGGGCCCTCCATTCATTTATGAATGTTTGCATTGATCATAGTCTGAAATTCGTTTATACATTGGTAGTTATCTAGACTATTTTTTAAATATCAGGGGGAGAGATCATCTGTGTACAGGAGCATTACCAGCCAAAACATCATGATATTGTGACGTGACAACCTCGTTTGACGTCACAGATTCCCCAACCCTTGGTTCAGCCGCCCGTCCTAGGCTTCCGAAGGGAGTGGGAGGAGAGAGAGAGGAGGGGCGCAGTGACTATTATCATTTGGCAGTGTATAATGAGGTAGACCTGAAGTTAATAGAGCCTCATCACTGCTGCCTTTAAAAAGCAGAGTGTGTCTCTCCTTCGAGAGGCTGGCCTCCTTCCCTGATAGCATGCACACTGGCATCCTCATAGGTCCCAGACCAGACCGGGTGACTTTATTCCTTCCAGCACAAAATAGATGCTTCACTGGGAACTAAGGCCCTTGGTACGAGTTAGATGTGATGCCGGGCCGCCATGCCCTTCAAGCACTGTGGCCCCAGGGAAGCCAAGCCGCTGGAGAAGCCGCCACTCCTCACTCCACAGACAAGGAGGGGAGTGTGGTGATGTTGCTGGGACACCTTTTTTGACCTGGAGCATTCCCCATTCTGCACTCCTAGACCTTCACAGAAGCGCCAACGCACCATGACAACGCCAGACTTCATCTTCTCTTTATTTTGGAAACTTTATTCCCTATGGACACTTTATCTTCTCCCTTTTTAACTCCTTTGTAGTTTATCATTTAAAATAAACCCTTCTCAATGGCCTGATGCCACATCCACTGTGTCTGCCTCTTGCTCACTCTGCCAAATGATTGAAACCTTTGCAATCTTTTATTATTTTGAACTTTCAAAACCAATTTACATATTATCTTCCCTGGAAATTTCTGTCATGGGCCACCACTGATAAGTGCAGAGTCTATTACATCTTTTTTATTTTATGCTTATAGCAGGCGAGTAGTAGCTAGTGGTCAAAGACTTGGGGTCTATGTGGGAATATCATGAAGGTGAGTAAATGACAACTGTATGTTCATTTTTGAGTCAACTACCCAATTAATACAATTATATTTAATACAAAATGTAAGCTAAAATTGTTTGCAAGCTAGCACTTCATGTCTGGACAAAACTCAAAAGTACTAAATTTAATAGAGGTGCCTTGCTCATCTCCAAAGAAACCAATAATCATCGCCACATGAAAGGAAGCAGAGATGCCCGCCTACAGCCATTACGACTACAGTTTGTTAGGAGACACTAAAAGGAGCAATTGAAAACATCTTAGTCTGTCAACTTCAGGCGCTGACGTGTTCGATATTTCCAGAGCAATGAAGCCGCAGCTTTTACAAGCTTGTTTTCACCATTTAGTTTTTGTTGTTAGGGACAGACGGTATAGCCTCACTTGTTAATATATGACATTTTTTGATGTGTCATGGCTGAGTGGGAAACAACAGCCCCTGACTAGCTGACAGAATTATGTGACGTTGTCCCTCAGAGAAGTCGGTCCTCACTGAACCTCAAACAAGCTGTTTTGTTGCTAAAACCTTAGTTTTCAATACATCTCTGGTAGCATGTATTTGGAAACTAAGAAATTAACTTAAGGTTCTGATGTGTATATTCACCAGCAGGGAAATGATACAGACTACAGAACAGAACTTTTGATCTAATTTTTAAGCTGAGAAGAGATTTCTTCAATGTAAAGCCACAAGCTCCATCTAGACTTGTTGTTTTTTTGCCTTGAGTTTGATTTCAGTGCTCAGAGTAAAGCCTGTACCTGTCCAAGGACGATGTAACAACGTCATTTTGTGTCACTACTGTGACACTTTTGTCTCAAATGTCAGCTTGCGTGTTTGGCTGGGCTCAAACCACGGTCTCCCATGTCCAAAGTCCAACACATTATGAGGTGAGCTACCATGCAAGCTCATCACATTGTAATTGGTCTGTAAAACATGTAATAATGTAATGTGTTATAATGCATAGTTTTTCAAATGATGTGTTAGAGTAAAAGTGTTTTGATATCATAATATAGCAATGTGTGCTGCATAAAGCAAAAAATAATTCTTTATAAAGTCATAATCAGCAATTGTACTCGTGATTTGTGTGAAAGTGAATGAAATGTGCAGTAGTTGTTGCTCCTCTAGTGTTAATTTCTCCAGGAAACTGTGGTGAAATTTATAACGGCATGTAAATGGCAGTTTGCAAAAATGTAATTAAAGTAACGTTCATTCTATGAGACGGTTGGTAAAATAAGGTCTGTGGTTAATATTATTTGAAGAGTCCACCTCTGAGGAGGGGCCACACTGGAAATGTTACTACAATGGCATTGTCATTTGTCTCTGGGTAAAATGAAAAGACGCTTGTACCATCTTTGCTTTGCCCCTTATTGGGGCCTCGCTGAGCTATAAAAGCTTCCTGCATTTCATTATATATGAAAACAAATGGGGGTTTAAAAGGGCTTTAACTAAAACCTCTGATGGTTTATGGAGACAGAGAACTGACTTTTTAAGGTTAGAATGGAGCTTTATTTAGTGGGTTGGATTAAGCTGAGAAGTATTTTGGATGGGGAATAAGCAGTGAACTGTTCCTGATGGCGTGGAGTGCGAGTTGTTGGTTTCAGGATGGCAGGCAGAAGGAACTAGACTTGAGGCTCTGTGAATAGAGAACAAATAGGATTCATAAGGCCTGTTCAAGCTGACTCTTTCTAATAGGGTTCACTTGACTCTTTACAGACTGGAAGGAAGTGAATGTAAATGAATGGTGTTGGGGCTTCATGTTTCCACTCATGTCTTTTTTTATCCATTTCAGTTGATTATATGAACATTCCAGATTCAATACAGTTCAAGTTAATGCAATTGATTACCAAATAAAAATGTTTGGAGCCTTCGACTCATCCCTCAGCTTGTAAAAACAAAACAAATTTGTATTTACAGTGGAAGTGTGAGAAAATTGTTCATTAACCTTACCTATGCAGAGTTTTATGAAGTCTTTCAACTCCTGTAATGATCATTTAAACTCTATCTTTCGGACGATATGCGCAAGAAAACCATAAAGATACGTGATGTAACTTTTGGCAAACAACTGTTTACATGAAGCAAACTCAATTGTATTGCATTACTTGAAGGTAATCTGCGTAGAACCACGTAATCGGATGAAAAAACTTGACCGTGACTGCATTTTTGCTCAATTATATTACGTGGCTCATTACGTTTATTGTGGCTGTCCCGAGGTTAGATGTCCACTGAATGGCGCTAAAGGCAAGCGATTAGAATTTTTTTTCAAAACTGTTTTTAAGGTTAATGCTGTATTGAGTTATATCAACAAAACCTACATCCCTACCCTAAACCTAACCGATAGTGCCAAATAATTATTTTGCTGAAATGTTGGTACCGATTTGGACAAATTTACAGCTCAAATAGCACACAATGTTGGTCCCATGGACTTCCCATGTAAGTTTATTACTGTGCATGCAATTTGTGTTTGTTTTTACAAACTGAGGGACAAATTGAATCAGTTTAACATAAGAACCTGGTTCTTTTAATGTTGTTTAATGAAAAGCAGTGGATGTTTTTGGGAGAATTGTGGCCACTACTCATCGTGAACATATATCAGCTGATTCATTCTTCATTTGAAGGTCTAAGTTCAGATGCTTTATTGAAAACTACAGCATTTTTCTGCACATTTCTTCACCAAACCACAATATTTTACATTGCGTGTTTGTAATTACAGCTTTCGTGACACGGCCAGTGAGGCTTGTGGTTGAAACTGGCCAATTTTGTTTACAAGATCAGTGGACGCTGGAAGACTTCTGAAATGTGTCCTCTATTCACACCACACACACACGTTCCTCATTCAAACACAACATTGTAGGAAGCATTTATTGCTTTCAGAGGCCAAGAACAGAGATCAGGTCGCTCAGGGGCAGGCTAGGGTGAAGTTGAAGCATAATTCCTGCGGCACGGTCATAGATTTTGTTGTTGGGGGTTGGGTCTGTAAGTCCAAAAGAACCTCTCCATCTTTTTCTTGCTCCCTGACAAGTGAAAGCACAAAGGCAGTTTGTCATTTCTGAACAAGATTAAAAGACACTTCCAGCAGTGCTGCTCATTTATTCTCTATAGTGTCTGGTGCTTTGGGCTGCTCACAGCCATGTGGGTCTCCATAGGGCCAGACAAAATCAATGCTTTTCTTATAAGGGGTCCCTCTAGAGTGCACAGCATCCCGGCTTTGGCCTCCTCTTCTGGGACATGGCCGGCCCCACTGTGGTCTTCATTCTGGTATCCTAGATGTGTATGACTTTCTTCTGCAGAACAGAATATTTTTCAACTCTGTAGGTCCATACAATGCAAGTGAATGTGTGCCAACATTTTTAAGCTCCAAAATCCACATAAGGGTAACTCCAGATGACTTCAATGGTTTATTCCATGACAGCAAGCGAAGTTTATTCCTGAAGCGAAATGTTGTGGGTGAGAAACAGATTTCAGACCTTTTTTTTACTATAAATGCTCCTCCCTGCTCAGTCAATCTCCACATTTAATTTCGCTAAAAAATAATTTTAATATTGATCGGTTTCTCACCCACACCTATCATATCACTTCTGAACACATGCATTTAAACACTGTAGAGTCATACGGAGTACTTTTATGATGCCTTTATGTGGATTTTGGAGTGTCAAAATGTTGGCACCCATTCACTTCCATTGTATGGACCTACAGAGCTGAAATATTGTTCTAAAAATCTTTATTTGTGTTCTGCAGAAGAAAGAAAGTCATACACATCTGGGATTTCATGAGGGTGAGTAAATGATGTGAGAATTTTCATTTTTGGGTGAACTATTCTTTAAGTTCTGAGAGCTTGACCCGCTCGCTAAAGATAACAATGGAAAGTCTTTTTGCAGCTAGCTTTATTCAATCTCAATTTAAACCTTTAACAAGTCAACAGTTTACTCGAGTGTTGTTAAACAAGTACAATTTAACCACGATGAACAACTTACTTTGTTGCTGTAGCACTCACTATAAAATAGAGATGCCCAGCTCATAATTCTCCACCATTTTTATTTTATTTTCTAATCTGATGACTGACTCAGCTCCTGTGGCCATATGGCATAGTAAAGTGCCCACTGGTAGCACACTTCAGAATCTTAGTGGTGCAGTTCACCATCTGGGTATTGTTCGCCTGTTCTATAATGACAACTTAGTATTCTGAAATCCTACTCTGTTGACTGACTGCTTTTTGCATACTGTGTAACAGAGAAAGCATGCTTATTCAGACACAGGATCTTTCTGTATGGTCAGCAGGTGACAGGAATCATTTGCACATCCTCATTACATCTCAGCACTGATCTTCCTGCTGTCAAACACTATTGAGTGATATTGTGCTCTTTAAGAAGGCCTTAAGTCTCAGGAAATCAGGAAGAAGTTCTGTGCTCAATAATCTCTTCTGCAATCATTCTAATCTCTGTACTCTGAAAATGATTTGACACTGGTGGAAGTGGTTTAAGGAATGAACGTTTCTTCCCTGTAATTGTGTGGTCACTATTGATGTGTGTGTTTAGCCAAAGTCCAAGGATTTGAGAGCGCAGTTAATGAGGAGTTGTGTTCAAGTGCTTCTGGCCATTTAGTTACGGCCCCTATTGCCGTAGGGCAGGACTGACGATCATTAACTATTGTGGCAATGAGAGAACAGGGGTCTAATGATGTGACTATGAAGAGAAAAAGATCTCTGAAGCCAAACCCAATATTTTTTACATGAATGTGAGTGGCTGCTAAACAAGGTGGTTTAAATTAAAGGTATCATACCCAAGATTTCTGTTCCTTGCATTAAGACATCATATGACTTCAGAAGTCTTGGAATATGGTGGACAAGTTATATAGACTACTTTTACGGTGCATTTTTTTGTAGGAATGCACCGATATCATTTTTTTCTTCAAAATAACGATTTTAACAAAAAACTTTTGACAGATACTGGTACCGATATTTTGCTACTTACCTTATTTTGTCATCAAATCTCAGTTTTGCTCAAACATTTTGTTTTAAAAATGTACAAAGAGGTTCTAAAGATTTTTTTATTGTTCTAAGAATAAATAATTCTCATTGAACATGGATTGGGTCTGTTGAACACATGACAGGACAAAAGTTTAAAGATAAATAGAAGGGGAAAATATTTAAAAATGAATTTACAATCATTTCCATTTGTTTTACATGTTTCTACTATATATACAAAACATCACAAAATACATATGCATATTTTGCATATTTACTTATTATAAATGAACCATTGTTTTTTACATTGCCGTTTTCATGCTTAAAACTGATTTGCTTCTAGTAAATAATTGGCCGATAAATAATGGAGGCTGACACATCGGTGCATTCCTAGTGTTTTTTTTAACAAATCAGAGCAGCATGGATGTTGTTAAAATGTTCTTCTTTTGTTTTCAATGAAGTAAGTCATATTTATTTGGAATTACATGAGGGTGAGTACATTTTAATTTCTTTATATGCGGCCATACTCTTTTCAGTGTTCATTTGCTGGACTGTAAGAAGGCTATTGATGCATATTGAAGAAGCAATGAAACTTGTGGACAAAGACACAGGAGGTAGTCCCTGTCAGTGGGACAGTGTCTCGGTCTTTGTGGCAGTGGTTCGCGCAGCTGCTCAGAATGGCAGATTTGTCCTCTCTCAAGAGGCCTGGACTCTTTTGGGGCACTACTTTAAGGAGAATTTGTCATGAAAGTTTAAAAATCCTCTTGACATAAGGGTTAGGGTTAAGTTTTGGACACTGTTGTCAATTTTAGTGTCTTACTGTGAACCTAGGCATTTTGACAACATATGGCTTAAAGTCCAAGTCGGTTAGCTTTGAGGCTGTCTATTTGCGAGTGCACACCTAAAATGTAACAAAATAAACTTTTAGATGTACACTCGAGATGTACATGTACCTTTTAGCAGACAAGTGCATTTAAAATGTACAGTCTCATGTTTGTCCCAATAAAATGCTTTCTAGAATGAGAATGTAAATTACAGTATAAATAGCATCTTCCTCGACTAGCGTTAGCAAGTCATGCTTTATCGATTTTGTTTTAACTGGTTTTACTATCCAACTTTTTGTTTCAGTAGGAAATGTGACAACACATGAAACAAACCTAGGATTTTCAAACAATTTCATGGGGTCTTTAACTAGTATTATAGCTCTCATATTCATTTTGTGGAGTGTTTTTAATATGTTGTCGCTCTCTGTGTTTCAGGTGGTACCAGAGACATCGGTTCAGCTCTCACCAGGATGTGTATGAGACACAGAAGCATTGAAGCCAAGCTCCGGCAGTTTTCAGTGTAAATATCCACTTTACCACAACATAAACGAGGACCAGAAGCTCTTTTAAAGAGAACCGTTTCTTATTTGAGTAAAATAACTCAATAAATATACGCAAAAATGTTGGTCACACCTACTCATTCTTTATTATTACTAATGCCGGGGGCTATGCTTAAGTCTCCTTGAAATAGTGCAACAATGCAGAAAATCTTAATGGTGCTAAATGTAGGCTTTATTTTCTTTATGCAAAATATAATACAAAAATTTTGGTGTAACGATTTGGGGTTAAATATGAACATTTTAACCAGAATATTTCACATTTTATTTTCTTTATTCTAAAAACATACACACATATATATATATATATATATATATATATATATATATATATATATATATATATATATATAATACAGTTGAAGTCAGAGGTTCTTACATCACGTTCCCAGTGGGTCAGAAGTTTACATACACTTTCTTAATATTTGGTAGCATTGCCTTTAAATTGTTTAACTTGGGTCAAACTTTTTGACTTGTCATGATACTTGTCTACCCGTTTCCTCCAGCAACTTCACAAGGTCCTTCTCTGTTGTTCTAGGATTGATTTGCTCTTTTAGCACCAAACTGCATTCATCTCTAGGAGACAGAATGTGTCTCCCTCCTAAGTGGTATGATGGCTGCGTGGTCCCATGGTGTTTATACTTGCGTAGTATTGTTTGTACAGATGAACATGGTAACTTCAGGTGTTTGGAAATTGTTGCCAAGAACCAGACTTGTGGAGGGCCACTTCTTTTTTTATTTTTTAGTTTTTTTTTGAGGTCTTGGCTGATTTCTTTTGATTTTCCCATGAAAAGTAATGAGTTTGAAGGTAGGCCATAAATCCACAGGTACACCTCCAATTGACTCTAATTAGCCTATCTGAAGCTAATTGCCTAAAGGCTTGACATCATTTTCTGGAATTTTCCAAGCTACTTAAAAGCACAGTTTGCAAGGGTGCGCCTTATGCAATTCAAGATTTTACATTGATTCTATTGGACTCATTGATCATTGATCTAGATTGTATAGGCTTGGTCTTAAAGACACACCCACCTGCTGACGATGCCAATAAGAAGATGGAGACACAACCAATGGTTATTGGTAGTGTGTTAAGATTCAAGAATTTTGGTTAAAGGTTCAGAGTTTTATGTGTGATGTATTGGACACTCACATTTAATTTAGCCCCAGACTCTGTATTTTAGGCGATGGTCATCATTATAGGGGATAAACACATAAATAATTGGGTGCTAACCAGTGTTATAATAACCAGACAAATTTTTTTAAGGGGATGGAAGTTGGCTGGAGCACCCTCATTTCAAGAATGGTGCACGGAGATTGGGAGGGTGGCAGATTTCGAGGAAGCATCATGTAGAAAGCTGTGGAATTGGGATTCGTTTGATGGGTAATGGGGCAGCTATTTGGCGTTTTTGGAGGGCTCTCGGGGGTCAGGGTGGGGTTGGGGATTTGGAAGGGGAGGGGTAATAGTGGGGGTTAAATGTTGATTCTGTGTTTATTTGTTTGCTTTTCTTTGTTCTCTATATGAATCTATAAATAGAACAAATAATCAGAATGGCACTGTTAACTTGGTGTATGTAAACCTTTGACCCACTGGAATTATGATATAGTCAACAATCTGAAACAGTCTGTCTGTAAACAATTGTTGGACAAATTACTGGTGTCATGCACAAAGTAGATGTCCTAATCAACTTACCAAAACTGTAGTTTGCTGATATGAAATCTGTGGAATGATTAAAAAATGAGTTTTAATTACATAAAAAATTTAAACTTCTGACTTCAACTGTACAGTGTATATATATATATACAAGTTTGGAATAATGTACAGATTTTGCTCTTATGGAAAGAAATTGGTACTTTTATTCACCAAAATGGCATTCAGCTGATCACAATATATAGTCAGAACATTAATAATGTTAAAAATTACTATTACTATTTGAAAAATAAAATAAATAAATGTTCAGAACTTCTTAAACTACTTCAAAGAGTTCTCATCAAAAAATCCTCCACACAGCAATGACAGCTTTGCAGATTCTTGACATTCTAGCTGTCAGATTGTCCGGATACTCAGGTGACATTTCACCCCACACTTCCTGTAGCACTTGCCATAGATCGTGTCTTATCGGGCACTTCTCACACACCTTACAGTCTAGCTGATCCCACAAAAGCTCAATGGGGTTAAGATCCATAACACTCTTTTCCAATTATCTGTTGTCCAATGTCTGTGTTTCTTTGCCCACTTGAACCTTTTTTTTTTTTTTTTTTTCTGTTTCAAAAGTGGCTTTTTCTTTGCAATTCTTCCCATAAGGCCTGCACCCCTGAGTCTTCTCTTTACTGTTGTAAATTAAACTGGTGTTGGGGTAGAATTCAATGAAGCTGTCAGCTGAGGACATGTGAGGTGTCTATTTCTCAAACTGAGACTCTGATGTACTTATCCTCTTGTTTAGTTGTACATCTGGACTTCCACATCTCTTTCTGTCCTTGTTAGAGCCAGTTGTACTTTGTCTTTGAAGACTGTAGTGTACATCTTTGTGTGAAATATTCAGTTTTTTTGGCAATTTTAAGTATTGTATAGCCTTCATTCCTCAAAACAATGATTGACTTAAGAGTTTCTAGAGAAGCTGTTTCTTTTTTGACCTAATATTGACCTTAAGACATGCCAGTCTATTGCATACTGTAGCAACTCAAAAACAAACACAAAAACAATGTTAAGTTTCATGTGTTGAACCAGATATCTTTCAACTGTGTTTGATATAATGGCAAGTGATTTTCTAGAATTAAATTAACAATTTAGCATGATTACTGAAGGATAAGATGTTGGAGTGATGGCTGCTAGAAATGGGGCCTGACTAGATTTGATCAAAAATGACTTCTTTCAAATAGTGATGAAGCTGTTTTTTTTTTACATCAGTAATGTCCTGACTACATTTTGTGATAAGTTGAATGCCACTTTGGTGAATTAATGTAACAATTTCCTTCAGAAACAGCTAAATCTGTACATTATTCTAAACTTTTGGCAATCAGTGTGTATGTGTGTGTATGTGTGTGTATATATATAAATACACTCACCTAAAGGATTATTAGGAACACCTGTTCAATTTCTCATTAATGCAATTATCTAATCAACCAATCACATGGCAGTTGCTTCAATGCATTTAGGGGTGTGGTCCTGGTCAAGACAATCTCCTGAACTCCAAACTGAATGTCAGAATGGGAAAGAAAGGTGATTTAAGCAATTTTGAGCGTGGCATGGTTGTTGGTGCCAGACGGGCCGGTCTGAGTATTTCACAATCTGCTCAGTTACTGGGATTTTCACGCACAACCATTTCTAGGGTTTACAAAGAATGGTGTGAAAAGGGAAAAACATCCAGTATGCGGCAGTCCTGTGGGCGAAAATGCCTTGTTGATGCTAGAGGTCAGAGGAGAATGGGCCGACTGATTCAAGCTGATAGAAGAGCAACTTTGCCTGAAATAACCACTCGTTACAACCGAGGTATGCAGCAAAGCATTTGTGAAGCCACAACACGCACAACCTTGAGGCGGATGGGCTACAACAGCAGAAGACCCCACCGGGTACCACTCATCTCCACTACAAATAGGAAAAAGAGGCTACAGTTTGTAAGAGCTCACCAAAATTGGACAGTTGAAGACTGGGAAAATGTTGCCTGGTCTGATGAGTCTCGATTTCTGTTGAGACATTCAGATGGTAGAGTCAGAATTTGGCGTAAACAGAATGAGAACATGGATCCATCATGCCTTGTTACCACTGTGCAGGCTGGTGGTGGTGGTGTAATGGTGTGGTGGATGTTTTCTTGGCACACTTTAGGCCCCTTAGTGCCAATTGGGCATCGTTTAAATGCCACGGCCTACCTGAGCATTGTTTCTGACCATGTCCATCCCTTTATGGCCACCATGTACCCATCCTCTGATGGCTACTTCCAGCAGGATAATGCACCATGTCACAAAGCTCGAATCATTTCAGATTGGTTTCTTGAACATGACAATGAGTTCACTGTACTAAAATGGCCCCCACAGTCACCAGATCTCAACCCAATAGAGTATCTTTGGGATGTGGTGGAACGGGAGCTTCGTGCCCTGGATGTGCATCCCACAAATCTCCATCAACTGCAAGATGCTATCCTATCAATATGGGCCAACATTTCTAAAGAATGCTTTCAGCACTTTGTTGAATCAATGCCACGTAGAATTAAGGCAGTTCTGAAGGCGAAAGGGAGTCAAACACAGTATTAGTATGGTGTTCCTAATAATCCTTTAGATGAGTTTATATATGTATGTATATATGTGTGTATGTATGTTTTCAGGATCATCACTAACTTAAATTTTGTCAAATGTGTACAATTTTGACTGGTACAGTACGTATGCAGTACATCTGTAAGGGTCTAAGTATTGTATGACAGGCTGTAATGCCATCTCTTTTAAACATAACTTTACTAAGGAACTATATGTGGGGCCTGAATGTATGCAGTTTCCCTGCCACTTTAATAAATGTTGATTTTACCCTCACAAATGCATTACACACTTATTTAGATATCATTAAATCTTGATTTAGAAACCCCCCATAGCCAGGATTATCATAAACCAGCAGTCTTACTGGCATTTTGTGTTAGTTTTGTCCACAGAGAGGAAAGCAGATGGTTGTTATTGTGGTAGTAAAACTTCAGAGAATGCAGGGAACCCCAGTCTATCTGACTCACCCCAATCTCTCCCAGAATTCCACACTGTTTGGCATGCAATCTCGAAGCTCTAATTTCAGGAGACATTTTGGACAAATTCTTCATGCATCTCCATTGCTATGCTATAAATCAGACATTTGTGTTTCGGCTGTCGGATTCCTGACACTGACCCCAAAAGCAGGAATTGCAGATGACTCCAAAAGCAGGAATTGCAGATGGACTTGTAATTGTAAAGTTCCTCCCGTAGCTGCTCAGCATGCAATGAGAAATAGTGACAAGCAGCCAATGATTAACTTAAGCAAAGGCAAACAAATAAAATTAATTATTGAGACACTAATTCATTTGAGGTGTAAAATTGTGTTAAATCTACATTCATACATTTAGTTACCTAAAAATATAACACTTTAAGTTACTATAGGCATGTAACACAGCAAGTGCATGGAGGTATCCTTTTGATAATAAGCCCTGAACAAACATTAAGCACATTATCTTATTTAAATTTTGCTTGTATGTTGTTTTGCAGGGCCTTCATCGAGTGTCTGATAAACCCTCTACAGGAGCAGATGGAGGAATGGAAGCGAGGGGCAAACACACTTGATAAAGACCACGCTAAAGGTGCGCGACTCGCCAATCCCTCCTGACTTTTATCTCGCCTGTAATTCTTCTCTCTCTATGACATAACGTGTTTCCAATAAAATCCAGATTTGTTAAACCGGCGTAAAACTGTTATGCAACTAATACAGCTGCATTTATTTTAACAGATGCACTTCTTGTATGGCTCAGTTTTTTTTTTTTTTTTTTGCAAGTTTGAGGTCATCCTTGTGTATTTATTTTTAAACAGAATATAAGAAGGCTAGACAGGAGATCAAGAAGAAATCTTCAGACACCCTTAAACTGCAGAAGAAAGCAAAGAAAGGTAATCTCAACACTTAATAACATCTTTTCCTGTGGGGGCATTGCTTCAAGTGAGACAACATTGTGCTTCGTGTGTAGCAAACTTTTAAATGGGTGGGAAATCCGGATACTGTGAGCAGAACGTTACGCAATGTGTGCAGTTAATCCTCTGAATATTTCTCATCTGTAATGAGGTAGGTGTAACTGTTGCCGCCAATGATGAGAAACACTACAGCATCGTTCTGCATGTTACAGTGGACATGCAGGAGCAAAACTTTAAGCCTGTTATGTCAGACAGTGTATTAGAAGCACAAAATATAATAACAAAAAATGTAAGATGATTTGCAGAGGAGAGGGGTGATTCACAAATGATTATAAACAGACCATGACTTCCTGCTTCAAACTGTAAAATCCTTAATCTAATCCTTTTATGAGGCTTTACCAACCTGATATGATGTAATAACTATGTGTGATTATACGTCAGAGATCTCTTTTAACATTGATTATTACTGTGCATAAAAGGGTGTATGTTACAACGAACATGTCTGGGACATATTTCACCCCATAATATATATAAAAATGTATTATTATTATTATTTTTAATAAAAAAATTTTTTACATTATGACATTATTTTAATGGCAATGAAGCAAAAAATAAATAAATCAAATTCTCATTACAGTAGTGAAATGTTCAGATCTTAATGATCATATTAATTAAATTCTCATTATTGTATTGAAAATAAATACAATCAATGAAAATCATTCTGTCTGGACCCAAAGATTTTATTTAAATAACCAAATAATACTGAATTTAAATAGTATAAAATTTTATTGAAATAAAAAAAAATCTGAAAATGTATTGAAATTAATTTGTGATAAAAAAAATTGTCACATTGGCAAAAATCTTACAGACGTTCTTCAGTTCCATTACTGAATAAAAGCAGATATTTCTGTACAGTAATTATATACAGCTATTTTGGTGTCATTGAATGTAACGCACACAATTGTTTTGCTGTCCATTGTCCTTGTCCAATCAGAAGAAGGTACTTTCTCACATAACACATAATTAACATAAATCCAATGGCACCTAACATTCCAAGAAACATGTTTTTCCAGATTATAATGCACTCTATTTACACAACAAAATGTACGTCTCAACCCTCACCCCAGATAGGAAGGACAAATATGAGAAACAGACTCCTGAATGCTCTTAGAAGACATCACCGTATATTGCATATTGTGATACAAGTGACGTAACGGCTGTGGGACAGATAAAAGAATCACTGGAAAATGAAGTATCAGCAAACTTGACATGAAACCGAGAAGTGTTAGAAATGAACAAGACGTCTCTGTTGTCTGTGTTCACTTTCTTCATGTTTTTAAGCTTGGTTTGTTTTAGAGAAAATTATGAAATAACATTTCTGTGCAGCGATGCGATTTTGGTCATGAGACTGACAGAAGCTTATCCTTTTTGCACCTGTTCCCCCTTTTCTATTCTATGCCATAATTTGCACCTGCTTTATAAGCAGCCGATGCCCTGGGTAAGTAAGTAAGTAAGTAAGTGTGTGTGTGTGTGTGTGTGTGTGTGTGTGTGTGTGTGTGTGTGAGCGTGTATTTATCACTTTGTGGGGACCAAATGTCCCCATAAGGATAGTAAAACCTGAAATTTTTTACCTTGTGGGGACATTTTGTCGGTCCCCATGAGGAAAACAGCTTATAAATAATACTAAATTATGTTTTTTGAAAATGTAAAAATGCAGAATGTTTTCTGTGAGGGTTAGGTTTAGGGGTAGGGTTAGGTTTAGGGGATAGAATATAAAGTTTGTACAGTATAAAAACCATTATGTCTATGGAAAGTCCCCATAAAACATGGAAACACAACATGTGTGTGTGTGTGTGTGTGTGTGTGTGTGTGTGTTTGTGTTCTCTTAAGATCCAGCTAGTCTGCCAGTGTCTTATTTACCCCCTCATGCACAGTGACTGACTGGTCAGCTCTCGTCTCGACACGCTCTCGCTCTCGCTCTGTGTGGTCCACTTTTACCCAGTTGGCTCATGGGCTGTGCTCTGTTTTCCTAGTTTATCAGTGCCTACTGCCGCTAAACCACAAAAACAGCCATTTGGAAGCAGACAAAGTGGCTATTTTCCACCCGAAGCCCCAGGGTAGCATAATAACCGGAGCTGTGTGTGTGTGTGTGTGCTTTAGATATGTTTAAAGTAAACTGATGAGTATAGACATTGGTGACCGTTGTGTAATGGAAAGGGGGGTTTGGGGATGTCAGCAACTTTTTTAGGAAACTACTTTTTAAAGTCGAAGCATGTCATTTCTGTGGCAGTAGCAGCACCAAATGAATTGCAAAAATAAAGTCAAACAGGTTTCCGGAGCACTCCCCTCAATCTTCTAGATAGTCTCGCCCCAAACTCACGCCATTGGTTGAGCCTATGCTGCTTTTTCAGGCTGGTCAGGATGCTCAGACAAACATAGCACCATTTTCAACCTGGTCTCATAGAATTTACGTTACTATCCCAAAATTTCTGCAAAATGATTTTCACGTGACTTGTGCATATCACATCAGTTTCCTGGTGAAATGAACGCTACGACACTACGGCAATAAATATTTTTGTACTTTCACACAAATCGCAAGAAAAATAGCAGATTTTCAGTTCATTAACACTTACTTTTCGCACTGTTCCTCACACAATTCTATTTTATTACACATAAACACTTTTACTACTGCGCACAACTTTTTAAGATGAGCATTTTAACGTTTGCATTACATGACCAACTACATTTACATGCCTGTTCAAGCGTGATCAAATTGCACGATAGCTTGGCAGTGCATTGCTCTTGCGATGCAAAAGTACAAGTCCTGAAAAATATGCAAATCTACACGTGAGTTCAAGTGTCAGAGAAGTGCCACAAAATGACCTGGTTGCTTCAGCAACTGCATTTTTCAACATTTGCTTTTATGGTACTATCGTTGATTTAAAACTCGATAGAGCATTAACATTAAAAACTGCCATTGTTTAGGGAGAACATTTAACTCTCTTTTATCGCCACACAGTGGACATTTCATTTTGCAAAAAAGTTGCCCAGTCACGTCATTTTCATGAGATCAGACTAAATGTGTTGAGTGCCACAGTGTTTACACTTTTTGGGGGAATGCCTGATAATGGCTTGCTTACTGTTGTCTGTGCACATTAAACACTTCACCTTTAAACTCAGCTGCGATAACACATTGCTATGGGACACCTTAACTTCAAGTTTAATGGTCTTTCATCCCTCTTGTCTTAAAGCTCGAGGGCTATTGTGCGGCTGCATACTATCTGTGTGTGAAAATGTCCAAGGGTCAAATGTCAGTTTAGCACATAGCTGTCATTCCCTCAGCTTGTGATTTGTTCGGGTCAGATTTTTGGTTTGACTAAAATGACTTGAAAGCCCTATTAAATATTGTGGATGTGTTTGTCATACCCTGGGTCAGGATGGCAGAAGACTGTGATTGTGGGATACAGGTGCATTTATCTTGAGAATGTCTAAAACTGGTTATCTTGAACGGTGCCCTTTAAAGACTTTATGAAATCATAATTGGGGTTTTGTGGCTTTAAATCTGTCTATTAGTTTCGAGGCCATCTATATGCTTGCGTACTTGTAAAAGTTGACTAAATAAATTTGAGCAGATATACACATTGAGCAGAAAATTGACAGTGTTTTCCAGTAAATGGACCATTCACAGGGTCATATGTACATTTTTGTGCAATAAAATGAGAATGTCCCCTACCGCATGAAAATTCTCTCATAATTTTCTCAGCCTCATTCAATCCTAGGCGTGTTTGTAGAAAACAAACAAAGATTTTAAGAACAATGTGTCTTAAGCTCTGTTGGTCCAAACAATGCAAGTGAGTGGTGATCAGACCTTTTGTAGCTCCAAAAAACACATAAAGAAACATAGAAGTAATCCATAAGACTCAGTGGTTAAATCCATATCTTCAGAAGTAATATAATAGGTGTGGGTGAGAAACCGATCAAATCTTTTTTTACTCTAAATCTCCACTTTCACTTTTGCACCTGAAAGTGAAAGTTAAAGTGGAGATTTAGAATAAAAAGGACTTAAATATTGATCTGTTTGTCACCCACACCTATTATATTACTTCTGAAGATATGGATTTAACCACTGGAGTCTTATGGATCACTTTTATGTATCCTTCTGAAATATTCTTCAAAAAATCTTTGTTTGTGTTCAGCAGAAGAAAGAAAGTGTGAGAAATTGGTAAGAAAATTAATATTTTGGGGTGAACTATCCCATTAATAATGGTATTAATGGGATTGTTCACCCCAGCATTAGCAAGCAGCAAATCATGGTTTTGCCAGATTGTGACAAACAAAAGCCCTTCGATTTGTCTTGTCCCAACTTCTTATTTCAATA
This sequence comes from Xyrauchen texanus, assembly GCF_025860055.1. Classification (NCBI taxonomy): domain Eukaryota; kingdom Metazoa; phylum Chordata; class Actinopteri; order Cypriniformes; family Catostomidae; genus Xyrauchen; species Xyrauchen texanus. The sequence goes on along the minus strand of NC_068292.1, from coordinate 12,815,454 downwards.
GGAAATACGTCAACACAGGAAAGAAAACTTCATATGTCAAACCACTTCATGTGGTGTCATTAAAGTCAACATGAAATAAAAATTAAACCTTTTTACTTAAAACATTCCTGATCTTATTGTGAACAATTCACCATTCCATGTTATTCTAAAGGAAAGAGTCTAGTTATTTCAAAGACAAAATCTAGTCCCTGTCTATAATGTTTCTCATTAAATATCTTTGTTTTGCTCAGATTTCACATTACAGAAGTAAAATGAGTTGTGATTGCTGTTTCATGTTGACTTCAAAGAACTTCACATCATGTTACTGGCTCAGAGAAATTAAAATGAGATATGAAATTGTGTAAACCAAGCAAATAATAGAAGCCGCTGAGGATCAGGTGTATTTCTGATCTATCAAGCATGTGTTGAGTGTTTTCGAATTGTAAATCAGAATCAGCAGACGAGACTACTGGAAATCCATCTGTGTTTTCTAACCCACATTTGAAAATCCATGTAAACACAGTCTGCCTCCACTGGAATCCCAAACAAGTTGTGCATGAACAGCAGAAATATGAAAGCAAGGCGACGTTGCTTTCTCAAGGAAGAGGGAGAGAGAAAGAGATGTGACAGCCATATCAGTGATGGCTCCATCGTGATTCCTGTTTAATGGGATTTTTCAATCAAAGCTCAACAAGTTAGTGTTTAATTAACCCTGGTTAATCCTTCCCCTGCACTCTCTTTCATCTCACCCGTCCTCAAGCTTGTCTGTTCAAAGCCTGTGTTCAATGCTCTCCATATGTCTATCCGTTGTCCTGCATGTAAGCAAATCTGCCCCATTATGCTACACTGTAAGGTTGTCACTGGTCTTGCACTGGATCTGTTTCTGTGTACTGTGTAGTTGCAGGACAGTTATTTTTAGCTGTATTCTGGGACAAACTTGCATGTGGATCCCTCCTTTCACCTTGTGTAAGGATAGGTTTGGTCCTCAGTCTGCTTAGATCTTAAAACATCACAATTATTCTCGCTCATAATTAGGGTTAGGGATTTTTCAAGTCCTCTAATTCTAAATATTAAACTTTGGTACTTAACTCATCCTGTACCATTTGTCCTACCAACATGAACAAGCTTGTTGTTGAGGAGAGGTTTGCTGTTGATTTTCAAAGCAATCAGACTTCTGATTCCATCTGGAGGTTGATAAAGCGAGTGGAAACAACTGATAGACTTTAATTGAAGGGGTTTAATCGAGGGACCAGAATAGCATTGGGACCTAAAGATGGGCTCTTTAGGACCATCTAGCAGTCATCCAGAACACCAGCCTGATCTCGTGAAAATTATGGGATTGTGGCAACATTTTAGCAAAGTGATATTTCATGGTTCCTTTCACGTATCACGGTGGTTCTAATGTGAAATGTTCACTGTGTGGTGCTAAAAGCTATTTAAATGTTCCCCCAGACAGGTTATGTTTTAAACTCAACCTTCCTCCCTACCTTAAACGCTAAACCTAAATCTAACAATAGTGTAATTTCTATCGGGAAGACACGCAGGCTTGAGTGAAGTTTAAGATGCCATTTATTTGATAAATGTAAAACAGAAAGTAATGTGTCTCTCTCTTTGGCGTAGGCCCCGTCCGGTGGTCCGAGGGAATTGTACCCGGAACCGTCATGTCCTGCCTTAGATAGAAGGCAGGGGCGAGGAGTCTACCCCCGTGCGGGACAGGGCTCAACTGGTGGTGGTGGGGTGGGTGGAGGTTGCCGTGTTAGCACACTGAAACAGCAATGTGATAGATTGTGAGCAGACTTATAAAGCAATGGCTGATGTGATGATGTACAGCTGCTAGTCTTCCCGCTAGAACTACGCTGCGCTTCCATAAACGGCAAACGTGACACGAAAAACGCAATTTCCAAAGCAACCATGTCATTTTGTGGTGCTACTATGACACTTCAGGACCCAGTCCTTTGTATCGAAAATGCAACGCTCTTTTCAGTCGAGCAACTATCATGCTGCCATTTGATAGCATTTGAACAAACAAATAAATGTAGTTGGTTATTTAATGTACTGTAAATTTGAAATGTTTGGACTTACAAGTCATGCGCTATAGTAAAGGTGTTTAGATGTTAAAAGAAAGCATTTTGTGACATTCTCAATTTGTGTGAAAATAAATTAAATTAATTTGTTGTTGTAGCGCCTAGTGTTAATTTAATCAGGAAACTGCCACGATACATATGACAATGTATGTATAGTAATGTGATTCTAATGTAATTAACTTCATAGCAATTTGCTAACAACCAATCAGAACACCTTAGCAACCACACAGCAATGACCCAGAATGCGCACAGGCAAGCACCGTCTGAACATTTTTAAATAGAATTCTGCTTGTTGTCGCTGCTTCATGTTGTGTTGTATTAGTGTAAAATCGAAGTTCAATTTTGTTTACAGATATGTAACAGAACTAAGTAATATTAGATCTCAAGCCAAATTAAATGGTGGAGGTGGTACACAAAATCGGTTCCTTCTGCTCTGATTTATAGATTGTGAAAAACCAAAGTGTGCTCACCAAGGATTTTCATTTAATTGTACTTGAAGAGTTCCCTTTAATCCAAATAGTATGTACAAATGGATTATAATTCTCTTTTAAATGTCAGTTTAAGTTTCCAGCCCCATAATTCACCATCTCCATTAGTCAGCCCTCCAGGAATTCTCATCATAAAGCCAAACCGAGCAGAAATCAACATTTTCAGTCTGAAAACATCCATCCATCCATCCATCTTCAACCGCTTATCCGAAGTCGGGTCGCGGGGGCAGCTGCTCCAGCAGGGGGCCCCAAACTTCCCTATCCCGAGCCACATTAACCAACTCTGACTGGGGGACCCCGAGGCGTTCCCAGGCCAGTGTGGAGATGTAAACTCTCCACCTAGTCCTGGGTTTTCCCCGAGGCCTCCTCCCAGCTGGACATGCCTGAAACACCTCCCTAGGGAGGCGGCCAGGGGGCATCCTTACCAGATGCCCAAACCACCTCAACTGACTCCTTTCAACGCAAAGGAGCAGCGGCTCTACTCCGAGCTCCTCACGGATGACTGAGCTCCTCACCCTATCTCTAAGGGAGAAGCCCGCCACCCTTCTGAGGAAGCCCATTTCGGCTGCTTGTACTCGTGACCTAGTTCTTTCGGTCATGACCCAACCTTCATGACCATAGGTGAGGGTAGGAACAAAAATTGACCGGTAGATCGAGAGCTTTGCCTTTCGGCTCAGCTCTCTTTTTGTGACAACGGTGCGATAGAGCGAGTGCAATACCGCCCCCGCTGCCCCGATTCTCCGGCCAACCTCCCGCTCCATTGTCCCCTCACTCGTGAACAAGACCCCGAGGTACTTGAACTCCTTCACATGGGGCAAAACCTCATTCCCTACCTGGAGTACGCACTCCATCGGTTTTAATTTAAGAGGTGCTAATCCTCATCCCAGCTGCTTCACACTCGACTGCCAAGCGATCCAGTGAGAGCTGAAGGTCACAGACCGATGATGACATGAAGACAACATCATCTGCAAAAAGCAGCGATGAGATCCCCAGCCCACCGAACCGCACACCTTCCCCACCCCGACTACGCCTCGATATCCTGTCCATGAATATCACAAACAGGGTTGGTGACAAAGCGCAGCCTTGGCGGAGACCAACCCCACATGGAATGAACTTCGACTGCGTGCGAGGACCCGGACACAGCTCTCGCTTTGGACGTACAGGGATTGGATCGCCCTAAGAAGGGACCCCCCCACCCCGTACTCCCGCAGCACCTCCCACAGTCTCTCCCGGGGGACCCGGTCATACGCCTTCTCCAGATCCACAAAACACATGTAGACCGTTTGGGCATACTCATAGAGATGGGCATACTCCCAGGCCCCCTCCAGGATCCTTGCGAGAGTAAAGATCTGGTCCGTCGTTCCACGGCCAGGACAAAAACCACATTGTTCCTCTTCAATCCGAGGTTCGACAATCGTCCGAACCCTCCTCTCCAGCACCTTGGAGTAAACTTTACCAGGGAGGCTGAGAAGTGTGATACCCCTGTAGTTGGCACACACTCTCTGATCCCCCTTTTTGAAGAGGGGAACCACCACCCCGTTCTGCCACTCCTTAGGCACTGTCCCAGATTTCCACGCAATGTTGAAGAGGCGTGTCATCCATGACACCCCTCCACATCCAAAGCTTTCAGCATTTCTGGTCGGATCTCATCAATCCCGGGGCTTTGCCACTGCGGAGTTGTTTGACTACCTCAGTGACCTCCCCAGGGAAATAGAATCTGATCCCCCATCATCCTCCGGCTCTGCCTCTACCATAGAGGGCGTGTTGGGATTTAGGAGTTCTTCAAAGTGTTCCTTCCACCGCCCAATAACCTCCTCGGTTGAGGTCAACAGCGTCCCGTCTTTGCTGTATACAGCTTGAATGGTTCCCCGTTTCCCCCTCCTAAGGTGGCGGACGGTTTTCCAGAAGCACTTTGGTGCGGACCGAAAGTCCTTCTCCATGGCTTCTCCGAACTTTTCCCACACCCACTGCTTTGCCTCCCTCACGGCCAAGGCCGCAGCCCTTCGGGCCTGTCGGTACCTTGCAACTGCCTCCGGAGACCTCCGGGACAACAAATCCCAGAAGGCCCCTTTCTTCAGTCGGACGGCTTCCCTGACCACCAGTGTCCACCACGGTGTTCGAGGGTTTCCACCCCTTGCGGCACCTAAAACCTTGAGGCCGCAGCTCTCCACTGCGGCTTCGGCAATGGAACCTTTGAACATTGCCCACTCCGGTTCAATGTCCCCAACCTCCGCAGGGATGCCTGAAAGCTCCGCCGGAGGTGTGAGTTGAAGATCTCGCGGACAGGGACCTCCTCCAAACGTTCCCAGTTCACCCGCACTACTTGCTTGGGCTTCCCAGGTCTGTCCAGAGTCTTTCCCCACCCCCTGACCCAACTCACCACCAGATGGTGATCGGTTGACAGCTCTGCCCCTCTCTTTACCCGAGTGTCCAAAACATATGGCCTCAGATCCGACAACACGATTACAAAATCGATCATCGACCTTCGGCCTAGGGTGCTCTGGTACCACGTACACTTATGAGCATCCTTATGTTCGACCATGGTGTTTGTTATAGATAATCCATGACTAGCACAGAAGTCTAATAACAAACATCCACTTGAGTTCAGATCAGGGAGGCCGTTCCTCCCAATCACGCCTTTCCAGGTGTCCCTGTCATTTCCCACGTGTGCGTTGAAGTCACCCAGCATCACTATGGAGTCCCCTACTGGGCCCTATTCAGGACTCCATTCAGGGTCTCCAAGAAGGCTGAATACTCTGAACTGCTGTTCGGTGCATATGCACAGACAACAGTCAGAGTTTCCCTCCCCCCCACAACCCGTAGGCGTAGGGAGGCGACCCTCTCGTCCACAGGGGTAAACTCCAACATAGTGGCGCTCAGCCGGGGACTCGTTAGAATCCCCACACCCGCCCGTCGCCTCACACCCTGGGAAACTCCAGAGAAGAATAGAGTCCATCCCCTATCCAGGGGATGGAGCCAAAACTGTGCGTTGATGTAAGCCCCACCAGATCCAACTGGTAACGCTCCACCTCCCTCACTAGTTCCGGCTCCTTCCCCCCCAGTGAGGTGACATTCCACGTCCCCAGAGCAAGCCTTTGCTGCCCGGGTCTGGTCCGTCGAGGCCCACGGCCTTCACTGCCGCCCATATGGCAGCGCACCCGACTCCTGCGGTTCCTCCAATGGGTGGTGGGCCCAAGGGATGTAGAGGGGGTTCCACGTCGCTTCATCGGGCTGTGCCCGGCTGGGCTCCGTGACAAGCCTGGCCACCAGGCGCTCACCGACGAGCCCTCCATCTGGGCCTGGCTCCAGACGGGGGCCCTGGGCTTCCTCCGGGCAGGGTAACTCCTCCTTTTGCCGTTTTATCCATGAGTCATTGTGAACCATTCTTAGTCTGGCCCCTCACCTGAGACCACTTTGCCTTGGGAGACCCTACCAGGAGCACATGGCTCCAGACAACACAACCCTCAGGATCATAAGGGCACACAAACCTCTCCACCACGATAAGGTGCTGGTTCCCGGAGAGGAGTCTGAAAACAAATATACTTTAATGTAGATCTCTTTAGAAACCGAAGTGGAGTTGTTATCATATCGTCTTTAACTAACCAAAATGTCGAAGAAACCTCATTACCCAGTAGACGCATCACTCACTTCCCTGTACCCAGTGACCAAAAGCTAAAATTGAAGGGAGGCCCTCATCCTGGATTTTATCCAGCATCACTTCCTAATACTTTTGCTCATCTCAGCCCATGATGACGGCTTGTTGAAGGTCATGGAGAGCAGTGAGTACAGGTCAGCTGACTCTCCCAGGTCATGTCCTCAGGATGCTCTGGGCACATGGGCCGTTGCCAGCATGTCTGGCGGCTTAGCATGTTGGGCAGAGCATTACTAAAGTATGTGGGCCCTGAATACAGACACGCCACTTATTTGTGTTGAGGTGTGGTGCACCAAACCACTGACAAGAGACGGGACACATTTAGCACAGGACAATATGGCCTGGGCTGGGATCAGTTCAGGGATAATGGACAATATGGGCAGAGATGTTGACTTGAGAATCCCTCCTTACACCTTGTAGGAGGATAGCTTTGGTCCTGTCCTGACTATTTCATGCTTTTAAGAGCCCTCCAAAAAAGTCTTTCACTCTCACAAAATATGCTATATTAAATTGAAATATATTGCTTTGAGAAAATAAATGTTTCTTCACAACATATGGCTACTTTTAAGTGCACGTCAATGGAGAAAAGTGCTTTTTGCACGAATATTTTTGTAGTTATAGCATCTACCAGCATGGGCAAACTTGACAATACTAAAAAGCCAAACCTAACTTAATGAGACTTGAGAGGGTAATTGTTATAAACCGGGTTGAAATGGTGCGATTAGGGAAAATGTAAATGATCCAGTAATGTTTAGTGATTGTTATTCTCTGTGTTGCAGGGAGAGGAGACATCCAGCCACAGCTGGACAGTGCCATGCAGGATGTCAGTGATAAATACCTGCTGCTGGAGGAGACGGAGAAGCAGGCGGTCAGGAAGGCTCTGATCGAGGAGAGGGGACGATTCTGTTCCTTTGTATCTATGCTTAAACCTGTGGTGGTAAGCAGCCTTTTTGCCCCAAATAATTCTTAAAAACAAATTTACACAGGAAATATGTCAAAGCTCATCCATGATATCTATCAAAAGATACAGATTCTCTCTCAGGAGTTCCACAAGCACCACAAATTTGCCACAGCTTTTTTCTGTGAACCAGTTTTTTAGTTTCAAGTTTAACATGATTATCACATCACAACTCTTTACATAATCAATATATCAGCATAAATATCCTCAAAGAAATAATTCACATAACATTCTGTCATTATTGCCTCATCCCCATAACTTGTGGTCTTTTCTGTCAGGATGAGGAAATGTCTATGCTGGGAGAGATCGTCCACTTGCAGACCATTGCTGATGACCTGAAGTCTTTGACCATGGACCCCCACAAACTGCCACCGGCAAGCGAGCAGGTCAGTGGACATAATGTGCATGTGCCGAATACCTTTACCATTTTATAAAAATGTTACCTACCATTTACAAAGCTACATTGCATAAGTATATACATAAAAATAGCAGTGTTTTAATGTTCAAATTAAACTGTAGTTAGGGTGGCTGTATGAGATGGTATGGAGTAGTGGTTGGAATGTTCCTTGTTTGCTAAAAAATAAGATTTTGTGCTCTTGTAATATTGATTACTACAAAAAAATTATTTTGACACGTTTCTTATTTTTTTTTAAAACAAAAAAGAAATACTTACATGTTCATTAATGCACTTACAATGGAACTAAACAAGTTCAATTTGCAAAATGTTAAAATACACACTGTTTCAAAAGTATATCCACAAGACTTAACATAATAACATGACTGTGGTGTATTTAAACCGCTTTCTTACATTGTCTATGTAAGTTATATCCAATATTTCAACTTCATTGGCATGACGATGTAATGCCGGTAAACCTTTTACCGTAAACATGGTAACATTTGCACAATGTCCGCACAAGTATACTTAGAAGGGAAGTAACATTACTTCCTTGTGCACATGGAGCTAATTGGACAATTGGCCATTGTCTTAAACCAGCTGAAGAATCTTAGTAAAGTATGAAGACTTGCTACTACTAGAAAATACACAGACGTACTGTGTTAGCAAATCACAAGACATGTTGCATCGAGCATGTGGTAGGACATGCTGCTGCACAATTATACATGCATACAATCTCCATGTTGTAGATCTAGACAAGTGGTGCTGGGGTGGAGGTTTATTTCAGAGAAAAACTCTATCAGCGCGATGTAGTGATACCAACTCACTTGCAAACTGAGTAAATTTAAATATTAGGCAAAGAGAGAGGATGCAAGTTGATTGGCTACCTGTTGACAGGTCAAAAGACCTATCAGCTTGAAACATGCAAGCCAATTGGCTTAACATATAACATGTGAGACAGCTGATTGGTTTACAGATAAGTTCGAAGAACCCATCAGCTTGTGCCATGTAGAGTTTCATGCCTGAACTTCAGTCATTTCATCCATATAGAATGTTAGTCCCACCACAAAATCGACGATTTAGACAACTTTGCATCCCAAAATGCATACAGAATATTTTATGAGCTTCAAGAAAATCTCTTAACCCTCCAAAATTTCACACCATTTACTTTCATTTCAAGTGCCTTGCATTAACCCTGATTTTGAAGTAAATGAGGGATGGGTAGAAACAATTTTGTGGTAATCAATTTTATGCAACAAATGCTGTTGTTCAGCATGTATTACACTCAGAACATTCCCTTAACTCAGGATTAGTATCCACAATTTTGCTGGTTCGATAACCGCTAAGGGCGAGCCATGAGCTATCACCATTGTGCTATTTACCCTAAGGGATTGCATGAAAGTTGCAGAAACAAATTCCACCAGGCCTGGTCATGTGGTCAAAAAACAATAATTATTCTATTGTACTTTGGTTTTAATAGACCTGTTGTAGATTTACATTTAAAGATGCTATAATAACATACTGTGTCAACACATCTCATGTTCAGTGGAACATTCCAGTTTTATCAGATCAGCCATCAGACTACTGTTTATTTTAATATTTGAGTTTCAGTGTGATTGTTACTATTACTGTCTTCTGGGGCAGGGTAGAATACACTTCACTGAAAACATAGTTCTCATGTGTCATAAGTGTGGTGATTGCAGGAGCAATCTGCTCTCTCCATTGTGGTAGAACAGCATAGTTGGGAACTAGACAACTTCGTCCGATCAGCCACAACATTATAACTACCTGCCTAATATCGTGCAGGTCCCCCTCATGCCGCCAAACAGCTCTGACCCGTTGAGGCATGGACTCCACAAGACCTCTGAAGGTGTCCTGTATTAATTGACACCAAGACATTAGCAGCAGATCCTTTAAGTCCTGTAAGTTGCGAGGCGGGGCCTCTATTGATCAGACTTGTTGCACATCCCATAGATGATCTTTCGGAAGATGAATTCGGAATCGAGGTCAACACCTTGAACTCTTTGTCTTGTTCCTCAATCCATTCCTGAACACTTTTTGCAGTGTGATAGGGTGCGTTATCCTGCTGAGAGAGGCCACTGCCTTCAGGGAATACCATTGCCATGAAGAGGTGTACGTGGTCTGCAACAGGAGGTATGTGTCAAAATATCATCCACATGAATGCCAGGACCCAAGTTTTCCCAGCAGAACATTGCCCAGAGCATCACACTGCCTCCTCCTCCTTCTTCCCATAGTGCATCCGACTGCCTTCTCTTCCCCAAGTAAACAACGCACACGCACTCAGCCGTCCACGTGATCTAAAAGAAAATGTGATTCATCAGACCAGGCCACCTTCTTCCATTGATCCATGGTCCAGTTCTGATGCTCACGTGCCCATTCTAGGCGCCGGCGGTGGACGGGTCAGCATGGGCATACCAGACAGTATGCCCATGCAGACCCGTCCACCGCCGGCTATGCTGACCCATTTGCAGCAAGCTGCAATGCACTGTGTGTTCTGACACCTTTCTGTCATGACCAGCATTAAGTTTTTCAGCAATTTGTGCTACAGTAGCTCTTCTGTGGGATTGGACATCGCTCCCCATGCACAATATTGACCCCATGACCCTGTCGATGGTTCACCGGTTGTCCTTCTTTGGACCACTTTTGGTAGGTACTAACCACTGCATACTGGGAACACCCCACAAGACCTGCCGTTTTGGAGATGCTCTGACCCAGTCGTTTAGCCATCACAATCTGGCCCTTGTCAAAGTCGCTCAGATCCTTACACTTAACCATTTTTCCTGCTTTCAACACATGAAATTCAAGAACTGACTGTTCGCTTGCTGCCTAATATATCCAACCCCTTGACATGTGCCATTGTAATGTGATAATCGATGTTATTCAATTCACCTGTCAGTGGTTTTAATGTTGTGGCTGATCAGTGTATTTACATTGCATTATGAGTGCTGAAGGCCTTGGGGCAAGCAAGCCCTCGGATTGACATCTTTTGCTCAAACTCACTGTATTAGTCAGATTCCCATGTTTTTGTTTGTCCTGCTGCAATTTAACAAATTGTAATTTTTTTTGTAATGCGTGACAGTGTTGACTGACAGTTTGCAGAGCTGCAGTCTATGCAAAGAGTACCTCCTTTGAAGAAGCTCAAATATAAAATGGCTTCGATTGGTTAACATTTCTGGTGTGTGTGTGTGTATCTTACAGGTCATACACGATCTGAAAGGTTCCGACTACACCTGGTCCTATCAGACTCCTCCATCCTCTCCCAGTACCACTACATCCAGGAAATCTAGTATGTGCAGGTAAGTGTCAACTAAAGTTTAGAACTGTTCTCTCATGATTCCAGTAGCACTTCATGTAAAGATGTTTTTAGGACTCCATTGAAACATTCTGGTTAATGGAGAGAGAGCTATGAACTGGTTAACTCTGCAGATAAAAGCCTGTTTGAATTATGTCTTTGTATCGCCTCCTAGTGTTACCTGTTTGTGTCCCTTAGAATGTTTTTATGAAATGAGTCTGTGAGCTTTTGTTGCCAGAGAGGCAGGAAACAGAACTGCATGTGAATATCTTTGATTCAGAAATTTGCATATTCCTACACAGCATCATATTAATGACATTTGGTAAACCATTTTTAAGGGTAGCTTAATTTTAGGGAAGAAAGTTGTTGGTTCGAGTATAATAATCATGTTCTCTGCACATGATATGTTTATACTAATGTTTGTGTGTGTTGGAACGTTACCGCCTGCATGATGTGTAAAAACATGTTTATCTAGAAAGGTCAAAGAGTTTGTCCTAGTTTGCTGTAAATATATGTGCAGAATGAGATATGAGTGTGAATATGCCTATATGCTTGAGAAGTTACACAGTTACACAGCCTGTGAGGGATATTTTTTCCCAACTATGAATTAAATAAATAAAATTGGTGTTGCATTTGTTAGTGATGGATAAATACATTGGCCAGGCTGATAATTTGTCAGATTTTGTCCATTTTGAGATGACAGTACCGGCTTGTTGATTAACAGTAGCTCTGCCTTGTGTCAGTTCCAAATTCTTCACATTCTATATTTGCACCTAGATTTATTTGCTACTTTACAGTACCATTTAAAATGACCTAGTAAAGGCAAAAAGGTGATTGAAAAGAAAAACGTGGTAAGAAGAAATGGTGACCAGATACAGGACATAATATATAAAATTTACCTATACATTGTATACATTTACATCTAAAATATAACTTTTTAAAAAGTGAAGTGTCTTTCAGAGGAAGCATGATAATCCACTTATCATACCGATTTCAGTAACAGAAAGCTGAAATATAAATCTGAACTGACAGTGCTCATAATATTTGATGTGTTTGAAAACCCCTGGCCCTCTCTGTGTCCAGCTGTGTGAATCGTTCGTCATATTCTCTTTTGAACTGTTTCATTAGAAACAGTTTGTGTGGTGACGCTGCATTGTGTCTGGCCCGCTGTTGGAGTTTCACTCTGATTAAGCAACAGCAGTCAGATCACAAAATGCATCTGGCAAGTATTTGCAGCTTCAAGTGACAAATGCACGCTTCTTAATGACCACAATGCACTCGCCTGCAGGAGATCCAAGCATGATAAATGTGCTTGCTGGCACGGCTTCTGGCTCTCTGTCACTTCTTATGTTGATGTGTTATACCATTATACTCTTCCCTTTGGCAATAAGCCCCCCACCCACTAGATAGTCAGACACTTTTGGAGAAGTGCTGGCCAAGTGTTCTGATTTTAGAGCAAGTAGCTAAAAATATAAATCAGGTCATACTGTAATTGTCTTCTATAACATCATTGGACTGCTATTAATCTAGAGCTCTCCTTTCTCTGACCCCTCTGGTCATAATCTACTATTCTTTTTTTTTTTTAAATCTGGATAATCCATCATGTACATTGAAATAGCATGACCTCCTACTGACCCAGTTGAATCTGTTATGAACTTGTTAAATTCAACCTATCAACTGCAACTTAGCAACTGCAACAACATTAAGCATCTTAGCAACCAAGTAGCAACACTCACCAACCACACAAACCACCCTAGCATCCACAGCAACCTTTAACAGATTCACAACAATGTAGCAACAATCTACCAAACACTCAAAACCCCTTGCAACTGCAACAAACTTGAGCAGCTTGGCAACCGATTAGCAACACCCTACCAACCACCTAGAACAGCTTAACAACAAAATAGCAACAATCTACCAAACGCCCAGAACACCCTTGCAATCGCAACAACCTTGAACAGCTTAGCAACTAAGTAACAACAATCTACCAACCACCCAAAACACCCTAGCAACCGCAACAACCCTGAACAGCTTAGCAGCCAAGTAACGACAATCACCCAAGCAACCACAACAAGCTTGAACAGCTAAGCAGCCAAGTAGAAACACTCTACCAACCACCCAAAACACCCAAGCAACCACAATAACCTTGAACAGCTTAGAAACCAATTAGTGAAAATATACCAACCACCCAAAACACCCTAGCAACCACAACAACTTTGAACAGCTTAGCAAATACTGAAAGTAGCAACACTGTCAACCACCCAAAACACCCTAGCAGCTGCAGCAAACTTGAACAGCTTAGCAACAAGTAGCAACAATCTACCAACCACACAAAACATCCTAGCAACCACAACAACCTTGAACAGCTTTGCAACCATGTAGCAATACTCTAGCAACCACCCAAAACACCCAAGCAACCAGAGGAACCCTGAACAGCTTAGAAACGAAGTAGCAACAATCGTCTAACCACCCAAAACACTCTAGCAACCTCAACAACCTTGAACAGCTTAGCAACCATGTAGCAACACTTTACCAACCACCCCAAAACACCTTAGCAACCACAACAACTTTGAACAGCTTAGCAACCAAGTAGCAACTACCAACCATGCAAAACATCCTTGAAGCTGCCTGCCAACACACTTAAAAACCACTAATAACCTTGCAACCTAATAACCTGAGCAATCCCCATCTCAACAACCACCTGCATGGGCAAGACCACTTACATTTTGTTTTTGTAAAAATGTCAAATGTAAAAATCTAGTTGACCAATTAAGATTGTCCTAAAGGGAAGGAGCAGTTCTGTTGACTTTGATTTTGATGTGTTCACATCTCACATTTGGTTTGACTTTGGTTTTGTTACAGTTTGATTTATGTTTGTCCTTGCCTGCTGCATTGGGTTTGTGTGGAGTGTTAATGGTTCCTGGTCTCCTCCCCTCTCTGTTTTGTCCCCTTTCCCTGCTTGTGCCCTGCCCCCTCCACTCCGGTTCTGTTTCTAACAGCAGTCTGAACAGTGTGAACAGTAGTGACTCCAGATCCAGTGGGTCGCATTCTCACTCCCCTTCTCCACACTATCGCTATCGCAGCTCAACACTGCCCCAGCAGGCCCCTGCACGCCTCTCCAGTATCTCTTCACATGATTCTGGCTTCATCTCGCAAGATGCCTTCCAGTCCAAGTCACCGTCCCCCATGCCCTCTGAATCGGTTCCACAGGTAAGAGCTTAACTTGTAGATGTGTGCTGAATTATCAACAACCAGCTGAAATAATTTTCTAATTGCTTACAAATGATCTTTATTCTTACAAATGACCCCAATGTAAAAGTTTAGACAAAAGTGTTTTTCCTCATGTCATGGTAGAGCTTGAAGGAAGATAGTGTCTTTTTTATTGCTTTGAACTGCACATCCATTGTTAAAGTGACCTGAAGTGATTGTCAGCTCTGCACATCCATTGTTAAAGTGACCTGAAGTGATTGTCAGCTTAGACTCGAGTCTTTTGTTGGTGTCGGTCAACTGTCCAAGAAACCAACAGCAGGGTGTGGGGCTTTACTCTGTGGTTCATTTCCACTTCATTCCAGTTAATTTCCAATAGCCAATTGAGCTTGGGCAAGAACAAGTTGAACAGGTGCCTCTAAATTGTTGCTGCGAGAAGTCCTACTGAGTTTGCTGAATTAATCCCCTCTTAAGAAATAAGCAGGGTTTAACAACTGGAGGATATTTACAGAAAGAATGAGTTGGTTGAAGAGGAGGAGTTGGTCGACAGTTTTAATGTTTTACCTGCTTTGTCATACTTTCCCACCATCACTGGCTTACTAATTCTTGTGCAGCTTATTGGAGTTTCTGAAATTATTTAAATTAATTGGCTCATCCTCTGTGAAAATACCCTACAAATTCACAGAATTTAATTGGTGCCTGAGGAAACATGACTAAATTCCCCTTACTATGGGTTCAAAACAGTGGTGAGACTAAGTTCACCCAAATTGGAGCATTTGAGAGACTGACCACAATTCCACTTGGCAAAGTTGTGTCGGGGCTGAGCGAAGCCGGAATTTGAGGTTTCGGATGCTTTACTAGTGATGTCATCATCCAAGATCGAGTGGCCCCCTATATTAGGCCCCAGCATGGTCTCAGAGCTTCCAACATCCATGGCTACCCCGTTCAATTGGAAAGCACTTTAGCAGTTCTGCAGCTTCCTTTCTCTGTGGCTCTACACCCCTCATGCGCCCTGTCTGCCTTTTCAGATTTACTCAGTCCAAGAATCTGACAAACTTGAATTAGTCAAAGCTTATGGCTCAGTTTGACTCTCGCTGAATAAAACTGGTGTCACTGTTTTTTGTGCTTCAGGCCTGGTTCAGACCGCACACAAAAGCAGTACATATTTTTTATGCCACCCATATCAAAGGAATCGATATTTTGGCTATCAAGATTGTAATAATTTTCGGTGCCCAACTCCCGGTAACCATTTAAGAATTGATGCCGTTATTAAAAGTAACCTCAGTTTAACCCACAAATCTCATGACTTCCTGTATAACACCTCATTTCTGTTACGCAGCAGGATCGCTATCAGCGTGAAAGCTCAATGCAAGCCTTCTTGTTCCAGTTATACTGCTGCTTCACTTACACGATGCTTGCGTGTGCGGTGTGAAACAGGCCTTAGATTTGGCATACTTATTCCTGTGGAACCTCTAAAACTTTTTTGTTTAATTTTGCCATTTTTAATTATTTTACAGCCTCTAACCTCTCGCTTTCTTTTCTTTTCTCTGTCTCTTTCTCTCTTTGTGTGTCTAAACATTTTGTCCTTATACTGTGTACATGCTGTGTGTGTGTGTGTTCTGATCACTTTCTCTTGTGTTTGGTTTTTCTTACATGTGTGTATTTGTGAACTTGTTTCTGTGTTTGGTGCTGTTTTCTCTGTCTTTCATCTACTGTGCATGCCATAGGCTACCTCCAGCTCTGCCTCCTCTGATGGTTCTGAGACCTGTCAATCAATCAGCGAGTGCAGTTCTCCCAGTTCCATTGGCTCAGGTGGAGACACTGCCTGCTCAGAGAAGGTGAACCCCCATCGGCCCTCATGTTATTTAGTAACACCATTTAGTTCCGGGTCACAAGCACTATAGAGTGCACATTGTCTCCCAATTTGTTTGCGGACTTTGTTCTGGAAGTATTTTTCCTGTTCATTTTCTCCACAGGAATTAACATAAATGAAGAGTTCCAACGAAGCCTATCATCTCTGATAGACATAATGACAAAAATGTCATGTTTACTGTATATATTTATATACTATATATGTGTGTGTGTGTGTGTGTGTGTGTGTGTGTGTGTGTGTGTGTGTGTATATATATATATATATATATATATATATATATATATATTAGGATGCACCGAAATTTCGGCCACCGAAAATTTTCGCCCGAAAATGGCACTTTCGGTTTTCGGCCGAAAGAGAAAAAAGGCCGAAAATATATACCTCCTCGCCCCGCCCCTCAGTGCTCAGATTTCACTCTGGATCGATCTAGCCCTTATCACAGCGCTACCCAACAAAGGCCGACCATGTCAGCGGTGTGGAACTTCTTCAAAGTTTCTGATAAGGACATCAAATTTGCGATCTGCAGTGTTTGTTCAGCAGAAATTTCAAGAGATATATATACAGAGTAAAGCAAGAGATTCTACAGGAAAGCGCCCCGATCCACAGCAGTGCCACAACTAGTGCTGCTACACCACAACTTTAGACGTATCTAGCTGAACTACGCCAGAAGCGACAATCCCCTTGACTACGGTCGCATAAACAAAGACCGCTTTCCTTTGCTTGCGCGGATTGCGCACAGGTATTTATCTGCCCAAGCACCAGCACAGAGAGTGAGAGACTGTTCAGTGCAGCATCTCATGTTCTTGATGAGCTTTCTGACAGGAGAGACTTTTCACTTAAAGTGTACATATGTTTACATAAACAGAATAGAGCACTGATCTATATATATAATTATATATTATAGATATATATAGATCAGTGGAATAGAGGCCCTCTGCCATTCTGTGTTCTGCCTTTTGTTTTAATTAAAATTACTGTTGCATATTTAAACTTTTTGAAAGATGTTAGCTAAGTTCATTACTTGACTGTTGTTTTGCATATAATAGTTTTCTAAAACTTTACATTATTTGGATAATTGTTAATAAAATCTGTAAAATTTGATTTTTACAGAACTGAATGAAGAATAATATTTAATAATGTTTTAATATATTTTTTGTCCAATTTTGGTGTTACTTCCAATAAAAGTGTGATTTTATTTTATTGGTTTGTAGTTTTTCAATTCAGATTCATTAAATTCATGAAATTAATGAAAACGTATAATATTAATACAATTATACACAAAAAAAATAAATAGGTAAAAAAAAAAAAAAAGTACATTTCGGTTTCGTTTCGGTTTTCGGCCAAGAGCATCCTGGATTTTCGGTTTTGGCCCAGAATTTTCATTTCGGTGCATCCCTAATATATATATATATATATACAGTGGGTACGGAAAGTATTCAGACCCCCTTAAATTTTTCACTCTTTGTTATATTGCAGCCATTTGCTAAAATCATTTGAGTTCATTTTTTTTCCTTATTATTGTACACACAGCACCCCATATTGACAGAAAAACACAGAATTGTTGACATTTTTGCACATTTGTTAAAAAAGAAAAACTGAAATATCACATGGTCCTAAGTATTCAGACCCTTTGCTGTGACACTCATATATTTAACTCAGGTGCTGTCCATTTCTTCTGATCATCCTTGAGATGGTTCTACACCTTCAATTGAGTCCAGCTGTGTTTGATTATACTGATTGGACTTGATTAGGAAAGCCACACACCTGTCTATATAAGACCTTACAGCTCACAGTGCATGTCAGAGCAAATGAGAATCATGAGGTCAAAGGAACTGCCTGAAGAGCTCAGAGACAGAATTGTGGCAAGGCACAGATCTGGCCAAGGTTACAAAAAATGTCTGCTGCCCTTAAGGTTCATAAGAGCACAGTGGCCTCCATAATCCTTAAATGGAAGACGCTTGGGACTGACCAGAACCCTTCCTAGAGCTGGCCGTCCGGCCAAACTGAGCTATCGGGGAGAAGAGCCTTGGTGAGAGAGATAAAGAAGAACCCAAAGATCACTGTGGCTGAGCTCCAGAGATGCAGTCGGGAGATGGGAGAAAGTTGTAGTAAGTCAACCATCACTGCAGCCATCCTCCAGTCGGGGCTTTATGGCAGAGTGGCCCGACGGAAGCCTCTCCTCAGTGCAAGACACATGAAAGCCTGCATGGAGTTTGCTAAAAAACACCTGAAGGACTCCAAGATGGTGATAAATAAGATTCTCTGGTCTGATGAGACCAAGATAGAACTTTTTGGCCTTAACTCTAAGCGGTATGTGTGGAGAAAACCAGGCACTGCTCATCACCTGTCCAATACAGTCTTAACAGTGAAGCATGGTGGTGGCAGCATCATGCTGTGGGGATGTTTTTCAGCTGCAGGGACAGGACGACTGGTTGCAATCGAGGGAAAGATGAATGCGGCCAAGTACAGGGATATCCTGGACGAAAACCTTCTCCAGAGTGCTCTGGACCTCAGACTGGGCCGAAGGTTCACCTTCCAACAAGACAATGACCCTAAGCACACCGCTAAAATAACGAAGGAGTGGCTTCACAACAACTCCGTGACTGTTCTTGAATGGCCCAGCCAGAGCCCTGACTTAAACCCAATTGAGTATCTCTGGAGAGACCTGAAAATGGCTGTCCACCAACGTTTACCATCCAACCTGACAGAACTGGAGAGGATCTGCAAGGAGGAATGGCAGAGGATACCCAAATCCAGATGTGAAAAACTTGTTGCATCTTTCCCAAAAAGACTCATAGCTGTATTAGATCAAAAGGGTGCTTCTACTAAATACTGAACAAAGGGTCTGCGTCTCTACTTTCTTCGAAGGCTGAGGAAAGCACATCTCCCACCCACCATCCTCACTACATTCTATAGAGGGACTATTGAGAGCATCCTGAGCAGCTGCATCACTGCTTGGTTTGGGACTTGCACCGTTTCGGACCGCAAAGTCCTGCAGAGGATAGTGAGGACAGCTGAGAAGATCATTGGGGTCTCTCTTCCCTCCATCATAGACATTTACAAAAACACTGTATCCGCAAAGCAACCAGCATTGTGGACGACCCCACACACCCCTCACACAAACTCTTTACCCTCCTGCCGTGTGGCAAGAGGTACCGAAGCATTCGGGCCCTCACGGCCAGACTGTGTAACAGCTTCTTCCCCCAAGCCATCAGACTCCTCAATACTCAGAGACTGGTTTGACACACACGTGTCCTGAGTTGCACTTTAATTACTGTCACTTTAACTGTCTGCTACCTCAATAACTGCTATGTGCATAGAACACTATCTCATAGTATGTTATGTTTACTTTTTTATTTATTTATTTATTTTTTTTAGAAACTGTCATCTTTTTGCACTACTGTGTACTGGTCGGCGCTGCACTGTCTATTGTCCTGTTCATTGTCAGAAATTTGTTGTACTGTCCCGTACTTTTTGCACATGTTTGCACGTGCACTTTATATAGGTATATATAGGTTTTTATATAGGTATTTTATTTTGTTGTGTAGTCTCATGTGGTCCTGTGTTGGTCCTTTGTTGTTTTTATGTAGCACCATGGTCCTGGAGGAACGTTGTCTCGTTTTGCTGTGTACTGTACTAACTGTGTATGGTTGAAACGACAATAAAAACCACTTGACTTGACTTGACTTGAATACTTAGGACCATGTGATATTTCAGTTTTTCTTTTTTAATAAATGTGCAAAAATGTCTACAATTCTGTGTTTTTCTGTCAGTATGGGGTGCTGTGTGTACAATAATGAGGAAAAAAAATGAACTTAAATGATTTTAGCAAATGGCTGCAATATAACAAAGAGTGAAAAATTTAAGAGGGTCTGAATACTTTCCGTACCCACTGTATATATATATATATATATGTATATATATTAATATATATATATATATATATATATATATATATATATATATATATATATATATATATATATATATATATATATATATATATATATATATGTATATAACACACACACACACACACACACACACACACACATACATACACAGTGCATTTATAAAGTATTCAGAAGTATTTTTTGTTGTTGCAGCCTTATGCTAAAATGCTTTAAATAAAAAATTCACATCAATCTACACTCCATAACACATAATGACGAAGCAAAACCAGATTTTCAATAACTGAAATATCACATTGACATAAGTATTCAGACCCTTTGCTATGACACTTGAAATTTAGCTCAGGTGCATCCTATTTCTCTGGATCATCTTTGAGATGTTTCTACAAATTGATTGGAGTCCACCTGTAGCAAATTCAATGATTGAATATGATTTGAAAAAGGCACACAGCTGTCTATATAATAATAATACATTTAATTTATATAGCACCTTTCCAGACCTTAAGGACACTTTACAATAGTTACACAATAATACACAAACAAAGAGCAGTCACAAAAACACAGTTCATATAGTACAGTCACTGAGATTGAATACATAACACATTAAGAAAAATTACACTGAGAAAACAAATAAGTTTTAAGTTGAGATTTAAACTCCGAGATCAAAGAGATGCTGCGAAGAGTCAGGGGGTGTTAATTCCATATATTTGGTGCTACTACACTGAATAACCTGCCACTCATAGTAGAGAGGCGAGATCTAGGGACAGAATGGAGACCGGACCCAGAAGATCGGGTTGTAGGGAAGCAATTCACTAAGATTGTGATGTGCCAGACCATGAAGTGATTTAGTTCAAACAGGAATGGAGTAATATGAGCTGAGCGCTTGGTATGTGCAAATTCTAGCAGCAGAATTGTTCATATATTGTAACCTAGCAATAGAGTTAGCAGGTAAACCAATGAAGAGGGCAAACTTGATAAATGGTTTGTCTGATCATAATATTACACTATTAGTACGGAAACTCACCAGAAAATGATTTAAAAACAACATCAAAACAAAACAATACCACCAGAAAATTCCTAAACACCCTAAAACAAATCGATTGGTCCAACCTTCTATCCAGCGAAGATGCCGAAAACAGCTGCAATACATTCTTGACAACTATTAACAAAGTAATCTCCTCCTTTACAAGGAAGGTGTAACACAAACCTAGACATAAAAACACTTTACCATGGCTCAATGAAACCCTCTGGCAACAAATGAAAAAACGAGATTATGCATTAAAAAGAGCACTTAGATCAGGTAATGGTAGTGATAGGCGTATGTTTACATCCCTTCAAAATAAGGTAGTAAGGAACATAAGGAAGGCTAAAGCTGAGTTTTTCATTAGTGTTATCAATGAAGCCAGGGGAAATGGGAAACTTATTTGGAATAATCTTAATAAATTAACTGGATGAAATAATGACCAGAGAACAAAGGAACCTGAACCCATGATCATGATCTGATAGCAAGTACTTTTAATACATTTTTTATAAACTCAGTTGAGGAGCTGGCCCAAAGCCACTCTGCCAGAACTATAGCTTGCCCCATCAATGAGGCCAAACAAATTTTTAGAATAATGGAAATAACTGAATCCACAGTTGCAGACATCATAAGCTCCTTAAGAGATTCCAAAGCAAAGGATGCTTATGGATTGGATGCCACTTTTAAAAAAAAATACAAGGATGTTTTAGTCTGCCCCACTGCGCATCTGATCAACCTGTCAATTAAGCATGGAATTTTCCCAAGCACCTGGAAGTCAGCTGTTGTGACACCCATCTTCAAGGCAGGTGACCAAACAACAGTGGGAAATTACAGACCCAACAGTATTTTACCCATAGTGTCAAAGGTGGCTGAAAAATGGGTAGTAAAGCAGCTGACCGCTCGTCTGAATACAAACCACTGCCCTCTGCCTCCAATGCAATTTGGATTCCATTCTAATCACTCTACTGAAACAGCCAACTGCTATTTTCTTGAAAATGGTGGTGAAAAAAAGGTGGTGAAATTGGAGCAGTTTTTTGGGGATTTAAAGAAGGCCTTTTGACACCGTAAACCATGAGGTACTCCTGTCAAAGCTATCCTTTTTTAATTTCTCAACTGATGCAATAAAATGGATGAACTCATACTTAATAAACAGGAAGCAAAGTGTACGTATTGGTAATACTCAATCTACATACCTAAACTGTAATATTGGCGTCCCCCTAGGGTCAATACTGGGCCCAATTTTGTTTAGCTTGTACATTAATGACCTGCCCTTAGCCTGCCCATCTGTCAACATACAAATGTATGCTGATGATACAGTTCTTTATGTACATGCTAAAAAAAAAAAAAAAACAAGCTCCAAATGAACTAACGGCAGCCATGGCCCATGTATCATTCTGGCTAAACAACTCATGTTTACACTTGAATGTAAACAAAACTGACCTTCTGAGTCTCCCCAACCTGATGTTCTTGTTAATGGAGAAATTATTACAGTAGTGTCTGATTTCAAATACCTTGGAATCATCCTAGATTCAAAGCTGACATTTAAAAAGCAGGTTAAAAAAATCACCAACACCATCAAATTGTAATTTTAGACACATCAGACCATATTAACAACAGAGGCAGCCAACCTCTTTATGCAGGCTATGATCTTTTCCCATATAACATATTGTTTCACAAGCTGGTCTCAAACAAATGCTACAACTCTGAAACCAATTGAGTCCCTGTACAAACAGACAATAAAGATTCTTGATAGAAAGACTAATAGCTTCCACCATTGTCATATAATAAAAAAATAGAATCCATTCAATCATTTTTAAAAATATTGTAGATGCATGCCTCATCTTTAAGGTGTTACATAGGCTTGCCCCTCCCCCGTTGAAGAGAGGTAAGAGAGGTGACCAAGAACACGATGGACACTCTGGTTGAGCTCCAGAGATCATGTGTGGAGATGAAAGAAACTTGCAGAAGGACAACCGATCTGGGCTTTATGGCAGAGTGGGTAGACAGAAGCCTCTCCTCAGTGCACAACATAAAAAAGCACCTCAAGGACTCTCAGACTGTGAGAAACAAGATTCTGTGGTTTAATGAAACCAAGATTAAACCATTTGGTCTCAATTCCAAGCATCACATCTGGAGGAAACCAGGCACCAGCGCAATACCATCCCAACGGTGAAGCATGGTGGTAGCATCATGCTGTGGGGGTGTTTTTCAGCGGCAGGGACTGGTGGATAGGGTTGAAGGAAAGTTGAACCTCAGGACCTCAGACTTGGCCAAAGGTTCACCTTCCAACAGGACAGTGACCCTAAGCACACAGCCAAGATAATGCAAGAGTGGCTACGGGACAAATCTGTGAAAGTCTTTGAGTGGCCCATCCAGAGCCCAGATTTGAACCCAATCAAACATCTCTGGAAAGACCTGAAATGGCTGTGCACTGACGGTCCCTGTCCAACCTGACAGAGCTTGAGATGATTTGCAGAGAAGAATTGCAGAAAATCCCTAAATCCAGGTGTGCAAAGCTCGTCACATCATACCCAAAAAGACTTGAGGCTGTAATCGCTGCCAAAGGTGCTTCAACACAGTACTGAGTTAATGTCCATGTGATATTTCTCTTTTTTTTAAAGTTATCAAAAATCTGGTTTTTGCTTTGTCATTTTGGTGTATGGAGTGTAGATTGTTGTGAAAAAATAATTTAAAGCATTTTAGCATAAGGCTGCAACAACAAAATGTGAAACAAAATGAAGGGGTAGTATTACTTTATGAATGCACTGTACATTTGAAAATCGGAAAGGAAGACAGAAGGTACAGCAGGACAGTGTTCTCTTAATTAACAACAATCCCAAATTACAGAATTTAATAAAAACAATGGTACACTATAAAACTGTTGACTTTTGTCAATAGTCAATTTTACTATCAGTGATTATAAGGATAAATCTATGTTTTTTGGTCATTGTGGAGTATTCAGAAATATATTAGTAGTTTAGTGTAGTGCGACCTGCTTGATTAAGGCATTCACAATGCTTAATTTTGCTTGAGGCGATTCTCTGATCATTGTCGCTCTTTTCAGAATTATGGGTAGTGTATTTCTTCACTGGAAAATTAGCTTTAAAACATGATTATTAAAAAAAAAAAAAACAATTAAGTTAAATTCATATTGTTTCTTGGCTTCTACAGAAGCATATATCATCACCAGCATTGGGTAAGTTACTCAAAACAAAAAGTCATCCCCTACAAATGACTAATTACCTCTATAAAATTATAATCAGATTACTGATTATTTAATTGAAAAATTCACATTACTAATTACTTTTAAGAAACTTTCTTAAACGCTTAACAAAAACGTTTTTGACTTAATTTCAAAATAATGTCTGTATTTTCTCCTTGTTCAAATAAGTGCAGCACCACACGTTACCCCCTTACAATGATGTTACAGGGAACACCATTCAGCTGTCACAGAAATGTCAACAGATTTTCTTATGAACATAATTCAAGTTTAATTTAATGTATTCTACACAAATAATATTATGTTAGTAATGTGAAATCTAAGTAATGTACTTAAAAGTAATTAACTTAATTCAGTAAAGTTAGAAGTCAGTAATTGTAATCTGATTACAACAATGTAAAGTGTAATGTTACACTACTTTTTCACTGTCGCGCAATTTAAAGGTTACTGACCCTATTACGCCACTTTTACACAACTTTTAGATTGCATTACAGTACTTTGTAATCAGAATACACATAACAATGATCTGTCCCACCAGAATTTCACAGAATCTTTGATTATTGGGGCCCAAAATTACTGAATTTGCTTCGGGTCTTCTAAATAATTAAGTATAAGTGAATACAGTCAGGTGCATAAATATTGGAACATCGATACAATTCTAATCTTTTTGGCTCTATACACCACCACAATGGATTTGAAATGAAACGAACAAGATGTGCTTTAACTGCAGACTTTCAGCTTTAATTTGAGGGTATTTACGTCCAAATCAGGTGAACGGTGTAGGAATTACAACAGTCTGTATATGTGCCTCCCACTATTTAAGGGACCAAAAGTAATGGGACAGATTAACAATCATAAATCAAACTTTCACCTTTTAATACTTGGTTGCAAATCCTTTGCAGTCAATTACAGCCTGAAGTCTGGAACGCATACACATCACCAGACGCTGGGTTTCATCCCTGGTGATGCTCTGCCAGGCCTCTACTGCAACTGTCTTCAGTTCCTGCTTGTTCTTGGGGCATTTTCCCTTCAGTTTTGTCTTCAGCAAGTGAAATGCATGCTCAATCGGATTCGGGTCAGGTGATTGACTTGGCCATTGCATAACATTCCACTCCTTTCCCTTAAAAAACTCTTTGGTTGCTTTCGCAGTATGCTTCGGGTCATTGTCCATCTGTACTTTGAAGCGCCGTCCAATGTGTTCTGAAGCATTTGGCTCAATATGAGCAGATAATATTGCCCGAAACACTTCAGAATTCATCCTGCTGCTTTTGTCAGCAGTCATATCATCAATAAATACAAGAGAACCAGTTCCATTGGCAGCCATATATGCCCACGCCATGACACTACCACCACCTTTCTTCACTGATGAGGTGGTATGCTTTGGATCATGAGCAGTTCCTTTCCTTCTCCATACTCTTCTCTTCCCATCACTCTGGTACAAGTTGATCTTTGTCTCATCTGTCCATAGGCTGTTGTTCCAGAACTGTGAAGGCTTTTTTAGATGTTGTTTGGCAAACTCTAATCTGGCCTTCCTGTTTTTGAGGCTCACCAATGGTTTACATCTTGTGGTGAACCCTCTGTATTCACTCTGGTGAAGTCTTCTCTTGATTGTTGACTTTGACACACATACACCTTCCTCCTGGAGAGTGTTCTTGATCTGGCCAACTGTTGTGAAGGGTGTTTTCACCAGGGAAAGAATTCTTCGGTCATCCACCACAGTTGTTTTCCGTGGTCTTCTGGGTCTTTTGGTATTGCTGAGCTCACCGGTGCGTTCTTTCTTTTTAAGAATGCTCCAAACAGTTGATTTGGCCCCACCTAATGTTTTTTTCTATCTCTCTGAAGGGTTTGTTTTGATTTTTCAGCCTAATGATGGCTTGCTTCACTGATAGTGACAGCTCTTTGGATCTCATATTGAGAGTTGACAGCAACAGATTCCAAATGCAAATAGCACACTTGAAATTAACTCTGGACCTTTTATCTGCTCCTTGTAAATGTGATAATGAGGGAATAACACATACCTAGCCATGGAACAGTTGAGCAGCCAATTGTCCCATTACTTTTGGTCCCTTAAAAAGTGGGAGGCACATATACAAACTGTAGTAATTCCTACACCGTTCACCTGATTTGGATGTAAATACCCTCAAATTAAAGCTGAAAGTCTGCAGTTAAAGCACATCTTGTTCGTTTCATTTCAAATCCATTGTGGTGGTGTATAGAGCCAAAAAGATTAGAATTGTGTTGATGTCCCAATATTTATGGACCTGACTAAGTCACGTTTTTGTGTTGTTGTTTTGCAGTGGAAAGTCACAAAAAAACATAGTGTATTTGTGTATTAAGGTTCTATTTGTTAACATTAGTTAATGTCTTGGGTATCATGAACAAATCATTGTTAATGTTAATACAAATACTATTGTTCATTGTTAATTCATGTTAGTTCATCGTGCATTAACTAATGTTAACAAAAAAAATTGATTTTAAAAATGTATTACTATATGCTGAAATTAACATTAACTAAGATTAATAAATGCTTATTAAGTTTTGTTATTGTTGTTGTTATATTTGTAGTTCATGTTGACTAATGTTGTTAACAAATGGAACCTTATTGTAAAGTGTTACTAAATCTATCAATGTCTGTATAAGTGCAATTACCTGTGAATATTGTAGTGCATAATAGCTAAAAATGCAGTTAGAAAGGAAAAAAAATTATAATAAATACATGCAAAAATACAACGGATCTGTCTAATATGAGCTCAATGGCAGACCCTCAATTTTTTTTTTTTTTTTTGTTATTAACATTTTCTGCCTCAGACAATGCAAGTAAACTTTGGTATGGAAAAAAAATGGTAGACCTACAATAAAACTGTAAACTAAAAACAAAGATGTATTAATAATTAGACTTACTTGACATAACTGCAATTACTGAGCACTTCAAATTCTAATCACATTTTATAAATTTTAAGTGAATATATGACATGAACACAACATGTTTTTATGACTCAATTACCGGTGCAACCATGCAATATGTGAGCATAATGCACATCACTCTCAGAACAGCTCCTGAAGAGCATGTGAAAATTAAATGCTAGCTGATGATGTTCACACAGAGTCTGTGGTCCTAAAAAGGTTCAGACAAGGATTTTCATAGTGAATGCGATAGGATTCCCCTCTAATTTCTAGGCTCTACAATATAGGGAATTATGCATCCCGTGGGGCACGTTGTTGTTTCGGCCAAATTATGGGACGTCCCAGCTAATATGGGATAAAAACCCTATGTGGAGATGATTGAATGGCGGCTGTGCAGTTGGAGATGTATCGACTGCGTCAAGCCTTTCAAGAATTTGTTTTGCCTCTGTCAAACTTGGAGAAAAGTGACGTGATCCCATGAAATTGTATAAAATTGAAAGCTATCATAAATAATATGGAGAGTGGATGAATTTGCACTAATTCTTGCAATCGCAAAATCCTGAGGGGACTGACTGACCATCGCTCAACAATATCAGATGTCATGGTAAACATTAATTTTTTTGTTGAGAAAATGAATGGAATTTTTACTTCCGGAAGCTTACCATTCCGCTCTGTTTTCCCACCTTCCTATTCCTTGAGGAATAGAGTAATATATTTACCTGTCTTTTGTGCTTTATCATATTATTCTCAGGAACCGAATTAGGAATTTGTGTTTGCTGCCCATTGTTGTGTTGATGGATAGCAGTTTTGTCCATCTGCCAATCATTTAGTTTTTGAATGCGTTTCATTTGTTGTACCCTTTCAATCAATTTCAATTCCCTTTTAATTGAATTTATAATCCACAGCTGTGCTTGTTGTTCTTGTTTATCCTGTTTTCATTATTAATTTCATTCATTTTTATGTGTTTTTATGTCCATCTCCCATCCAACCCTGCATGTGTTCAGTTATCAAATGGCTACGATCATTACGGGCTGGGAGAGTCATCGCACCTGAGCGGAGGGGGTACAGGAGGGGTTTTTCCTTTCTTTCCCCCTCCCTCCTCCATGTCCTCTTCCTCTTCCTCCACATTGCGCTCATGGTCACGCCCGGGCTCAAGTCTCCTGTCCGATTACCCCCATTATTGCACTCTGGGCCCAGGCATGATCCCTTCCTCCAAAGTCCCCAGCTGGAAGGTTTGTCCATCCTCTCCTCCACAGTCACACCATCTAATGTTCCTCAGTTCTTATGTTGCTCATCCCTCGTCCATCACAAATGACACATTCACAATGTAAACCTGTCCTTGCCAGAATTATCTGTAAATCTCAACAGAAAATACTTTCACATTTGAAAGTGGTTCAGAGCTAGTGAAGAATTTGATTTAATGATGCTAAATAGACTGAAATTAGAGTTAAAATATCTTTTATCTATTTTTTTAATTTTTTTTTATAGTTTATATACTTAAAGAAATAGTTCACCCAAATATGAAACTGTGGTTATTGAACACCCTTATGTTGTTTTTCTTTCTTTCTTTCTTATGTGGAACACAAAGAGAGAGGTCTTTAGATTTTGTTTTGTTGGAAAACTTCAAAAAGGAAAAAAAAAGTACCAGTAAATTATCATAAAGTAGTCCAGAAAATTTCTTTGTGTTAAAGGGTTAGTTCACCCAAAAATTTAAATTCTCTCATGATTTACTCACCCTCATGCCATCCCAGATGTGTATGACTTTATTTCTTCTGCAGAACACAAATACATTTTTAGAAGAATATTTGAGCTCTATAGGTCCATACAATGTGAATGAGTGCAAATCAAAAATGTTGAATCTCCAAAATCCACATAAGTGCAACATAAAAGTACTCAAAACGACTCCAATGGTTCAATCCATATCTTCAGATGCTATTTGATAGTTGTGGGTGAGCAACAGATCAATATTTAAGTCCTTTTTTACTATTAATTCTCCGACCTTCTCAGTCAATGTCCAATTTAACTTTCACATTCTTCTTCTTCTGTTTTTGGTGATTCACATTCTTCATGCATAACTCCCCCTACTGGTCAGGGAGGAGAATTTACAATAAAAATGACTTAAATATTGATCTGTTTCTCACCCACACCTATCATATAGTGTCTGAACACATGAATGTAACCACTGAAGTATTATGGATTACTTTTATGCTCCCTTTTTTTGGATTTTGGAACTTCCTAATTTTGGCACCCATTTACTTGCATTGTGTGCAAGCATGACCTACAGAGCTGAAATAATCTTTGTTTGGTTCAGCTGAAGAGAGAAAGTCACACACATCTGGGATTGCTTGAGGGTGAGTAAATCATGAGAGAATTTTTGGGTGAACTATAACCTTTAAGGACTGACTGAAATTGAACTCACTTCATTGAAAATGTTCCCCTCTGTCGTAGCTCTCAGTTCTAAATCGTGTTTGCATATATTTACATTTTAATTTGAATGTTTTGAGAGCTTTTGATATTTTGACACATCATTTGAATGATCATATTGCTATTATATTCCTTTTAGCATCATCTGTGTACCACAGAGAAAAGAAATTCAGATTAAAACGAGTAACAGTGTGAAGAACTGTTAAATTTCCTTTTAAGTTTGCTGCCAGACAAAAAAAATAGTTATAATGAAAGTGGAATAGAGACTTCACTGTGCACACAGTTATCATGGGGTACTCGAGTTAATATACTGAACATGAGCTTATCTTCCACCTAGTGGCCAGTATTGGAATAACATGTGCACACATCCTCATTGTTACAGATGTTGAGTCTGTGTTGTTCTGATTCCAGGACTGGGCTAAACCAGGTCCTTATGATCAGCCTATGGTGAACACACTAAGGAGGAAAAAGGAACCAAAGGAAGCAGTGGACACAAATGGTAGTCCAAATGGCACTGTCCCCTCCTCTCAGCCAATCACGGGCAATTCTCCTCCTGAAGACGCCCAGGGAGCGAGGTGTATGACTGCCGCACCAAAGGTCAGTCTTTCATACAGATGATTGCTTTCTATTCTTTGATGAAAAACTTGAAAAATTTGCGGTCATTTTAGATCATACATAAAATTTAGAGAGCCTTTTGTTCTCAACGTTTCTTTTAGAAAAGATGACTTGTAAGTAGTCATTTAAGAGACACATCTAATCAAAGCAGCCTTTGAGTATGCTTGTATGCAATAGACCAAACAGACACTTCTAGCTAAGCATGCTCAAATTTCATGCATTGATGTGTTTCAAAATGAGTGCAATTCTTAATGCAACACAAGCATGTCTTTTACGGTCAGTTTTCTCTTTA
The DNA here is from genome assembly GCF_025860055.1 of Xyrauchen texanus. Classification (NCBI taxonomy): domain Eukaryota; kingdom Metazoa; phylum Chordata; class Actinopteri; order Cypriniformes; family Catostomidae; genus Xyrauchen; species Xyrauchen texanus. The sequence continues at coordinate 12,785,119 of NC_068292.1, read as the reverse complement.
TCAAATCAATGTCATGGTGGAACAATAGTTTGAAGAGAATCTTGCTGAGCATGTTAGATTATAAACTTTTTTATCGCACGCTACCTGTGTTTGCCTACTTGCATAAACTTTAGTGACGCTGTAGTGTGTGATTAGCCAAAAGGGCAAAGGGATTACTTTTGAGCAAACTTCAGAACCATAAAATGACAAATGGGACACCCTACAGTCTCGGGGGCTTGATAGACATGCTCAAACAATGGCCATTTGGAGCAAGACCCATTAATGGTAACATTTAATGAGTTGCCCCTCGTTGGATTCGAAATGGCAACCTTTTGGTTGCAGTCTTCAAACACGTATGACCCCACATAAATGGCTTTTGATTAGAATTCTTAAGTGAATTTATGACTTAATTTACTCAACACATTTATTTTAAAAGCACTGTTCAATTTCTTAAAGGCAAACCTTTTTAATAAGATAAAAATGACTGATTACTCCTTTTAAAAGTATGCTCATGTTTTGTGCTTGCACAGCTGGAGGACATGGAAGCTCATGAGGAGCTGGCACTGGCTCTGTCCCACGGGCTGCATTTGGAAACTCAGCGCTCCAGTAGAGACTCTCTGCAGTGCTCCAGTGGCTACAGCACTCAGACAACAACACCCTGCTGCTCAGAAGACACCATTCCCTCCCAGGGTGTGTTTGTTGTCACTTCTGGTTGTCACACTAAGGTTTTGTTGCCAACACTGGTTCAATTGAACATCAACTTTTATAACACTGAAAACCAGTGTGATGTTTCAAAAGCGTTTGTCTGATGCATATGTACTGTACATAAATCTCTTATTAATAATACTTTAATACGTCCTTCTGATTGACAAGCTTAATTGCAAAATGGATTGGTGTCGACTGTAAGCTTATGTCCAGTGGTAGGGCAATAAACCCCAAAAATATATTGACTTCTAAAGCCACTTTTTGCATTGTCAAATCAAATTGTAGTTTGAGTGCAACCTGTCTTCACCTAACAGTTCCCTTTTTGGTTTCAGTGTCTGATTACGACTATTTTTCGGTGAGTGGTGATCCAGATGGCGATGATTTTGACAAGTCATCAACCATCCCCCGCAACAGTGACATCAGCCAGTCCTACCGCAAGATGTTTCAGGCCAAGCGTCCAGCTTCCACAGCTGGTCTTCCCTCCACGCCCGGCCCTGTCATCATCACTCCCGGAGTGGCTACAATCCGCCGCACACCCTCTACCAAACCCTCCGTCCGTAGGGCTACCATGGGCATTGGCCCTATTCCCATCAAAACCCCAGTCATCCCAGTGAAGACACCCACTGTGCCAGATCTTCCAGGCGGGTTCTCCTGCCCACAAGGGGGCAGCAGTGAAGAAGGCGTGGAACCAGCCAACCCTGACTCAACCATACTAGGAGAAGACGTTGAGCCGGTGGGCATCCTGCCAGTGGCGTCCTGGAGTGGGCAGGCCTCCACTAACCCTCCTTTTCAGCCTAGAGGTTTGGATGGACTTGAAGAAGACCCAGAAGACTTGGACTCTGCAGACCCGCAGTGCGACTCCATGCTTCTGGCCATCCGTAGAGGAGTCAAGCTAAAGAAAACCATGACCAATGACCGATCTGCGCCACGCATTGCGTGATAGAGCACAAAGAGCCCTTAAGACTTAAGTAACATGTAGTAATACTGTGTAAAGACTGTTTTTAGATTGTTGTTGAGCCTTAATAGCGGGGCCGGAGAGGACACTCAAGCTTGTTCGGTAACAATGCAGATAAACTTACATCTGTTTATGTTGGTACAAGCTGTGCGTGTGGGTTGTGATTTGATCTTGTTCATGCCACAGACTTATTTTAAAGGAATATTCCAGGTTCAATACAATTTAAGCTCAATCGACAGCATTTGTTGCATAATGTTGAACTTATTATTTTGAATCGTCAGTCATTTACAAAATAATAAAAAACAAGAATGGTGGTTACAGTAAGGAATTACAATGGAAGTGAGTGGTGAAATACAAACCGTTTTTATATGTAAACATGTTAACATGGTTTTAGTGTGATAAAATCACCTTACATCGTCATGGCAACAAAGTTGTAATATTGGTTGAAACTTTAAACTTATAAGGTTTGTAAGCAATTTTATCACACTAACGTTTGGGTGGCTATATTTTTTAAATAGTGACTATGTTAACATTTATGGACTGGCCCCATTCACTTCCATTGTAACTGCCTTATTTTAACCACCATTTTTAATCAACATTATGCCACAAATGCTGTCGATTGAGCTTAACTTGTATTGAACCTGGAATATTCCTTTAATAGTCAACCTGACCTGACTTATCACCTCATCATGTCCCATTGTGTTGCTATGAGAGGTTAAAAGAGTCCTTTTGTCACAATGTAAAGAGTTTTATTTACTTTTCTGTTTGCGTTCCAGTGCTATTATGTTCTGCGATTTTAGTTTTATCATTTATATTTTAATGTATAATAAGCATGTAGCCTTACCTTGGTAACTTCAGTTGATTTAGACTTCAGTTGATGGTCAACTTAATCTACAAAAATAATATGTTTATCTTGTTTATTCTTAGTTACAGCATTAATTATAATTCTTTCGATTATTAATTCCCATATTGGATATACTTTAATTTTAAGCTTGAGCAGAAAAAAGTACTTTTATCTATTTGTATGAAAATGTAAATATCAACAGAGGAAACCACAGATTTAATTTATTTCTCTTCAGCACTCTCTGCTTTAATCCTTAACCAGATAAGCTTTCATTTATGCGGTGCATGATTATTTTGTATATTATGTTAATATAGAACAAGGTTAATTATTTGACAAAAGCACACGTGATTGTTAGACTTCTTGTTTCCATATAACAGAACACATGAACGTCTCTCCCTGTGGCAAATCTCAGTTTGTTAGGTTTGTGGAGCAACTAAATGCTGATGCAAGCAATTATACTAGCAGAGCTGTGATAGTAAGCCATATACTCAGTTAATTAGGGAGGCAGTGGTTAATGTTCGGTGTGGTGCCCTTTATGTATTTCCAGTTAAATACTTTTTGTTCACGCATGGCACAGTATATCTGCGTACATGTTTAAAAATGGCATACTAGGCCTGCAAACCTGTCATAAAGTCATGCTCTTTAAGGCAAAGAACATTACCAGTACATGATAATATGATGTAGCATGTCTGTATCATCTACATCCAGCAAGAGTCAATGCTGTGTTCAAGTGACTCATTTTCATGACAAATTGACAAACTGGCAGCTGCCAGTCCTAGTATAAGCACATTAGAGTGAGGTGAGATGGATTTGTTAATAGTATGACTTAAGTCCTTAATCATTTCGGTCTTTTTTTGATCCCCAAACCATCTTAATAGCATTCAACATACTTTTTACCTCCTTTATTTAATTCAAGACTTATTGGAGTGCAGTGGAGCAAGTTTAGAAAATCACATCCTCTGTGATGTACATTTGAATGTTTCAGGTTTTTTATTATTGTTGTTGGTGCTTTTTTTTCTGTTGTATAAATTATTTTTTATTTCATAATCCAGTTGAGGCCAAAAGGTACACTGAGGGGGTGAAAAAAAGCACACCATACAGGTAGAAGACAAATTATTCAGGGGTAGCACAAATAATTTGTAGCCCTTTTTCATTTCATTATATTTTGTTATTTTAATTTGAGTATTATTGTACAGAATCCTAAAATGATGTAAGATAGTCATAATGAGTCATAAGTTGATTATCAAATTGACACTTTTTTGACAAAGGGAGAGATTAGAATTATTTCCTGTGTGGACCAGCTTTAGTAATATTGTCTCAATACAATAGTGTGCAATTGTGAAATTAGTATCAAATTAGCAGATGCTTAACCTGCATATGATCTCGATACACAATGTTTTAATATTGTCCATGTAAAAACGTTTAGTTCTAACCAGCCTTTATTTTAGATGACAACTATCTAGATATTTAATTTCACAGTATTTCTAGATAGTCTTTTTTTTTTAAGCTGCCAAAATGTGTGTAAGCCGATTGCTAACAAAAAAATAAATAAAAAATCTGGCTTATTGTAAAGGCTGATATCTAGTATATGTTTGGTACTAGAAACAAACAAAACCTTAGTATGAGTAGTTTGTGTTGAGAGTTGATCTCAACACTGTGCTGTTTATAAAATCACTTTCTGTATGCTTTTCTCTGTATAATTACTGCTGAATACATTAAATATAAATTAGTTATTGAATGATTTGAATTATTACTGTGTATTGTTATTTGTGCCTACCTCAATGATAATGTGGTTTTATGGTGCAGACATTTGAAGGTAACTATCACTATATAACTATAGGTGTGGGTCAGAATCAGATCAGTATTTTAGTCATTTTTGACTATAAATCTACACCTTTGACCAGCCCCAACCAGTAGGTGGCGTTATGCACGAAGAATGTGAATCACCAATTAAAAAAAATGTAGAAGTGAAAGTGGAGATTAACAGCAAAAAAAAATGGATTTAAAATATTGATCTGTTTCTCACTCACACCTTATCACATCTTATCACCACTGAAGAGTATTACTTTTATGCTGCCGTTATGTGCTTTTTTTTGGAGCTTCACATTCTGGTCACCATTCACTTCAATTGAAATGACATTCAGAGTTGAGATTCTTCTAAAAATCTTAGTTTGTGTTCTGCAGAAGAAAGAAAGTCATACACATCTGGGATGGCACAAGGGTGAGTCAATAATGAGAGAATTTTAATTTTTTTGGTGAACTATCCCGTTAACATCAAATGAATACAAGGGTTCTAATTCACAGAATAGTTTATTATATTTATAAGGGTTGAGCTCACAGAACGCAAGTATACGTTTGACAAACATCTCAAGAGGCGTATTCTAATGTGTGGCTTTACATTGGGCGTTCTCTGGGACGAGTGACAAACTGCCACCACAGGGGAGGGAGGTCTCCTTCCTTACGGGCCGGTGGCAGGGCCTCAGATTTGGGGCCCTCAGCAGGGGTTTCAGCCTGCAGCTGCTGGACCTACAGAAAAGGAGTTATGTCCATTCACTGGAGTACCAAACTAATAACCTGATCAATTATTCATCTAAAATGAGACAAGCCTTTATGAAACAAAATATCACTACAAACTGTATGAACCAAAACATTCAGTTTTGCTGTTAAACAAACATTTCATTATGTTTATCAGAGTGATGCAGGTCTACATGATCAAAGCATCCAGTCTGATAGTGTGAAAGCTCACAGAGCGTCATGAACACACATACCTCTCTATCCCAGCTCTGAGCCCGCAGCTTCTTCCACTGCTCCCTCTTAGCAAAGTAATCTGGATAAATGGCTTTCTCTGAGGGGTGCCAATGATCTAGACACCATTCAGGGACCTAGAGGTAGAAATAAGTGTGGAGATCAATGACAGAAAATTACATTCTACTGGAGAACAGTACAAGTGACAATGAGACCACAATGTAAATGTAAACCACAATGGAGACTATTGCTAAACGTTAGCTATTCTAGAAATCTTGCCAGACACTTTCCAAATCCCCAGTCCTCCATAGATGCCATAAAGGTACCACTGAGACCGTTGTGATGAAAGGTGGAGCATGTCAAAAGCAACTATAGCAAAACAGTGTTCTCGCATGACAAACTAACATCTAACAACTGCTGATGAAGTTGAATTGGAGTTAAACTTGAATTATCCACTTCAACTACCACCTTCACCCTGTGAACTTGAAAATGGTTGACAGGCAGAAAGCACCCCAAAGATTTCCAATTGTATCCATCTAACTTAATTAAAAGGATGTAATCTGAATTTATGCAAATTTGGATTTATGCAAAATAACAGTTTCCTCGGTTTAATTTATTAATTTGTGACTTTTAATTTAATTTTGTTTTTAAATATACACTCATTTCAAATGAGATGATTGCAACAAGTTCCACAAAAGACAGTCTAGTGTTTACCACTGTGTAACATCACAATTTCTTCTAATAACATATAAGCATTTGGGCACTGAAGACACAGATTTGTTAAATTTAGCAAGTGGAATTTTCCACTTATCCATTATGCAGGTCTTCAGCTGTGCAATTGTCTTCGTTGCCATGTTGTGCACTTTATAATGCGTCACACATTCTTAATTGGAGACCGGTCAGGACTGCAGGCAGGCCAATCTAGCACCCACACCCTCTGCTTACGCATCCATGTTCTTGTAATCCAGTAAGTATGTGGTTTGGCATTGTCCTTCTGGAAAATGCAGGGACATCCCTGGAAAAGATGCCGTCTGGATGGCAGCACTTACAGTTATATTACAGCCTTATTCCAAAATGGATTAAATTCATTATTTTCCTCAAAATTCTACAAACAATACCTCATAATGACAACGTGAAAGATGTTTGTTTGAAATCTTTGCAAATTTATAAAAAAAAACAAACAACAAAAAAAAAATTTCACAGCCTTTGCATGACACTCAAAATTGAGCTCAGGTGCATCCTGTTTCCACTGATCATCCTTGAGATGTTTCTACAACTTGATTGGAGTCCATCTGTGGTAAATTCAATTGATTGGACATGATTTGAAAAGGCACACACCAGTCTATATAAGGTCCCACAGTTAAATGGAAGAAGTTTGGAACCACCAGGACTCTTTCTAGAGCTGGACGCCCGGCCAAACTGAGGGATCGGGGGAGAAGGGCCTTAGTCAGGGAGGTGACCAAGAACCCGATGGTCACTCTGACCAGCGTTTCTCTGTGGAGAGAGGAGAACAACCATCTCTGCAGCACTCCACCAATCAGGCCTGTATAGTAGAGTGGCCAGACGGAAGCCACTCCTCAGTAAAAGGCACATGACAGCCCGCCTGGAGTTTGCCAAAAGGCACCTGAAGGACTCTCAGACCATGAGAAACAAAATTCTCTGGTCTGATGAAACAAATATTGAACTCTTTGGCTTGAATGGCAAGCGTCATGTCAAGTCAAGTGGTTTTTATTGTCGTTCAACCATATAAAGTTAGAACAGTACACAGTGAAACGAGACAACGTTCCTCCAGGACCATGGTGCTACATAAAAACAACATAGGACAAACACAGAACCACATGAGACAACACAGACTAAATAACATACCTATATAAAGTGCACGTCCAAACTTGTGCAAAAAGTACGGGACAGTACAATAATTTACAAAAAATTAACAGGACAATAGGCACAGTGAGAGACAGTGCAGTGCCGACCAGTACACAGTAGTGCAAAAAGATGACAGTTTCTAAAAATGCCAAATGTAAACAATACATACTATGAGATAGTATTCTATACACATAGCAGTTATTAAGGTAGCAGCCAGGTATAAAGTGACAATAATTAAAGTGCAACTCAGGACACGTGTGTGTGTGTGTGTGTGTGTGTGTGTGTGTGTGTGTGTGTGTGTGTGTGTCAAACCAGTCTCTGAGTATTGAGGAGTCTCATGGCTTGGGGGAAGAAGTCTGGCCGTGAGGGCCTGAATGCTTCGGTACCTTTTGCCAGACGGCAGTAGGGTGAAGAGTTTGCGTGAGGGTCATCCACAATGCTGGTTGCTTTGCGGACGCAGTGTTTTTTGTAAATGTCTTTGATGGAGGGAAGAGAGACCCCGATGATCTTCTCAGCTGTTCTCACTATCCTCTGCAGGGCTTTGCGGTCCGAAACGGTGCAAGTCCCAAACCAGGCAGGCAGTAATGCAGCTGCTCAGGATGCTCTCAATAGTCCCTCTATAGAATGTAGTGAGGATGGGGGTGAAAGATGTGCTTTCCTCAGCCTTCGAAGAAAGTAGAGACGCTGCTGGGCTTTCTTGGTAATAGAGCTGGTGTTGAGGGACCAGGTGAGGTTCTCCGCCATGTGAACACCAAGGAATTTTGTGCTCTTGACGATCTCCACAGAGGAGCTGTTGATGTTCAGTGGAGTGTGTTCACCTTGTGCTCTCCTAAAGTCAACAACCATCTCTTTTGTTTTGTCCACATTCAGAGACAGGTTGTTGGCTCTACACCAGTCCGTTAGCCGCTGCACCTCCTCTCTGTATGCTGACTCATTGTTCTTGCTGATGAGACCCACCACGGTCATGTCATCGGTGAACTTAATGATATGGTTCGAGCTGTGCATTGCTGCACAGTTGTGAGTCAGCAGAGTGAACGGCAGTGGACTGAGCACACAGCCCTGGGGGGGCCCCAGTGCTCAGTGTGGTGGTGGTGGAGATGCTGTTCCCGATCCAGACTGACTGAGGTCTCCCAGTCAGGAAGTCCAGGATCCAGTTGCAGAGGGAGGTGTCCAGAACCAGCAGGTTCAGCTTTCCAATCACGTAATGAGGAATTATTGTGTTGAATGCAGAGCTGAAATCTAAGAACAGCATTCGAACGTATGAGTCCTTTTTATCTAGGTGGGTGAGGGCCAGATGGAGGGACAGCTACAGGACAACTCTGTGAATGTCCTTGAGTGGCCCAGCCAGAGTCCAAACTTGAACCTGATTGAACTTCTCTGGAGAGATCTGAAAAAGGCCGTGCACCCATATGACACAACGCTCCCCATCCAACCTGATGGAGCTTGAGAGGTCCTGCAAAGAAGATTGGGAGAAACTGCCCAAAAATAGGTGTGCCAAGCTTGTAGCATCATACTCAAAAAGACTTGAGGCTGTAATTGGTGTCAAAGGTGCTTCAACAAAGTATTGAGCAAAGGCTGTGAATACTTATGTACATGTGATTTTTGTACATAAGTCGTTTTTTAATTTTTTATAAATTTGCAAAAATTTCAAACAAACTCCTTTCACATTGTCATTATGAGGTATTCTTTGTAGAATTTTGAGGAAAATAATGAATTTAATCCATTTTGGAATAAGGCTGTAAAATAACAAAATGTGAAAAAAGTGAAGCGCTGTGAATACTTTCCGGATGCACTGTTTGTTGCCCCAAAATTTTTACATATCTTTCTGCATTAATGGTACCCTCACAGATCCATGGTTATCCACAGTTAACAAATTCACGGGAACTGTCTGACAAATTCCAATACCATGACAGATACTGGCTTTTGGACTTGATGCCGATAAAAGCTTGGATGGTCCTATTCCTCTTTGGCCTGGAGAACACGATTTCTGTTTTTTTCCAAAAACTATTTGAAACGTGGACTTGTCGACAACAAAACACGATTCCACTGTTTTACATTCCATCTCAGATAGGACCGAGTCCAGAGAAGCCGGCGCCACTTCTGGACAGTGTTGATGCATGGCTTCTCATTTATATAGTCAAGTCTTAACTTGCACTGTGGAAGCGAATAGTGACAAAGGTTTACAAAGTATCCCCAAGCCCATATCATGATATCATCAAAAGAGACACATGATGGTTTTTAATCGATCACGCACATTCAGAAGTGGATTTCCAGCATGACAATGCCAAACCAAATACTGCCCAGATTGCAAGTGCATGGCTGCGTAAACAGAGTGCGGGTGCTAGACTGGCCTGCTTGCAGTCCTGACCTGTCTCCAATTAAGAATGTGTGATGCATGATTTGAATTGGGTGTATATAAAAAATTTAAATAAAAAAAGACTTAAATTCACATGGTAAAACATCATATAATTGTTGTAGTGCTTTTAATATAGCACAGGGTGAATAGAATTCACAAATCATTCCTTATTAGCATTGTCCATACTGGTCCAACTTTTTTGGAATTGGGGTTGTAGATAATCTATTTGCCAATTTACATCATCAGTAAAGTTCACAACAGCTGAAGATTGTTTTCTTTATATGCCTGTGTACTCCCATGTAAATATGGATATAAACAGACAGGTAGATATTCAAATGCAACAAAAGCTGCAACACTACACAAAATACAATACACAGTATGCAATATACACGATTTCTCCACCTACTTTGTAGCACTCATATCTTTCGTAGGATGTTCCTCCAGGTGAGTCTGGAAACAGGTAGGGCTGCGGGTGCTGATTGGCCCAGAACTCCTCCTCACCTGCTTTCAGCATCAGGGTGGCCTTCACCATGTCTTTCTCATGTTTGTTCTCATCGAATCGTGCTCGCATCAGACACGCATAAAAACGATATTTATCCCTGAAAGGTAAAGGTAAAACTTGGATGGCTTCTCATTACTGTGGTTAGATATACAGTATGTTACTATAGTTTCTATAAAAAACAATGGCTTTTGAAATGAGAAGTAAAGTGTAAAGACATTTATAAACCTTTGATTGTCAGTTGTTATAATATAAAGTAGATTGTAGGGGTGTGCAGCGGAGCCATTATCTGTATTTGTACCTGTTCATATGACAATATTTTCTGTATCTGTATTCGGACAGAACCAGGAGTAGGCGGGGCTTAAACAGGAAGTGTGTCAAAACTAAATTAAATGCTCATTTTTAAGTATTACTTTTACATTTATAGTTTGTATTAATAAAACAGGCCTTGTATATGCCTTCTCATAATAATAATATTATACAATTATTATTTAAAAAAATATTATTTTATTTCTTATCAGATGAAGCTGAATTTGTAGGCTACATTAACTGTGGATTCTCCTGGTATTTCAGATATTAATATCTGCATGAAACATCATTTTAGTTTGTCTGTGCATGTATAACAACATTATTCTGGATGCTGGTGTCAAGCAAAATGTCAAGCACAAATTTTTGCAGTGAATAATAAATACAAACTAAAACATTAAATTAAAATAAAATCCATAAAGCCTACAAACAGGTGAAAGTCTGTCAGGATTATATAGTGCCTTACCAGAGTTCAAGAACACTTAATATTTAAATTTAGCACAGTTTAAAGAAGAAGAAAAATATGTTTCAGTTTCTTCGTTTAACATAAGAAGGAATATTACGAATACTCTATGGAGCATTTTTACTTTTTTCTGAATAAATTCTTAACCAGTGAATTACCTTAATCGCTTATGTGAATATAAATGTGGTCAACTTTAAGAGACGGCTAGATGAGCTCCAATGTGAAATCAACACTTCAGGTCAGGAATTTTACATCGTGCTCAGGTTTAGGCTGAAAATACTCTATAATCACGTGTGAATTGTGTGACACATTAGCATATACATTTCAAGAAGTGGAAAGTTTATATGATGTTGTATCGTAATGTTACACTTGATAAGCTCCAGATGCACACAATTAACAGAGACAGCAAACGGAGGCGAGACTGCGCCCATCCGATCTGAAATCACACCGTGCGCCTTTCATATTGTTTAAATAATTCGAATGAATCCGTTATTAGATTTGAAGTCATTATCCGTGCCTTTCCAAATAAGGTATTCTGCTTCGGACACATCCCTAGTAGATTGCCCACCACTTTATAGATTTAGTATGAATCTATAACAATAATGTGTCATAAAAGATCTGTCAACTGGACAACCTTGGAATAATATATTGATGTGATTATTTATATAACGAGGTTTGGGCCATACAAATTACAGCAGTTTCCCAGGAGAAATAACAAAACGGGAGGGGGGGCGGGAGATGGGTGTGAAATACAGGAGACTCCCGGTAAAAACGCGAGTATTGACAGGTATGATGAGCATCGATATCAGCATCAGGATCTTCATCAGACATCGTCTATATCAGTTTAAATCATCCTCATGAATCAGCCCTAGACTCTAGTCATTTAATAGCACAATAAATCATACGTCTAGTAATACAAATAATTCATAAACTGAATAAAATTATGTGTTGGATTTACTTAAAATATATGCATGACATTTTCACATCGCGTTTTTAAAAAAAATTCGACTTATGGTCATTTTATGTCAGCACAACTAGAAAACCTTTGTTAGAAATACACAAATGCATTAGTTCATTCAAATTTACTTAACTTGATAGTTTGAAATAGCAGCACTTAAAATCTTAATTTTATGGATTTGCAAACTAAAGAAGCTCAAGGAACTCACGATATTCATTTACTTTATATATCTCTCCAAGTTCAATGTAAAATATATATTCTGTGTTGTACACATTAATGAAAAGTGTAGCTAAAAAATTTTATATGCACATTTCTGAGAAGCGATTTATTTGTATACAAATTGGTTTCAGTGTACTTATGTTAATTCAATAGATTTAAAAATTAATTTGTGCCTTTTTCTATTAAATTGTTAAATGATGCCAAATGATTTAGATTGTATGTTTTATTGTGTTTGAATTTTTATGTATTAGGTGTATTTATTGATGGATATATTTTTATGATTGATATGTATGCTGTGTTGAATTGTGGTGTATTTGATGTATCCATTATATTGTTATTTTTCTATATTTATTCGGGTGATGCTTAAATGTAGAAATGTTGCCTCTTGAGTTCACCCCAAGTTTCCCCCAACGGTGACAATAAAGTATATTCCATTCCAAGTCAATGGTTTTTTGTGATTTTATTTGAACTGTTTATAAACTAGGGCTAATTGTTGATAACATGCTTGTACATCTATTTGATGTTTCATGAAACATATGTATAAAACATGAATAATTGCAATACATTTTCCCACTAAGATTCTCTTATGCACACACTGCAGCATAACTCTTGGTTTTTCGATGTAGATTTTATTTTCTTTTCTTTCTTTTTTCCTCCAACATTGTGTTTTTGCGGTTCTCAAATTGACCCCAATCAGTAGGAGTAACTTTCTGAAAAGTGCAGGTGTATTTTATGGTAAAACAGTGAAATAAACCTGCAATAATACATATTAATCATAAATATTGTAAGAACGTAAAGGGATAATGATTTAATACTTTTTAAATTACTCTTTATTTTGAATTGTGCAGTACGAGTCTCTGGGACCCCAAATAGTAAGAAAGTCAATCACAGAATAGGAACAGAAGGGTTAAATAGTGAAATATGATCCAAAAAACGTCAAACCTCTGTCCTGAACACAAGCAACGGACGTCAGCATTTATATTAGATTTAGTCTGATCCTAAATCAAATAAATGCATCGGCTCCATTAAGGTTTATAAGCAAATAACGTAACTAACTTGTTATTTAAGTAACTTAAACGTGCAGAAATGTAGTAAATAACAGTGTGTTCATGTAAACTCAGTAAACATTAGCAGTGGAGTGAGAAGGACAGACGGGCTGAGATCGAATCTGATCGGCCTCTAGATGCTGATGTAGACAGATAAAAGCACATCTGTAGGATTCATTGTGTGATCTTACCTAAATATACACCATGACTCGAGGTGTCTTAGAGATTTCTTGTAGAGTCGGAGGACTTTCTGGTGGTGGGTCAGGTAGGCCGTCGCCATCTTTCCCACTGAGTCACCTTCAGATGAATGTCACACAAGAGATCTGGAGTCGGTGCTGCCACACGCAGGTCTGGATGCGCTACTGCGGCTCTTCTTCTTCTTCTTCTTTCTTTTAATGGCGGTTTGCAAACAACTTTTAGGTGTGCATTACCGCCACCTTCTGATATGGAGTGTGGATCACAATAGCCTTTCCTCACTACCCTTAAAATAAATATATAAATAACTACATACATCCATAATAAAACCAATAAATAACTTCATAAATATCTAATACCATTACTAATATTCATACATTTTCATTATTAATAAATACAATTTTTTAAGGAAACTAAACTCATATCCTTCTACTAAGCCCAGTATTACTCAAAAACACAAATATCGCTCTGTACCCTACATGCCCTGAATTCATTTGTAATAGTTCCTTCATTTCAAATCTAATTTTTTCTTTTCTAAACCAGTCTTTCAGACTCATCCTTTCCTCCTTATACTTATAACAATTAATAATTACATGTTCTACTGTTTCATTAATATTACAGACCTCACACATCCCAGTTTCATGCTTCCCTATTAATTTAAGCGTACTATTCAAACCAGTATGCCCAAATCTCATTCTTGAAATAATGTCCTCTTCCCTTTTATTCCTACTATTTTCTCTCATACCTCCTACCCTCTTCTGGATACTGTAGTACCTTCTTGCTTTTGTTTCTATATCCCACTCCACTTGCCACTTCTTTCTCATTTCTTCTTTGATTATACTTTTAACTTCCGCCTTACTATAACTTATTACCATATCTATCTCTGTTTTTTTTGTTGCATTATTGGCATATTTATCTGCCATTTCATTTCCTTCTACTCCTATATGGGCTGGAATCCAGATGAATTTTACTATTACTCCTACTCTATTAATTCTATAAACAGCTTGGACTATTTCCAGCAAAATATCCTGTCTTGCTTCTGATTCCATGTTCTTAATACTGGTTAACGCACTACTTGAATCTGACCCTATTAACACTTCCCTTGACCTACTACTTTCAACCCACTCAAGGGCTAAGAGAATGGCCAGCATTTCTCCTGTATACACTGACATTTTATCATTTACTCTCTTATTTAACATAACATTCCCTTCTGGTATAATGAATGCAACTCCTACTCTATTATCTTCTGTTTTTGATGCATCTGTATATATCTTAACAAACATAGAATACTTCTCCTCTATATATCTACTAACCTGACTCCTATCAATACTATTCTCTTTCTTCCACTCTAAAAGGTGCAAATCTACCTCTAACTCCCCTAATATCCAAGGTGGAACATTAGATAATGGCACAGTTGGACTTACCGTCAAATCTCCTAACCCTATCTCATCGACTGCATACCTTATTATCCAACCAAAGCTCTTAATCTGTCAGTCTTTCCCTTTCTTGACATGGTTGTAACACCTTCTGAGTCAGGTGTGTTTCCTTATGCCCTTTTAAATTTGCCCAGTACGTTAATGCTATCTGATTTCTTCTAATCTCCAATGGCATCTCATTCATTTCTACTTGTAATGCCGCTACTGGGGTTGTTTTAAAAGCACCACAACAGAGTCTCAACGCCTGACTTTGAATCACATCCAACTTTTTTAGTAAAGTTCTTGAAGCAGACTGGTAAACTGTACATCCATAATCAATAACTGCCCTAATTAATCCAATATAAACTATTTTCAATGAGGTCCTATTTGCTCCCCACTCTCTACCTCTCAGACATCTTATTACATTCAATATTCTTTTACATTTTTCAACAACTTTCTCAATATGTATTTTCCAGTTAAGTTTTTTGTCAAACCATATCCCGAGATATTTAAAACATTCCACTCTCTCTAGATTTTTGTCATAAAGTTTAAGTTGAATCTGTTCTTGATTTTTCCTTTGAGAAAAACAGATTACTTTGGTCTTTGCCACTGAAAACCTAAAACCCCATTCCATTCCCCAACTCTCTACCTTCCCGATTGCCTCTTGCATCTTCCTCACTATATATTCTATATTTCTTCCCTTTTTCCACATAACACCGTCATCTGCAAATAAAGCAACACTTATAGATCTATCAACTCTACTAAACACTTCATTTATCATAATTAAAAACAAAACTGGACTAACTATACTCCCTTGAGGAGTTCCATTTTCCACTAAATACTTTGTACTCAATTCTGTCCCTACTCTTATTGCGATCCACCTATCAGTTAAGAAGTTTTTGATCCAACTATACATTCTCCCTCTTATTCCCAATTTATAAATCTTAATCATAAGTCCTTGTTTCCACAACATATCGTACGCCTTCTCAACATCAAAAAATACAGATAATATACTTTCTTTATTAATTTGAGCTTTTCTAATTTCACTCTCTAAACATATAGCCGGATCTATTGTGCTTCGTCCCTTTCTAAACCCACTCTGGTAATCCTTTATCAATTCATTTGTCTCCAAATAGTACTTTAATCTTTCATTTATCATTTTTTCCATAATTTTCCCTACATGTGAAGTTAAAGCAATCGGTCTATAACTTTCTGCCAAACTCGGATCCTTACCTGGTTTACATATAGGGACAATAATTGATTCTTTCCACTTTTTGGCAAACATCCTACTTCCCATACCTTATTATATAACTTTAATAACATTTCTTTACTCTCATCATTTAAATTTTTATCATAAAATAACTTACTTGATCATTCCCTGGCGTTGTTTTTCCCGATTTTCTTAAGACATTATTCAACTCACCCATTGTAAACATCACATTTATGGTACTTTCATTATCCCCACCATCCTGTATTTCTTCAACACTATCTCTTATTGTTTTCTCCCTCTGCGTCTTTTCCTCATTACTCAAATTACTATTACTATGTATTTTAACAAATGTCCTTGCCAGCAACTCTGCTTTACCTTTGTTCTCTATTATTACTTTCTCTCCTTCTTTCATTATAGGATAACCATACTCTTTTTTATTTCCTGACATTCTCTTTATCATACCCCATACTCTATCTAATGGTGTACTTCTTCCTAGAGATTCACAATACTTCCCCAAAAGTTTTTCTTAACTTTCTTTATTGTCATCCTTACTACAGCCTGCTTCCTCTTATAATCAATTAAATTCTGGAAGTTATGCGTTCTTTTCAGGATTTTAAATGCTTTATTTCTCTCTTTAATTACCTTTGAGCATTCTTGTGTCCACCACGGAACGATTTTCTTTCTAATACTGCCTCCTCTTTTTGGTATCGACTCTTTTGCTGCACCTAAAATAATACTACTTATTTCTTCATTCAGATCTTCAACTCCCTGATTTATACAAACCTCCTTTAATTTTTCTTTGGACAATATTCTAAACTTGTTCCAATCTGCTTCCTCAAATTTCCACCTACTTACTCTCTCTTTCTTTTGCATATCCCTTTCTATTCCAATTTCTGTATATATAGGATAATGATCACTCCCTATAGTACTTTCCTTATTTACTTCCCAACTACTTATCCCTACCAAAGACTGGGACACCAACGTAAGATCTATTGCAGTCTCTATACCCTTACTTAAATTTATTCTTGTACCAGACCCATCATTTAGACATACTAATTCCTTTTCATCCATTATTTCTTCTAAAATTTCTCCATTTAAATCATCTTTTTCACCCCACACCTTACTATGTGCATTAAAATCCCCGCACCAAATAATTTTTCCTCTCCACTCCTCCAGTATTGATTCTAGTTGTACTCTCTCTAGTTTTTTACATGGGTTGTAGAAGTTAATCACTTTGATCTTTTCTTTCTTGTTCCACATTTCAACAACTATTACCTCTAATTCTTGTATTGTCTTTAACCTCCTATATACTATACCCTCTTTAATAAATATTGCACATCCCCTCCAACTCCATTTCGTCTATCTTCACGTATGGTATTATATCCTTTAATAATGAAATCCAGATTAGTTTTGAGCCATGTTTCCTGAACGCAAATGATATCTGGCTTCTTTCCTAGTTTATCAATATATCCCTTAAACTCACATCCATTTGCTATCAAACTTCTAGCATTCCATTGAATTACCAACATTAAGTTATGCTTTGAGAAGCTGTATCTGTGTTCCCTTCTCCATGGTTAAGATCAGCATGTATCTTTTCCCATGACAAATCTTTCATGTTTAGGAATTTAGCTGCTGCCTTAACTACGATTTTTATCTTCTCTGTTTTTGTTTTTGCTTGTTCTGAACAATTTATGACATATGCTACAAAAAGCACTATCCTATCCATTGACATTCCTGTACTTTCCTGTTTTGACCCCGTTCCTTCTTTATTCGTACCAATGCCTTCATTTTCTCTTTCATTATTATATATTTTCACAGCCTCTGCATATGTTACTTTCTGATTTAATTTTACTTTTTGAACCTCAACTGCCTTTTTTCGGATTTCACAGCCCCCATATGCTGCTGTGTGGTTCCCTCCACAATTACAACACTTTATTGTAACATTACTCCCACATTCTCCATATGCATGTTCTCCTCCACATCTACCACATCTCTGTTTCCCTTTACATACATTTGCAGTATGTCCATATCGCTGACATTTATAACATCTTAATGGAGGAGGTACATATTCTCTGACGTTAAAGCTCATATATCCTACCATCACTTTCATAGGAAGTACATCATCTTTAAACTGTAGCAGTACAGACTCACTATCTGTTTTTTCTCCATTTCTGAAAGCCTGCAATCGAGTGATTTCTGTGATCATTCCTCCTTTAATTACTTTCCTTAGTTCTTCCAGATTCTCTTCTACAGGAATTCCTGTTATCACTCCCCTAGTCCCTCTCTTCTCACCAATTATTTTTTTCTCCACTATTTCTTTCTTACATACTGATTGCAATTTCATAGTTTTATTTTTCTGCTCAATATTTTTGCATTTCACCAATAGGCTCCCATCACGCAACACTTTCGCCATTTCTATTTCCCCAATCGCTTTCTTCAATCCATTTGTAAGAGTGATCGGGCTAACTGATGTAATTTCATTCCCCACTTTAAATTTAAGAATGATCTTAAACTCTTCCATCATTACCTTTTGCCTTACTTCTCGAATTACTTCATCCTCTTCTAATGTTCTCTTCTTTGTCATCTGTCTATTTTCTTTTTTTCCTCCTCCTTTCCTACTCGTACTCTTTTCCCAACCCATCTGCATATCTTCATCCTCTGACAATCCACTATAGTTTGCCATTCTGATCCAGTCACAAATCAGATTATGCCATGAACCCGCAAACAAAACAAACAAACAGAAAAAAAAAAAATAAACTTAAACCAACTAAGTAAACAACAAAACAAAAACTTTCCTTTTCAGCTATGTCTCTGCTCGTCCTCGCTGCCCGCTGCAAACCTTTCGAACGGCGTCAAAACACGTCTACTGCGGCTCTTGTCAACATTTTGACGCTTTATTAGCCATGACTACAGGGGTTTCACATTCCATAATTCTCATATTACAACATATATATATATATATATATATATATATATATATATATATATACTACACACAGATACAGTTAAGTTGCATGTGTTCTTTGAAAACAAATGTTTGTGGTTTATTATCAAAATATGGTGACAGACATGTGTTACAGGACCTAATTATGGATACACGTGTCTTTTAACTGTTTTAGTTATAAAAAAAAGATTTCAAATAGTCAAGAAATCCCATTTAACCTTCATACACTGTTATCTGAGTGGTGCAAGACTTAGAGGCTTTTCCTCCATTTACCATTTGAACACATACAAAATTGGACTTGATTCAATTAGTATAATTGTTCCGGTATTTATTAATTATTATTTTTAATTAAAAAAAACACCTTTACTGTTCACAGTCAAAACTGACCGATCATAGGAAATGAATGGGACTTAAAAAAAACACTACTAAAAGACTAAATAACAGAGCAATTTCCTTTTTGATCTTTCAAATACATTCTATAAATCAGCCGCAATAGAGAACGCACAGAAATGAAGGGGTGAGACTACACTGTTAGACCTAACTGTGTTTTTTCTACAGTATCATACTGGCAACACTGTTGATTTGAGAAATCAACTGCCTCTTTATGCTGACAACCACCTGCTGCTGTCATCTAATGAATAGGGACTACATGAAAGCCTCTCCATTTTAGAAAAATATAGCAGTGATTTGGCTTTACCAATAAACATGGAGAAATCCAAAGTCGTGATTTTTCAGGAAAAAATCCCATTATGAGCAATAAATATATTTTTTACAATCGGTGGAACAATCCTTCATCATGCCAACTACTATACTGTAATTATTTGGGTCTTACTATCTCTGCTTCAGGATAATTTGATTTGGCAATAAAAGATCTGACAGAAAAAGCCCGTAGGACATATTATAGACTAGTTAACATTATTTAAACTCAACACCCTCATTAAACTGTGGCTGATATCTTTGACAGCATCATCAAACCTATACTTCTATATGGCTGTGAAATCTGGGGGCCCAAATATAAACTAAATTATAAATCATGGGATACAAGCCCTGTTGAAATGTTCCACCTAGAATTCTACAAAAACATCCTGGGAGTTCACAAAATTGCTTGTAGAGCAGAACTGGGCTGGTTCCCTCTCCTCACTGAGATCCAGAAGAGAGCAGTTAAGCTCTGGTTCCATTTGTCAGACACATCTCCAGATAACTACCATCACTGTGCCTTTACACACAGGACAGGACACCCAGAGAGTGACCCTTTGCACTATTTAGTAGAAAAATATCAACTAAATTCATCCATCCAGTTCAGTCTGGCAAAACTGAAACAGAGAGAAAGAATAACTCAGGAAGAATACATTCATGATTGGCAGCACAAAGTCACACAAGTACATTGTGGCAGGGCGGAGGGCGGGGCCGGGTCGTGATTCTACACACCCGGTCCCTTATCAGGCTAATCAAGCCTCCGAGAGGGATAAAGGCCGACTGCGGAGGATTGTGCGGGAGAGAGAGATAGTTTACGGACATGTCCGTCATGTGTGTGTTTGTGTCTTTTGTTTCAGTTTATAATTAAAATGAATTAATATTGCCAAGCTGGTGCTAGCCTCCTCCTTTCCATCTAAATCATGTTACATACATCAATTCAGCTACTTCCACAGAATCAAGACTGTCCATAGTCTTAAATATGGATCAAATATGGTGTCAATTTATAATCAAAGAAAGCTACTGTCAAAGTATCGTCTGAGTGAGCACAGTCTGTTTGTAGAGACGGGTCGACACCGGCAGAACTGGAGACCCAGAGAGGACAGATTGTGTTCACACTGTAGTAGTCTGACAGACTGTGTTCACTACAGAAGTAGTCTGTAGAGATGGGCCGACACAGACAGAACTGGAGACCCAGAGAGGACAGACTGTGTTCACACTGCACTGAAGGAGTCTGTGGAGACGGGTTGACACAGACAGAACTGGAGATCCAGAGAAGACAGACTGTGTTCACACTGCACTGAAGGAGTCTGTGGAGACGGGTTGACACGGACAGAACTGGAGACCCAGAGAGGACAGACTGTGTTCACTCTGTAGTAGTCTGACAGACTGTGTTCACTACAGAAGTAGTCTGTGGAGATGGGCCGACACAGACAGAACTGGAGATCCAGAGAAGACAGACTGTGTTCACACTGCACTGAAGGAGTCTGTGGAGACGGGCTGACACGGACAGAACTGGAGACCCAGAGAGGACAGACTGTGTTCACTCTGTAGTAGTCTGACAGACTGTGTTCACTACAGAAGTAGTCTGTAGAGATGGGCCGACACAGACAGAACTGGAGACCCAGAGAGGACAGACTGTGTTCACACTGCACTGAAGGAGTCTGTGGAGACGGGTCGATACGGACAGAACTGGAGACCCAGAGAGGACAGACTGTTTTCACACTGTAGTAGTCTGACAGACTGTGTTTACTACAGAAGTAGTCTGTAGAGATGGACCGACACAGACAGAACTGGAGACCCAGAGAGGACAGACTGTGTCCACGCTGTAGTAGTCTGACAGACTGTGTTCACTACAGAAGTAGTCTGTAGAGATGGACCGACACAGACAGAACTGGAGACCCAGAGAGGACAGACTGTTTTCACACTGTAGTAGTCTGACAGACTGTGTTCACTACAGAAGTAGTCTGTAGAGATGGACCGACACAGACAGAACTGGAGACCCAGAGAGGACAGACTGTGTTCACACTGCACTGAAGGAGTCTGTGGAGACGGGCCGACACAGACAGAACTGGAGATCCAGAGAGGACAGACTGTGTTCACACTGCACTGAAGGAGTCTGTGGAGACGGGTCGACACAGACAGAACTGGAGATCCAGAGAGGACAGACTGTGTTCACACTGCACTGAAGGAGTCTGTGGAGACGGGCCGACACAGACAGAACTGGAGACCCAGAGAGGACAGACTGTGTTCACACTGCACTGAAGGAGTCTGTGGAGACGGGTCGACACAGACAGAACTGGAGATCCAGAGAGGACAGACTGTGTTCACACTGCACTGAAGGAGTCTGTGGAGACGGGCCGACACAGACAGAACTGGAGATCCAGAGAGGACAGACTGTGTTCACACTGCACTGAAAGAGTCTGTGGAGACGGGCCGACACAGACAGAACTGGAGATCCAGAGAGGACAGACTGTGTTCACACTGCACTGAAGGAGTCTGTGGAGACGGGTAGACACAGACAGAACTGGAGATCCGGAGAGGACAGACTATGTTCACACTGCACTGAAAGAGTCTGTGGAGACGGGCCGACACAGACAGAACTGGAGATCCAGAGAGGACAGACTATGTTCACACTGCACTGAAAGAGTCTGTGGAGACGGGCCGACACAGACAGAACTGGAGATCCAGAGAGGACAGACTGTGTACACACTGCACTGAAGGAGTCTGTGGAGACGGGTCGATTGGATTTGATAGGATTGCTATTACAGTTTTTTTTATTGGATCCACACTGTGACTGAAACAATTCACCAATTTGTCAATTTCTCTTGCTAATGCATCAGAAACATATAGCCGTTCTGCAAAACGATTAATACTTTTTCATGCTTCCAGTTTGCAGTTCTCATGCATTCTATTTGCAAAACTCTTCATACAACTCTCAGAAGTCCAGAACAATTGTCATTGTAATACACCTGCTCCAAATCTAAAACCAAGGGAGTCAAACAAACAAAACTCAATGAGATAATGCAGCAAACACAATCAACCAAAACTGAATACTTCATTGTCTCAAATATATAAAAGTCAAACAAGTGCTCATTAAAACAACATGGAACAACAAAGAGCATGAGGAGGTCGAGGAAGACAAAGACACAGAGAAATATCAAATAAGATAGTAAGGGCTACTGTGAAAGATCGTCAAACATGGTATGAGCTTTAGGGAAGCAGGACAGAGAGTGCAGCCACATCTCAATTGTTATACTGTAGCTAGAATAATTAGGGCATTTCTTACTGAGAACAGGAAAATAACAGTATTTTTATTTGCACAATCACTTTAAAGATGAAAATTATCTTATCATTATCTTATCTCACCCTCATGTCATCCCAGATGTGTATGAATTTCTTATGTAGAACACAAACAAATATTTTTAGAAGAATATCTCAGATCTGAATGTCATTTCAATTTAAGTGAATGGTGACCAGAACTCAGAAGGTCCAAAAAGTCCATAAAGGCAGAATAAAAGTCATCCATAAGCCTCCAGTGGTTAAATCCATGTATTCAGAAGCGATAAAATAGGTGTGGATGGGAAACAGGTCAATTTTTAAGTCCTTTTTTAAGATCAGCCTCATCAAAATGTTCATATTCTTCTTTTGTTTTTGATGATTCCCGTTCTTTGAGCATATCACCACCTACTGGTCAGGGAGAAGAATTGAGAGTAAAAAAGGAGTTATTGGCGTGTTTCTCACCCACACCTATAATGTAGCATCAGAAGACATGGATTTAACCACTAGAGTTTTATGGGTTACGTTTATGCTGCATTTATGTGCTTTTAGAGCTTCAAAGTTTTGGTTACCATTCACTTGCACTGTGAGGACAGAGCTGAAATGTTCTTCTGAAACCTTTATTTGTGTTCTTCAGAAGAAAGGATGGCATGAGGGTGAGTAAATGATGAGGAGAATTTTCCTTTTTGGGTGAACTATTCCTTTAAGAATGCATTTTCCAATTCCAGCCCAAGTGCTACATTTAATTTTTTGGCCCAAAGTGAATTATTTAACTTGGCTGATTTTTACTTTTTTTGCTGGAGAAAACATCTTGTGTGCAGAATTAGCAATGCAGGAAATTATCCTGCTCATAACACAATAACATATTTCAAGTTCTGTCATCTGCATGAGTATTCTATGTACATCACATGCTTATCTTTACAGGAAAATGTACAGTATATTATCTCCTGTTTTCCCTGCAGATATTTGTCCACATCATCTATTGTATGGTTTGATGTATGTCAAAATGTATATTGTATATACTATATAGTGTAGCTTCTCTTCAATGCATTTCCCTTCAGGGATCGATGTTGAATATCTATCACTCAATTTCTCTGTCACTCTGCAGTTGCTCTGCAGATCCAAGATAATTAGTGCTGCCAGTTAACTTTCATCAAAGTGGGAACACATCAGAGCCAATGTGACATTTATTTGGAAGAAGGGAGGAAGCAACATGCTGGTGGATTAAGAGGTTGCATCTTTGTTTGGTGCTGATCTTTTCATTTCATTATTGTTCCAGCATATTATCCATTTATTTCCCTTTTTATGTTTTCCTCCACATAACCCTATAAAATAGCTGTAATGTTAATATATGTTATGGTATCCTGGTAGATCTAAAAAAAAAAAAATATTATGTCACTCAATAAGTCAACCACAAGTTGAAATCATTAAAATCCCACAGTAACAATGGACAAGATGAACACAAGGTAGCACAATTTTTCACCCTTTTCTTTTTTTATTTTTATTTTGAGAGGCCTTGGCATTTCATTCCACTTGCAAATGTCATTTAAAATATTATAAGAAGTAAATTAAATTAAAATCGTATTAAAGCATTAAAATCACTTGCTCATCAGCTCTACTGAAATAACCTTACGATACCATAAAGACATCATTCGCTCACAATACTAAAACAATGATTATTGGGAAATGTAGTTCCGTATCCTTAGTATGATTTAGGCCACGGATCCACAGAACTGCCAAAAGAACTACACATCCCAGGGCAACATCTCTTCACAGGGGGCGTAGCCTGCATGTTCTATAATAATAAAAACAGTCCAGTAAAGGGAGCGCTGAGTTTGCTAAGAGACAATACATGAATGACGATCGCACTCTACTGTAAAAAAGAGAGAAGAACTGGAGCGTCAGACAAATGTCGTCATCACTACGCACAGGCTTTGGCTTTTATTCCAGCGGTAAATAAAAGCTGGCGATTGAAGGGAGGACAGGACAGACATCACGCGGCAGCACGAGCAGGCAGGAGTCAGTTTACACCCTATGGACATGAAATGAGAAATGTGACAGTTTGTTTCAGTTGACCCGGGTGGAGATATATATAAATAATGGACGTATGAAACCGTGCACTACGTCAACCCAACTGTGCTTTCGGTTTTAATTAAATGCAGAAGAATTATCCATTATAATTTGTTTTGACGGGACACACTAGAGATCTCGTCGAGGTAAGCGATCTTTGACTGTTAAAATAAAATATACAACTGTCTACTGTATTCACAGTCATGTTTTATGTAAACTACACAGCTGTTGTGCACTATTTACATTACAACCGTGCACTGACAGCCTTAACTTTTCCTTCAAGGTTGCCCGACATCTCTCACCCTCCTTCGCACAAATGCTGCCGTGTTTGCGTAGTATCCTGAGGTCGAGCGCGCTGCTGGGGCGCGTCCGCGGAAAGAGTCCGTGTGCTGCGCTGCTGCTGACGCGGGTGCACGCATGTGGTTTGGGGACGCACACACACAAGGAGCCCATGGAGCCCTTGAACTCGCCGCAGGGTGCGAGAGACTTCATCTACGGCCTACATCCCACTGAACGCACATGCCTGCTGCGAGAACTGCACAAATTTGAGTCTATGGCCATAGCTCAAGGTAAACAGACACATGATACCTCATAATAACCATTTATAGTTAATGCATGAAGGACATACTTTCAGGCTGAAAAAGCTATAGCAATCACATTGAATAGAATAGAATAGAATAGAATAGAATAGAATAGAACAAAGTGGATTACAGTCAAGTGGAGGAGAATAAAGTATAATACAATTAATTAAACTGGAATAGAATAAGATGAAATAGAATAAAGTGGGATAGAATATTAGAAAAGGAGGAATATATTACAGTGGAATACAGTCAAATAGAAAAGAATAGAAAAGGTTGAACATATTAAGTGGAATGCAACCGAATAATGAGAAATAGAATGAAGAGGAATACAACTGGATAAAATGTAATAGTATAGGTTAAAGTGGCATAGAATAAATAAAGTGGAATGCAATCAAATATAATAAGTTGGAACAGAATAAAATAGAATGAAATGGGAAAAAATGGAATAGACTGAAGTGAATTAGAATAAGGTCAAACAGAACAGAATACAGTGGAATGGAATGCAGCAATGAGAAACTGAATAAAGAGGAATGAAATTGAACAAAATGGAATAGTATAGAATAAGGTGGAATATAATAAAATAGAATGGAATAGAAAAAGGTGGCACATAATAGAATGAAGTAAAATATTGTCAAATAAAGTGGAATGGAAAAATATGGAATAGACAAAAGTGAATTAGAATAAAATAGAAAAAGGTGGAATAGAATAAAGGGGTTCAGTCAAATTAAAGTGAAATAGAATAGAATGCAATAGGGTTGAATGGGATACAGTAGATTATAATACAGTAGAATAGAATAAAGTAAATAAGAATAAAGAGGAGTAGAATAGAATAAAGTAAATACAAATAGAGAGATAATAGAATGAAGAGAAATAGAAAAGTAGAATAGGGTGAAATACAATATTATGGAATTAATACAGAGGAATAGAATACAATTGCATCTGCTCTGACTCTATTTAGTGGTACTTAAAATGTAGTAACATGGTAATAATAATTACTATTGAACATTTAACGGAGGTTGACCCCTTGAGAATGGTGTTGTGATTTTAATTATTTTTGTGAAAGAATTTGATGACACAAGCAGTTGTTTACTAATACACCAAACCTTTCTCATGCACTACACACTGTGAAATTAACCATCAATATGAACATGTCATTCCTATGAGCCCACAGTTTTTTGGGGCTATAAGAATGAGTGTTCCCGTAGCATGCCTATTCTAAAGCTATTTCCTCTTCTCAGTCCGAACATCCTCTCCGCAGAGCTCATGGACAGTTGAAGGTCTGCGTGGCTGATGTTTGCTGACTGCCACTTCAGGTGTCTTTAAGAGAAGGCATGGACAGTAATGTGTGGTTTTAAAAGGATAGTTCACCCAAAAATAAAAATTTAATAATTTGCTCATCCTCATGTTCTTCCAAACTCGAAGGAATTTCTATCTTCTGTGAAATACGTAAGGAGATGTTTAGCAGAATGTCCAAAACTGCTCTTTACCGTATTACAAAAGTAAATAGTGACAGAATTTTAATTTTTGGGTAACTTTTCCTTTAAGGGTAACAGGATACAATGATGCTTACATTTGTATATTCATTTTAATTATTATAAAATAATGCATGAGTGCTCTTTTTTAGAGAAATGACACATAATATGGAGTGATGAATTTTACATATGAAAAAGCAGGTAGTTGTAGATCTATGGATCTAAAATCTGGATCAATGTTTGAAGTGCATTATGTGAAGAGCCAGTAAAAAAAAAAAATGGCTCGCTTTAAATTGTTTATACTCTAAATTCTCTTTTTGATTTAATTTTAGGTTTTGAAATGTATTTCAAATTGCTTAAATGTTGTGTTTTTAAGTATAACCATTGAACATCTGTACTGTAGGAATATAAAAAAGGCCCCATTTATTTTCTCCTGTTGTTTGGTATTTGAATTTTCATTAAATTCTTGAAGAACGAGAATTAGTAGTAGTATTAGCAGTGTGTGGTAATCCAACTGAAAGTACAAATGACTCCCTCTTGAGATGGTGTGGCTTAACGATCTGGGCTAGTATCCCAAATGTTATGTGATCAGACCTCAGAAGGTGTGGCCAATGTGTTACTTGCATTGTGCCCCTGATCAAGACATTTGATCAAACCCAAGATGCTTTTGGGGGCTCTCCCTAAAGGAAAGTTACTTGGGATATGGAAGTATCTGCTAATTGAATAACAATTACTAGATTTTTACGTTCACTGTAAAACTCGAGACGTTGCCCATGCAAAACTCGCCTCTGCCATGTTGTGAATAATTAGACTTCTAGGAGGTTGCTAGGGTGTTCTGGGTGGTTGCAGTCAGAGACCATTTAGCTCAAGATGGACCGCTGGTATTAAAATGAATGGAAGAAATTGGAACACCCAACGGATATAGAAAAGGAAGTTCCGCCTTACAGGTAAAATAGCCAATCACCTTTTAAATAGAGACATCACTTGTTCAGTCAACTCGAAAACGACCATGCACATTAGGTGAACCAACCTGAAAAATTTCAATCAATTGTTGTCAGATTTTACTGATGTTCTTTGAGCGTAATCTTGACCAACCGTTTTGGAAATTTCACTCTTTCCCTATTCAAGTAGGTAGGAGCTGTATTTTTATGCTGCTTACTTACATAGAAAATAGCTGCTCAGCCTGCCCGAGGGCATTCTAAAGATGGCCGCCAAGTGGACTGACTTGTCTTGAAAGGGACTTTTGTTGCTAGGTGGTTTTTCACTGGCCTAATTCAAAACAGCTCACCCCTTAAGTGTCTATGAAATTCTGGTCTCTGGTGCTATGGCTCGGTTCTCTCCTGTAATTGAAGTATATGCATATTTTTTATCCGTTTTATCATCCTCCAGGGGACAAATGTAGGTCTGATCTCTTAAAAAAGTAATAGCACATCGCTCCTCATCAAACAGCTGGACTTGTAGCACAAATGGTTTGTTCAATATTGATAGTATGATATTATATTATTGATATTATTAAAATCCCTGATATTATTGTTTTGAGGACTGTTATTAAAGGGAATGTGTTTGGCTAATGTAATTGTGATAAAATGTATCTGCACATTTTGGCTAATAGGACATACCCAAACATAACCCTAACCCTAAAATGACAAATTGGAAAAATGAAATGACAGCTCTAATAATCACAACAATCTTTGTGTAACAATAATCATATTTTTATTCAGCAACATATTGTCCACCTATTGGTGTGGCGTAGAAATTAGTAGGGATGTGCACAAGTAATCCATTAATTGAGGACTTGTTCATCTTTAAATATTTGACTAGTTAAAACACTACTTGAATATTTCAATTACATTTTCTTTTGTGCCTTGGCCTGCCGTGGGCTACAATGAAACTGCTTTACTCACCTAAACCTTGCGTTACAATTCAATGCATTAGTTGGCGCTGTGGATTGTACATGACATTGCTAAAGGAATAGTTCACCCACAAAGGAAATTTTGTCGTTCTGCCATAGATTAAACATAACCTGTATTTAATGTATCCTGGGTTGCATTTCATTTTATGTTGCTTATTTTTGTTCATGGTTTTCCAGTACAAGGACATGCATCAAGTGTCAACGTTTTTGTTGTCAACAACAAAATCTACAGGAAGTTATCTCGCCCCCTTTTAAAAATTGTAGAGAATATTTACTTATATGAGTCCATTATCCCGTTTGTTACCTAATATTAAATATTTGTACACATATTACACAGAAGGAAAGGCTCCTCATTACCATGGTTAGGTCAGTGAGCCAGTCTTAAATAATAGTAATAATAATAATAAATTAATGTATTTATGAAAAATAAATACTAGCTGAAACACATCTTGAAACTTTAACTACAGCTGCCTCTGTTAATATAAAATGAGGTCTAATAGATTCTACTTTTAGATTATTTCATATGAAACTGAAACATTTTGTCAAAATATAACAGTTACTTTTACTCATGTAAAATCCTGAAACAAATTTTTAAAAGTGATGGTGTGTAATATATATTTTTTTTTGGCGCATAGCACAGTGTTGCGCTTTTCCTCCTCAGTGCTGTTTGGCATGTCAGGGCTGCTACTGTTTGAGAGGTTTGAATTGACAATCTCTGTAACACTTTAAACTAGAAAAGTCTCGCTAGAATTGAAATTGGTCACAGTTTTGATGTCTGGGCTCCGTAATATCGAGGGATGCCCAGTTGTTGAACACGCGCGCCAGAGAGAAGAGCAGATCATTAGCGCGAGCGTTACACTCGCAAAAGTCTTTAGCTGTTTGCGAGATTATCATTAAATCTGCCTCGGCAGTCCTAAATAGTCGATCACTAGGGCAGCTGCCGAAATATCTTCAATGGGAGAAGTTACCATGGCATTGTTATTTCCCTGCTGTCCGCGAGCGACCCAGTCCGAATAGACCAGTTGAGAAACACACTCACACACTCATGTCAGACCCCCTTGCCTCACTTCTCTCTGACATCTGCTGCATGTGTGTGTGTGGCGCAAGTTGGCGAGTCTAACAGACAGTCGAGAAGGAAAGGTGATGCGCACGCACGTGTGAGAATCTCCGTCCGGTTGCATTTTTTTTCTCAATACCGTAGATAAGCAAATGTACATGGTATGATTACCGGCAGTTTTCAAACCGTGGTATACCGTGAAACCGGTATACCGCTGCAACCCTATTGTGTTGTTAAATGAAGTTTTTCAGTGCCAGGAAATGTGTAAATGCTGTAGCACTGGTAATGTCAATTATCACACAGCCAGTCATGAAAAGACTTTAGGGAATCATTAAGCTGAAATCAGTCTTAGTGGATTACACTTCATTATAATAAAGTGGCATTCACATTTAATTCACATCACATATGATGGAGTACAATAATATGCCATTTATTTTCCATCAAGTCATTTTCTGTAGATATTAACAAGCCTATTTTTATTATATTGCCAGTTATTTCATATTTTAATAACTTAGTGTATTTCTTAGGCCAGCAATGGATTGCTTTAGTTTCAGAAACAAGACATCATCATAATTGTCATACCATGCTATATATATGTGCAGTATGGTTGTATTGACATTCAGGCTGTCGGTTGATAGTAAGTTGCCAGTGTGTTGTTCAGAGAAATATAATTTATGACAGTCCAGTGTGAGATTAATAAAGTGTAGTGCTGATGTATATTGATTGTGAGAGATCAAGAGTTCAAAAGTCTGATTGCTTGGGGGAAGAAGCTGTGTTGCCACACAGTCATGTGTGTACAGGGAATACAGGAGTGGGCTGAGAACACAGCCCTGCGGGGCTCCAGCGTTGAGGGTCAGTGATGAGATGTTGCTGCCCATTCTAACCACCTGGCGTCTGCCTGACAGGAAGTCCAGGATCCAACTGCACAGCGAGCTGTTTAAGCCAAGAGCCCAGAGTTTCAAATCAAGCTTGGAGGGCACTCTGGTGTTGAATGCTGAGCTGTAGTCTACAAACAGCATTCTCACATATGTGTTCCTTTTTTCCAAGTGGGAAAGAGTAGTGGATGTGGGAAGGCAGAAATCATGATAACACTTAAATGAAATAAGTCTCCGCTGCAGGGTTCAGGCCAGGCTGTGAGCCTTGTTATATATGCTGCTCATTTATTAAACTGCAACGTTTTTAATGGAAGAAATGATGAGATAAAATTACAATATTTAATTAATCAGATAATAAAGCAGATTAATTAAAAAGTTATTACAATCCTGAGAGATTTTTGATTAGCTGTGAAATATTTATTACCATTGGTTGATATGTTTAGTTTACTTATGGATATATCTTACATTTTAAATGATAGAGGTGAAGTGTCATTTCTGTCCCAAACAGCATCAAATAGAATTGCAAAATATGGCACTCCCCCATCTGCCATTGGTAAAAAAAATACAGATAGTCCCATCCCACACTCACGCCATTGGTTGAGCCAATGTAGTTTTGTTCAACCCAGTCGGGCTGCTCAAATAAACAGATTGCAAATGATGTGGTTATCTTATGATTCGGTTCGATATACGAAATGAGGTTCACGATTCGATATGATCTTCATTCGATTTAATAACACTCATTTTCAAGCAAAGAGGCACTGAGTTTGAAGGTAGACCATAAAATACATCCACAGGTACACCACCAATTCAGTACACCTCCAATCAGAAGCTAATTGCCTAAAGGCTTGACTTTATTTTCTGGTATTTTCCAAGTGTATTTCACCTTAGTGTATGTAAACTTTTGACCCACTGGAATTGTGATATAGTCAATTAAATGTGAAACAATCTCTCTGTAAACAATTGTTGACAAAATTGCTTGTGTCATGCACAATGTAATGTTGTCACGATCCCTTGTTGTCCGGCCCGTGTTTTCACCACGCCTGTCACTGTGAGCGAGCCCGCGCCCACGTCAGCCACGGTGAGCGACCCAGCGCCTGTAGCCTCGACCATCCCTGAGCCAGCGCCTGTAGCCTCGACCGTCCCTGAGCCAGCGCCTGTAGCCTCGACCGTCCCTGAGCCAGCGCCTGTAGCTTCGACCGTCCCCGAGCCAGCGCCAGTAGCCTCAGCCATCCAAGAACCAGCGCCAGTAGCCTCGACCGTCCAAGAACCAGCGCCAGTAGCCTCGACCGTCCAAGAGCCAGCGCCAGTAGCCATGACAGTACAAGAGCCAGCGCCAGTAGCCATGACCGTCCAAGAGCCAGCGCCAGTAGCCATGACCGTCCAAGGGCCAGTGCCAGTAGCCATGACGTCCAAGAGCCAGCGCCTCCCGAGCCTTCCAGGGCTCCGCCTCTCAAGTCTCTCGAGCCTCCCAGGGCTCCGCCCCTCAAGTCCTCCTTGGCTCCGCCAGCTCCCCCAGTGGCCACTCCTCCTCCCAGGCCCCCTGAACCGGCCCTTGCCCTATGTCCATCTCCTAGGCTACCTAAACCTGTCCCTGTCCTGTGGCCACCTCCCAGACCTCCTGAACCGGTCTTTGCCTTGTGGCCACCTCCCTGGCCACCTAAACCTGTCCCTACCCAGTGGACGCCCCCCAGGCCACCTGACCCTGGCCCCGTCTCACACCCCATAGACTGCTTGCCTGCCTCCTCGGCCTCCCTCTACCTGTTTGCCCTTTGTGTCCCCGTGGACCGTCTCATTGCCCTTTGTGCCCCCGTGGACCGTCTCATTGCCCTTTGTGCCCCCGTGGACTGTCTCGGTGCCCCTTGTGCCCCCCTTTGGACTGTCTGTTGTTACCCTGTTCCAGCCCCTCACTCCTTGGACATTTTCTGTTGTTTCTGTTGTTGTTATTGGTGTTAGGACCGTCTGGAATCCGGTCCTTTTGAGGGGGGGCTATGTCACGATCCCTTGTTGTCCGCCCGTGTTTTCTGTTTCACTCAGCACGTCACACTCCATGTCACGTTTCCTGGTTGTCCGGCCCATGTTTTCACCAGTCCTTGTCTAAGAAAACTACACTTCCCATCTTTCCTTGCCCTCACCACCTGCCAGCACTCACTCATTGTTTTCACCTGTTTATCGTTTAGTTCCATCACCTCGTGTATTTAAACCCTGTTTGTTTTCCTTTCCCTTGTCGATCGTTGTATGTTATGTTTCATGTTTTCCAATGTTTTATGCCTGCTCTTGTTCCCATGTTTGTTCGTTCGAGGATAGCCTTGCCCTTCGTGGATGTTTCGTGTTTGTGTGTTAATTTCATTTTCCCATTGTGGACCTTTTATTTGTTCCAGTGTTAGTGTTCTTTTCACCCATGTGTTAGTTGGTGTTTGAGTTTCTTTTCCCATCGTGGACCTTTTATTTTGTTCCAGTGTTTTGTGTTCCTTCTATTATTATTTAATAAAACCGCAATTGGATCCAAACCACCCGTCTGCCTTCTCCTGCATTCCACACGTTCATAACAAATGTACACAAAAGTAGATGTCCAAACGACTTGCCAAAACTATAGTTTGCTAATATTATATCTGTGGAGTGGTTAAAAAATAGTTTTAATGACTTCATCCTAAGTGTATATAAATTCTGAGTTCAACTGTATATATAATACGAGCTGTCAATGTTTGAAGTAATGTGTACAATTTACAAAACAACATTGAGTTAAATATTTTTGGACCGTACAATGGTACTGTCACTTTAAGAGTTCAATGAGCATGTCACAGACTCACGCAGTGTCCCGATTCATTTATTAACAAGAGAGAAGTATTCTCAGAAGGGGTAAAATAATGTGATTAAAAGATGATGATATTTGATGGGTCATTTTTATTTATGATCACATGGACGGAAAACAATGCTGCAAATTGTCCACATTACAGACAGACACATTTAGATGACTGAGGTCAAAGGTTGAGGAAGGATCAAGGAATTCATGTTCTTCGGCTTTCCCTGCCTCTTTCAACCACACAAACCCATGTATATTAGCTTTCCCACTTGTTAGTTTTGCTCTCAGCTCAATAAACAGATGCAGAGCAGATGAGAGGAATCCCAGAGACAGTTTATAATAATGTGTCTCTCCATCAGACAGTCCTCTAGGGTACCTGCACACTGACTGCATGTGTTTAAGGGGGAATTCACTCAGTCCCTTCTTCTTTCAGTCCCTTCAAGCGTGTTAGTGTGTTTGTGTGTGCGTCCACTTTTTGTGGCACATCTCTCATCCTGGAATCGCTTTGAGGATGAAGGCAAACATTATTATTTTCTCCTTTTGTTTTCTCTTCCTATTAATTGGTGTCTTGGAAATATGAGGACATTTATACCTGTGAAAAGTACTGGGCCTCGTTTCCCAAAAGCAGCGTAAGCCTAAGTAGAACATAGAATCCATCTTATGATTCATCTTAGATTTGCAGCCCATTTCCCAAAAGCATCGTAACTTAAGTAGTACTTGAAAATGGTCATAGACTTACGAGTGCTCTGGAGTACTCCTACAGAGCAAAGAGCATCGTAAGCACATAGACGTATCGACACCTGCAGGACAATCACAAAATTACACCTGATACAATTTAAACACCTATAGCTACACTTTATGCTAAAACTTTAATAGCATGTTTTATTTTGTACTGTTATTTATAACTGTATAAATTGAAATCAGAGAGAGAGATGAAAAAAGTAAACAACTGCATGTAAATCATCAGTATATTGGCTCACCATTCTTGTCTTCGCTTCCTATCTGCCACCCAAAGGCGCTCTCGACAGCACTACGAGTTGTGTTGCACCGCACATGCAGATCTCCGCTTTGTCGGTGAATGTCCCAAAAGCACATCTTCTAAACGTCTCCTTATTTTGCACTGCGTGATAATATAGTGAACCTCGTAATATTCAATGAATGCTTGTAATTAGCAGGAGCATACAAAGGGCCTCTGCTGTCTTCACTAATCCTGGAAGCTTTCATATCGAGATAAATTTGTGAAAATAAAATATTACACATGCACACCTGATTATGGAAGCAGATTGTGTAAAAGAAATAGATTTTTATGCACAAAATTATTGTAAAAATATACTTAAATATGTAGTTAATTAGGTTGAATATTTCAAAAAATATTTTTAAACAAATATTAGCAAAGTAAATTACAAATTATTGTAAAGTTACGCACAAATATATTGAAGTTACAATGACGGGCAGCTCTGTACGGTCACATCTCAGCACTGTCACACGGTCAGCGATTCTCTTAAGTAGCACTTAAAATGCTTCCTCGCTCGTTCATGTTAAGTGCAGTTAGTTCTGCTTGTACACTGCTGAGATGTTGGCTTTGCCCAGAGGAGGAGATCTCAAAAGGAGTGGAAGTTGTTCAGAGCTTCGAAAATACTAGGAGAGCTTTAGTAGTGTTTACTAAGGCATTATTATTACCGTACTGTTGCTCATACTTATTATTAGGGTTTTTTCAATACACCTATCTCTTAGTATCAATCTTACCTGCCACACACTGTTTTTGTTATGGGACATGAATGATATCTCAAATCATGTGGTGGCAATCAGACTTACAATTTTCAATTTCTAGCACAGAGTGATCTCACAGTAGGTTGAAAGTTCTTCAGCTGAAATCGATCTGCGCTTACCAAAATGTAAACTACTGCCCCCAGTGGCGAGGCCGGAAGTGCTGTTAAACTTATGGGCACATGTAAGCTCCAGTATCCTGGTGAAATGTCCACAGAATGGGGCTCAAAGGGAGTTGTATTGTTAGTTGTAAATTATGTAATACAGTAAATAGGAATGAATGCTTTTTTCACTTATCCCCCAACCCTAAACTAACCATTAGTGAAATAAAAAAGTATTTTAGCGTGAAGATGCAAACTCCAAATCGCATTCAACATTGATGATATGAATGCAATTACTTCCTGGTTTCCATGAGACCAGAACCTTGCCTTGCATATTTCCCCTCAAAATGTAATTTTTGATTTAATTTGTTTAAATTTTTAAGTTTTAGCTCAATAAAAAGTAGGACAACAACTTGCTGTGATTAAAAACAGTCGTGAGCAAGGCTCTTTTTTTATGTACATTTTACTTTTCCGTTTAATGTATAGTTACTTTCAACATTGGATTGCTAATTTTAGATTATCTATTTCATGGGTCACATTTCTATTTTGTTTTTATATATTTTTGTTTTTCATTTACTTTGGATAATTTTTTTTAAATGTAATGTAAATCAATCATTTTCATTGTATAGTTTAATAAGACAAAGTTTAGTTTTAGTTTGGCTTTAGTTAGTATACGATAATAATTGTTGTAGTGTGTCTTCAGTGCATTAGCTAATTTAGTTATATTTAATATTGTCATGCTTCAATCCATATTAGTTTTTTAAATATTTTAGTAGAAAATTTTAAATGTGTTATTAGAACTAAATTTTGAGAGCTAGTCAATGTATAGACTGGCCAGTGGCTATTATGGAGGATATGTGAACCATTATAGCTGTATTGTAGGTATGTTTTTAATGATCAGCACTATTTCTCTGCTTATTATGACTTTACGCTTTGTGGAGTTCAGTGCATTGGATGACAGCTGGGCCATATAGAAACCTTGCCATTAGTTGTTTTATGTGCTTATCCGTACAGCTCTTTAGGGTTCAATTCTCTATCGATTTTCTCCATTTCAGGCTCAGAGTGTAAAAGGCTCCAGTGTTAGCCTTTTCTTTGGATGGATGCTCATTTATATAGAGATTTAACTGGACATAGAATTAGATGTGGACTCTTTGGGGTTTTTATTAATATAAGAATAGTAATATGGTATTGTAATGAGATTTATAATGAGAATTTGTGGTTTGATTTCTTGCAATTTAAGTTTGAAGATGGTGTGTGTGAGTTCTGTGCCACTAGTGTCACCAGACAGCACTGTAAAAGATAAAAGATAAAAAGAAAATGCTGTTTTCAAATGGTCAGAAGTTAACAGATTAGTCCTGCCTCAAATTCACACTATCGGTTTAGCCAAAGTCACTGTGTCAGGTTGATTGTGAAGCTAAAAAAAAAAAAAGGAATGGGTTGAAAGCACTACATTGTTTACGATGGGGAAACATTGTAGTTGACTGCATATTAAAAGGTGAAAAGAACATGCTTTTTAACATTAAACAATTACACATTTAAAAGTAAAGAGGATACCCAGAAAACCAAAAAAAACTATAAAAGGTATAAATAGCAATTCAGTGTTTTAGGCCATGATTTATTATGCCAATTTCCCTAAAGGAACAATGACAAAAACAATGAAAAAACTCATCAAGCCTTTGAGGAACATCTAAGCAAAAAATTAGCTCAGCAGTAATGGTCATTACAGAGCTATGGTGTTTGGATTGATGCACTGATCAAACTGCCAGCTAAGAAAATTAGATAATCAGGCAATTTGAATACAGATTTGTTTGTTGTGTTTACACCAGGTTGTGAATAAACTGCCATGAAATGTAAATATAGAGGAAAGGTAAGCATGAATAATCAACGACACTGCCTATGGTTACATGCACAGACTTTTTGCCCACCTGAATAAATTCAATCCAATCGCAGATTCCAAATGGGCTTTTTATGTGCACCCTTTCTGTTATAAAATGACAAATATTTAACTAGGGTTGAAGATCTATCCTCTCAAAAGGTTTTAAAGGCACTTAGAAAGTCAGCAGGTCACATCTAGATTGTATCCATTTAGGCTTTCTGGGTTTTTTCTGAAGACTGACTAGCAAAGTTATAAAGGCTGAAATAGCAAGTTTTGCATGCCATGCAGAGCAAAGTAAAAAAAAACAGAAAGGTTTAATTTCCTAATGGCCAATTCCTAATACCAAAGTAGAGGAGGAATAAAGGAATGCTGGGAGGAATGATTATGTGAAGCTCAAGACATTAGTGTGTCTGTTCTCTTTGGGTTCTTAGAGGGCAACTGTGTTTAATTTAATCAATAGAAAATGCTGCAAATTTTAGTGTGGAAGACTATTATGCCATACATAGTACAGCTGTATATGAAAAGACAGACACTCTCATTCCTGACTCTCATAGAGTTATTATCTCTAAACAGTTGTTGATTTGTTTGTTGACAGATTTCAGTTTCATAGAAAAATAACAGATGGAGTTTTATATATGCATATGGGAGTGAATCACACATTTTTCTGACTCTTGGCAGATTTATAAGCTGTAAACTGTAATGCCTCTCCTATGATTTTGGCAGATCCTTGAAAGTCACATCATTTTAGTATCACTTGTTTTTTTATTCAGTTTTCTCGAGTTTACGGTAACATTTTGTTCTTTCATTATTTAAAAGCAGAAGCAGTGTAACGAACGATAGTGAGACAAACAGACCCAAGAGCAGAGGAAACGTTCAAAGGATTTATTAAGAATAATAATGTACAGTTATTGGGTTGAGGAATGTAGAAAATCCCGACACTGGCTGCAGCAGTGGAAAGCGATCTCCAATAGTGGGCACATCATAGTTGCGCAAGAGGCAATCTGAGAAGAGTGTGTTTGTAGGATGAGTGTGTGCATTGTGGAAGTCAGGAACAGATTCGTAGAATCATCCATTGAAGTTAGTGAGATGCAAAACAACGCCCAGCAGAGATGAGCAAACCTAATTCCTGAGACGAGGTATCCTGATGGGTGTATGGTCGTGTGTCTGTCTGTGGGAGAGAGGGAGTGGTGTGGTGTGGCTCGTCAAGTTGGTTGACATGATTTCTAACTGCTATTTCTCATTACAGTGATAGTGGAGAGATGCCTTAAAACAGCCAAACACATCTCAAGGAGTGATGTGGCGTAGTGGGCTAAAGCACATAACTGTTAATCAGAAGGTTGCTGGCTCGATCTCCACAGCCACCACCATTGTGTCCTTGAGCAAGGCACTTAACTCCAGGGTGCTCTGGGGGGATTGTCCCTGTAATAAGTGCACTGTAAGTCGCTTTGGATAAAAGCGTCTGCCAAATGTGTAAATGTAGAACGACACCAGAGTGCAATGGTTGGTGCACCTTATTGTGTGTCTTATTATTAGGATTGTTGTGAAGCTGAAGTATTTCAAAAGTTACTGAGAGTTCAAATAAGAAAAGCCTGAGAAAACTGCACTCAAACGAACTGAAGGCAGAGAATAAAAGCTACCTGAAGCGTGTCACTGCTCCCCGTCAACTCCTTTTCCATACCTGAACCTGAAGATCCATTACAGCAGCGGTTGGAGGAGCCCGGCTGAGGTTTCACGGGACGTCTTATTAGTCACACAAATGGGGCAAGTGGCTACAATTCGACCTGTGTCCTGCACTAATGATGGCCACCAGAATTGCTGTCTAATGAGTGTCTGAGTGCGAGTCACTCTTGGATGACAAGTGGTGTTGGATGACTGACCCCACTGTAGGACGTGCGTCCAGGCAGATTGCAGAAAAAATAACCGGCCCACTGGGCATGTGGAGGGATGAAGTGTTTCATAGCGCCACAAGGACTTTAGCCTCCACCTCCCAGTATACCATGCCCACCACGCGAGTGGCGAGTAGAATGGTATGCGGTGGAGGTCTCAACCTAAAAGCATTGAGATAGGGAGTCATGCTTGACGGTTTTAGAGCCTGGGCAATAAGACCGCACAAAGTTGAAACATGTGAAAATAGTGCCCAGCAAGCCTATCTAGAGTTGAGTATACAAATATACTTCTTATGATCTGTCCAGACCACGAAAGGTACCCCCGAACCCCCTAACCATTGACACTTCTCGACCAAGGCCAGCCAGACAGACAATAATTCTTGGTTGCCATTTTCGTAATTCCATTTAGCTGGTGTTAATTGGTGCGAAAAAAGCACAGATGCATATTTCCATCTGTAAACAGCTTGGAGCTTGCATCCACCTCCACCACAAACTGACATCAAGGATCGGGAGTAACGAGCTTGGTGCGAAATTCAATCGCATAATTTGATACTCCTTGAAAAAGTTCAGATAAAACCATCCCTGCCTCCCGACCTTGATCCGAGCAACATTACAAACTTTGATTTGAAGCAGAACTTGTTTGAAAATTAGAAAAATTACAAAGGTACAAGACTGTGTACTTAAAGTCTTTAATGAAGGAATGAACTACTTGAAGCATTGCAAATGATTTAATAAAAATAAAAAACTATGTAAAATAGGTTGCGTCATGTGCAGTGTGTCACATGAGTGGGTGGTCGCTGCAGAGCTCTTTTGCTGTGTTTTTATGCTGCATGGCTGTGGATTTTCCCCCTCAGGATCATGGGTAATGTAGTTATTCACTAGGAATACAGCTACCACACTTAATTCTTAACAGTTGTATTAACAAAGACTGATGGCTTCAGTAAAAATGTATGCCATTGATTAACAACCTCAGGGCTCACAGTAGCTCTGCCTTTAAAGGTCCAAAAGTTATTATTAAAAATCAATTACCATTTGGGAAAAAATATATCAGCTTTTTACGTAAGGAACCACACTGTTGCACTCTGTAGTGATGCTAGTGAATTCTGCAGCAGGAATAAATAAAATAGGCCCTATGCATGCTCACTTTTGTTGCATGATTTAAAGTTTACTACAGTAAATTTAAATCCAGACAACACATCTCCACCTTTTGTGTTTAATCTGGCAGGATCTCTGCTGTGCTGAGAACCCAGTTTTCACAGGAGCCTGTTTTAGAAAGCTCAAGTCATATCAAACGTATCTTTGTACTGTGGCTGTCTCTAGAAAACTGCTGTAAACAGTGCAGTGCCTCTCGCAGGCTGCTCCCTTCAAAACACTGCCAATGCTGCTGATACAATAATGCTGAAATATCCTCAAGACAGACTCTGAAGAGCAAAGTGATGGTGTAAGCACCGGTGGCTTCTTTCAGAATAAGCTCTTTACTTTGACTGATCAATAATGTATTAGAGAAGCCTCCAATATTTGTGCAGTAGGGGAGACGTTTAAATGGTATATAATTACAACACTTAGCACCCTACATTCTACATTAGACATTTTAATAGTCATTTTGTGAGAACATCTGTGAGATGATACCAGACATGCTTTGGGAAGAGCCTGTGCCAGAATGTTTTGTGTTAGAGCATCTAAAATGTATAATTGTGTCCTGCAGTATATACATTTTATGCTTCATCTAAAAAGAATTTAGACAAATAATCTTAAACTTGATTTATAATTATTCATGCTGTTTTTATAAAATAATATGAATTGAAAAATGAATAATTAAAAGGTGACTAAAATGGTGAAGTGTGTGTCTGTGTGTTCGAGGAAAAACTCAGCTTAATGTAGCCTACAGTTTGCTGTAATGACCTGCTGACTGTATATTATTCTGCTTATTACACTGCTAATTACCAAATGATTAAACAAATGGTAACACTGTACAGTGTGTTACACATTTTACATGCTACTAATTTTAATTACTATAGAAATAACAAATACAATATGTAAGTACAAGTGGCTTTATGAAAGAAGTACACAGTCATTACATGTACTGTTGTTCATTTTTATTACTCACTAATTATCTAAATACACAGTAACATGAACACTAAAATAAAATGTGACCAAATATATTGATTTGGAATTAAATTATATTATTAACTGAGAAAAAAAGAGACTGCTGAGTGATGCAAGAGAGATGAAACTAGAACAGACATGACTGTTGCACTGTTATTATATAGCTTATTTTTGATGACTTTTTAATGCTTAATAAATTGTATGATCAGTATGTTGTCAGTTCGCGAAGTTGTTTTGTTGTCTTTGCTAAAATATAAAACATTTTCAACAGATTTTTATGTGCATGGAAGGCGTTTATATATATATATATATATATATATATATATATATATATATATATATATATATATATATATATATATATATATATATATATTCCCTCCATCAGGGAGCATTTGCGTCCATTGAGGCAGAGCTGCCTAGACTTTGGAAGCTGCAGGGGGACGCCCTCGGCGAGCAGAAACACGGCATGATGTGGGAAATGGCCTCCATCTGTTTCTTCACCACAGAAAACTGCTTGGCGTAGTTGTCGACAATGTTGCTGAAAAGGCCGAGCTGC
Organism: Xyrauchen texanus; assembly: GCF_025860055.1. Taxonomy (NCBI): domain Eukaryota; kingdom Metazoa; phylum Chordata; class Actinopteri; order Cypriniformes; family Catostomidae; genus Xyrauchen; species Xyrauchen texanus. The sequence continues at coordinate 12,743,380 of NC_068292.1, read as the reverse complement.
GAGACAGGGGTGTTGAGAAAGCGGGCTTTGTCTACCTCTCGCATCTCGACCAGGTTCAGCCACAGGTGACGTTACTGGACCACGAGGGTGGCCATCGCCTGCCCGAGTGTCCGCGTTGTGACCTCCGTGGCCCGGAGGGCGAGGTCTGTTGCAGAGCGCAGTTCCTGCAACACGTTGGGGTCAGGACTACCCAAGTGCAGATCTTTGGAGGGCAGTGAAAGGACCTCTTCAGCTCGTCATGCACCTCCAGGAAGAAAGGGACCCGGTGTGGGCGTGGCTGTTAGTGGCGTCCAGACACGAGGAACCAATCATCTATCCGTGAGGGCTCGGGGAGGATGGAGGGATCCAGTCCAACCCCACCGCGACCTGGGCAAGCATGTCGGCCATCTGGGCGTCATGCCGACCTAAAGGTGGCAGTCCAGTCGAGTCTTCTGCGTTAGTTGCCGGGACAATCTCCGATGCAGCAGCGAATTCATCATCCAGCTCAGCGGGTCCGAGGGAGTAATCAGACAGGCCGTGAGGCGAGCCCCTCTCACCACGGGCCTGGACGGAAGTCAACAAGCGTTCCGGGGGATGGGTGGTTTGTGGGGATCTACCTGGCTAAACCGAGCCCTCTGCCATCCCCAAATCGCCTCCATCGTCCGCCGGGTCATCCTCAATCCTGTGGAAAGAAGGAGCGATGCGGGGGGCAGCTGGAGTGACATTCCTTTTATGTTAATTACAAATGTATTATTTGTATGTGATAAGTTATTTTATAAAAATTTTAGGTTGCCTTTTTAAGAACTGGCTCATTTACAGTAATTTTTCTGCTGATTAATAAGCGCTGTCGTTTGTCAAAATTTAATAAAAGTGCTTATGTAAAGATCCTCACAACATAATACAAAACACAACCTTAGTCTTATTTTTGTAATATAAAATGCTGTACAACAGAGCATCACATTATAAATTAAAACATTCTATTATAATTTTCTATTCAGTACAACAGCACTCTTAACGGTGAGATATACAGTAGGTTAAACATAATAATAATAATAATAATAATAATAATAGAATACATTATACTAAGCACTAGTATTATATTTCTGTTGCAATTTCTAAAATTTTAAGTGTCAAGCTTTTATTTTGAAACCAACTTTTATTTTGAAACAAACTTTTATTTTGACGTGAAGGCTTTTCCGGTTCTTTGATTGTGATGGTCATTTCCACACTTTAAGACAATGGTTATATTGTGATTGTTAAAGTGCTTAATGCTGTGATTTCATTTTATAAATATATTGTCTGCAGATGCTGCTCACTTCACAGTGTATGTGCACTCTCTTTTGTCATCTTCTGCAATAAGCACAATGTGTGATGCTCATAAAATTGGGTTGTTTTCAGTTAATGAGCAGCTTCACCCATTCACTTTGCAGTGCACAGTACATGTAGACTGTATATATATTTTATTAAATTGCATGCATTTGCAGTTAAATAATCACATTAACCATCACAATTTTAATTTGATTAATTGTGCAAGGTCTTAGTTTTAGTGTAAAACGAGTAACCGAACACATGCTTAAATAATTGTGTGAGCATTTGTATGCAGTCATCTGTATACCAGACAGCACATTGGGACTGGGAAGTTGGTGCTCGAGACTAACGATACTGTAGAAACACTGGTATAGTTACCTTTTTTTAAATTTTAGTATGAACTTGGTACCGAAGTATCGGTACTTTTAACAACACTACCCAAGAACATGTCTACTGTTGACTCCAGTACATTTTTGATCAGTTTTTTTTATTATTCTTCAGTAATTTTAAACAGAAACACAATCAGTGACCTTATTTGCCTTCCATGACAATCGTTTTACCAACAGAAAAAACATTGCATATCTGTGCATTTTAAAGGAATAGCTCACCCAAAAATAAACATTCTGTTTACTCACTGAAATGTATTTTCTCATGTTCCAAACCTGTATGGCTTTCATTCTTCCACGAAACACAAAAGCAGATAAGGTAGTGTTAGAAATAATTTTCATATAGAATGTTTGAGCTGTTCATTTTCAGACAACAAAAAATATACAATGACCAGCATTATACTCCTGCATTATATTCCAAGTCTTCTGAAGCCATACAATAGCTTTGTGTGAGGAACAGAACGAAATTTAATTAAAAATTCACTACTAATCTTTCCCTCTGCCGTAGATCTCAAAACACATTTGTGCTTTTGCGTATTCAAGCTTGCCTTGCCATTTGGTTATGAGATACACAAGAACAAGTGCATTGTCACTTCTTCATGTGTCAAGTTGCTCAAACTTAAATGTGGGTCTGTTTCTTACAAAAAGCTATCACACTAAGTCATGTGGACCCTGCTTTTAAAGTGCTTTTCTTGATTGGAAAAGAGTTTTGTGAACATTCTCCAAAATATTTCCTTTTGTGTTGCTTAGAAGAAATAAAGCCAGGAAAGTCAGGTTTAGGAACAGCATAAGGTTGAGTAAATGATGACAGAGTTAAAAAAATTGAAGTGAAAAATACCTTTGTCATAAAGCTTTCTGAGATTGATGCCTGGTTCAGGATGCAGCCATATTTGGACTCTTGTGGATGTCTTGTTGTGCTGCATGTCATTATATAGGCCTTTCTGATATCACAGCAATCAAATCCATATTCCCTGATGTCACGTGCCATCCTCCCTGCTCAGGAATGACCCTGAGGTCCTTTCATTTCTCCTTGCTGACACACAGTTTGTCTTCTCTTACAGAGCAACTAGAGATGGCACCCCCGACAACAGCACAGCTGAGATATGGTAAGTTAATGTGTGTCAGTGTTTCCTACAGAATTATTTAGTTTTTTCAGAAAAAAATAGTTTGTTGGCAAATCAACATGTCTACTTTTCTATAAATTGCTATTCACAGACAGGCTTCAGTCAGAATAGTTAACTTTTTTCAAGTGAAAAATTAGCACTTGTAAAGATGTGTGTGTGAAAAATTAAAGAGCTAATTATTAAATAGTGTTTCTACTGTTTTATCACTGAACACCTGCATATTTTCCTGCACACATCTTCTTGCTTCTGCTTATGCTTCTGTGCAACAGGACGTCTGTCTCTGATGGAAAGAACGTGGAATTGTTGCCGTAGTTACCTGCCTGTTTCTTAAAGACCACTCAGAGTGAAGGGGCTACACACACAGCAACAGCCCCTTATAGTTACTCTAATAGAGGCTTAAAATAGATCCAGACCACACTGAACTTACCTCCACAGATCTGAGGTTTATTGGCAAGTCATGCGGTCGATATGTGTGTGGTTTGGAAGACTTCCTATATGTTATCAGCGGAGAAGTCACTGTTTTGTGTTCATTATTTTATGAAATAAACAGGCACTTTTTTTTCTTTTTCAGTGTCATGACCAGACCTGTCACAAAACAAACCGACTTTACATGAAGCTCTAAATGAAAAACAGGACGATTTTGTTCATTTAAGTCCTGTCAATCACATTGCAAGGCCTCACTCCTGTGAGGGTTCTTCCAGTACCTCTCCACTATCCCATATCATACTTCTATTCAGTGGAATTTTTTTTTCTCTCCTTTTCTCCCCAATTTGGAATGCCCAACTCCCACTATTCTCTAAGTCCTTGTGGTAGCGTAGTGTCTCACCTCAATCCAGGTGGCGGAGGATGAATCTCAGTTGCCTCCGTGTCAATTTTTAAGCAGCAGATGCTCTGTACACAAGCTTCTAGCTAAAAGCTCATTTGCAGCACCTGTCCCTGATTAGGCTTTTAGTTCAAAACAAGAATAAAAAAAATGAAGAAATAAAAATAAATGCAAAGCAAAATAGGGGTTAAAGAGTATGTAATAGAAAATAAAGAGACTGTGTACAACCATCAATGTTCGCAAACATGATTTGTTTTTCCAAGACATTTTTACAGTTCAATTGGACACTTTCAACAATGTTTGTCTTTTGATTTCTATTGGTAGATTATTCCATAACTGTATGCCTATTACTGAAAATAATGAATGTCCAAAATGTTGTTTAGCATATAACTACTCTACAATTGTGACTTGTTATGTACTACATTTGATGAAAACGTATTTCTCTGCCATTAATATAGTACGTTCTTGAAGTGTGCCCGGGAATGTATTCATACTATTCACCTGCAGTGCATACCTTATCCAGGATCATGGGCATTGTCCCATGACCTGGATGTATGTTGTAGAAACCACAACCACAAAAGTACTACTTACTCTGGTTTTGTTAAAGAAATGTAATGTAACCACTAGGAATGACTTTCTTGGTCTAAGTAGCACATACAGTTGAAAAGAGCTGCCCGACTTGCAGTTTTCCACCATTTTATTGACATTTTCCGTTGGCTCCTGGAGGCTGTTTAAAGGAATGTTCCAGGTACAATACAAGTTTAGCTCAATTGATACTGTTTGTGGCATAATATTGATTACCACAAAAGTTAATTTCGGCTCGTCCCTCCTTTAACAAAAAACACAAATTGATGTCACATTGAGGTACTTACAATTAAAGTGAATGGGGCAAATGTTTTAACATTTTTAAACAGTATGTGTGGAAACATGATTTTAGTTTGAAAAACATTTCTTACTAACGTTTTCTGTGTAAAGTTGTGGCCAATTTTACAACTTAGTTGCCATGACAATGTCAACAAACCCTAAAACAACTGTAAAAATTACTTTACTACTGAAATAACACGTGAGTTTTAACAGAAGTTATTAATGTAAGTGCTTTTTTACAATTATAAGCTTCACATATCTGTTTAAACACTCCAAAAATGTGCCCCATTCACTTTAGATTTTTTCCTCTTTTTTTCTTCTTTTTTTTTATAAAAGGACTTATTCTGACCTTAAAAGTACATTTTTCTTTGTTGTTAAAAGGATTTCTGTTCTATTTCAAGCACAGAATAAAAAAACCACAAAATAACAATACATTTGAGTGATGCTGACTGTTATTTTCATGTGATGGAAATTATGTTGGAGTTGTTGGCTACAGAATGGAATACAAATGCACTGCAATAAAAATAGCAGAATGCAGTCTACTGTTTTTAATAGAATGTGAAAACAGTACCAGAAACGATTTGATCCAGTTTTGTGTAAAACGTCTTAACTCTTGGCAATCAGATAAAATAAGTTAAAAAAGAGATATTAAAAAGTCATTAATGCATCACTCTGGACATAGAAGGTCAAATTGAGCACATTACATTGTAGGATATTGTTTTCTGTGCTCTGTTTGTATACATTTTGCCAAATGTAATAGGTCATCTCGGTGTATACACGTACTGCACTCAGGATGCAAGATGCATACTGCAGAAATAGTAAGAGTAGCTTTTCCAGCTATTCCGGCTCCCATCACTTAAAATTACTCCATTCTAACACTCTTTTCTACTTTTTTATTTCAGTGCTGTTCCATAATGCCATTCCATTTATTGGGTTTGGGTTCCTGGATAATGCCATCATGATAGTTGCGGTAAGTTTCTCCATCCAAACAGGAAATAATGTGACTCTTCAGTTCTTTATTATGTGTGTGCATTGTATGCTGCTGTCATTGTGCAGTATGATTATTGAAGTCAAAGAGAATATAAAATCACCTTAACCTTCACATTCAAACAACATGGATTTTGCTGTAATCTGGCACCTGTGTTTCTGCTATTCAGCAGGTTACCAACAGCTCATCAAGCTCTTCCAATGGGAAGAAATGTTGTTTGATCACGGATCATCCCCAGTAAATTTATAAATCAAACTCATTTATAATTTAAAACTCCTTAAATACCTATTAGATGCCAATCACTGAATTGTAAAGCAGCATTCACACAGTTCAAGTGTAAAGTTCTTGTATATATCCAGAATCTAATAATGCAGCACTCACAATGCTTGACATTTAGATCTGAATTTCAGAATTATGATATCTAGAATCTCAAATAATGTCTTCTGTCAGTCAGGCTTCAGACTGGAATGAAAACTAAACCTTGGATGGTTTTCTCCACAGGGCACCCAGATTGAATTGTCTATAGGAGTAATACTGGGGATCTCAACAATGGCTGGTAAGTGATTGTACGACATGACTCGTTCCGCATGATTTAATAACTAGTGAATCTGGAAATTGTAATGTTCACAGGGATCAAGCATCTGCAGGTTAATACCACCACTCTATAATATCAGTGGTTAATACTGAATGTGGCAGGCAGCCAAAGATGGAGAGGAAGAGCGAGAAATAAATAATAATGAATTATTGACAAAATACGGCAACCTTTTAGTTCCTTCCGTGTCTGACTCTTATGTCTGATATTACCTTTATTTTGAAAGGTTATTTCAAATTTTACACAACAGATTGTCTATAAAATTACATAAAATCTGTTGTCGTAGTTTAATTCAAGAAGCTACAGGACCCACACAGCTTTCTTACACATTAACATATAGTGGGGTTGGGGGTTTCCAAAAGATGTAGGCTGATACAGTTTTACCGATTAATCAGTGCTGATAGTTGCTTTTTGGAACTATCGTTATCAGCATAAATCTATGCTGGTAGTTGCCTATCTTTTTTCAACATTTCAAAATAATAGTCCCCGCTGTGTTTCAGGCTTGTTTAGACTATACTTGAAAGTCCCACGTTATGCACCACATCTTCATGTTTTCTGGTTGTTTTAGGGATTTTGGTTGAACAATAAAATGCATTTGGCATTTTATTCATTTATGACTCTTTGTATGTCCCCATCATAGCAAGGAAAGAAGATGATTTTTATGACAGAAGAATATTACATTCTATGCATCAATTTTAAAAACTATACGGCGATTAGTCATTATCAGCCTATCCTATCACCTCAGTTGTCCGTATGGGCAAAATCCACTATCGGTCGACCTCTAGTTGTCAATTCACTAAACAGTTACCTTCATGCATTTGGCAGACGTTTTTGTCCAAATGTTTTACCTTGCATTCAATGTATACATTTAATCAATATGTGTATTCCTTGGTAACTGAACCCATGACCTTAGCATTGCTAGCACCATGCTTTAACAATTGGGCTTTGTATTTTAGCACGATAATCTGTATCATGTACACTAACCATCCACAATCTATTTTAACCTGGTGCAGTCAGTGTTTACATTTTGCTACAAAGATTGTTCCTTATTCACAAATTTCCAAGCTATTTGCCTGTTGCAATTAATGTTGCGCTATTATTATTATTATTATTATTATTATTATTATTATAATAATAATAATAATAATACATTCTTTGTGAATTTCTTTTGGGAGGTTTTTAATTCAAAGCTGAGCTGTAGGATGAAATTTCTGTTCCATGTCAGAAGATGAGAGGAACGCAAGGCCATTGATTTTTTTTAAATTATTATTCAGGTTTTTAACGCTCTGCTGTGTTCCTGCATTGTGGTGGTGCAGAGAGAGCTATTATCTCAAGCCCACAAAACACACAGTCACACACTCTCTCTGCAGTGTTGTTACCCGCACAAGAAGAGACAGTCACAATGTTGTAGAAAACTGCTTTTTATTAGAAAGAGCAGGCAAACGAACAATAGGGCAAATCCAGAAGAAGAGTGGTCAATGGGTGCGTAGGGTCGGAGCCGGGGAATCAGGATATAGTAAAGGGGCAAATCTACAAATAGAATAGTCGAGGAAAGCGGGAAGTCGTAGCCGGATAATCAGGATAAGAATAGCACGAAAACTAACGAGTAGAATCACAGGGGAACTAGGGGAACACTAGTGTGCTGGCAAAGTGCAGGGGTAAACTATACGATAACCAACACCGGAGAAATGAATGTGCCGTGGTAGTTATAGTGAAACAAACAGAGGTGCAGGTGACACGAATGACAGGTGATGGGGACTAAAGCAAGTGTGTGCAATGAGAGGCTGAAAGAGGCGAGTGCGGAAGTGTCTAATACTCTGGCGATCGGGAGCGGGCATGAAAGCTCGAGGAAACAGAACGAGTACGGGAACTCGAGCGAATGGGTTGAACTGAAGGAGCGGGGTTCGTTACAGTACTCCCCCCTCTGCTACGGACGGCTCCTGACGGCCGCGCTTGGTTGCGAGGGGCGCGACCTCTGGGAAGTGGTGCGGGACGATCGGGATGCAGGCGATGGTAGTCCAGTTTAAGGGCTGGATCTAGGACATCCCTCGATCGTACCCACGACTGCTCCTCAGGTCCGTAGCTCTCCCAATCGACCAGGTACTGCAGCTCGCCTCCTCGACGTCGGGAGTCTAGCAGAGCCCTGACCGTATAGGCGGGTTGACCACCGACATCGAGAGGTGGGGGGGGTGTCAGGGCTGCCGTGGGTGGAAACATGGGACTGTAGTGCACTGGTTTGAGAAGGGAAACATGGAACACAGGACAGATTTTGTATCGTGGTGGTAAAAGTAATTTGTATGTGACAGGGTTAATTCTTGACATGATCTTAAAAGGGCCGATATATTTGGGACTTAGCTTTTTTGACGGCAGTCGGAGACGGATGTCACGGGTGGAGAGCCAAACCCTTTGACCGGGATGGAACAGGGGGTCAGGACGGCGTCGGCGGTCTGCCTTGGATTTCTGGGCTTGCACAGAACGTTGTATCCTGTCGTGGGTGGCTCTCCAGACCTGGGCACTTCTCTGGGCCCAGGCATCTACTGCCGGAACGTCACTGGGGTTAGCTTCCCACGGGAACAGAGGTGGTTGGTAGCCCAGAACGCATTGGAAGGGGGTGAGGTGTGTGGACGCGCTGACAAGGCTGTTCTGGGCGTATTCGGTCCAGGGGAGATAGGTGTGCCAGCTGCTCTGGTTTTGGGCGCAGTAGGCCCTCAGGTACCTGCCTATCTCTTGGTTGAGACGCTCGGTCTGTCCATTGGTTTGGGGGTGGTATCCCGAGGAGAAGTTGAGTTGGATACCCAGTCTGTCGCTGAAAGCTCGCCAGAAGCGAGATGTAAACTGGGTACCCCGGTCAGAGGTGATCTCCTCGGGAATACCGAAGTAACGGAAGATGTGGGTGATTGCTAGGTCGGCCAGTTGTGTCGCGTTGGGCAACCCGGGCAGAGGAATCAGGCGGCACATTTTTGAAAACCGGTCTATGACCACCAGGATCTCGGTCCGGCCGTCGGAGGGGGGTAGGTCTGTGATGAAGTCCATAGCAATATGGGACCACGGTCGGTCTGGTACTGGTAAAGGCTGGAGGAGACCTGCAGGAAGGTGACGAGGCGTCTTGGACTGGGCACAGACCGGACATGAGAGGACGAAGTCATGAATGTCATCCTTGAGTGAGGGCCACCAATATCTCTGTGCGAGCAGCTCGGTAGACCGGGTGATACCCGGGTGGCCAGAACAAAGTGAAGTATGTACCCACTGCATCAGTTGAGGGCGAATGATAGTGGGTACGTATACCTTGTTGGGGGGTGTTTGAGGGGGCGCGGGCTCGTCGCCTTGAGCCTGCAGGATGGCTTCCGTGAGCTCCCACTGAACGGGTGCAACGACGCACGATGTGGGAAGAATGGTTTCAGACTCGGGGGGGGGTTCCGAGCCATGGAAAAATAGGCGAGAAAGTGCGTCTGCCTTGAGGTTCTGGGAGCCTGGACGAAAAGTCACTGTGAAGTTGAATCGGGTGAAGAACATAGCACACCGGGCTTGGCGAGGGTTCAGTCTCTTGGCTGCGCGGAGGTACTCTAGGTTCTTGTGGTCGGTAAAAACGACAAAGGGGAACCTAGAGCCCTCCAGCCAATGGCACCATTCCTCTAGGGCCAGTTTGATGGCCAGCAGCTCTCTATTCCCGACGTTGTAGTTCTGTTCAGGAGAGGACAGTTTGTGAGAGTAAAAGGCACACGGGTATAACTTGGCAGGAGTCCCATGTGGTTGGGAAAGCACAGCTCCTACTCCTACCTCAGAGGCATCTACCTCTACCACGAACGGGAGAGCGGGGTCTGGTTGCTGTAGGACTGGGGAGGTCGTGAAAGCTTCCTTAAGGGCTTGGAAGGCCTGCTGGGCAGGTGCATTCCAGGTGAGAAACTTCGGGTTGCCCCGTGTGAGGGACGTGAGGGGTGCGGCGATCTTTCCGAAGTCTTTAATGAATCGCCGGTAGTAATTGGCAAAACCCAGGAATCGTTGGAGCTCCTTGAGCGTACTGGGTTAGGGCCATGATAGAACTGCGGCAACTTTGTCGGTCTCCATCTCCATAGTTCCTGCCGATAGGACGTAACCCAAGAAGGAGACGGAGGGGCGGTGAAAGGCACATTTCTCTGCCTTTACGAACAGGTCATGCTCTCGGAGTCTCTGCAACACCTTTGAGACGTGGACGGTGTGTTCAGAGAGGGAGGCTGAGTAGATTAATAGGTCGTCGATGTAGACGATGAGGAAAAGGTCCAGCATGTCTCAGAAGACGTCGTTCATGAACGACTGGAACACAGAAGGGGCGTTGGCGAGGCCGTACGGCATCACCAAATATTCGTAGTGCCCCCTAGTGGTGATGAACGCCGTCTTCCATTCGTCCCCCTTACGGATACGCACCTGGTTGTGCGCACTCCTGAGGTCGAGTTTGGTGAAGAATCTAGCCTTACTGACCTGTTCGAGGGACGGCTGGATGAGAGGTAGGGGTAGGGACTCAGGCTTAACGTTCATAGTGGCCTTCATTTGCCCACGGGGCCCGAGGTGCGTGAATCTAATCAGTGCCACGAGTCCCAGCTGGTTTCAGGTAGCAGGAGCTCTCAGGAGTGGGACGGAGCTCGACAGTCCACACTACGGTGGGGAGGAAGGCTGACCTGGGTTCTCTCAAACACGTCAGTGAAGGAAGAGTAGTCAGGAGGGAGGGAGACAGAGGCTTTCACTTCGGGGCTCTCTACGGAGGTGGAAGACACAGGAAGGGAAATGCACTGTGATAGGCAATGGTTGGTCCAGCGCAACAGCTCCCCCGTGCGCCAGGAAATGTGGGGGTCATGACGCGCCAGCCAGGGGTGGCCTAAAACCACAGGGTCTCTGGGTGAGTGCACGATAAAAAACTGGATTACCTCCGTGTGAAATAAGCCCACTTGGAGGGACAATGGCATGGTCCGGAAGGAAATGAGACCCGATCCGAGGGGTGCCCCATCCAGAGAGTTAACTCGGAGAAGTGGCACGACCGGACAAAGCGGGAGGGATAGCTTCTGGACCAAGCCATCGTCTAAAAAATGTCCTGCTGCCCCGGAATCCACTAGGGCTGAGGTGGAAAAAGAGACATCGTTAAAACTCAACATAACAGGGAGACAGACTTGTTTTTGGGTTACGTTGAGAAACACGGATGTTCTCACCTGGCTTCTGGAGAGGGAACGCCGAGGGCCGGCAGGGCAGGAATCAATACGGTGGCCCGGAGTGCCACAGTACATACAGAGGTTCAGCGTCAACCGTCTAGTCCTCTCTGCCAGGGTTAGCGGAGCGCGACCAAGTTGCATAGGTTCGGCTGGGGGAGAGCACTCGGGAGTCGCGGGTTTGGACGGGTTGTGGCCAGTAGAAGGCTCGTGGATGACAGAGGGGCTCCGAACAGAACGGTCCCGCAGAAGGTTGTCCACAGTGATGGAGAGCTGAATGTAGTCCTCGAGTGTCAGCGATTCTCCGTGGCACGCCAATTCCATTTGGAGCCGGTCATTCAACCCCAGACGGTATACAGTGAGTAAAGCAGGGTCCCCCCACCCACTGCCCGCGGCAAGGGTGCGAAAATCAAGTGCGTAGGCGGTAGCAGTGCGTGAAGCCTGTTTTAAGAACATGAGACGGCTGCCCACATCTCTACCAGCTGCGGGGTGATTAAAAACCACAGAAATCTGGCGGCAAAACTGGTCATATGACGACAAAATGGGGCTATCAGCAGTCCATAATGCGGTGGCCCATTCCCGTGCTTTACCGGAGAGAGTGAAATTAAAAAATGCACTCTCTCACGGTCAGTGTGTAAAATGGGGTGATAAGTCATATACACTGAACATTGCATTAAGAATCCCTGACATGCGTCTGACGAGCCGTCAAACCGCTCGGGGGTTTGAAAGCTCGCCGCGCTGGGAAACACAGTGGGAGCCTCAACGGGCACAGGGACAGACACAGGGGGAGCAGGCAACAACTGATCGGAAATAGTATGTACCATCTGCAGAATCTCCTGAATTTGCTGTCCCTGAGCCGTGAGCGCTCGGTCGTGGTTGCCAATGGTGGATCCTTGGGCAGAAAGCGCCGTGCACATCCGCTCTAGTGAGCTGCGGAAATCCTCGGCGGCTTCCATTGTGACTGCCTTCGGTGGGGTTGGTTATTCTGTGACCCGCACAAGAAGAGACAGTCACAATGTTGTAGAAAACTGCTTTTTATTAGAAAGAGCAGGCAAACGAACAATAGGGCAAATCCAGAAGAAGAGTGGTCAATGGGCGCGTAGGGTCGGAGCCGGGGAATCAGGATATAGTAAAGGGGCAAATCTACAAATAGAATAGTCGAGGAAAGCGGGAAGTCGTAGCCGGATAATCAGGATAAGAATAGCACGAAAACTAATGAGTAGAATCACAGGGGAACTAGGGGAACACTAGTGTGCTGGCAAAGTGCAGGGGTAAACTATACGATAACCAACACCAGAGAAATGAATGTGCCGTGGTAGTTATAGTGAAACAAACAGAGGTGCAGGTGACACGAATGACAGGTGATGGGGACTAAAGCAGGTGTGTGCAATGAGAGGCTGAAAGAGGCGAGTGCGGAAGTGTCTAATACTCTGGCGATCGGGAGCGGGCATGAAAGCTCGAGGAAACAGAACGAGTACGGGAACTCGAGCGAATGGGTTGAACTGAAGGAGCGGGGTTCGTTACAAGTGTGATCCTGTAAGATGCATTTAAGAAGCATTCCTTTAAGACAGAATAATCACACCTAAGATCTCTTTAATATTTTAAATGTTTTATTTTCCTTGCAGTGATTATACAGAGAGCAAATAAACACTTTTGCTTAAGTGCCCTGTTTCTAAAATATTGCAACTGAGAAAAAGATCCAGTAATCTCACATGTCTCCTAGAGTTTAGATCAGGGGTGCCCACACTTTTTTGTGTGATGATCTACTTTTACATGACCAACTCAATAATATCTACCAACAAAAAAAACACAGTTTCATTTAAAATAAGAAAATGCTTGTTGGGACTGCATGTATCCCTACATGGAATTCATCTTCTACTTAATAAAAAAATATATAATAATGTTCAATGTTGATATCATTCAGTTTTAAAACTAAACCCAAAACACCTACAGCACAATAGATTACAATAGCCAGGGCATTTACCTTATTCTGATGACTTGCACTGAATGGAATCAGACAGTTTTGCCTATTCGGGCAGTAGCATCGCAATTTCGAGCTCTGTTCTCAGAAGTCCTTGGAAGGCGCGTATGCGTGAACCTAATTGTCATGGCAACTGAATAAACAAAACCTCGCCTGGTCAATATTTACTCGTCAAGTGCAAGTCAGACAGAAACTAAAAGAAGGAAAGACATTATATTTATTTGTATTAAAATTTTACGAAAGTACATTTACATTTTGTGCGATCTACCAGCATTGCCTTTGCGATCGACTGGTAGATCACGATCGACGTATTGGGCACCCCTGGTTTAGAGTTTCCATCACAAACATCAGCGCTCCTTTTACTATGATTATTCTAATAGTACTCACTCACGCATTGCTTTCTGAAAGGGTCAATTCATTTTGTGCAAGGCCATATCACAATTTGGAATGCCCAATTCCCAATGCGTTCTAAGTCCTTGTGGTGGTGTAGTGACTTGCCTCAATCCGGGAGGAGGAGGATGAATCTCAGTTGCCTCCGTGTCTGAGGCGTTAATCCGCACATCTTATCACGTGGCTTGTTGAGCATGTTACCGTGGAAACATAGTGCACGTGGAGGCTTCACGCTATTCTCCGCGGCATCCAGGCACAACTCACCACAAGCCCCACAGAGAGCAGAGAGCGAGAGCCATATTATAGCGACCATGAGGAGGTTAACCCAACATGACTACCCACCCTAGCAACCGGGCCAATTGGTTGCCTAGGAAGCCTGACTGGAGTCACTTAGCATGCCCTGGATTCAAACTTGTGACTCCAGGTGTGGTAGTCAGTGTCTTTACTTGCTGAGCTCTGTGATTGGCCAAAATACTCTGTTAGACTTCTCCGAAACCCTCTACTTTTCCTTGGGAACCCGGATGCTTGACCTCTCTGTAAGATCCCAATTTCTTCATTTTGAACTTTAGAATACTGAATTCTATATTGAATTTTTAAATATTGAATTTCTTCTTCAGCTGTAATTTTATAATTTGAATATTTACAACTAATTTCACCTCTAAAAAATTCAAAACACATTATTTAATATGAAACAATCAAATTTGATCAAAATATCACAAATAACTGTTACTATTGTAAAATAAACTTTATTTTGGCATATAGTGTTGCTCTGCTCCACCTCAGTCTTGTTTAGCATGTCCGGGGTGTCTAATGTTTTAAAGGTTTGACTTCCTCCATAGTGATTTAAACTAGAACAATCTCACTAGACTTAAAATAGGTTGCATCAGTTTTAATATCATGACTTTAATATCGAGTGTCCTAACCTGACGGCAAACGACATGTGATAAAATGTATATTTTCTATGTTTATCTGAGTTTTTGTCCTAACCAGCCGTGATGAGCGACAGTACATTCCGTTGATTGCTTTGTTTCAATTTTAAGCATCGCTGTGAACTGGCACCGGTCCAAAAACTTTCTCATAACATTATATTGAAGCCAGCATTTCACTAGCCGGTTAAAAATGACTTGATTTTTGACAAGAATGTCACACCTGAATGTTTTCGCTGAGGTATCGCTCTCTTCAGTCGAAGGTCTGTCACAAATACTCACGGGTTCAGAATGGAGAAAATAAATTCCCGCCTCCTCTATCTCTGTTTGGTTGAGGACTTTGTTTCAAACAAATAAGGCTGGGCATAGAAATGCATCTACTCATCAGACATATTTAGTAAGTTCAGTTCTCTGGTTTGTTTGTAGCTGTGTTGTGTTCTATTGTTAATATCGCTGTGGCGGACCTGTTTTTAGATAAACAAAATTAGTTTTCGCTTGAACACGCCATCTCACGACATGCAGTCTCATGAATACGCAGAGTGGAGCAACAGTATGTCAACATTTTCACTAAATAATTAATTCGATTTCAGTTTGTTTCTCACCAAACCTTAGCATATGCTTTTATAACAATCGTGAGTCTCATGGAATAATTGATTAGACTTCGGAATTATAGTTTTGTGTGCTTTTGTTTATTGTGAGTTAACGAATTTAGTTAACTAATGTTAATGAATATAACCAATGTAAATACTATGCTATTTTTGATGCAGGCTGTACCTTTAAGAACTTATACTTTCATGAGCTAGGTATAGCCTTTGTGATAGATTCATCCACTTTTTTTAAACTTTTTCTTTGCATCTGGGGCAGCGTGTGAGAGATATGCACTGTGGAATACAGTACCTTGTGAGAAGTTTCAGTCCATACTTCACTGCAGAGCTATTTCAAGCATCCCAGCTTATAAGAATAAGTGCTAGAGCTGAGAGGGACCAATCAATTCTGTCTCTCCCTGTCTTCCTATTCTCTGTGTGTTGGAGGAACAGGGATTGATGCAGTCTGAACATATGTGAATCTCTTTGGAAAGCCATAGAGTTGATAGATTATGCTGAAAGAGATTCTACTTGATATCCAGCCTTAAAGGGATAGTTCACTCAAAAATGAAAATTCTCTCATCCTTTACTCACCCTCATATCATTCCAGATGTGTATGACTAACTTTCTTGTGCAGAACACAAATTAAGATTTGTTTAAAAATATTTTAGCTCTGCAGGTCCTCACAATGCAAGTGAATGGAGACCAGAACTCAAAAGTGCTGCCGAGATCTAGCCCTAAAACCTATTTCACATTGACCTTGTTAAATTCAAGATGCCGTAACTCTTCAACAGTTGTAAAAATCCTACTGAAGTGAAGTCAGATCTGTGCAGTTCATTCTGGAGATTATTTTGAGCAATTGTTTGGGTAAATCAGACCAAGTTTAAAGGATGTGATAGGATGTGTGTTTAAACTGCAAATGTCATAATCTAAGGTGGCAGCCACTGTAATGGGTGGAGTTTTAATGTAAGGGGTCCATTGGAATCATCAGGAGCAGAGTAATCAGATGCAAAAATAATTGCTTTGAACTGTTCAAAAGATATCCGCAGAGGAAAGGTAAGTTTTGAACTGGTGGTAGTGCTATGTATTTTGTCCTAGAGACCAGATTTGCTATGGGTACTATTCATACCCACCCCTATCAGTGTGCCAAATGTAATAATTTTTTATTAAACATGATTTCAAATATTAGTTGTCCCTACTAAGGCAAGTATCACTATTACAATCATTGTTGCTCATATTTAGAATCAGAATCAGAATGCCATGGATGCTTACACACACAAGGAATTTGTCATGGTGACAGAAGCTTCCAGTGCAAATGCAACCGTATGTACATACAAACAGATACATTTAAACATATATACCTAACGTGACATAAAAATCTTAAAGATATAACAGATGAAAAAAGAGAAATATATAAGTAAGCAATAAGGTATGAGAGGCTGTGCTGTATGGTGAATAAGTAACGGCTGAAGGGCGTTACTTATTCACAATACAGCACTTGCCTCGAGTACCTTATTGCTTTTATAAAACGGTTACCACACAATATTAAAGAAAAAAAAATGTATTAGTGGAAATTTCATGAAGTTAAATCAATAAAAGCATTCCTTCCGCTAGAAAAAAAATAGTCCCTGACCGTGAACAACAACGTTCCAATATGTAATATGCATGAAAGCTCAAATAAAAACAACAAACCGTTGCGGAATGAGTCTGGAGTGAGTTCTCGGTTCCCCTCTTTTCCTCTACGTCCGAAGTGTAACTGCACGTCAAACCAGACTTTGTTTACGAGTCCTTCAGGTGTGTTAGGATTAAGCGCATCGGACAGATTTATGGTGCTGAAATCTTTAGTAGAAATCGGTGTGTGATGCTCCGTTTTATCACGACCCTCTCTTCTCATTGTCTTTACGACTCCAATGAAAACATTATTAGATGAGGTGAATTCGCTGTCTCTCATCAGACACCAGGACAAACTCAAAGGTGGATCATTCAGGAATCTGTTCAGACCCGCACGTAACGCTACATAGCTACTGATCCCATATTTTTTGCCTTTTGGAGCTTCTGACAGTTCCGTAGAATTCACGGAGAAGTGCATTGAGTTCCCTCTTGGTGATTTGTTTAAAATCAATGCTGCAACCCTTTTCACTACACCAGTCACCGAAGCATTTCACTGCCCATTGGGTTTGCTGCACGGTATTTTTTTTCATAACGAGTCTTCTCGAATGTATCAATGTTACATTTCAGCACTTCAGCATGACGGCTCATATTTGTAGAAGTCTCTACAAATTGTTCCTCAAACCACTTATCCATCGTCATGCCACCTAGTAAATCAAAATTTACTTGAAACATTTTAGCCTTTTTAATTCTTACGTTTTTTTCTATGTTTATGTTGATACGTGTGGTTGCTAAGGGTGTTGCTAAGGGCGCAGTGATAAATAGAACCGTTGGGTGAAGCGGTCATAGCCGTGTTTTATCGTGAATAAAGCACAGCTATTGACCAATCAGAATCAAGGATTGGAACTAACCGTTTTATAATAGAGCAATAATGTTGTTCAAATATTTCATATACAGATATACAGTTATGTGGAAGTGATGTAATGCATTGAAGAAAATGTAGCATATGTTAAAGAATATAAATGAAAAATGGGTAAAATTAGGAACAGATGGATTAAAAATTGCACATGGCTGTATTGACAAAATAAATGTATTTGTGGCAGTTTTAACTGTTCATGAGGTGGATTGCCTGAGGGAATTGGCTGTTCTGGTGCTCAGTGCTCTATAGCTAACAGTTCGAAAAGGAAGTGTGCTGGATGAATGGGGTCAAGAGTGATTTTACCAGCCCTTTTCATCACTCTGGATGTGTACAGTTCTAGCAGGGGTGGGTAGGGGAGCGCCAATAATCCTCTCAAGAGTCCGAACTATACTTTGAAGTCTTCTGATGTCTGACTTGGTAGCTGAACCAAACCAGACAGTTATAGAAGTGCAGAGGACAAACTCAATGACTGAAGAGAAGAACAGTTTCAGCAGGGCCTGTGGGATGTAGAACTTCCTCAGCTGGCAAAGGAAGTATAACCTCTGCTGGGCCTTTTTCAAAATTGAGTTTACGTGGATCTTCCACTTCAGGTCCTGTGAGATGGTAGTGCCCAGGATCCTGAATGACTCCACTGCTGCCACAGTGCTGTTCAGAATGGTGAGTGGGGTCAATGTTGGGGTGTTCACTTAAGTCCACTATCATGTTTTGAGGGTGTTCAGCTCTAGTTTGTTTTGACTGAGCCAGGTGGCCAGCTGTTCAACTTCACTTCTGTATGCAGACTCATCGGCCGATGACTGTAGTGTCATATGCTATCTTCAGGAGCTTAATAGAGGGGTCCTTGGCGGTGCAGTCATTTGTGTACATGCAGAAGTGTAGTGGGGAGAGCACATATCCCTGGGGGGCACCAGTGCTGATTGTACATGTGCTGGTGGTGAATTTCCCCATTCTCACTAGCTGCTGCCTGTCTGTCAGAAAGCTGGTTATACACTGACAGATAGAGGCAGGAACGGATAGCTGGGTTAATTTAGCCCATTGGAGAGTGTGGTTGATGTTAAAAGTCGAACTGAAGTAAAAAAAATTGTATCCTTGCATAAGTCCCAGGTCTGTCTAGATTTTGAAGTATGTAATGCAGTCCCATATTGACTGCATCATCCACTGACCTGTTCGCTCGATAGGCAAACTTCAGGGGATCCAGAAACATCCTATCAACACTCCTAGCAACATTACATTGTAGGGCCAAGCTGACATTAAAATATTAGTGGGATATTACTCAAATACTCTTGACATCAACCTGCTGTATGGCATTATTGCAAAGGCATTTTGTCATCCTGCTTTATTTCATTACGGTACCAGACACCCTTTCTCCTCCCTTCTATATTGTCACAGCAAGTTCATATATTTTGACACAGAAAGGTGTGTAAAGGCGCTGCTTGTCTGAAAGACTCCACAGGCTCCATGACACTTTAACATTTAGATCAATATCTGTTGATTGGCTAGCTCATTCCTACATCCCAAGATTACCCAATTACCCAGTCTGGGGCCATGATCAACCTCAGCATACCACAGCAGCCCTTAATAAAAATGTATTTAAGAACATGTTGAACATCCAGTTTTCTGTGATGGAGTACTTTTGCCACACAAATCTGTAAAGATTTCTGTCTTATTGTAGACATACATAATGCAAACTGCTTGTATCGTATTTCTGAATGAATAGTGTGTCCTTTTTCTAATGTGATCACCCACATTTGTGTGTTTTACTTCAACACAGATGGCATTGATATGGAGTTGGTCCTCCCAAACAGCTTCCACTTTTGGCCAAATAGTGTAATTTGGTTGGTTCTGCACCTAAGGAATTGACTAACCATATTTGTATCTTCTTGTCTCTGATATTTTTGCAGCTGCTGCTCTAGGAAACCTTGTATCGGACTTGGCTGGACTCGGGTAAGAGCTCATGTGCTTTCTTTATTAAAATAAAGGGTCTGGTGTATCTAACTTCAGAAATTATTACATACAACCTCTCTGCTCACTTTGTGACTTCACAACTCACAAATTCATCCTCACAACAGAAGTGTCCCAGTATGAGCTCTGAAGTTAAGAATAATTGTGAGGTTATTATAACAAAGGGCTTTCTTCATCTTAAATCTCAGCAGCTAAAGATCCAGTATTCTTTTGCTCAAGAATGATCTTTTTTTAGATGTTCCATTAGGAATGATGAGTAAGCATTTTATGCATTTTTAAAGTTACAGGCTTAGTGTTGAAGAAGAGAGCTTAGGGAAGCAAATATTGAGAATTAAAGGAATAGTTCACCCAAAAATTATAATTCTCATCATTTAAACACCCTTATGCCGTCTCAAACTCGATTGACTTGGGAGATATTTTGATTTGACCACATCACTCCATCTCCTCTCCATCCCCTCTGTGCCTGTTTAGCCCCCTCAAACTGGCCGAACAAAAGCTGTTTAGGCATGCGGTGGCTGGGCATCCAAGCTCACTGATGGGACTTTGTCCACATCTTTCAAGGATTTGTGAGCTCCTCATACAATCCAGCCTGGTTAAACCCAGTATGGATCGTAGGCAGACTAGCCTAAATGTTTCTAACTGGCGAAGATGTTCCATTAACGGGGTCCACATTTCGCAAGCATAGAGAAGGGAGGGAATGACCGTGGCCGAGAAAACCTGAAGCTTCGTGCGGAGTGACAGACCAGGTAGCTTCCACATAGCGTGACACAACCGATGAAAAGATAATGTCGCTCGACTGATTCGGAGTGAGATCTACGATGCTAAACCGGAGCCGGTCTTGAGCACACTGCCCAAGTATGGGAAACTCTCCAGTCTCTCCACAACTGCTTTATCATCAATTGGAAGCTAGGGGGGTGGAGTTTCCGATGGCACAAAGTACCCAGGCAGGTGCTTAGTTTTGGTGGGGCTGATGGTAAGGCCCCACCTCTTAGTGGCAAGCTCCAGGTTCAGCAGAAGCACCCCCAACTCCTCCTGAGTGAGCAGCAATTATCAGATCATCGGCATACATAACATGGTTGAGCGACAGGGAGGCATCCCTTGACCGCACCTGGGCATCGATCAGCCTCCCATTGTATCTGTACCAGATGGAAATTCCTCTGGTACAGCTATTTAAGGCTTCACAAACTACGTGGTCAAAATAGATGTTAAATAATGTGGGAGCAAGAGGACATCCCTGTCGCAACCCAAGGTATACAGGGAATGGCTCTGACTCCCAGCCACGTAGTTTTACCCAGGCCCGCTCACCATCATGAAGGTCCTTAATGATCGTGAGCAGAGGGTCAGGGACTCCGAAAGCATGAATAACAACCCAGATCCCAGGTCAATAAAGCAGATATGTAGGTCTTTTTGGAATTCCCTACACCTCTGCTGTAGCAGATGGACAGAAAATATGGCATCTGTGCAGGACCGCCCTTTCCTGAAACCGCATTGGGGATCCGCAAGCCTCTCCTCATCGTGCCTAGCGAGGCAATATTGAATAATCCTTGCAAGGACCTTTCCCGGCACACTGAGGAGTGAGATGCCCCTGTAGCAGTCTGTGCGGTCCGCTCCTCAGTGTGCCTCTTTAAGAAGGGGGACCGCACAGACTGTAACAACTACAGGGGCATCTCACTCCTCAGTGTGACTCTTTAAGAAGGGGGACCGCACAGACTGTAACAACTTAAGGGGCATCTCACTCCTCAGTGTGACTCTTTAAGAAGGGGGACCGCACAGACTGTAACAACTTCAGGGGCATCTCACGCCTCAGTGTGCCTCTTTAAGAAGGGGGACCGTACAGACTGTAACAACTTCAGGGGCATCTCACGCCTCAGTGTGCCTCTATAAGAAGGGGGACAGCACAGACTGTAACAACAACAGGGACATCTCACTCCTCAGTGTGCCGGGAAAGGTCCTGGCAAGGATTATTTAATATCGCCTCGCTAGGCACGGTGAGGAGAGACTTGCAGATCCCCAATGCGATTTCAGGAAAGGGCAGTCCTGCAGCAATTCACCTGGGAGATCATCTCTGCCCGGTGCCTTTCCCGGTCTCAGACTCTGGATCGCTTTCAGTACTTCTTTAACAGATGGCACATCAGCCAACCACTCACAGGGGGTGACTTCTTCCTCCAACATGATGACTATCCCAAGGGGCCACTTTAGCTAGCACCTGTGACAGGAGGTCATAGAAAGCATCTGACTCATCTGCCTTACCTGCATCCCTCCACGGATGTTCGTCTTCAGTGGGTTCATAAGTAACCATGACCACCACTCCTCGCCTCTGGTTGATTACAGCTTCCCATACCTCACCGTCACGCTTCCACGCCCCCTTCATTCTTTTGTTCAAAAGAAGAGCCACTCTCTGTTGTTTGGCAGTCTCCTGCCCAGAATACAGAACTGACCACCCCTCATGGTGGCAGGAGCCAGAACCGGTCCACCGGACCACCTGAATACCACAGTGATCCAGGCGATACCAGTCCAGCTCCCGACAGATGAGTGGCAGCCTCTCCTCCGCAGTGAGCGTTCTATCATTCCATGTGGCCACCCAAAGTGTTTTTTGTTGTTTCTGGAGGAGCCCCGAGGGTAAGAATTCAGGCTCCTGGTTCCGCCAAATGGGGTTTGGCTAGGAGACGTCATAGAGGCCTGTCCCCCTGGGGCCTCCTGCACAAGCTTAACACATATTTTACATCATAGTTTAGTGGTAGTTAATTGAAAAAGTGGAGGGATTACTAGCCCCTCGCATGCTTCCAGAGGCCAAACGCCATGAGGAGGAAAGGCCAATTAGAATTGAACCTCCCCCCACAGCACTGTCCACGACAGCGTTGCCCATCCGGCACCACGAGGAGGTAGGAGGTTGTTTGCCGGTTTGTCACACACACACACACACACACACACACACACACACACACACACACACACACACACACACACACACACAAACACAACCTTGCTACTCCAGTAAGTGCTTAAAACCAGCACAAGCCTATGTTACTAGTTCTAAAACAGAATACGTTTTGAGATAAAACCCTGAACAGGGTAACCGTGGGAGAAGTTGAATAATTTACTCAATAATGCACACCCATGCTGCGCGGCAAGGTATATCTTGTATAAATATATAAACAGACACAGATAAGAGGTTGATTTCTGTAGCAGTACTCTTTACTCATCACGTTGTTGCACTTTTCTGTTCATCAATATAACATCAAAATAAGATTTCCCCCAGCTTTCTCATTAAAGGGAGAGGAAACTTCATGGTGTGGATTGTTTTTAGTTTTAAAGCAAATCACTGTAATAATGACCTATTTGATCATTCTAATTATAAAACTAAATTATATCCAGCATAACATTTTAAAGGAACACATTTCCTTTTGGTTTTGGTGTCAATAAATTGGCACTTGGTAGTAGTAGGGCTTACTGCTAAGATCAGTTTCCTGCTGTACATGTCTATCTCAGAGGCAGCTGTTCTATTCCTTTGAAGGGCTGGAATGAACTTGTGCTATTTGTAAGGAATAATCAGAATTAATTGTGTAGATGGTAATAAGCTGATTCTCCTACGATCTTTAATATCCATATTAAAACACCCTTGTTGATTTCACCCCAGGTTCAAATCCTGGACGAACTCCCTTTTATCAAGGAGGGAGACACAATGGATTGCTCTTTAAAATAATTTTTATTAAAAAAGTATTTAACATAAATTTGAAATAACTAATTTAACTATGTAAAAGGTTCAGATGAGACATGATATCCAACCCAAGCATCTCATCTCCAGCACTAAACAGGTTGGATTGGATCTGAAGATTTGTTAGGAGCTCAAAGATCTTTCTCTTTCCATTTCAGTAACAATTTTTCATCATTATCTGCTAATGCATCTCCACTCCACTGACTGGTGCTCAGTGGGGTTTGCATCGAAAGAAACACCTCATCTCAGCCAAACTGCCCAGTTCCTCCTGAGTACAGAATCGACTGAGAAATATTATTGATCCAGGAGCCCCTCGCCTCCTCAATGTGCTGTTTACTGCAGGACTTGTTTATTTCCAATCACAGCTGCACCTGAGTGCAATTATTCCTCTATATTGACATGATGAGTGAGGGTATGGGAGCTTAAAGCTCTCTGGGGTAGAGTTCAGGGCCCACACAATGAAATGTGAAGTAATCTAAACGTCCCTAAAACAAGTTACACTTACTTTAAAAGCAAAAATGTTCCAAAATAATTTTACATTTGGGATTTCAAGGCCTAAAAAGATGTGTGTGTGTGTCTGTCTGTCTGTCTGTTTGTCGTATCTATCTATCTATATATATTGTTAAAAAAAAATACATTTGTAGAGTAAAAAAATTGCATTCTTTTTCTTCTTATTATTTTATTAATTGTATTTACATTTATTATTTTTTAATTACTTTTAAAAAATTATTTGTAAAATTTCTCTGAAAAAAGAAAGCAAGATACATTGCTTTTAATTAAACATATTTTGTTTTAAATACCGTTTTGTAATTACAAAATACTGATTAGGAAAATTCTATTTTGTGATGGTCGGACTTGTGTTGATAAGGTTGATGCTGATAAACTGTGGTTATTTTTATTTTTTAATTAAGTGTGATTTTTATTAGCTTGGTGTGAATCAATTTAGTTTCATTGACCACATGTTCCAATGCTGCTTTAATAAGTTATTTGGATAACACTTTACAATAAGGTTCCATTTGTTAACATTAGTTACCAAAACTAGTTAACATGAACTAACAATGAACAATATATTAAGCATTTATTAATCTTTCTTAAGTTCATGTTAATTTCAATGTATACCAATACATTTTTATATCAAAAGTTGTATTTGTTAACATTAGTTAATGCACTATGAACTAACATGACATTTTATTTTTATTAACTACATTAAAAATATTAATAAATTATGTAACATATATATTGTTTATTGTTAGTTCATGATACCTAATGCATTAACTAATGTTAACAAATGGAACATTATTGTAAAGTGTTACCATTAATGAATGGTTTCCATGAAGAGAAAGTGTCATCTGTTTGATTCTGTCATGCAGTGATGTGTTTCTGTCTTTCAGTAATGAAGTACTTTCATCTGTAAAACAGGCCAAGTTTTGTCTCTGACATAAAAAATAGTTTGTATACATATGTGTTTGTGTGTTTCAGTCTTGCAGGTTATGTGGAAGTTTTGGCCTGTAGGCTGGGGATGCAGATTCCTGATCTAAGTCCTAAGCAAGTAGATATGTGGCAGACCAGAGTTAGTTCTCACATTGTGAGTAGTTATTTCATACTTTCCTTGGAGCACATTGTTTTGAGCCGATGACAAACAGACAAATCTTATCTATGAAATTAGACACTTGAGTGTTGCAACAGAGGACTGCTAAGGAAGAGGACATTTTTCCTCTGTTATTGTATTTACAAGACCATCACTTTCGAATCAGTAACATACATTTAGTGTTTGGTGGCCTGTATTGTGAGATAAGCTGTTCTTTTTTTGGATCTGTCTACAGCGACAAAGTGCCTCTCAAAGCATCTGCCAAACTTTCTGCTTTTTTTTACTGAATGCTTTTACCTTTTATGAACATTTCTGTTTTCAGAAAATATACAGTAATTTCTCTTATACAAATTTTTAGGGGATTGAACAAAGATCCCATTTCACACAATTGAGCATAAACAGGCAATCATTGCTGCTTCTTTTTAAACCTCAGAGGACTAAAAAGTAAAAGTTATTTTATAGTCACTTTTTTCTACTACGTGGTATTTTTCTACAAAGTGGAGCCATGGTGCAGATAATTTTAGGGGCCGTTCACATAGAATGCATTCTTTCAAACCATTGCCACTGTTTTATAATTGTTGGTCTATGTACACATGCGGCAGATGGGTGTCTGTTGGTCATTGCACTGCGTCTAGCTGGATTTGATAGGTTGCGTACCATGTGCACTGCATTTTTAAGATGCATGTTAAAAATAGTTCAACATTTGGTCAATGTCGGCTTTACAACAGTTGTCCAATCAGATGAATCTGGAGGCAGGATAAGCTTCTGTGTGTTAATGGGCCAATAAACGCATCTTCTGTTCAATTCCTTTGCACTTAGTCTTGTTGTTTTTAATGCATGTTTGTGTCCCCCTAACAGGACAAATACTTAACACCATGCCTGCTACAGTAGCAATAAACACAAACACTTTAACAGAGCAATAAATACAAACAGTAGATAGAGTTGGCTATGTACAGGTGTGCCGATGAGGTAGGAATGTTTTTTAAAAGTAGTAAAATGGGATGGTACAAATTATATAAACAATGGATGACCTAAAATATAAGGCGTTTTCTTAAGTGAGTTCTTGTCATTCGAAAACACAGAATATAATTAGTTTGGTCTGCAGAGATTAATGTTATTTAGCACTCTGATATGCTAGATATTAGCAGCTCTCACTGTAAAATGAAATATCTCCATGCTTAACCACATTTATTAGAGTGGAACAGGCTAACATGACAAACCCACTGAACTGTGAAAATCGAATTAAAGGCCTTTTTTTGTCCCGATGTCTGTCAGGATGCTAGAAAAGGTCACTGTTACATGTTAGGCTAAACATAATTTGACATAGTGCTTCCCACCAGAATTAATTCTTCACTTTTATTTATTTATTTTTTGGAGGGTTAAAATGCTATGTAAATAAAGTTAGATTAGTTAGACTAATAAAAAGACACATTTTCATCTTTCACAAATACTGTCAATACTGCAATGCTGCCTCATAGGAAACAATAAAATCTACAGGGACATGTAGTTCCCTGTAGGAAAATTGTTCTGTGGTAGTACTAGACAGTCATTAGCAACTTTCATATGAAACACACTAAATTGCAATAAGTTGCCAGCTTCATTTATATATTTTTAAAGAAGAAAAAACATTTGTTAGGTTTATGCTTACAGCAAAAAAAAAATGACAATGGGGTAAGAAAATCAACTAATTCAAAGGAATATATTTATATATATTCAATTTGAATTAAGTTTATTTTTCTTAAGCCATTGAAAATGTTTTTTTTCTTGTTCTAAGCATAAACATTGCTATTTTTTAATTTTTTTATTTAATTTTTTTACATTTTAATTGAAACAAGATCTAATATAATATCTGGTTTTAAAGGAATGTTCAGGGTTCAGTACAAGTTTAGCTCAATCGACAGCATTTGTGGCATGATATTGACGACCACAATAATTTTGTTCAACTCGTCCCTCCTTTTCTTTAAATAAAAAACAGAAATCTGGGTTACAGTGAGACACTTACAGTGGAAGTGAATGGGGGCCAATCTGTAAACGTTAAAATACTTTTTATTTAAAAAAAACCTAAAATACCAGTTTTACATCTTCATTGCCATGATGCTATAAATGTCAACAAACCCAAAAATGGCTGTAAAAATGACAATTTAAACAACTTTACAGTTCTAATAATACAACATTTTTAACAGAAGAAATAATGTAAGGGTTTTTTGTTGTACTCAACATTATGTGACTGAGCTTAACTTGTATTGAACCCTGAACATTTCTTTAAGAATGTTTTTCTGAATATACTAAATATTGATATGTTGATTGGATTAGTTTAATTTATTAAAATGTATATCATGTAATCAATTTGATAATTATTTGTAGTTTATTGCCAGCTCCAATTTAATAAATTTTCTTTGATCTCTCAGGGTAAAGCCATCGGTGTGGGCATTGGCTGCATACTAGGCATGTTCCCACTACTTTTCTACAAAAACGATGAAGAGAAAGCGAAAAAAGAAGGAAAAGAAGGTCAACCAACTTCCAAGGACACCAAAAGTGCTTGAGCAGCCTGTGTATAGGGCACCGCACGTAAAGACTGACTCGCCAGGAAAACAAAATAATTCCAGTCGGACTCCTCATGCCAGCGGCTGCAGCACATACTCTGATTAAACTAAGGTGCATGAGATTTTAATGATTCTGTTAGTTGTGTTGAAACCACCCACAGCGGTGCATAAATGAAATATTTATTTCAAACAGCTCTAAAGCATAATATTTGCCTCGAACACTGTTGTAGGTGGTTCATGTTTTTTTCATTGTGATGTAGTCACTCCTAGTAGAAGTGGGTTATTAGGAGATCATAACTTAAACCACCCCCATTCATGCACCAGTGATGCAAAATTATTTAAGCCACGGAGGCCTGAGTGCTGCTTTTTAATATTAAATACTTACTGAAGACTGATTAGAGTGCACAACAGTATGTGCAGTGCTGTATTTTGCTGACGCTTCTCCTGTGTAGTGTGAAGATGAACTAATGGAAAGAATTTCAGAATCTTCCAGTCCTAACCAGACATGTGGAGTGATATTTGTGCCACGAGGATCTGAATTCGAATCTTAGGACTTTGATTTAAATTCTTTGATTGTTCGTATACATGAAATTAAATATGCAGTTCTGAACTTGAATTACATAAAACTTGAAATTCAAATGTACGAAGTGAGGGTCAAACGAGAGTGGATTTGGCTTATAATGATAACTATTGTGGAAAAACATGATGAAACAATGATTCATCGGCTGATAGTTTAAATTATTACTATGAAAGTAATGTAAAATACTGCTGAACTTTATGACAAAATTAACAATAATGACTGAACAATTTTAATCAAAAATAATAAATACATATAGTTTCATACAAAAGGAACTATAGAAAGAAAAACAGATTCAATAACACAGATCTTAAAAATTCTGATTCACATTTGTAAAACAATCATTTAGATTGCAAAATTTCAGATATTACAACACATTAAATGTGCTACACATTAAATGATGTTTTTCCTTGTGAATTTTATTGTTTTTTTATGTACAGTAATTTCAAAATTGGATGATTGCGACACGCTACAAAAACATTGAGACGGGCGATTTAAGACTAATAACCATTTGAAGAGTTGAAATAACAAGGCATTGTGAAACAGGAGATGTTAAACAGGTGAGGCAATCATGTCATAATACTGAATAAGGAGCCTCCAATAACAGCCTAGTCCTTCAAGAGCAAGGATAATTCGAGACTTGTCAATTTGCCAACAGATGCTTAAATAATCCAGCAACCTGAGAACAATGTTTTGGACATTTCACCCTCTACTGTGCACAATATAGTTAAAAGATTCAAGGAATCTAGTCAAAGCTCGGTGTAAAGGCAAGACGAAAACCACTTCTGAATGCATGTGATCTCTGATCCCTCAGACATCACTGTGTTAAAAAAACATCCTAAATCTGTAATGATTTCATGAACATGGGTTTGGGATTACTTTAGTAAACCTTTGCTAGTCAACACCATTCACTGCTGCATCCACAGATGCAAGTTTAGACTTTACTATGCAAAGCAGAAGCCCTACATCAACACGGTCCAGAAGTGCTGCTGACTTCTCTGGGCTCGGTCTCATCTTAGATGGACAGTGGAACTGTGTTTTTTGGTTCGACGAGTCCACATTTCAAATAGTTTTTGAAAAACAAAGCCATCTTGTTATCTGGGCCAAAGATGAAAAGGACCATCCAAGCTGTTATTAGTGTCAGGTCCAAAATCCAGTGTCTCTATGGGCCAGGGGTGTTTCAGTGCACTCGCAAATCGGGTCCCCCCCCAAAAGAGGGCACCATTAATTCAGACAGATATGTACAAATTTTGGAGCAGCATGTACTGCCATGCAGCACCGTCTTATCCAGGGACATCCCTGAATTTTCCAGCAGGACAACTTCAAACCACATACTGGCCGAATAAGCAGAGAGTGCGGGTGCTAAATTGGCCTGCCTGCAGTCTTGACCATCTCCAATTGAGAAAGTGTGGTGCATTATGAAGTGCACAATATGGCAACAAAGACCACGTACAGTTGTACAGCTGAAGACCTGCAGAATAGATGAATAGGGGACTATTCCACTTTCTAAACTTAACAAACTTGTGTCTTCAGTGCCCAAATAATTAATAAGTGTTATTAGAAGAAATGGTGATGTTTCACTGTGGTAAACACTCAACTGTCCCAACTTTTTTGGAGTGTGTTGCAATCATCTGATTTGAAATTACTGTACATAAAAAAAAAGGGTGAATATAAGGGTGAATATAATTTACATATCAAATGCCACGTTCATTTGAATTTTAAATTTGATGTAATTGTAGTTCAAAACTGCACGTTCAATTTCAGCATTCAAGTAAACATTTAAATCCTAAAAGTAACATTCAATTCATTCAACAGCGGCACAAAGTTTCCAGCAACAAATAATTTCTGTGAAGTATGCTCACACTGAATGCAAATATACTGTGACGAAACAGCCAATGAAAACATAGTTAATGTTTAATATAAAGGAGCAGGATTTTGGACCAATGAGATTTAACTGTGGGCGGGCCTTCCCAATGCATCAGCAAAGAAATTAAGCAGCCAAATAAATGTCCTGTTGCTTATCACTTTATCGCATCATGTCTAGTTAGGATATGGCAGTCCTGGTGCTACGATCTCCAAGGCCCTTGGAAACCATCTGACCGGGGGTGTCGGGAGGTGGGGGTGATGTTGGGTTTGTTTTCATGTTTTGGTAGTCAACCTGAGCGTTTCACCCCTGCGGAGGCCCTAGGCAATTGCCTACTTTGCATATAGCTAGCACCTGCCCTGGGACACGGATTTACGGGACACTTATAGGAAAGGCTACAAAAATAATTTCATTGTAGTGCTTGCACCTAACACTGCACTGAATTTAATTTAAATTCTGTTGTCATTTGTTGAAGTATGTTACATAAAATTGAAGTAGAATTGAAGTAACCATGTAAAACTTGCAATATATTTGACTCTCAGAACAAATGAAACAATTGGACACGAGCGCTTGTCAACCCCTGATTTAACCCTTAATGCGTTTTGATGTGTTTGTATTTATTTTCATTACACTAAACAACTTTAACAACACTTTTGTCTATGCATTTCAATGGAAACAAAAAATATACACATGGAAGGAGACATTTTATACCTGCATGCATATCCAATTATTTATTTATGTCTTTAAAAAATTAAAAACAATTTAACAATTGTTCAAGTTTATGGTTCAAATTACTTGCATGTTGTTATGAGAACTTTAAGTTGCACTGAAAATATCAGCATCATCTCCATATAGAATGCACAAGAAAACAGCAGAAAAAAGTGATATTTTCTTAAAATTGAAAACCATTCCTCAATAATTCAAGTGACTGAAGTGTTCACTTTGGTGTCTGCTTCCATTTTCTCACTGCATGTCTGCAAATTACAATAATATTTTTTCTGCTACCTATGAACAAGCGACTTTTTATATAAAAAACAACCGCAATCCACTGACATTTACTGAACTAAATGACATTTAGTGAGTCAAGCAACTTCAGCACACGATAAACTCACTGCAATCATACATTTCTTGTATTTTCATTCAATATTATCTCTGCTTAAATCTGTATTAGCTCTGCATTGCTTAATTTTTTTATTCAATGCTCATGCTAAATCAGGGCTGGTGTTTTCAGTATCTGTAGATAGTATATAAAATTTTCTGTATGTCAGTTTGCTTAGCATAAAGCAACCTTAAATAGATGTCTTTGGGAGTAATGTAGTCGTCTACTATGTACTGTTGGTGTTACCATGGCACAGTAGTTTTAATACCTCAGTAATTTAATACAATGGTACTGAGTGATTATGGTATTAACATGGGACTCAATGTACAGCATCTAAAATAAGGTACCGGTACATGCCCAAAGAACTGGCATCGCCAAGGTAATAGACAATGAAATTTTTTCAGGTGGGAAAGTGTTTCAAGATGAAAAAAATATATACTTTTTATTTAATATTGATGGAGCAACATAATTAGTGTGGGAAAAAAATACGGAAGGTAATTTTGTTGAAATTAATAAAAAACAAAAGTGGCAAGGGGCCTTTTACCCACAATTATTTAATTTACATAAACTTGTAACATTATAAAAATTATTCAATGTTCGTATGTCAGGTTGCTTTAGACATTGCATGTGATGACCCCATATGTCAATACAATATTGCAATGTATAGTAACAAACAGGTGTTTAGGAAAGTGCTGTGGTTGTATTTGTTGCTATTTAGTGTTTTCGGAGGAAATAAAATCAAAAGTGCCTTTTACCCTGGGGGGCGTTTAGCCTCCGTGTACCCAACTTTTTGACTTATTATTACTTTCAAGAGAATCTTTTTCCTCTTTTTTTTTTTGTAACAGATTACCTTCAAATGGTTTGCCAATCAGGTGTTTTTGAAGACTCCATGAGCACTAGGAAGCTTATCTGATTTTTATCCAAACATATGCTTTGTATATTAAAAATGAGTCCATCCCCCTACTTTTGACTTGCAACAGCAAGTAAAAATTAAGGTTTCCAACTACGATGAAACTAAAGGCTATTGCCTTTTTAAAGAAGAGACAAGCCCTTTGAAATGTTCCGCTCCGGTTTCCTGTTTTTAAATAGCAAATATGTCAACGCAGGAAAGAAAACTGCGCTCCTCAAATCAATTAAATGGTCCATTTTGTCTTTAAAGGGGGAAGTCATTTCATTATTATGTTAATTGTATTTTTGTTTTCGTAAGTGGCAGCTTACTGGTTGCACAGTCATGGGGTCAGATACAAGCAACATTATTTCTTTGGCAAACTCATTACAGTCAGGTGAAGCCATGGTTAGCTTCAGAATGTCTAGTGTCCAGCTTCAGATGAGGACTTTAGAATCTGAAGAATTCTGAACAAATTGTGTGTTGATCCTGTAGTTCTGAGTCAAAAAGCTTAGACTGTACAGTCAAGAGATGTATGACTGATCAACATTGATCTGTCTCTGAAATCCCCTGTCTCTTGTCAGGATGGTAATGGAGCTTGTACAGTCAGTGAGATGTGATCTCTGCACTCTCGTCTCCAGCTTCAGAGCTTCAGACTCTCCAGTAAAACACACAGGCCCTGTCCAATTTACCATGTAAGCTTTGACTGTTTCTCAAGCATGATTCTTTCCAACTCATGCAATTACCCGCAGAAGTTAACCGAGTTCAACAACAGAGCGATTTGACTTGGGACCTTGGGTCCTGTTATGCGGAACAATGTTTTGGTGGAGACAACACAGAGCATCTGTGTCTCGACACTGAAGTCCTCCTACAGATAGATGTGGGCCCCCTTTTATATATACCATAGGTTTGTTTTGGCTGACAGTTTTAAATATATGCTATATCAGATATGCTGAGGAGCCTGCTTTACCCTGAAGCACCCACGAATGCATTAACATTTTACATTAGTTGTCAGATAGATCACCTTCCTTTCTCTTGGACTTCTTTAATATACTGTTGACTTTGGATGTTGGAGTGCTTTTCCATTTGACAAAATTTAAATTGACATTGAAATGCAGCATTTTCCAGAGATATGAGTTCAAATGGAATCGTTTCTAGCAAAATTGTGCTAGCTAGATTTCTTGACGAAGCCATGGTCTACAAAGAAAATCGGTGACAGGAGGTTGACTGTTTTGTCTGCTAAAATCAGTCACTGCGTCTGTATATCCATACTTCCCTCATCTATAGTATGCCAAAACAAGTATGCTTATGGAGAAGTATGTCAGAATCTATGAAATACCTAACTGCCTCTCCGAGTGGCCAAAGTAGCACATCCGATTTTTGCCAACATTCGAGTAGTAATTAAATTATATACTCCTAACCCAATCCCTAAACCGAACCATAACAGTACAGAAACCAAAACAGCACAGAATCTGTAGAATCTGGGATGTGATGTCAAAGGCAAGGCGCGATTTTTGGGGGAGAAATATTCCCTGCATGATGACGCTTGTCCAGAATTCATCAAATTGGGCCCAAACATGCAAGTAGGTTTAGCTGCAGGCCGATGATCTCCAAATGGGGGTGGAATATCAAAAATAGGGCATGGTTTCTCTAAAAAGGGGTGGGGGTCACTCCAAAAGGGGGTTGCGCTAACTCCAAAAGGAGTCGACATCTCTGCAGTTGGTTAGGGAAACTATTAGTTAAGAGGCTCCCTATATCTTTGCTGGCAATTTGGAGCTCCCGCCCCATTTTGGAGCTCTGTGTGCAGATTTACCCTTCTCCAAATGTGGGTGGAAAAGATTCAGAACAACATTTCATGGTGTGATCATGTTGCCATTTCTTATTAACACCAATGTAGATAACCACTCCCATCATTGTTATTGAGGATTGTAATAATACACAGCAACCTTTTGTATGTAATTTGCATTTGCAATGTTTTAACATTCACAGTTCGTGACAGGTGGTTGGTATTACGGTTATAACTGGCTTGTGTGGTATACAGTAAATTTTGGACTGATCTTCAGAAGCAGATCATTCTCACCTTTCTCCAGATCCACTAGCTCATTGGCCTTTATCACAGATGTTCTAAAGATCTGAAAATCTGAAATTTAGCACACCAAAAGACAGAACTATGAAACAAAAGTTACATTGAATGAAACATGTTAAATTATAAAGTACTGGGTTTTTATTATTATTTAGTTGTCCTTTAACTGATCTGAATTTGATAGTAAATCTTTTGGTAGTTGGGCTACATTTTGACAAAGGAATTAAATATTCCCAGATCCTAATTTATAACATAGATTTTAAACTTGTGTGAGATAGTCTATCAGAGAGAAAGAGAGAGAGCTCCCTCTGGTGCCTAAATTCTGTTCTTTTACTCTGAAAAACTTTTGTACATAAGTGGGTTGTGGTTATCAGAAAAAGATGATATGGATTATAACACTGGAGTTATATGGATTCATTTTATGATGCCTGTTATGTTCTCCTTTTAGCTGTCTAGAGAATTAAGAGCACATAACATTTGTGAAAAGGTTAACTAAATTAAGAGAATTAAATGAAAAGAAAACGGGTTCAGTTACCGGAAACTTGTGTGATGGAATGAATCAGGCAGAGACAGACATGGGTTACAGCTAAATATAATTATTTTTGTAACAAATCATAGCAATACACCCAATCGTAATTACAGCACAATAGTGAAACAACAAATAACTATTTACAGAATATGTACAAATGGTAAGACAAAGACAAACCAGACAAAGGAGTCAAGCTAACGAAGAAAATAAAAATATGAAAACAATACCTAAACTACACTAACTAAACAAACATCATAAATACAGAGGGTAGCACCCGCTCCTTACCTGGTGTGTTTAGACAAACTCAAATGCTACGTAGTGTAGTGTAGCTCACGTGACATGCTACCCTATACGAGAGATAAACAAGCCTCTTTCCTCTTGTCACTTCCAGGTTTTATACAGAGAAGGCGAGTTCGGATTGGTTCCTTGAGGGGGGTGTCGTCACGTTAACTAATGATGATTAACGAGATCACAATCGAAATACACTGCAGAACGTAACAATGCCTTTATGTGCTTTTTGGAAAGATACTCATTCGAATATTAGCATCTTTATTATTCCAGAGATGAGAGTTTGACTGTGTTTGTGGGTGGAATCATGCCCACGTTCTCATTAACCCCACATAAAGTATTGCTATTCTTGCAGGTTGAGTTTCTGTCCAGGTAATATGTAATAAATAAAACCTCCTCCCATGCAGGATTTTACAACACCCTTTTACTGACGTTCGGGGGTTTTGTTGCATAGCCTAGTGGTTATAGCATCCCTTAAATACATACTTAAATATGGGACAATATGCCAAGATAGGTCTTAATTGAGGCCAAAATACGGGACGTCTTGGCAAATGTGTGACAGTTGTCAACCCTTAAATACCTGTTAAAATATGGGACAGTATACCAGGATAGTTCTTCGTTGTGGCCAAAAATTGGGGCATTGTGGTAAATATGGTACAGTTGGCAGCCCTTAAATACCTGCTTAAAAATGGGACAATATGTAGGTCAAAATGTAGGGCATCGTGGCAAATACAGGACAGTTGACAACCCTAAAACACCTACTTCACAATATGGCCAGGTTTTAATTGGGGAAAAATACAGGACGTCCTGGCTAATATGTGATAGTTGGCAACCCTTAAATACCTACTTAAATATGGGACAATGTGCCAAGATAGGTTTTAATTGGGGCCAAAATACGAGACATCCTGGCTAATTCGGTACAGTTGGCAGCAATTAAATATGAG
Source organism: Xyrauchen texanus (assembly GCF_025860055.1). Taxonomy (NCBI): domain Eukaryota; kingdom Metazoa; phylum Chordata; class Actinopteri; order Cypriniformes; family Catostomidae; genus Xyrauchen; species Xyrauchen texanus. The sequence goes on along the minus strand of NC_068292.1, from coordinate 12,707,659 downwards.
ACAATATGCCAAGATAGGTCTTCATTGCGGATAAAATATGGGTCTTCCTGGCTAATATGGGGCAGTTGACAATTTATGCAATTAAACTTTGTGAAAATATATCATGTTATTGCACCCATGCAAATTTTTTATGCTCTTTTCAGATGCCAGACAACTGTGTCCTGTAATTATATAAAATATACATATTTCTTACATATGTAATGTATATAAATGTAAATATATACACTCACCTAAAGGATTATTAGGAGCACCTGTTCAATTTCTCATTAATGCAATTATCTAATCAACCAATCACATGGCAGTTGCTTCAATGCATTTAGGGGTGTGGTCCTGGTCAAGACAATCTCCTGAACTCCAAACTGAATGTCAGAATGGGAAAGAAAGGTGATTTAAGCAATTTTGAGCGTGGCATGGTTGTTGGTGCCAGACGGGCCGGTCTGAGTATTTCACAATCTGCTCAGTTACTGGGATTTTCACGCACAACCATTTCTAGGGTTTACAAAGAATGGTGTGAAAAGGAAAAACATCCAGTATGCAGCAGTCCTGTGGGAGAAAATGCCTTGTTGATGCTAGAGGTCAGAGGAGAATGGGCCGACTGATTCAAGCTGATAGAAGAGCAACTTTGCCTGAAATAACCACTCGTTACAACCGAGGTATGCAGCAAAGCATTTGTGAAGCCACAACACGCACAACCTTGAGGCGGATGGGCTACAACAGCAGAAGACCCCACCGGGTACCACTCATCTCCACTACAAATAGGAAAAAGAGGCTACAATTAGCAAGAGCTCACCAAAATTGGACAGTTGAACACTGGAAAAATGTTGCCTGGTCTGATGAGTCTCGATTTCTATTGAGACATTCAGATGGTAGAGTCAGAATTTGGCGTAAACAGAATGAGAACATGGATCCATCATGCCTTGTTACCACTGTGCAGGCTGGTGGTGGTGATGTAATGGTGTGGGGGATGTTTCTTGGCACACTTTAGGCCCCTTAGTGCCAATTGGGCATCGTTTAAATGCCACGGCCTACCTGAGCATTGTTTCTGACCATGTCCTTCCCTTTATGGCCACCATGTACCCATCCTCTGATGGCTACTTCCAGCAGGATAATGCACCATGTCACAAAGCTCGAATCATTTCAAATTGGTTTCTTGAACATGACAATGAGTTCACTGTACTAAAATGGCCCCCACAGTCACCAGATCTCAACCCAATAGAGCATCTTTGGGATGTGGTGGAACGGGAGCTTCGTGCCCTGGATGTGCATCCCACAAATCTCCATCAACTGCAAGATGCTATCCTATCAATATGGGCCAACATTTCTAAAGAATGCTTTCAGCACCTTGTTGAATCAATGCCACGTAGAATTAAGGCAGTTCTGAAGGCGAAAGGGGGTCAAACACAGTATTAGTATGGTGTTCCTAATAATCCTTTAGGTGAGTGTATACATTTTATAGACTGGGTGCATGGGGGGTATAATTCACAGTATGCCCACCTCTTGAGAAATTACTACACCACTGCCCACACCTATCATTTCACTTCTGCAGATATGGATGAAAACAATAGAGTTGTATGAATACATTTTATGATACCTTTATGTGCTTTTTGGAGCATGAAAATTTGCTTCCCATTCACTTGCATAGCATGGACCTACAGAGCTGAGATATTCTTCTAAAAGTCAGGATTTGTGTTCTGCAGAAGAAAGAAAGTCATACACACCTGGATTGGCATGAGGGTGAGTAAGTGATGAGAGAATTTTCATTTTTGGTGAACTGTCCCTTTAAGGACAGATTTTCAGAATAAAACAACTGATAAACAAGCAAAGTAATAATCATTAAGGCACATGCTGTTCAAGTGCAACCTGTTAAATAAATAAAAAAAGAGTTAAAGGGAGATAGGGAAAAATAAAATTAAAATTGCTGCCTAAAATCATGTGTTCCATGGAAGAAAGAATGTCTATGACAGAATTTTCATTTTCATCAACTATCCATTTAAGTTCTCTTCCCATCAAAATGACAGGTGTAACACATTTGTTATCACGCCAGCAGGCAGCTATATATGAATGATCAAAGTCAAGAAAAAGATGGAAGCAATCACTTCTTGAAGAAAATGTTTTCTAACAGATCTGCTTGGATGGTTATTTAAACAGCAGATTGTGAACCAAACCCATGTTTGACATAGCTTTCGTTGTTAGATTCTTTGAAATAATACATTCCTTTGAAATGAGACAGTGCAATGCAAATGTTTACACAAGACAAGCTTTGTCTTCGCTATGGAATGAAGTGGAAGTGGGGTGAGTGAAAACAAATCTTGAATCAGCATTTGGGAGAGAAGAAACTGTCCAAAACTGGTTATTCTGCTGTTGACATGGTGTGAAACATTTGTGACAGCTTAACATGCAGTTACTGTATGTGGTTTCATGTATTAATGCACAAACAGAAACATAAGCCAATTGGTTGCTAAGAGAATGCATTATCATATACCTCAGTACAGATTGTGTATCATTATTAGCATCTTTATTATTCCAGAGATGAGAGTTTGACTGTTTGTGGGTGGAGTCACACCCACATTCTCATTGACCCCACACAAAGTCTTGTTAAACTTGAAGTGTGAGTTTCTTTCCAGGGAGTATTTAACAAATAAAACCTCCTCTCATGCAGGTTATACAGCACTTTTCTACTGACGTTTTGGTGCTTAAATATGGGACAATATGCCAAGATAAGTCTTCATTATGGCCACAATAAATGATGTCCTGTCTAATGCGGGACAGCTGGCAACCCTTTAATGCCTGCTTAAATATGGGACAATAACCCAAGATAGGTCTTCATTGCAGCCAAAATACGTGTCCTCCTAGCTAATATGGGACAGTTAGTAACCCTTAAATACTTGCTTAAATGTTGGACAATATGCCAAGATAGGATTTAATCGCAGACAACCAGGATGTCCTGGCTAATACAGGGCAGTTGACAACCCTAGACTAGAGCCATATCTATGGACCAGATCATAGAAACTTGAGGATGGGCTCTTTTCAATGGCCTGTATGTAACAACACACAAACCTCTAGCAACCACACACGGTACACGGTATGTTAAAAACGGTACAGCCATTGACCATGAAAATAAAAAAATGGAACTCCATGTCAAAAAGGTTGCCGACCCCTGCTCTATGATATTCTGATCCCCAGAATAAGTAAACATATATTAAGTAGCAGTAAATGTGTTTAATCCCCATTAATGCATTCAAAAACATGTAATATGTTTATACAGGGAACACCATCCAAAAAATACGTAATACTAATAACTGCCCTCTACATGTGTGATTAATCATCCAGTTGATCTTCGCTGTAGTATTTGCATTCATTACTCAGAACCGTTCAGTACAGCATTGTCATTTCACATCATCAAAATGCACAAGCAAAATGCAAATACAAATCTAAATCTGAAACTTCAATTAACACCTTTTTTTTATTATAAAAAAAGCAACTGAACATATTAATACATTCTCTTGTGGTGTCAATGTCAGTATAAAGTAATCACACAGCTACGTCCTAAAAAACAAATTAGTTAACATTAAATTACAATTAATGATACTTTCTCCCCTCTAGCACTCAGTTAAACTGTTTAAAAGACCCTTAAACAAGGGCAGCATTAATTTACTCACTAAAGGTGTCACATAGTCGCCTTCTTTCTTTGTACACGTACCATGCCGTGTGCAGCAAGCAGTACAGTGTCACTCAGGCTGAGCCTGATCTGCTCTTCACTTCCAAAAAAACATTTTCTTACTCAATATGTTTTTCCAGTAAAGCTTCTAATTATTCTTAAACAAGATACTTTTACTTTAAAAGCTAATTATCTCATTTTGTACTGAAATGTATGTAAAAAGAATGGGGTAAGAAGAATACACTGCTGGTAGTTTTTTTCTTCTTTTAAGTATGAAGCTCACTCAATTTTGTAACATTTCTCTGAAAACGGGACTTAATAACTTGTCATTTTGCTTCTGATGTACATGTATCTTGTTTTAAGGATGTTAAAAAAAAATACAAGAAAACAAGATAAAAATACTGAGTAAGAAGTTTTTTGTTGTTGTTGTTTTTTTGTTGTGTAGTTCCTGCATTTCAGCAATTTGTCTTTATGTATTTCAATGGAGTGCATCTCTGGCAAGTGATGCTGTGTGTGTGTGTGTGTGTGTGTGTGTGTGTGTGTGTGTGTGTGTGTGTGTGTGTGTGTGTGTGTGTGTGTGTGTGTGTGTGTGTGTGTGTACAGCTCAGTGCCGGCTGCCAGAGAGCAAGGCCCAGCTGAACTCTTTGTAACTGCTTCAAACAGAGTGGCCTTTGTCCGTCCATGCTTCTGCTTTCTCTCTCTCCACACACACACACACACACACACACACACACACAAACAGGAGAGTTCAGTCCTCCTTCACATTATTGTTGGAGTGTCGGGCAGGGCTTTCAGTCTTGGAGCCCCTGGGTTTGCTGGGCAGGAGGATCATAGCCAGAATGCTGATGATGTGCACATGAAAGTACATCGACCTGAAGGACAGAGAAGAAGCCAAAAGATCAAATAACCAGCACAAACTACATCATGAAAACTCATTCAAAGACAAATATTCTTGTGTGAATCTCACAAAAAAAGTCTGGGTCTATCCAAAAAATTGCAAAGACAAAACTTAATATATATATAATAATGTAATAATTAGAATTAAATAGATAAATATTTTGCAGCCTATTTTAGGACCACAGAAATGCTTTACATTGTGATTTTCATGACAATTAAGCACCCCCCCCCCCTCCCAAATTCTCACTACTGTAATGCATTTGAGTGTTTTGCTTTTGGGTTTCTTTTTTAATTCCCATTATTCTCAAAGGTGATTTTCATTACTTTAATATAGCAATTGTATACTGTATATCAGTAAAAAAAAATATATATATATAATAATTTAAGCAGACATTAAGCAAGACAGTACAAATACTTCCATGATGTACAATATAAATAAATATTTTAGTAGGCTATAGCTTTTTCAAAAATGAACATTACAGTACTGAGATTCTTTGTGCTTACATATCATGAAAATAATGTCAACATGCAAAAAATCTTAAACATCCTAAAAATAGGCTTTCCAATCTGATTGGGTGTTTCTATGCATTTTTTTGTAATCAAAGTGGACATGTTTTTTAACAGTCTCTGGTCAAACCAAGCTGTCACGAACATTGAGCCGTCCCTCCCCCTCCAGCCGTCGGAGATCAGATTCGCCGGAGTTTTGATTATAGACTACATTTCCCATAAGCCCACATACCTAGGTCTGATTACGCCCCAGCTGTTCCCTGTTTACCATCCACTATTTAATCAGCTCAGTTACTCACACTCTTTGCGATGTCTTGTTTTGCTCCAGCTACAATTCCAAGCGTTTACCCTGTTTATCATTCTGTATCTACCCTGCTTTGTTCCTGTACCGTGTTAGTTTGCCGCTTGCCCTTTATTACCTTTGCCAGTTCATAGTTCATTGATTGTTTGCTGCCTGCCCCGATCTCCTGCCTGCTCTCACGTTGATTCTGCCTGCCTCCTACATACCTGTTTGCCCGTGTTGACCATTGCCTGTACTACTACTGTGTATTCATTAAATACTGCTATGGATCCCAACCAGCCTGTGTCTTCGCTACAGAAGACTTCACCAAACACCAATCCAGCGGTTATTTCTCGCATGGCGGAAGAACTCACGACTCAAGCAAATCTCTTGTCGGCACAACAACACCAGCTCGCTCGACTTATGTCAGCAGTAGAAGAGATGATGCGCTCCATGCAAACGCAGCCCCAGCCTGCCCCTTCGCCAGCGCCTGCAGTACCTCAAGCCAGCGCGACTGCCGCCACTGCCCCGCACTTCATTACCTCCACCAGCCCAAGACTCGCGCTGCCAGAAAAGTTCGATGGCACGCCCTCTAGATGTAAGGGGTTCATCATGCAATGCTCGGTTTTTCTCTCACAACAACCGGCACTGTATCCATCTGATGAGAGCAAAATCCTCTTCATGAGCTCCGTACTCACAGGTAGAGCCCTCGATTGGGCCACTGCGGTCTGGACCAATCAGGGATTCGCTCAATTCACCTTCGACTCCTTCCGACAAGGTCTGATCGACGTCTTCGATCACCCAGAAGGCGGTAAGAATGCGGGTGAGCAGCTTCTGGCTCTCCGCCAGGGCAACCGCACGGCGGCGGACTATGCACTCTCTTTTCGTACCCTTGCTGCAAAAACCGGCTGGGTCGAAGCAACCCACAAACTTCTCTTTCGTCAAGGCTTAAACACAGAACTCCAGTCCGAACTGGCCTGCCGCGATGAGGGTGTGCCACTCGACCAATTCATCGCTCTGGCAATCCGCGTAGACAACCTCATTCGTTCCAGACGCCCGAGCCGTTGGGTCCCGCCTTCCTCTGCTATATTCCCAACGAACGACACAGCGGAACCCATGCAGGTCGATCGCACACACCTCTCTCCCGAGGAACGAGAACGCCGCTTCTCCAATCGCCTCTGCCTCTACTGCTGTCAGGCTGGACATCAACGCGCCTATCGCCCCGGGGTAATTCTATTGATTTCTTCTACGTTAACTGGAACCTGCCCCTTGACAGTGGCGGCGCTAGGTGGTCGGCCTCTTGGATCCGGCAGAGTGTGCTTCTCCACCTGCGACATCACCCTGCAGGTGGGCGTACTACACTCTGAAACTATACTCTTCTTCGTCATCAAATCCCCTCACAACCCCGTAATTCTTGGGTTTCCCTGGCTCCGAACGCACAATCCACAAATTTCTTGGCAGGAAGGGCAAATCACTCAGTGGGGCCCAGTCTGTTCCACTCAATGTCTGCGAGTAGTTCGACCTATCACCGTGAGAACTACCCACGCTAGAAAGAACCCTGACACACCCCCTGAAATACCCCATGCATACACCGATCTCAGAGAGGCCTTCAGCAAAACCAAGGCTGCACTACTTCCACCCCACCGCTCCAGCGATTGTGCCGTTGAGCTGAAGCCCGGCTCTACACCCCCTGTTGGTAGAATTTATCCCTTGTCTGAACCAGAGTCTCTCGCCATGAAGTCCTACATTGAAGAGGAACTTGCCAAGGCATTTATCCGTCCCTCCACTTCTCCAGCAGCAGCAGGGTTTTTCTTCGTCAACAAGAAAGATGGCTCCCTGCGTCCTTGTATTGATTATTGTGGCCTGAACGATGTCACCATTAAGTTCCGATATCCTCTACCACTCGTTCCCTCCGCCCTAGAACAACTGAGATCGGCAAAATTTTACACCAAGCTGGACTTACGAAGTGCCTATAATTTAATTCGCATTCGGGAGGGGGACGAATGGAAGACCGCGTTTTCTACCACCTGTGGCCACTATGAATATTTGGTCATGCCTTTCGGCCTTTCCAACAGCCCCTCTGTGTTCCAGTCCTACATCAACGACATCTTCCGGGACATGCTCAATAAGTGTCTGATCGTTTACATCGATGACATCCTGATTTACTCCGACTCCCTTGAAGAACACATTGCCCAAGTCAGAACGGTGCTGAAACGCTTGATCCAACACCAACTATACGCCAAGGCTGAAAAGTGTGAATTTCATCTAAGAGCAGTTGCCTTCCTCGGCTACATCATCAGCCCAGAAGGAGTGGCCATGGATAGCAGCAAAGTCCAAGCCGTACTAAACTGGCCTCAACCTAATACTGTTAAGGAGCTCCAACGTTTCCTGGGATTCGCCAACTTTTATCGGAGGTTTATCAGGAACTTTGGTACCGTCGCCTCACCACTCACTTCCCTGGTCAAAAGAGAACAAACCAAACTCCATTGGTCCTCCGACTCTCTTCAAGCCTTCCACCAGTTAAAGGAGCGTTTCACCTCAGCTCCCATCTTACACCACCCCGACCCTGACATACCGTTCATGGTAGAGGTTGACGCTTCCAACACAGGCATTGGAGCCATCCTTTCCCAACGACAGGGTAACCTGCCTAAGTTATTCCCCTGTGCCTTTTACTCCTGCAGACTTTCTTCCTCCGAGCAAAACTACGACGTCGGCAACCGGGAACTCCTAGCTATGAAAGCCGCTTTAGAGGAATGGCGACACTGGTTGGAGGGGGCCAGACACCCATTCCAGGTCTTTACCGATCATCGTAACCTAGAATACCTTCGCTCTGCCAAGAGACTCAACCCCAGACAGGCCAGATGGGCATTATTCTTCACCCGTTTCAACTTCTCGATTTCCTACCTACCCGGCTCCAAGAATGTCAAGGCCAACTCCCTCTCTCGACAGCACGAAGCTACACTTCAAAGCTCCTCCGATGAACCTATAATTCCTCCCGGGTTGGTTCTTTCTCCCATTCTGTGGGACATCATGTCAGACATCACTCAGGCCCACACCTCCGCCCCTCCTCCTCCTGAATACCCACCCAACCGGACATTTGTACCCCACAGTCTGCGAGAGAGGGTAATTCGCTGGGTACATGACGCTCCACATTCCGGGCACCCAGGCACCACAGCTACAGTTCGCCTGCTTCGGAACCGCTTTTGGTGGGAGACTCTGTCAGAGGATACAACCGACTTCATCAATAAGTGTCAGACCTGTAACATTGCCAAGACACCCAAAGAGGCACCAGCTGGCCTACTGCAACCTCTACCCATACCTTGACGTCCCTGGTCACACATCGCTGTAGACTTTGTCACCGATCTACCCAGTTCCCAACACTATACCACGATCCTCACTGTAATCGATCGGTTCTCCAATGCTTGCCATCTTATTCCTCTACCCAAACTACCCACTGCCCTCGAGACCGCTGAACAGCTCTTCCAGTACGTCTTTCGCTATTATGGTCTCCCAGAGGACATCGTTCCCCAATTCACGTCCAGGGTATGGAAAGCCTTCTTTCGTCTCTTAAATATCAATGTCAGCCTCACCTCTGGTTACCACCCGCAGTCCAATGGCCAGACTGAACGCTTGAATCAAGAGATAACCAGATTTCTCCGAACTTACTGTCACCATAATCAGACGGACTGGAGTCGGTACCTCCCATGGGCAGAGTACGCTCAAAACTCGCTACTCAAACCATCAACCAACTTAACTCCCTTCAAATGCACCCTGGGATACCAACCCCCCCTGTTTCCTTGGTCCGGCAAACCCTCGGAGGTCCCCGCAGTGAACGACTGGCTGCAACGCAGTGAGGCGGTATGGGACCAGGCCCACGTCCACCTTCAACGGGCAGTGAATCGCTCCAAAGAACAAGCTGACCGCCATCGTCGCCCTGGTCCCAACTACGCTCCTGGCCAATGGGTCTGTCTCTCCACCCGGGATCTCCGTCTTCGCCTTCCCTGCAAAAAACTCTGTCCTAGGTATGTGGGCCCCTTTAAGATTCTCAGACAAATGAACCCAGTTTCTTTTCGTTTACAACTTCCCACTAACTATCGCATTTCTCCCACTTTTCATGTCTCCCTGCTCAAACCGGCTGATGGTCCGAGGGCTGAGGAGGAGGTGAGTTCCAGGCCCCCTCCCTTGATTGTGGGCGGCGAGGAAGCTTTCTTGGTGCGGACCTTGCTAGACTCCAGACGACACCGGGGTCAGATCCAATACCTGGTGGATTGGGAGGGGTACGGTCCGGAGGAAAGATCCTGGATAAATACCAATGACATCCTCGATCCTAATCTCATCGCAGAGTTCCACCGGATCAATCCGGAGAGACCGGCCCCATGACCCCGGGGGAGACCTCGACGCAGTTCGCATCCTCGCGTCCGGAGCCGCTCACGGGGGGGGGGGGGCTCTGTCACGAACATTGAGAGCGCCTCCCCCTCCAGCCGTCGGAGATCAGATTCGCTGGAGTTTTGATTATAGACTACATTTCCCATAAGCCCACATACCTAGGTCTGATTACGCCCCAGCTGTTCCCTGTTTACCATCCACTATTTAATCAGCTCAGTTACTCACACTCTTTGCGAAGTCTTGTTTTGCTCCGGCTACAATTCCAAGCGTTTACCCTGTTTATCATTCTGTCTATTGTGTATCTACCCTGCTTTGTTCCTGTACCATGTTAGTTTGCCGCCTGCCCTTTATTACCTTTGCCAGTTCATATTTCATTGATTGTTTGCTGCCTGCCCCGATCTCCTGCCTGCTCTCACGTTGATTCTGCCTGCCTCCTACATACCTGTTTGCCCATGTTGACCATTGCCTGTACTACTACTGTGTATTCATTAAATACTGCTTATGGATCCCAACCAGCCTGTGTCTTCATTACGCAAGCAAAGTTGTTAATGTACAATGTTACATCTAATGATTTTAAGGAATAACTAGTTGCTATATTGAAAAAATGTACCAGGTCGTTTTGTTGAGAGTTGAGTGTCAAGTAAAAGGGATTTATTTAAGCACAATTGATTTTACTCTTTGTTTTCAGAGATATCCATGAAATAATCAGTGCTTAATACTTTTGGATAAATGAAAATTCTCACCCTAAAGTCTGTCTAATTTATTAAATTTTTTACCATCCACTATTTAATCAGCTCAGTTACTCACACTCTTTGCGAAGTCTTGTTTTGCTCCGGCTACAATTCCAAGCGTTTACCCTGTTTATCATTCTGTCTATTGTGTATCTACCCTGCTTTGTTCCTGTACCATGTTAGTTTGCCGCCTGCCCTTTATTACCTTTGCCAGTTCATAGTTCATTGATTGTTTGCTGCCTGCCCCGATCTCCTGCCTGCTCTCACGTTGATTCTGCCTGCCTCCTACATACCTGTTTGCCCATGTTGACCATTGCCTGTACTACTACTGTGTATTCATTAAATACTGCTTATGGATCCCAACCAGCCTGTGTCTTCGTTACACAAGCAAAGTTGTTAATGTACAATGTTACATCTAATGATTTTAAGGAATAAGTAGTTGCTATATTTGAAAAAATGTACCAGGTCGTTTGGTTGAGAGTTGAGTGTCAAGTAAAAGGGATTTATTTAAGCACAATTGATTTTACTCTTTGTTTTCAGAGATATCCATGAAATAATCAGTGCTTAATACTTTTGGATAAATTAAAATTCTCACCCTAAAGTCTGTCTAATTTATTACATTTTTTTCTTTACTAATTGTTTGTAACAAACTGTTCTCTTCCTTTCCTGTCTAATCTGGTGGTTCTTGTCCAGAATAAACTGCTACTTAGACCACTCTGTATGCCGACAGTGAAAATGATGACTATGCAAGACTAGCAGACATGTGTACCTGTAATACTGCATGGTTGGCTCCACTGCCAGCAGGAGGAAGGGCATTACAGTGTAGCAGATAGTAAGCTGAGTGGCAGCCCATGTCACCACATCATAGCAGAACTTGAGCTGGCGGGAAGACAAGAAATAGTGCCGGAAAGTTCTGCGCACCTGGACACATGACAACGAAACAAACAACTATAAAGAGTGAAGGAGTGAGTGAGTGGTTGACAGGTGTGGCTGAGAATGATGAGAGATAAACTAGTCATGTGACAGTGATTCATAAAAAATATGTGACCTACACCTGCACATGTGCTGTGAGAAGAAAGGGAAATATGTGCTGAGAGATAGAGAGTGATCATTTGTGTTCTGGTGTGTTTTCAGAATGTGTGTTAAAGTATTTTGTCGTGATTGACAGAGAATGCAGAGCAACCAGCCCAACAGCACAAGCTGCACATGTGAATGCAGATACTACTTATCAAATGTCTGGAATCACAGAAATTGTTTTGTTTTTGAATGAAACGGATTCTTTTGCTCAACAAGGTTGCTTTAAAATGATTGTGGCATGGGGGGGGCGTGGTCATGTGTCGGTCTGCGGGACAGAGAGAGAGAGAGAGAGAGAGAGAGAGAGAGCGGTAAGGCCACACGACCACGCGTGGGGGGGTATGCCACAATGACATTTCTTAAATGTATATTGTTACAATGATCATTTCTATTTCTAATAAATCCTATGTTCCTCAAAATCCCATCTTAGAAGAATCATCCACACGCATCAATGCCACGCCAGTTGGGCAGGCCTTTTAGACTTTTTAGGAGTCAAATTATTAAGATAAAAAAGGCCAGCATATATATTGTTGTGCACGTTTGATATCTTAGTGATTCCAGATATTGAAACAGTGTAGCAGTGCTTAAGCACAAACCTGAAACATCTCCAGGAAAGAGAGGAGGAGATAGTGTGTGTGTGTGTGTGTGTGTGTGTGTGTGTGTGTGTGTGTGTGTGTGTGTGTGTGTGTGTGTGTGTGTGTGTGTGTGTGTGTGTGTGTGTGTGTGTTTAAAAGAGACTCACTGCGCGGGCTGCAAAGGTGATGGGTATAGCTGTGATGAAGGTAAAATAGTATCCTGGGTACAGTCCGTGCCAGATGGCTGACAGCACAAACGTGAGGGGCGTACGGTAATAAGGCGCTCGATCGTAACACACACTGAAGCATAGCAGAGGTAAGGTTGTAAGAAATAGTCTAATATTGATTATATATATGCAAACTAATATACTATACACACAGTAAAATAAATGTCTATAAGGAGTGGGTGGTATGAATAATTTTGTATTACAGTAAAAGCTAATATTTTCATTCACATTACTAGTAATAGTTATTGTTTCCAGGAAAGTCATCGTAAAAAAAAAAAAGGTTAATATTTTAATAACCATGTGGTAATTTTTGAATAATCATGCTTTAATGATGCTTTTTTTATTGGACACAAATCAAAGATATGACTGTTCATTGATATTGAATTTCAAGTCTGGCATCACCATAAAAACAGCTTTACACTTTGTAACATTTGAGTTTAAGGAATAGTTCACCTAAAAATGATCACCACCTCAAACTCCTATTACTTTCTTTTATTTTCTGGGAAACACAAACTAAGATATTTTATAGAGATGTATTTATCTGTTCATATTCATACAACACAAGTCCATGGGTCCCAAGCTTCTAAGCTCCAAAAAGACTCCAGCTGTACAGCCAAAGCACCTCATCAAACCAACAAGCACTGCAGCATACCACAGATGCGATTTTGTGCTCAAAGACAACTGGACCGATCACAACAGAATGCAGGTATCTCGAGACTTTTCAGAGTTTCAGACTAAGTTTAACTTGACACAATGTCCTAAAAAGCACTTATGAATGGCTAAAAACTAGTGAGAAGCCACATAACCAAAGTTACAAGCTCCAAAAGCATCCATCTGATGCACGAGTACATAGATTTTACCGATTATATCCTAAATGATCTATATTTGGGAGCCTTTCTCAGTAAATATTGATATGTGATTAATTTAATTAATTAAAAGGAACATCGTGAAATGAACTGAAATAAAAATGTTAATCAATTGGCAGTGCTAATACTGTATAGACACATCATATCTCCCTCAAAAAATCTTTGTGTTCTGCAGAAGAAAGAAAGTCATACAAGTTTGAGACACATAAGTCTGAGTAAATAATGAGAAAATTATAATTTTTGGGTGAACTATTTCTTTAAAAAGACTCAAAACAGTAAAACTAATATTATAAAAGAAAAGGTCTCAGTAACTCTTAAGTCTGATTAGATTATTTCTATTGCAAAATAGCCAATATACTTGCATTGAATGGTGGCCAGAACTTTGAAGCTCCAAAAAGCATATAAAGGTAGCATAAACTTAATCCATAAGACTCCAGTGGTTTAATCCACACCTTCAGAGGCGATGTATGGGTGTGGGTGAGAGACAGATCAATATTTAAGTAATTTTTTTACTATAAATTGTAAAAAAAAAAAAAAGAATACAGACTGGTTTATGTCTGTGAGAGACAGATCAACATTTTAATTTTTTTTACTATAAATTCTCCTCTCTCAACAGTAGGTGACGATATAAACAAAGAATGTGAATCGCCAAAAACAAAAGAAGAGCAAAGTGAAAGTGAAATTTGACATTTGTAGTAAAAAAGGACTTAAATATTGATCCGTTTCTCACCCACACCTATCTTATGACTTCTGAAGACATGGATTAAACCACTGGAGTCATACTTTCATGACTTTTATGATGCCTTTATGTGCTTTTTAGAGCTTCTAATTTCTGGCCATCATTCACTTGCATTTTATGGACCTACAGAGCTGAGATATTCTTCTGAAAATCTTTCTGCTGAAGAAAGAAAGTCATACACATCTGGGATAGCATGGGATGGAGTAAATTATGAGAGAATTTTCATTTTTGGGTGAACTATCCCTTTAAAACTGATTTTGGATTCTGAAAACATAGAGGGACTCAGAATCTAAGCACTTATATTAATAGAAATAGATCAGTTGGCTTATATACGTACGAAGGAAATGCTAAATATCAAATAAAAAAAACACACCTTTTCAGCCACAAACCAGTCTGTATATTCCAATTGTCTATGAATGATTTGAAACTTGTCGCTGTCTGTGGAAAGATAGAAGACATTCATTTTAATAAAAAATATATATATTTTTATACAGGTCGACAGATAAACTTTAGGTTATGTTAGAAAATGCAGAACTGAAAACGTTTGCTTTGCAGTTTGTAAAGTAGAGAATGCACCTCAATCTGCCAGATGTGAACATTGGAGACAAGATCCCAGGAAACTTCCCCCCTATTATCCACACCACTGATTCCAAACCCTGCTGCGTTATGAACAGCATCCGCTGCACATAGAAAAACATGTACATTTACTTAATATGAATCTCGGTTTCAATCTCTGTTAAGATCCACTTCCCTTCTACTTACCGAGGGTCCATGCAAAGTAGAACTTGGGTCTGGCTGCCTGAATGGATATGAAGGCATAGGCCAGTCTGCTAAAGAAAGAGGCCTCACTGATGAAGTGTGGGTCTACATTGTAGGTTATGGGGAATGCTTTGGTGATGATGAAGAACCAGAGCAGAGAGCCAACGCACACAATTAGCTTTTTAATCACTGGCCTCTGTGAAAGACAGCAATAATGAATCTCAATGGAGGAAATGAACACTTAGCCAGAAGCACAATAGGAGAAATGCATGACAAATCTCTGCCATTGTAGTTTAATCATAACATATTGCTCACAAATCCACATAACCACAGAAACCTCAAACGTTCAAAGCATCAACTAGTAACCCAATATGGCTTCAGAAATGCTTGAAATACAGCTCATGAGTCGTATGAACTACTTTTAATGTGATTTATTGTGATTTTTATTCCTTTTTGGAGCTTGACAGATGTGGTCACTGTTGATATATGGGAAACAGCTGCATGAAGATTCTTCAAAAATTCTCATTCTGTGTTCCCCGGACAAAAATGCTGATGGGTTTGGAATGACATGAGAGTGACTACGTAATGACAGAACTGTTATATTTGGGTGAACTCTTCCTTTAATTAATTGTTTACAATCTAGAGTGTTTGTGAACTACTGCGATGGGTCTCTTGCCCAGTCTTCTGTGAAAGGCTTCATTTCTAAAGGAATGGTTGAATGAATCTGTCTTTGTGTCTCACCACAGGCGATGGCTCGGGCACTCTGTCCCACCCGTTCTGCTGCGGGCTGCTGGCTTTCACTCTCCTCAGCTTGTGATGAGCATCCTGGCCCTCTATGAACTCCACGTAGTCTTTATAGTTACTGAAGGGCCCCACCAGGACACTCAAAAAATTTATATTGTAGCTAAGATACTCCAACAGTGATGGCTTAGAGCTGTAGGGAGCGGAAATATATGGTGTTTCACAAAGTTTTACACAGCAAACTATAGCATTGGACGGTTAAAAATAATACTAATTTCATATATTGAGAAATATCTAGTTTATTGAGCATGTTAAACAGGAATCTGGTTGAACTGATAGAAAAGATAGAAGCAACACTACTACCAACATCACAATGAGAATGTTTAGTTTAGAAATCTGTGTTGCTCTGTTCAATGAAATCTTCTGCAGTTTCTACATGGACTAATCACTGTTTTAGTCCTGAACATGGTCTGGTAGTACAGGGGGTGAAATTAGTGTTGTTGCACAAACACATGGGATGCTTTGTCAGACCTCTTTGGCCAAACGTGTGTGTTTATTTTGTCTTCCTGTCTTTATTTTGTCTATTTCAGATTGTAAAGCAGTATGGAAACTGATCATTGTTTCCATTTATGTTTACATTTAAAAAGTTTAATTTAAAGGGTTTTTTTTTCTCCTCTTTTTCTCCCAATTTGGAATGCCCAATTCCCACTACTTAGTAGGTCCTTGTGGTGGCGCGGTTAATCACCATCCAGGTGGCGGAGGATAAGTCTCAGGTGCCTCCGCTTATGAGACCGTCAATCCGTGCATCTTATCACATGGCTCATTGTGCATGACTCACAGCATGGGAGGCTCATGCTAATCTCCACAAACCACGCACAATTTAGCACGCACCCCATTGAGAGTGAGAACATCTAATCATGACCATGAGGAGGTTACCCCATGTGACTCTACCTTCCCTAGCAACCGGGCAAATTTGGTTGCTAAGGAGACCTGGCTGGAGTCACTCAGCATGCTCTGGATTCAAACTCGTGACTCTAGGGGTGATAGTCAGCGTCAATACTAGCTGAGCTACCCAGGACCCAAATTAAGCATTTCTACAATGACATCGGTAAATGAAAACATTTGCTTTTGCATGATGCTGCATCCACGCCACTATACCTCCAACATGACCAGTGCAACTTTAAGTTAGAAGATTACATTTCAATTTCGAGTAGCATTCATAATAATATTCCTTTGTTGTTTAAGGTATTGTAACAGGTTACACGTTTCCAGGGCTGTCCATATGTATAATTTCCATAATAAAATGCATAAAGCAGTGGTTCTCAAAGTAAGGGGTTCGCTGAAGACTGCCCCATTCTCAAATCAAGATTACTTTTACACATTCAAATAAAATGGTAACAACACACTGTAACCCGGACACACACACACAAGATGAGACAGTCACAATGTCGGATGAAAACTGCTTTATTAAATAAAAGCAGTCCAGGCAAAAGTACAAACAAGGGGCGACTCCAGTGAAGAGTAGTCGTGGGAAGCGTAGGGTCAGAAGCCGGGGAATCAAAGAGATAACAAGGGGGGAAAATCCAATGAGGGAGGTGAACGATAGCGGGGAAAACAGTTAACAACTAGGGCGAGGAACAAGACGAGACTAGCGGGAACGAAGACAGGGGGACGAAAGGAATGGGGGGCTGGCAAGCTAAGAGGAAACAAATCAGTGGGGAGGTCAAAACTAGACGAGACTAGCAGGGGCAAAACTAGACGAGACTAGCGGGGGTCAAAACACGGGAATCTAAATACACAATAACCAACCCCCGTGAAACGGAAGTGCTGGGTATTTATAGGGGAAGGTGCAGGTGTAACGAATGACAGGTGATTGGGACGAGTGCAGGTGAAACTAATGTGTGAAGATAGGAAGCGCGTGAGTGCAAGTGGGTCAGAAGGTCGGAGGTGGAGAGGAGGCTTTAGCGAAGCCTGGAGAGCTCTGAAGTGAATAGCAGAACGAGCGTGTGAGCTCGCGAGGGAGGAAACAGAGTGTACGAGCTCAAGGGGGCGGAGCGAGGAAGCGGGAAGCGAGCACGCTCGCGGAGTGCATGTGTGCGTGCTCGTGGACGCGGAGATGGGGCAGAGGAGCGGGGTTCGTGACAGTACTCCCCCCACTGAATAGGACGGCTCCTGACGGCCGCGCTCGGCTGCGAGGAGCGCGAGGGGACAGAACGAGCGTGTGAGCTCGAGGGGACAGAACGAGCGTGTGAGCTCGAGGGCAGAAGGCACAAAAGGGAAATGAAACAGTCCATGGGGATCAACGGGCAGTTCAAGGCAAGGTCAGGGGGAACATAGTGGACAGGCGGGTGGTCGGGAGGTCTAGGGGGCAGCCATAGGGCAGAGACTGGGTCAGGAGGTCTGGAAGGCGACTGGAGGACAGGGACTGGGTCCGGGGGTCTGGAAGGTGACCACCGGACAGGAATAGGGTCCGGAGGCCAGGGAAGAGGCCACAGGACAGGTAGAGGGTCAGGAAGTCCGGGCTGAGCCGTGAAAGGCGGTGCCGTCAGAGGCGGCACCGTAGGTGGCTCTGGAGCTGGGGTCCTGGAAGGCTCCGGAGGTGGAGCCGACGGAGGCTTTATGGGTGAAGGCCTGGAAGGCTCTGGAGGTGGAGCCGAGGAAGGCTTTAGGGGCGAAGGCCTGGAAGGCTCTGGAGGTGGAGCCGAAGGAGGCTTTAGGGGGGAAGGCCTGGAAGGCTCTGGAAGTGGAGCCCTTGGAGGTGGCGCCGTAGGAGGCTCCAGAGGTGAAGCCCTGGAAGGCTCTGGAGGCAGAGCCGAGGGGGGCTTTAGGGGCGAAGGCCTGGAAGGCTCAGGAAGTGGAGCCCATGGAGGTGGCGCCGTAGAAGGCTCCAGAGGTGAAGCCCTGGAAGGCTCTGGAGGCAGAGCCGAGGGAGGTGACGCCGTGGGAGGTGGCGCCGTAGAAGGCTCCAGGAGTGAAGCCCTGGTAGGCTCTGGAGGCAGAGCCGGGGGAGGTGGCGCCGTAGGAGGCTCCAGAGGTGAGGCCCTGGAAGGCTCTGGAGGCAGAGCCGAGGGAGGTGACGCCGTGGGAGGTGGCGCCGTAGAAGGCTCCAGGAGTGAAGCCCTGGTAGGCTCTGGAGGCAGAGCCGGGGGAGGTGGCGCCGTAGGAGGCTTGGGAGGCAGAGCCGCAGGAGGCTCGGGAGGCGAATCTCTAGAAGGCTCTGGAGTCTTAGGGAGCAGAGCCGTAGGAGGCTCGGGTGGCGGAGCCGTGGAAGGCTCGAGAGGCGGAGCCCTAGGAAGCTCTGAAGTCTTTGGGAGCAGAGCCATGAGAGGCTCGGGAGGTGGAGACGTAGGAGGCTCTGGAGGGGGAGCCGTAGGGGGCTCGGGTGGCGGAGCCGTGGAAGGCTCGAGAGGCGGAGCCCTAGGAAGCTCTGGAGTCTTTGGGAGCAGAGCCATGAGAGGCTCGGGAGGTGGAGCCGTAGGAGGCTCTGGAGGGGGAGCCGTAGGGGGCTCGGGAGGCAGCGCCATAGGAGCCTCTAGTGGCCGAGCCCTGGAAGGCTCGAGAGGCTTGAGGGGGGGAGCCATGAAAGACTCGAGAGACGGAGCCCTGAGAGGCTTGAGAGGAGGAGGAGCCCCGAAAGACTCGAGAGGGGGAGCCCTGAGAGGCTTGAGAGGGGGAGGAGCCCTGAGAGACTCGAGAGGCGAAGCCGTGAGAGGCTTGAGGGGTGGAGCCATGAAAGACTCGAGAGGGGAAGCCCTGAGAGGCGGTGGAGCCATGAAAGACTCGAGAGGGGAAGCCCTGAGAGGCGGAGGAGCCCTGAGAGACTCGAGAGGCGAAGCCGTGAGAGGCTTGAGGGGTGGAGCCACGAAAGACTCGAGGGATGGAGCCCTGAAAGACTCGAGAGGCGAAGCCGTGAGAGGCTTGAGGGGTGGAGCCATGAAAGACTCGAGGGATGGAGCCCTGAGAGACTCGAGGGGCGAAGCCGTGAGAGGCTTGAGGGGTGGAGCCATGAAAGACTCGAGAGGCGAAGCCGTGAGAGGCTTGAGGGGTGGAGCCATGAAAGACTCGAGAGGCGAAGCCGTGAGAGGCTTGAGGGGTGGAGCCATGAAAGACTCGAGGGATGGAGCCCTGAGAGACTCGAGAGGTGAAGCCGTGAGAGGCTTGAGGGGTGGAGCCCTGAAAGACTCGAGGGATGGAGCCCTGAAAGACTCGAGAGGCGAAGCCGTGAGAGGCTTGAGGGGTGGAGCCCTAAGAGACTCGAGAGGTGAAGCCGTGAGAGGCTTGGAAGGAGGGGGAGCCCTGAGGGACTTGAGGGGTAGAGCTCTGGGAGGCTCGTGAGGAGGAGCCCTAGGAGGCTCGTGAGGAGGAGTTCTCGGAGGCTCGAGCGGAGGAGCCCTGGGAGGCTCGAGAGGAGGAGCCCTGAGAGACTCGTGAGGCGGAGCCCGGGAGGGCTCTGAGGGGCAAGCAGAGGCTGACAGAGCCGTGGTAGACTCTGAGAGTGGAGCAGAGGCCAGCAGAGTCGTGGAAGACTCTGAGGGCGGAGCAGAGGTCTGCAGAGCCGTGGAAGACTCTGAGGGCGGAGCAGAGGTCTGCAGAGCCGTGGAAGACTCTGAGGGCGGAGCAGAGGTCTGCAGAGCCATGGAAGACTCTGAGGGCGGAGCAGAGGTCTGCAGAGCCGTGGAAGACTCTGAGGGTGGAGCAGAGGTCTGCAGAACCGTGGAAGACTCGGGGGGCGGAGCAGAACCCGGCAGAGCCGTGGAAGACTCTGGGGGCAGAGCAGAACCCGGCAGAGCCGTGGAAGACTCTGGGGGAACCTCTGCGGTCTTGAGCACAAGACTAGACTGGGGAGAAGGGGCCCTCTTCCTTCTCTGACGTCTTCAGCCAACAGGGGATGTGGCCATGGGGACGGTCGAGGCTACAGGCGCTGGCTCTGGGGCCGTGGCGGGCATGGGCGCTGGCTCGTTGGCCGTGGCGGGCATGGGCGCTGGCTCGTTGGCCGTGGAGGGCATGGGCGCTGGCTCTCTGGCCGTGGCAGGCATGGGCGTTGACTCGCTGACCGTGCCAGGCTTCGAGACTGGGGCCGTGTAAGGCTTCAAGACGGGGGCCGTGTAAGGCTTCGAGACGGGGGCCGTGGTAGGCTTCGAGACGGGGGTCTTGGTGTGGCGCGCTGGTTCAGTGTCTGCCTCCCCCACAGTGAACGAGGAACCAGCGTACAGTAGGGCGAGGTCAATAAACTGAACCAGGTTGAGGGGGCAGCGACCACCAGGCATTAATGATGAGGTTGGCTCATTCAGTCCACATTGAAAAATGGTCTTCAGAGCCACCTCATTAAAATTCACCTGGTACGCCAGGACACAAAAATCCATAACATAAGCCTCCACGGTTTGGCTCCCCTGACGCAAACCCACGAGTTGGGCCGCTGGGTCCATAATGTCGAGGGCGGGTTATGGGTTACACAACCGCTGCCTCGCATAAAAACCCCTTGGTCAGCGTCTGAAGAGCCGAAAAACCTCTCCGGGGGTGGAGAGCTCACGGCGCTCGGACATGCATAGGACACATAAACGGGCTCAGGGGCAGACACAGGTGAAACCGGGTGAAAAAAATCAGAAACAGCGCATACCTGCTGCCCCTGGGCCGTGAGCGCGTGGTCATCACTCCCAGCTGCAACTCCGCGCACAGAACGCGCCGCGACAATCCGCTCTATTGAGCTGCGCGAATCCTCCACGCGAAACATTGTGATTGTCTGCGGTGAGGTTGGTTATTCTGTAACCCGGACACACACACACAAGATGAGACAGTCACAATGTCGGATGAAAACTGCTTTATTAAATAAAAGCAGTCCAGGCAAAAGTACAAACAAGGGGCAACTCCAGTGAAGAGTAGTCGTGGGAAGCGTAGGGTCAGAAGCCGGGGAATCAAAGAGATAACAAGGGGGGAAAATCCAATGAGGGAGGTGAACGATAGCGGGGAAAACAGTTAACAACTAGGGCGAGGAACAAGACGAGACTAGCGGGAACGAAGACAGGGGACGAGAGGAATGGGGGGCTGGCAAGCTAAGAGGAAACGAATCAGTGGGGAGGTCAAAACTAGACGAGACTAGCAGGGGCAAAACTAGACGAGACTAGCGGGGGTCAAAACACGGGAATCTAAATACACAATAACCAACCCCCGTGAAACGGAAGTGCTGGGTATTTATAGGGGAAGGTGCAGGTGTAACGAATGACAGGTGATTGGGACGAGTGCAGGTGAAACTAATGTGTGAAGATAGGAAGCGCGTGAGTGCAAGTGGGTCAGAGGGGGGAGAGTGTTTACGAGTGAGAGCTCGTAATAGCAGAACGAGCGTGTGAGCTCGCGAGGGAGGAAACAGAGCGTACGAGCTCAAGGGGGCGGAGCGAGGAAGCGGGAAGCGAGCACGCTTGCGGAGTGCATGTGTGCGTGCTCGTGGACGCGGAGATGGGGCAGAGGAGCGGGGTTCGTGACACACACGCAAGAACATCCTACGCGTGCAGCTCTTGATAGCCCGAGGCATTTACGTGGTGTCAGGTTCACTCACGGCGATGTGCTTATTTAAACAAAGATGTTCTCGCATGCATGCCATGTTTAAATGGGTGAAAAGGCGAATTAACACTTAAGTTTCTGTCTCTTCCTGACACAACACATATGGCTTCAGAAGAACTGAAATAAAGCACACAAGTGCTATGGTGGACTTTTATATTGCTTTTATGTGCTTTTGGAGCTTGGACAACCACAATCAACATCCCGTCATCCCTCAATCTTGTGTTTCACGGATGAAAAATGTCAGAGTAAATGGTGGCAGAATGTTATTTTAGGTGAGCTATTACACACTGTCTGGCCAAAAAAAAGTTGCTGTTCTGATTTAAATTAGCAGATACTAAGGAGCCTATGATTGAATCAATAATGCAGTAATTAATATGTTTCAGCTGGCAACAATTATTTTAACCCCAACTGATGCAGTGTGTAGCTTCTCATTTCTTAAACAACCATGTCAGGAGACTTACGTCAAATGATGTTTCTGTGCTTCAGAAAGGGCATATTATTGGCCTGCATCAAGCAAAGAAAACAACTAAGGAGATTGATGAAATTACTGGAATTGGGTTAAGAACTGTCCAACACATTATTAAAACCAGGAACGATGGTGAACCGTCAGCTTCGTGGAACAAATGTGGTCGTAAAAAATCTTGAATGATTGTGATCAGAGATCACTCAAACGCTTGAAGTCATATCGTAAACAAATGACAGTAGAACTTGTTTCATAGTGAAAGTAAGAGCATTTCCACATGCACAATGTGACAAGAACTTACAGGATTGGCACAAAACAGCTGTGTGGCCTCAAGAAAGCCACTTGTTAGTTGGGCTAATCTGAAAAAACTATTTATATATACTAGGGAGCATAATGATTGGACTGTGGAGCAATGGGAAAAGGTCATGTGGTCTGATGAGTCCAGATTTACCCTATTCCAAAGTGATGTGTGCGTCAGGCTAAGAAGGGAAGCGCATGAAGCGATGCACCCGTCATGCATAGTGCCCACTATACAAGTCTCTGGAGGCAGTTTTGATCTGAGGTTGCTTCAACTGGTCAGTTCTAACCTCAGCAACGTTATGCGACAATAAAATGAAGTCAGCTGACTACCTGAATGACCAGGTTATCCCATCAATTGATTTTTTTCTTCACTGACGGCACGGGCATATTTCAGGACGACAATGCCAATAGTCATCAGACTTAGATTGTGAAAGAGTGGTTCAAAGAGCTTGAGGAATCATTTTCACACATGGATTGTCCACCACAGGGTCCTGACCTTAACCCCATTGAACATCTTTGGGATGTGCTGGAGAAGACTTTACAGAGTAGTTCATCTCTCACTTCATCAATACAAAATTAATGCAAATCTGGACGGAAAATAATGTTGTGACATTGCATAAGGATGTTGAAACATGCATGCCATTATCAAAAGCTAAAGGTGTTCCAACGAATTATTGGAGTATGCAACTTTTCTTTTGGCCAGGCAGTGTATATTAACATTGCTCCTGCAGCAGGATCACTTTGTATTTATTCTATTTTTGGATGTTTTGAAAGTACTGTCTATAGGTATAATTGTAAAATGTTCAATTTGAAACTTTCTGTACATTTCTGTGCACAAAAAACACAGAAAGTATACACAAAATAACGATAAATTGTAGGCCTAGTAACACAAAGTTCATTTCGATTTCTTTTCAATGAAAAGTGTAAGTGTTTCATTATTTAGCAGAACAGTGAAGACTGAAAGAACACATTCAGTTTTCATGTAAACTTTTTTCATGCCATGAAGCTGAAAGAAAATGCAATTAATCTTTCAAAAGCATTTTTTTCCTATAATTTTCGACACCATATAATTGTGTATAGTTAGGACAGGAAAATCTGTAGGTTATTTAAAATGAACTTTGTAAAAGCTAGTCTTATTAAGAAGATGCCCACATGGACATGTTGTGTGACACCCTTTTTTAATGAAAAATCTTGAAACACTGTGTAAGGTAAAAAGAATTACAACCCAGACTACAATAAATATGGGCGGTGGTTTGTGGCAACCACATTGTGTTATGTGTGGTGAATAACTGGCTGCCGAGAGCAATTAAACCAATGATTTTTGTGGTTACTGGTGAGATAATAGGATTTAAAAATATTCCTACTGTACTGCCAGACGCCTCTGATCCTCCATTAGGTCCTCCTTCTTTCGACACATCCCTGAAACATGAAGAAAACTATGAGTGCTTCTTGAACTGATACTCTGAACTGATTTTTAATTAAGTGTACTGCAACATATTTATGGGAGATTTTATAGATTGAGAAGCAATGATTTCTCACCGTCATGCATCTGAAAGGCGAGTGTGGTGATCTTCTGTGTTATTATCATCAATGGACTGAAAAACGGAACACACAAAACAAGTCAAAACAATGGAGAACAATTGCAAGGCAATTCCAAAAAAATATATACTCAATCAAACAATTGCCTGACTGAGAATTATTTTACATTATAAAGAAAAGCAGTTGGTAAAGGGACCCCACGTTTATTATCAACAGAGATATCATATGGTTAGGGAACAGTTTCATCAGTTTCATTGCAACTTGGCAAAAGGTGACTGGGGCTGTTGTCTTGCCGAGCATCTCTTTTTTTGTGCATCACAGAAGAAAGTCATCCAGTATTGGAACAATATTAGGGTGAGTAAATGATGACAGAATTTTTATTTTGGATGAACTATCTCTTTAAGTGCTGAAGTTTCCATCACTGACACAAGCAACTCCTGCTTAATCTGCTGTGGCCCATTCCTGAACTATCACACTAGTGTGGGTTGATTTGCAGTAATAGGCCAGCATATAGTGTGCTCTCTATCCTGCCTGCATAATGCTGACTTTGTGCAAGATTCTACAAAAATTGAGAGTTTGTGGAAAACTTTTCACAAGCTCATTTGCATGTGAAAATAATGAGCAGCAAACTTGTGGCAAATTTGCAGCAAGTTTAGATTTTTGGTAAGGGTATTCATGTGACACTGGCTATATTTGGCACAAAACAGCATTGCTAGCACATGATGGTTGACAGAGTGAGAGAATGTGCCTGTTAAATATCAATGTCAGGCAGTTTTTTCTAGACAGTTAATTCAGGCTTAAAACTTAAAATATATAGTTTCCATCAGGATATGACCATAAGGCACCATAAACATCTCTAAATTATGTAGTTCAGTCATGACAACACTTGAAAAGATTTTGCATGTTATGGGTATGACATATTGATAGGATATTGGTCTTGGCGGACTACATCTGCTGCTACTGCAGAGCAAGTACAGAGACTTGCTACTGTGAGAAAACATGAAGAGTTCCGAAAATGATACACTGGGATTAGCATTTATTGATCTTCTCAACTCTGTTGGTGTTAGACTAAATGTGACAGGTCCAACCCATCCCAAAAATCATATGCTATATTTAATTCTGTCTTCAATTGATGTTGATAATACAGATATTCCATATGCAACAAAATGATGATATCTCAGATTATTACCTCATCACTTATGCTGCGCTTATCATTCAGGTAGAACTATTCTTTCAACTACTAAAGATAGCTTTACGAATAATCTTCCAGACTTCCAGTTCAGAAGAACTTGATGTTTTCACAGAAAATATGTATACATCTTCTCTAGCACTCTAGATATTGTCACGGCCCCCCTTAATTAAAGAAAGATAAAGATAAATCCCACACCATGGTACAATGATTACACTCAGAAAATGGAGTTCAAGTGGAAGAACACAAAATTAGAGGTATTTCGCAGTGCATGGAAGGATAGTGTCTGTAGCTGCTAACAGGCTTTAAAAACTGCCAGGTCAGCATATTTGAGCAAACTCATAGAAAAAAACACAACAATCCTAGGTGGTTATTCAGTACTGTGGATTAATTTGTTAGGAATAAAACTTCTATTTGGAATTATGCAATCATCTGCCAGAGCAAACCAGAAGACTAAAATTATTCCCTATGAGCAACTTTAATCCTTCGCAGTTATAGTTCAGGATGAGCTAAAAAAAAATAATACAAAAATTAAAATCTACAACATGTTTATTAGACCCAATACTAACTAAATTCCTAAAAGAGGTGTTTCCGGTAATCTCAGAACATCTTCTTAACATTATTAACTCCTCATTGTAATGTATTTATGTATTTTGTATTGTAGCTCTCTTGCAGTACTTGCTAAAGCAACTTCACTTTTACTGAGGATAGTGGACACTGATTTGTTGTAACCTGCCCAGGGACTACGGATGAAAATTAGCTTATTAGCTAACTCTGATACATTTACATTAAAGTGTAAAACTGAAATGTTGATTAATGTGCATTGTCCTTGGTAAATAAATAAATATTGCAGAGTTACGACACATGCTCTCTGTTGATGTTGCCAAAAAACTAATTCATGAATTCATGACCTCAAGACCATATTATTACAATGCATTACTAGTTGGATGGCCTGTAAGTAAAAAATAAAATTCAGTTGGTTCAAATGCAGCAGCGAGAGTGCTAACTAGAACCAAGTAATCTGATCATATCAGCCCCATTTTATCGCCGTTACATTGGCTACCTGCTAAGTTTCGTATTAATTAAAAAATTCTGTTATTTACATTTATATTTACATTTCTGCATTTGGCAGACACGTTTATCCAAAGCGACTTACAGTGCACTTATTACAGGGACAATCCCCCCGGAGCAACCTGGAGTTAAGTGCCTTGCTCAAGGGCCCAACAGTGGCATCTTGGTGGTGCTGGGGCTTGAACCCCGACCTTCTGGTCAGTAACCCTGAGCCTCAACCACTGAGCAACCACTGCCTCTATTTACTTACAAAGCTTTGAATGGTCTAGCTCCAAAGTACTTAAGTGACCTTCTATCACACTATAATCCATTACACTCACTACGTTCGCAATACTCTGGCCTGTTAACAATACAGAGAATTTCAAAATCCACAAAAGGAGGGAGATCATTTTCATATTTGGATCCTAAACTATGAAATAGTCTTCTTAGCAGTGTTTGGAACTCAGACAAACTCTCCCAGTTTAAGTCTAGACAAAATACTTACCTATTCAGCCAGGCATACACCTAATTTATCCTAATTAACCCTCAATTCATAGTTATGCTGCTTTAGTTGGGTCTGCCAGAACCGAAAACACTTCTTTTATTCTTTAACCCTGCTTTAAAGTGAAAGGCATCTACGCTAATTTTATTATATTTCTTTCCCTGTCTAAACCTTGGGATTATATCCTTATATCATATAACAACTTCAAAGAACCTACCAGCTTGCGCAATGTAGAGTTTCATGCCTGAACTTAAAATGGTCTTAATGGTCTGCACTTATATAGCAGTATTCAAAGCACATTACACTGTGTCTCATTCACCCATTCACACACCAATGATGGCAGAGCTGCCATGCAAGGTGCTAGCCTGCCATTGGGAGCAATTTGGGGTTCAGTGTCTTGACCAAGGACACTTCAGCATGTGGAGTCGTGTGGACCGGGAATCAAACCGCCAGTCCTGCGATTAGTGGACAACCCACCCTACCAACTGAGCCACAGCCGCCACTTCAGTCATATTTCTGCAGCCAAATGGCATTTATTTTAAAGAAAGATAGTATAAGCATACTTTTCAAGAAAAAAAATAAGTTTGTAAGGATTCAAAGATATTTGAAGGATTCGAAGATACACTCTCAGAAAAAATAAATGGAAATGTTTAAAGTACAAGGCCATCACTGGGATGGTACCCATGTCTTGAGTACATATTTTCACCCTCAAGGAGACAAAAATTGTATATGTAAATGTACCTTTATAAAGTGCACGATAGGTCCGTACGGTGCAAATGAGTTAAAACAATTTTAACTAGTGATACAGAGAAGGTCCCCATTTTTTTTCTGAGAGTTTTAGATATACTGATCAACATAATGTATTTGGGCACTTTCTGGTAGTCAAACATTAACAGATCATGTCCATAGTTAAACCTGAAGAAATAAATTAATATAGTTTTGATGGCATGATGGTGAGCAAATGATGAAAGAATTTTTATTTTAGGGTAAACTATTCCTTTAAAATGATGAACTTTACTTGTGGTTATTCCACTTGAAAAACTGTGTGAACTTATGTGACTGACACACATCCACAAAAATTGACCATGTGACCAATTAGCAAAAAGTATTATCCAAAATGTAAAATCATCACGACATTTGAAATAAATAACACAGTCAGCATGCTCTCATTGGCTGCACACATGTAGAAAGCAGTGAAAGACAGTAGCTATGAGAAAAAGAGTGAGCAATTGTGCTGGCAGAGGGATGGAAGAGCAAATAAACAGGCAGACGAGTTCAACAGGCTAATATAATTCAGCTGATGTGACCCGTGCATCCTCGTCGGACAAAACCCTGTCTGAGAGATATGACTGAGAGGCATTGACTGTCTGGGCATTTACACCACATAGCTCTCAGTCCTATTTACCCAAAGGTGTGTTAGAAACCCTCAGCAGAGGAAAACCAACAGAACTAGTAGATAAGAAACTAAGCAAAGCCCTGGGGAGGGTCAAGTCAATAGAAATGTAGTTGTGCGAGGAATTAGGGAATTAGGGAATATTTGTGTGTACTCCTTAAACGGATTATTCACCAAAAAATTGTAATTCTCTCATCATTTACTCACCTCATGCCATCAAAGATGTGTATATTTTCTTTCTTCTGCAGAACACAAATGAAAATGTTTAGAAAAATATCTCAGCTATGTAGGTCCATACAATACAAGTGAATGGTGGCCAGACATTTGAAGCTCCAAAAAGCAGATAAAGACAACATTAAAGTAATCCATTCAACTCCAGTAGTTTAATCAGTGTCTTCTGAAGTGATGCAGTTGGTTTTGAGTGAAAACAGACCAAAATATAACTTATTTGTCACTGTACATCTTGCCACTGAAATCTCCAAGAACGATCATGGTTTCAAGCTTGATTATACGCATTACATTCTTGATGGCATTACAGGAAGTGTAATCAAGCTTGAAATCATGATCGCCAAGAAGACTTATTGATTTATTGTGAAAAAGGAATTACATTTTGGTCTGCTCTCGATTGGATCGCTTCAGATGACACTGATTAACCCACTGAAGTCTTATGGATTACTTTTATGCCTTTGTCTGCCTTTTTGAGCTTCAAAGTTTTGATCACCATTCTCTTGCATTGTATGGACCTATAGAGCTGAAATATTCTTCTAAAAATCTTTGTTTGTATTGTGCAGAAGACAGTACGTTATACACATTTGATCCCTTTAAATAAAGAATTAATGACAATAAATATGGTCCAATGCACACTACATAAAAAATTTCACTTTATCTCACCTCACGGACTTCACGTTACTTATTAAGGTTCCAAATAATTCATATCATTGTTTATAATGTTATCTGATATTAATTACGGACATATTCCAGGTAGAGAAGGATTGTGGCCTAGAAAACTAAAATTGCTAGTTTATTTGCAATTCGGACTTTGACGTTGAACCCCTGACCTTTCAACTGACCCAAATCCACCAAAACTAGCCTCCGACTATGCATAAATCTCTTCAATGGACACAATTAACTATTACTCAACCATTTAATGCTATTAAGCTTATGGCTACAAAATTGTTAGTGTTAGCCTAAAAACGAATTCTTTAGAACAGTGGTTCTTGACATTGGGTCACACCTCAAAACTTGGTTATGATTGAGTTGCGGACAGAAGCGGGGAAAAAACAATGCCAAATAATTACAATGAAATATAACTAACCATATAAACATGCATAGTTTGGACAGCAAAATAAATAGGGTTATTAACTTCCCACATTGTTTGCTGTTGACGTCAAAGGCTGTGCATCCAATGGTATTTTTATCTCAAACTACTCATCTGTCCTTTAGAAGAAGCTAGCAAAAATTCCAACATGGACATGTTGGGTGACATGCCCTCATACTCGAAAACCATGACCAAAACTATGCATCATAAAGGAAAATATTGGCCATTCTACATTAAATATGGGTTCAATTCCAATGAGGATGAAAACTGTATGGTTTGTGACAAACACAATGTGTTTTCGTTGTGAATAATTGGCTGCTGAAAGCATGAAACCATTGCAATAAAAAAAAAAAATATATATATATATATATATATATATATATATATATATATATATATATATATATATATATTATTTTTTTTTTTTTTTTTCACAGATACTGTGTTTGATCCTCACTTGATGTCCAATGTATATCTGGGTCTAGAACCAGAAACGAAACCAGTTGAGAACAACAAAGCATCACATCTGAGAGCAACTCACCCATACAATTTAAAAACCCACGCTTTGATTAATGTCCTAAAGCTTGAGTTATTGAACCCTAGGTTTTGTAATATATACTACATTTTTAAAAATACAATCACTGAATTACACAGGAGAAGGAAATGACAGTGATGAAATCCTCACCCTGAGAAATCCGTGGACAGGATGCCATAGTTGAATATGAAGACTCTACAGACTTGGCATAATGTGAGGTATCCAACTGATGCAATCATGGTATATCTGGAATAGGAACATAAAGAGTTTCAATGTTTCAACTTGAGACAGGTGTATGGGTTTCTGGGGATTGGTTAATAGGTCAAAATAATTTACACATTAGTATTGCACGGTTGTGACCATTGGGCTCATTATTCATGAACTTTTAGAAAACAAAATTCTAATGTAAGTGTAACAAAAGTATTTTAGTGGTGACAATGACATAAAAAGCATTTCTTTATATTGGAATAGGACATGGGTGTCATCAGTTTCCTGCATCCCTCCTAATAATGGTTTTTCAAACTGCTTATCCAAAAGCATTCACACTAACATTGCCACTGTATGAATATGTTAATCCAAACTGTCTACAACTTGTTTGCCAGCCTTGGTTTTTTCTTTAGGGGGCATGGTTAAACAATATAAAAGGAATGATGGGCTGGGGCCAGTTGGCAGGTGTCACCAAGTTATCATTTTCTACACGGTTTTCAGACCTTTTGACCAATGAATTTCCATGATTTTTCCATTTCCATTTTTTTTCTCACATTATTGGATAAGAATTAAAAAAATTATTTTAAAGAAATTGCACTAGGGCTGCACAATTAATTGTATTTTAACCGTGATCATGGTTTCTACCTCTCATGGTAAATTAAGCATAAATGTCTGCAGTATTAATAAGCTAGCAAGCAAATTAGCAGTCAGGTAAATTGTTGTTTTTTGCATTATAGACTGTGTCTACAGATGATAGACCAAATCACAAGCTCTTTCAAAGTCCAATTTCATCTCAACTGTCCTATCAAGCTCTGAAGTATGCAGCACCATGTGTCACATGGCTCATATGTGCATTGCTCAGTTCTGTCTGTAGTGTATTAAATATATTCGGAACACACATGAGGCTCATGATACAAGTGTTTTCAGTGGTCTCAGAGTGGTTCTTTGAATAGATGTGCTCAGTTTCCATCATGAGGTTTGCTTTCATGTGCTGACTGCGTTATGTATTGTAAGTCGCTCCAGATTCACTTTAATTGCAAATTATCATAATAATCCAAATATGCCCTATTTTGTGGACCCAGGAGGAGATGAGAGTATTTCACCATATCTGGAATGAGAAGCACAAAGCTGTTTTCAACAAAAAGTAACTCAGTTCTTCCGAAAATCTCATGAATGCATAGCAATGCTGCGTGCAATTTAAGAAATTACTAAATTAATTGGATTTCAAAATATTTTAAAAAGTGAGCTGAAACTGTTTTCTTTATTTTTAATTTCCTTATTTTTAAATACAGTGATACCATGTTCTTTCTTTGATTTAGGCTAACATAAAAGTGTAATAAATCTTTTGAACGTGTGTTAAAAAAATCTCAAATGACAAAATAATCCTGATAAATAAAGGTGATTATAATTTTGAGCAAAATAATATTTTAACCATTATTGAACTCTTTCTTGTGTGATGACTAGCCACTAGATCAAACTAAACCCACCATATCCTGAAACACTACTTTGAACAACCTGCTGAACCAAAAAAGGTTAACGTGCTTTGGGTGATGTGTAGACAATATTGCACAAGAAAACTCATTGCTAACCTGTGAACATTATGGAGGCTCGCTTTGAGCATAATTCCATAGCAAGCCAACACAAGGATGATGCAATCCCAATACAGCGTTACCGTGTTTTCTCTTTGATTTGGGCTAACATGAATGTGTAATAAATCTTTTGAACATGTGTTAAAAAAAATCTCAAATGACAGAATTATCAGGATTATCAATTTGAGCAAAATAATAATCACAGTGATTATTTTAGCCATTATCACGCAGCCCTAGATTGCACAGACAAGGAGCAATTTCAAAATTGAAACCCCAATTATCCCCAATTTTAGAGGGGATCATATATATATATATATATATATATATATATATATATATATATATATATATATATATATATATATTTTTTTTTTTTTTTTTTTTTTTTTGTTCTATATTATAATTCTAGAAGTCTTTATACTTTTTATAAATTTCTGTGAATTTTCCAATGAGATTTAATGAGATTTAACTCGTTTCCAGGATTTTTCCAGGCCTGTAAATCCATATTTTAAAAATATTTCCATGACCGTGGGAATTCTGTATCTAGCTGGCTAACATAGATAATCTTTTGTCAAATTTGCAAGAATGACTTGTGATCATCATGGAAGCATCAGATAGAATGAGTTTAAAAATATCAACAAAATCAATATTATCAGATCAGTAATGTTTTGTACCATTTACCATTGGTCTTTTAATACATTTCTAGCTGTATCATTTTAAGTCAATCAATTCCAAAGTAAACTCCAAATGCCAGTAAATGATTTGTTGTACTTTTTTATGAAAAAATGAAAAGAAATGGAAATTATGAGTATATTTATTATAAATTATAAATAAATGGACATTTTTTGTGTGTGATAGGGCCATTGAAAATATTGCCAGATTAAGTAGTAATCTACATTTGTAGCAAAACAGTGCCAGCAAAAACAATCCTTATTGTTTTTCCATGAGGGAAACAGGTAAAAAACAAAAAGCTCCCACCAGTTCTATTTGCACTATTCACCAAATTCCACAAAAGTAAAAAAGTTGTGAACAACACAAGACAGGTATTACAAGAACTCTTTCTTGTGTGATGACTAGCCACTTAGATCAAACTAAACCCACCATATCCTGTAACACTACTTTGAACAACCTGCTGAACCAAAAAAGGTTAATATGCTTTGGGTGATGTGTAGACAATGTTGCACAAGAAAACTCATTGCTCACCTGTGAACATTATGGAGGCTTGCTTTGAGCATAATTCCATAGCAAGCCAACACAAGGATGAAGATGTGTACCGCATACCTGTGAAGACAAGGACATACGGTGCAATCAGAAGAGAAATTATTTTAGATTTCAACATAATTAACATCTCTGTTTTTTAGCCAATATGTAGTTTCATTATTATCATTAGCGTCTGCCAAGAATCTCACCAACACAACGAATGTTTTACACGGCTAAACATACTGTGACATTACCATGCTTTTTTGGACATGTACCTTAGTAATTCCACAGTCTTCTTTAAAGAAATGGTATTCTAATATTGTAATCATTCAGTACCATAATAAACTGTATATCATATAAATACACTATATCATTCAAAAGTTAGGATACACTTGACTGAATTTATGTTTCTCAAGACCCTAAAGGGATAGTGTGACAAGGAGGAGGGCATGGCCGGGCCATGAGTGTGCACGGCCGGCGATGAATCAGATCAGCAGGAGAGTGAGATAAAGGGGACCCGGAGACGCTAGATCGAGAGAGAGAGAGAGAGAGAGAGAGAGAGAGAGAGACGCAAGCGGCCGTGCTCCATGTGTATGTGTCCATGTTTGTTTTATGTTGTTTTAAGTTGAGTTTAACATTAAACCTTTATGTTGACTGTTCAGCCGGTTTCCCTCCTCCGAAACACGAGTAGGAGGAGGGATGCACTGTTGTGGATTCTTTGCCACTGCCATCCGCCAGAGGAGAAGCCGCGGCCGTCTGCCTGGGGCCGGAGGGGTCGCTGCCGGCTGCCAAGAGCCACAGGAACTGCTGCCGTCTGCCGAGAAGGGGAGAAGTGGTTCCGTAATCCAGAGGATGGAGGAACGGTTGAGGATGGGTGACAGCATGTCCGGGAACCAGCAAGCATTTTTTTCTCTCTCTCGCTCTCTTCTCTCTGTGTGTCTCCCGCTCGCCCTTTCCCTCTCCCCACGTCTCCCCTCGTCTCTCCCCCAGGTTCCCAGGGGGCGGGTGGACCACTTCCAGAAGGGCAGCTGGGAGGGAGGGGAAGTAGGTCAGTACGGTGGTGTCCTGGCCTGAATCGGGCAGTGGTGGAGTGTGACGAGAAGGAGGGTGTGGCCGGGCCGTGAGGGTGCATGGCTGGCACTGAATCAGATGATCAGCAGGAGAGTGAGATAAAGGGGAGCCAGAGACACCAGTTCAAGAGAGCTGTATAAAAAATAAATTTTTATACCGCTTTTCACAATGAATATTTCCAAAGCGGTTTTATGTAGAATATTGCCTAATGAAGCCTAACCAGTCTTTAGAAAGGTAAAGAAGAACTGGTAATATCAAATTTAATATTAATATTTTATAAATATTAAGCTTCTTATTATTTTAAGCACATTTAATTTCTCTAAGGGCCTATTTACACTTGTTCACTTCATGCGTTTTTACTGATCGGATAGCTATCCGATTCAATTAGCACATTCCATTAACAACTGACCACATCAGAATGAGTTTCCGTTATTATGCTAATTCCAGGCAGCGATTTTGAAAGATGTGATTTATTGTTTGATTTCAAGTATCTTTGCCCAGCACACGTGTGTCTATGTTTCCCCTCTGGGGAAAAGGCAATGTTAGTTTCAGATTCTTTAGCAATCTGCATCAAACAAATTAAGAAAAAAGTTCCGTCTCTCCTACAACATGCATACGTGTCTTAATTTGTAATTATTTATTGTGTGACACGAGCCATATGCAAATATTTGGTAATGTTATGTTTCACATTTTCCCTATGCTGACGCAGCGCTGTTTGGGTGGAGTAAAGTTTCAATATGCGTCTTAAACAGCCAGATGCATTTACACTTTCCAGTTTCGACTAGAATGCGTCACAAACCACCTCCTGAAGTGGTTTGAGTGATTGGATTCCAATCCGTCTCGAATGCGTTTCAGAGGGCATTTACACCTGGTCTTTTCATGATCGGATAGCTATCCGATCTCTGAAAACGCATGAAGTGGCCAAGTGAAAACAGGCCCTAAAAATTCTGTGGATCCCCTAGCACCACCTCTTGTGGCCCCCAGGGGGTTCCCAGAGCACAGTTTGGAAACCCCTGATCTAGACAGAATGGCTATTTTAAAGAAGCTAATATATGAGATAGATTTAATATAACATGTGTTACATTATGTAACATAATTTGCATACTTCCATTTATAAAAAATTGGGGAATCTAGTAAAAAGAAAATGTTGGTGTATCCAATCTTTTGATTGGTACTGTATACCGTTGCATCATGACAGCACCACAGAACTTTTTGAAAGGGATTAACACTTAGCAAAACACATAAATTCATGAACAAGGGCCATAATCATTATAGACACTGAGGGCGACACGTTTTTCCCCAGATGTTTAAATTAGAGGCTGATCAATAGTGTATGTTTTTCAATGGTTTCCCATTATAAATTGTCTCTATTACCAGCCAAAGCAAAACATGATGATTGAAGCTCCAAAGAGGGCAGCAACAGCATGTCGAATCTCAATGCTTGCATGCTTAGGATTGAGATAGAGACGAAACCAGAATGCAGCTGCAAGTCCAAACACCTGACATGCAATAAAATTGACCTGAAAAAAAGGCAAACATTGTACATATGAAATAAAATACAGGATAATCATAATTATCTGTTAGAAGGAATGTGTTGTCAATGTTGATTATTTCACTGTCAGCAAGGCAGGGGCATCAGAAGTTTCTGGGGGACTCGAGGCATATCTTAGCTCTGTAGGTCCATACAATGCAAGAAAATTATGACCAAAACTTTGAAGCTCCAAAAAGCATATAAACGTAGCACAAAAGTTATCAATATGACTCCAGTGGTTTAATCCATGTCTTCAGAAGCGATCTAATTGGTTTTGGATGAGAACAGACAAAAATATAACTCCTTTTTCACTATAAATTTTGGCAATTCATGATTTTAAGCTTGATTACATTCCTAGCGCCATCTAGCGCTTTGCCCATGCGTCAACCACTAGGAAATGTAAACTTACGTATCCAAAGACTGCCATGGCCAAATGTACAATTACATTTAGGTCTGTTCTCATGCAAAACCAATTGGATCATTCTAGAAGACATGGATTAAACCACAGGAGTCAGGCCTGTGTAGCTCAGCGAGTATTGACACTGACTACCACCCATGGAGTCGTGAGTTTGAATCCAGGGTGTGCTGAGTGACTCCAGCCAGGACTCCTAAACAACCAAATTGTCCCAGCTGCTAGTGAGGGTAGAGTCACATGGGGTAGCCTCCTTGTGTACGCTATAATATGGCTCTCGCTCTCGGTGGGGTGCGTGGTGAGTTGTGCATGGATGCCGCGGAGTGTAGCGCGAATCCTCCACACATGCTACTTCTCCGCGGTAACGCACTCAACAAACCACCTGATAAGATGTGCGGATTGACATCTCAGACGCGGAGGCAACTGAGATTCGTCCTCCGCCACAAGGATTGAGGCGAGTCACTATGCCACCACAAGGATTTACAGCACATTGGCAATTGGGTATTCCAAATAGGGGAGAGAGAAATAACAACAACAACAAAACTCTGGAATCGCATTGATTACGTTTACGCTGCCTTTGTGTTCTTTTTTGAGCTTCAAAGTTTTAGTCACCATTCACTTGCATTGTGAGGACCTACAGAGCTGAGATATTCTTCTAAAAATCTTAATTTGTGTTCTACAGAAGAAAAAAAGTCATACACATCTGGGATGGCACGAGGGTGAGGAAATGAGAGAATTTTCATTTGTGGGTGAACTATCCCTTTAATGCTGCAATAACTATCAAATGGGCTTTCATTAGGAGAGGGGAACATATGAAACAAATTTGAAAGGAAAATTGCTTTATAGCCTTATCATATTTGTTACAGATATTGGGGTACTGGGACAACAAACATCAAATCAACACTTATCTAAACTCAAAGTGATGGTTAAATGTCCTACCAACTATCTAAGTCATCAAGACGTTGATTTATTTGTTACTGGTCCTGTAATGAATTTTAATCATAACCAGAGGAAACTCGTATAGCGAAAGCTGGAACCCTGAAGTTTTCAAAGATACAGTCGTCTTCTTTTCAGACTTACCTGATCCAGTGGTACTCCAACCAGATCACTGACTGGACTTAACCAAGAGCATCCAGTGGTTTTAAACGCGATGTTTGTATTGCCGTCCATTCTACATGCTGAATATCACTGTTTCGAGAACTATTCGTTCCTCTGCGCGATTGAGTCGCTAGACATTACAGGTGAAAGCGTCGCGTCGCGTCTACAGCATTCATATTATATGAGTAGCGCAGCATCTTGACAGGATTTCGCGTCGATCCGAGGACAGAAACTAAAGTCGGATGGGTTAAAGCAGACTGTCAAGGCGGGGTTGATGGAGCTGTCAGATGGGCGTGTGTATCGTGCTGAAATCTCACCCTCCCACAACTCACACACTGAGCTCATGCACAAGTTGTCAGTAACTTCACTTTGACCGATACTAAAAGTTTGAGAGAAGAGCACTAAAGCAAGGAAAACAGTGAATTATTGAAAAAACTTCTTGAATAAAAAGTAACAATCTATTCTAGTCCATTTGATATAGTCAACACTTTCTACATGTTTTATTCAATGTATATACTCTAGTCCAATGTATATATTTTTTGCTCATTGGTTGGGTTCATACGTTTTTATTTAAACAAAGGAATATACATAATAATATCAAAATAATTTAATATTAATAATTTACAAAATAAGCTGTCATTGAGTCTTTGGTGCTTTTGGTGGAAAAATGATCAGATTTAGACGCGCTTTAGGTGTGGGCAGACTGTTATACCCACATCAATCAAATAAACAGAGCCATCAGACGCCCTTGGAATAAAAAAACAAAACACCATGTTAATGACATGTTAAGATTTGCCGTGATTCATTGCCAACTGTTTTCAGTGGGTAGTAAGTAGCACATGACTGTTAATGAGCACTCGTGTGTTTTTTTTTTTTTCACGTTTCTTTTTTTTTTTTTTCACTTTATTGAAAGTAATCATCAATACAATCAAAGTAGCAAAAGTTTTTTAAAAAAGATACATACAAAACATAAAAATAAATAATAAAAAAAATATATATATATAAAAAAGAAGAAAAAAAAAAAACACACTAAAACACAAAAGAATTAATCAAATGAACACATTGAATATAGTACAATTAACCACAGTCTTAACAGCTTTTTGCACTCGTGTGTCATTGGCCTCTTTTTTATGATGCAGCGTCATCTACTGATTCTAGGTGTTAATGCATGAAAAAAAACGGAAAATTACAGAAAAATAAAATCCTCACATTTAGATTGAGTTCAAAGATTGACCCTAAAAAGTACCAAAAGTACCATGGTAATACCATTAGGTTTAAAAAACAAATTTTTTTTTTTTTTTACATATACAATTGTTATATGGTTTATGTAAAAAATGAACAAGGTATTATTTTAAGTATCTTAGAGTTTTGTGTAAAAATCTTTGTAAATGTATATGGTAATCTTTTAGTATGGTCAAAAAAAAAATAAATTATAATAATAATATATATATAGTTTATATTTTAATACATTTTATATGATTTTATTTGTGTTCATGTAGTCTTTTTCATTGAACATTAGCAAGAAAAATAAATGGCAATAAATAATGAGTCATCCTAACTCTCCACAGATACGACAAAAAAGGAATAATAAAAAGACGAAATACAACAAATTAAAATAACAAACCCTGCCAAAAACCAGAAGCGGATCTTTAGACAGTTTGGTGGAAAAGGAAACAGCTTTACATGTGACGAGTGACATAGTGGCGTCATTCGCATGTGTTCTCCGATTGACCAATTGCAACTTTGGATCTACGTTGCCGTGTTCTCATTGGCCGAACTGCCACAAAGAGAAAGTAAACAAAGGCGTGGCCGTTGTTAACGTATCCAATCCCGTGTTTTATGCAAATACCATTCAAAAATTACCCGGGAATTCTGAGTTTCGCGGGAGGGCCATTCGCGCGTAAACTGCATCCCCTCATTCATTGTTCGCTTCCTGGTGCCATTTTTCAGTTAGGTGGTAGTGCGTTGCGTGTCTTTCTCAAAATCCAAAGCATCTAACCTTCATAAGCCACTAATATAAGATCACTCAAAGCTGGATGGACAGCTGAGACTTTAACCTAATGTCCGCCGTCAATATTTGTACAGTAAACGCGACGGATTAGCAGAAAAACGAGTTTAAACAGAAGGAGGGACAAAGACACCAGGGTCCACAACGATGAGAAGAGGCATCCCATCAGCCCCGGAGAAAGTCATAGTCGCAGGGGTTGGTGGCTCTTCGCTGGACAAAAACGTATTTTTAACAGCACTGTCCGATCGCTTCACCTCTAATCTGTCCACTACCACATATATACAGATTATAACCCCGCCGCCGTGCGTTACACAGATCTCAAATGTCTGTCTGTCCGACCTTCCAACAGCCAGTTTATACACGACTCCAAACGGAACACATGGAACCGGACAGCGACCCACTTTAGGACGACCACCGGTAATATCATATACACAATTAGAAAACAATTATGCTTTACCCGCAGATAGTGAGGCGTCGAGCTGCTTAGCTAAAGCAGCTTGCTAATGAGCAAAACGACTACACATCTAGTCCAGCTAGATCACTATTTCAGTGTGCTGAAATGCGATTTCTAATGCGTTGTTCGCTACTGTGCTTTTGTCATATTGCATTTAACGCACTGAAAACGCTCTTTATTCCAGACAGTTATTTACAGTTGACCATATTTGGGGTTCACGCGTGCATTGAGATGGTCAGTGACTTCAGAAGCAGGTCTGAGTCTGTCTTTATTTGGATCTCAAGTGTATGTGGTCACATCAAAGCATATACATATCACTATTATATTGTCGTATCAAGATGGCATGCTGTCTCGATGGCTTGTATTCGTGTTTTTGGAGTGGATGATGGGGGAAGGGTTGCTGAGTTGTTTTTTCCTGAGGTAGCTGAACGTAATCGCCTTAACCTGTTTCCCACCCAGCCATTTGGATATATTATTTACATTTGTGCATTTAGCATATGCTTTTATGCAAGTGAGGAATAAACAATCAAATGACTGCTGCAGTGCTAAGTTTCTTAGTCAAGAAGAGTTGGAAGTGTAGATATGCATACAGTAGTTTATTTTTAACGGGGTTAGTTTCAAAAGGAGGCGTATAAAATGCTTTATAAAAGAAAAACGAAAACACCCAGCACGATATTTATCTATCTGCATTGATTTACGCCAAACATGTCGAGTTCACACATCTGTGCATCAAGTATTTCATCAAAGACAGACATAATGTATAACACAATGTGAACAAAACCACCACATTACTAGTGCTTTAATACTAAGTGCAAAGTTTGCTGTGAAGAATAAAAAAATAATATTCAGATGCTGTGTAGACTGTATAAACTTTAGACTCTTTAATTTCATTAGAGAGCACAAAAAGTGCAACTAACACCACATTTACTCATGCGTTTATTTACTGTACTCATGTAAATTGAGTTTTGGAAAAATACACATTAAGTCCAATAGAAGCAGATGAAGTTAATGTAACTATGTACATTGAATAATGCAGTTGTATACTGTAAATGTTCCCCTATGTGAAGAGGGGAAAAAAGAAATGCTGTGTGGACTGCTGGTTGAGGTTTGGTAGCTTTGCTTATATGAGTTGCAAATGAAAACATTCTCGTCCTTCCTCTTTTTGTGGTGAGAATGAATGCAGACCTGAAAAAGTGCTAAAACACTCAGCAAATGTCTGTTGCATTGAGTTTCAATTATGAAGGCAATGAAAGTTGTTGGTAAAGTTAAACTGGTTTGACTTAAGTTGCGTTATTGTTTGCCCAGGCTGAAATGTTTGGCCTACATACAATAATATTTGAATGGGGTGAACTGGCTTTTTGAGAAAGCAACTGAAATCTCTTTGCATTAAAGACTGTTCTTAATATACCCTCATTTTTAGTGGTGTTTGGTTTCTTATTGCAGTTTAAGTTGGCTTTCTCCCAATCTCATACATGTATGTAGACAAATGCAAAGGGAATTTTCTAGTTCATTCTGTGCTGTTAATTCAGGGCTTTTGGTGTTTGTCTACTTCAAAACAATCATTTTAGGAGTTGTGATCTCTATCGTACACCGATTTCTTATAAACATTATTTGAAACTCAATAGATGCAGCCAGTGAACTAAAATATAATTCAAACCATTTGTCTGTTCAAAAAGGGGCCTTTTCCTGTGTGCTTCATTTAAGGCAACACATGCTTTGTGGCTCAAAATGGCTGTTCATTCTTCTCAAACCACACTGACATTAAGATAAAGGAGGTGGAATTTGGACAGGCCTGTGCTAGCATTTTTTCACAGAAATTGCGATGGTTTTCGTGCCGAGCCTGGAGCCTATCCAGGGCTGGATTGGTAATCTGGCATTCTGGGCATTTTCCCAGTGGGCCGACGCACTTTGGGGGCGATCCGTGGCAGACTGGCCATCTGAACTGTCCGAGATAAGCTGAAATGAGCCGCCGCGTTATGCACAACGGGCCACAAAACGGCGACTCGATATGCCGAAGGAGGCACCGATATGCAGAAAAGGACAGCAACCCCATAGCATATAATATTATTTATTGAGAATCCCACTGTTTTACTTAACAGAAAACCGCGATCTTTAGAAGATTGTGAGTAGCTGGTCAAAAATCCCCTTACAGAACAAAACAATGCACAAAATAAGAGGACAACAGTGTAAGCAAAGTTGACAAATATAACAACTTACAGCTGCAGAGGACACCGGCGATTCACTGTTTATCAAGAGTGTTACTGGCTGAATTCAGTGCCCTGGTTAGTTAGCAGGTTGATCGTTGTCCAAGTCCAAAACATTGTTGCTCCGTCCGCTTTTGCTTATGTCTTATGGTCCCTGGACTCCCTTAACTGTTCTTCAATTTGTTTATGATTTGGTCAATTGTCTGATTGAAGGTGGCATGCTTTTCTTGCTGTATCTTCATTCTCGTATAGTATTTTGTTCCTTTGTGATCTCTAGTTTATCTTCGTAAATGCCATATTGCAAATAGAGCATTTGTTTTGTCATGCTACCTGAATGCTTTTGATGTTTGATAACTTTGGGTTTTATTGTTGTTATAGAGCGAAGAAGTACTCCTTGCTGCAGATGGTAGCTACTGTTGTTTATGTTATCACGGTGACTAAACATTATCCTGCCTTCCGTCCCCTGATGTAATCTGTTCCTGCGTAGAGACCAGCAAGCTTTTGGGGCAGGTGTGGAACCAGGTTTTGGGCCCTTGAACAGCCTTTTCTGTGGCGGAAATATGCAGAACAGTTCGAGAATTCGCACCGGCCAAGAAACCCAAACAATGTCGGAAAAAGGCTATGACTCGTGTTTAATTCAGGGTAGATGGCTTTTAAGTTCTTATGGGCAATTCTTGCGATTCTTCCACAATAAATGGAGGACGTCTGGTCTTGTTCACTGTCCGGGCGTGAAATCTGTTTAAAGTTGTCAGGCTGAAATTAGGGATGTACAGATTCTGGTGTCTGATACAGCGCTCATGGACTTGTACCTGTGCTTTTAAAAATGCTCTGATACCTAAAACTAGGGCTACACGATATAGAGGAAAACAGCGATATGCCATTAGCTGCTGGATAATGCAGTATGCGATTCAATATTCCTATGATGACGTCATTGATGTGCGTGGAAAATCTGAACCCCCACTGCAAACTGAATTTTATTGGAATCAAAAAATGTACTGTCTATCCCAGTGATCATAAATGTAGTTGTTTTTTGTTGCAAACTGCATAGACTAACTGCTTATAATGTAGTTTACATTTAACATTGTTGCAGATATTTAAGCTAACCAATGTAACTTTTGGGCCTCCTGCAGTTTAAGCAGAGAACTGCAAGTTACTTGTGGAGGAACAGTGTTTTGGTAATTGACCCTTTGATAAGCCCCGCCCACCTTGGATATGGTTGCTCACTCTGCCAAGCTCTGCAGAACTCCCCATTGGAATGAATGGGAGACTGTCATGAAGGATGCAATTTTTTACAATATTCTCCAAAGTAATGGTTCTTATTTGTATGTGGGCTGGTATGAAGAGTGACATTGTAATGCATATTTATCTGAAGTTTTTAATAAAATAAATTGTTAAATTACACTAGTGGTCGACAGATATATATATATATATATACTTATAACTATATATACTTATAACTGTCTTGTCTAATGATAAAAAGGCAAATATCAATAAAAGTAATATCATATACCCTCTGCAAATATGCACATATCTCATTTAGACAGATGTAATAAACCAACCTCACAAAACTTCAGTCATTGTCAACTGTCATCGGAAAATGGCAAACACATGTCAGAGTAATGGCAACAGTTGCTAAGACAGGATTGGTCAGAAGTGCTTTTAAGGCAGGGCATAGTGAAGGGTCAATTGTGTGAGTTTGGCTCCGCTCTCCTGCGTGGATGAATCTGATGGTTTGAGGAGTACTGATGTAACCATGGTTACAGGTGATCATCTTATCAGAGCGAATGTCACTTACAACAACAAAACTTGCCCCTACCCTCAAAAAATAAAGTAAATAAATAACGAAAGGAAGAAAAATATGGATGTCCATAAAATAAGTCTTATTAGCAGGTAATCGCATATCTTCCACTGTTGTTTTGACGTACTGAAAACAATTGTTTTAAAATAAATAGCATTACAACAGATGGCATTAGAAATACCAATTGCTAGTCAAATCAGAAAGTCAATCGGTGGCAATTATAACTTCGCTAGCAGGCAAATAGTCCAAGGTAGTAACTGGTTTAGAGATTGTCATTGTTACCAGCATAAATTTAACTGGTTACTTTTTTCCATTGTCCTTCCTCGAAAGTGAAATTGAAAAGCACTACAATACACAATCCATGATAAAATGTCCCATTAGAGTGGCTAACACTATCTAACGAAGTTCCGTACTAAGAAAGCTACCTGGCTAACTATCGGTACAATAAAATATCTTACCTTTCAAGCAAAAAAACAACATCTCTGCGTCTGTTTTTAATCCTCGGAGTTCTCGCAGTTGTCGCCACATCTGAAAAGCCAATCTAGTGTTTCGTGTTTTATTATTAACACGATTTCCCTGTTGCTTTCCCTTTTTTCTTGCAGACTCTTCTCAGTTCTAGGTTTGTTTTTATTTTGAAAACGGGTGATTTCTCTGACTGGTTGCCTTTTTGAATGATCCATGGTCAATGTTGCTCATTTGTTGTGGCTACAAGCTTTCAGCTTCAAACTACTACCACGCCTTTCTCCACACATTTTCATGCTCCATATAGCTGCACCTTATTTTCTTTTAAGGACATAACTTAAACATGCATGGACAACTGACAGAATTATGCAATTTCCCACCAAATCTGTCCTGACTGCTCTAAAATATAAACAATTATTATTGGCTGACCATATTGAATTGGGGTAAAGGCCAGAGTATACTTTGTGCGTCCACGTTGCGGATCGCTCCGTGCACAGTATGCGCAACGTAAATTGTCAATCCGGATCACTCAGCTCATCACCGATCCTCCATCAAATTTCACAGTGAGTACAAGACACTTTAGCTTGTGTGCCTCTCAAGGTCTACGTCTAACCATTAGATGAC
This sequence comes from Xyrauchen texanus, assembly GCF_025860055.1. NCBI lineage: Eukaryota > Metazoa > Chordata > Actinopteri > Cypriniformes > Catostomidae > Xyrauchen > Xyrauchen texanus. Next base: position 12,662,717 of record NC_068292.1, on the reverse strand, counting down.
CAGGTGGAGGATCGGTGATGATCTGGGGGTGCTTCAGCAAGGCTGGAATCAGGCAGATTTGTCTTTGTGAAGTAGGCATGAATCAAACCATGTACAAGGGTATTCTGGAAGAATCAATTAAGGTGTAGATGGAAGACCACCAGATCAACAGACCTGAACCCCATTGAAAACCTCTGGAATAGGATTAAGAGGGAAGATGGATGGTCACAAGCCATCAAACGGATAATTTGTGCGCCAGGAGTGGCATAAAGTCACCCAAAAGCAATGTGAAAGACTGGTAGAGAGCATGCCAAGACGCATGAAAGCTGTGATTGAAAATCAAGGTTATTCCACCAAATATTGATTTTGAACTCTGCCTAATTTAAAACATTTGTTTAAAAATGAATATGAACATGTTTTCCTTGCGTTTTTCAAGGTCTGAAAACTCTGTGTTTTTATTTTTAGGACCAGTTGTAATTTTCTGCAAATAAATGCTCTAAATTACAATATTTGTTTTTGTAATTTGGTAGAAATGTTGTCAGTACTTTTATAGAATAAAACAATAATTTTCATTTTACTCAAACACATACCTATAAGTAGTAAATACAGCGAAACTGATAATTTTGCAGTGGTCTCTTAATTTCTTTCCAGAGCTGTATTTCGCTTGTGGAGCATGCTTCAAAGTAAATGTGTGATGACTGCTGTTCATACATGTAAAACCAAAAAACACCACCATGAGCATTGTTATTTTTATTTGTTTGACATTCTGATGATAAAATTGAAACAAATGAAGTATTGGTACACTTATTCGTTCTCCAAAAATTTTTTATACTAAATTTAGGATTGCATTTAGAACCAAATGAAAATAAACTAATGCAAAAAAAAAATAATAATTCAATTAAAGTAACCCTACAAGTTTAATTTCAAATTAACAAGTTTATTGATTTGGGTTATGCTGTGCATAAAAATATACCCAATAATTAATCCTAAAAGGAATTAGTTTCAACTAGTTTTGAGAATGGAGCACTTCTCTGTCTTGTTGCATGAATAAGACCCACTGTCTTCACTTGTTGCTGTGATCAATCGTGCTCAAATGCTCTGGAATGGGATCAGAAGGCACTCTTTGACTTTATTGTAGGACTAATTCTTCTGATTGACAGTTTAGGGTGTTGCTGGAAGGGACAATGGCAGCCTTTGACTTTGCACCGGATGCACTTTTACAGCACAAGTGACCATCTGGAAGTTTATTCAAGTTTTGGTGTAAGAATAAAGATAGTCTCATGGTTGAGATTCTGTTCTAGTTCTTCTACTGCCATAATAAGAGATGGATACTATAAGTGGTCATGGCCAAATACTCTCTGTTAGGCTAGTTGTGTGAGGAAGTTACATGAACCTCTGCTTGATAACACTTTTGATATTTTGTTGATCTCAAACACATTCTACCACCATTTACAGCACCAGAAATGATTACGAAAATACAGTTATTCAGTGGAGCCTTTTGCCCTTTATCAGACATATTCCAATTCTGACAATTGTTCTAACTGATGGATTTCCTTATCACCAGGCAAAAAGGCGGTTGGAACTGGATGACAATGATCACCTTTACATGACTGAAGGAGCCAAAACCCCCAAGACACAAAATGGAACTCCACTTGGCATTTTAAAGGGTAAGAAAAGTAAGAAATCTCTTTTTTCTAACTCTCCTTCCATTTGTTCACTTTTTATATGATGTAAAATGGAAAATGTACAGTAATTATTTCAAAATAAAAATAACCTGAGGTATTAGGTCCCAGATGCTAGTTTGGGTCATCCTGAAGGTTTTTTTTTTTTTGAGGCTCAATGTATATATACAAAATATTTTACTGCAGAATGCCATGATTGAACAATCAGCATCAAGTATTCCAGACAGAAGTGTAATATGAGAACCTTATTATGAAACTTGGAACATATCCAAGGCCATCTTTTAACCGTTTCTCCATTTGTAGCTCCGAAGTCTCCAGCAGAGAAGACAAGGTATGACACCTCCTTGGGCCTCCTGACGAAGAAGTTTGTGGAGCTTTTGGCCCAATCGTCTGATGGTGTGGTGGACCTGAATCAGGCCTCTGAGATCCTCAAAGTCCAGAAGAGGCGTCTTTACGACATCACCAATGTTCTTGAGGGTGTCCACCTCATTAAAAAGAAATCCAAAAACAACATTCAGTGGATGTAAGTACAGATATACTGTATTGGCTTCCAAATTTGAAATTTGTTCTCGAGGCACACAGAATATTATTATATGCTTTGTAGGGCTGGGGGATATATCGAATGTTCATTGCGATGATTTTGCTAATGATGTAAAATTTAGCAATATCATGAATATTGCAATGATTTTAATTTGCTTTTTATTTGGACATTAAGTTTCATAAAGAGGTCATCAATAGACTAATTTCACAATCCTTCAGAACTTCAGAATTAACTTCACAATTTACATTTATGCATTTGGCAGACGCTTTTATCCAAAGCGTCGTACAGTGCACTTATTAGTGGGACAATCCCCCCGGAACAACCTGGAGTTAAGTGCCTTGCTCAAGGACACAATGGTGGTGGCTGTGGAGATCGAACCATTGACCTTCTGATTAACAGTTGTGTGCATTAGCCCACTAAGCCACCACCACACCAATAACATGATAATAATATGGTGGTATGTGATTATAAAAAAGGCTGCGATTAAAGACAGATAAACATGGTCTGTCTGCGCTTCAGTATAAGCGGTCGATGCACTGTTCTGTGCACCAGCTCATGGGCTCGTGATTTTAGCGCTTTTAGAGCAGTTTGCAAGCAAAGTGAAAGAAGAGTACTGCAGGTTCAATCATTCATGCAATTCCAAACATTAGTTACCACTACAAGTTATTGTACAAATCTACGAAGACAGATTTGTACAATAATCAGAAAAGCAGATGAGTGTTTAACAAGGTGCATTTGTCACACAATGATAAACGTCTTTGTGCATTTGTCACACAAAAGAATAGAAAATCTATTACATTTATATATAACAAATCTAATCCTCAAAACAATAATGATAAAACAGCATTATAATATAATAATAAACCTGACTGTGTCCCACAGTAATATTTTAATAAAAGTAATATTAGTTTTAGTAAATATATATGAAGGTAAATAATGCTATTTTAATTTTTTGTATAGGAAAATATAACAGTGCATATGAATGATTAAATATAATGTTCCTTTGTGTTTATTTAGTGAAAAACATGTGTTCATTATTTTTTTTTAATAGATTTTTATTCAACGCCTTTAAAATATGGAATCAACTTGTCAACAGTGGCTGTTTGGATGAAGTGATGGTTCCTCTGATTTAAAAAACAAAAAAAACTTTTGTACTATTTCAGAGCAAATACATAATTATCGAGAAATATATTGAATATTGTTAGCAGGTTGAAAAACAATTGAGAAATAATTTTTGCAGCTGTATGGCCCAGCCCTAATGGTTTGTGGAAACAAATGTTTTTATTTAAATCTGAGGTGCTTTAACTTTTCAATAGCATTTGGCAGTACTCTACAGCCACAGCGTACAGGAAGTTGTCTTTGAGGTGGTTGTGTGCAGCATAGCCGAACTGTGCAAAGGTTTCTTTAAGTTAGCTCTTACAAAAAAGTTCTGGCAAACTTGCTGCAATTTTGCCACTCATTCAGCACATGTTTGCCAGAAGTTTGCAGCTCTTCACCGGTAGTGGTGAACCAGCATTAAACCTTTTGGCAACAATGGACAATTTCCAGCAAGTTTGCCATGTGAAAATGATCAATGGTGAATTTGCAGCAAATTTGCCATGAACTCGCGATTTTTGAAGGATGTACGCTAATGGGGATGAAACACTGACTCTAAACGCATAGCAGTGTAGTGGTTTGTTGATTCAATTTGTGTAGCTGTCTTTAAGGTGTGAATGCTCATGACAGTGCCTTTTGTAGCTTTTATTACATGTACAGTAAGCTAAACTCAGCTATAGAAGAAACTTCCTTTTTTCAGGACATTGTATTTTAAAGATAATTTTGTAAAAATCCAAATAACTTTACAGATCTTTATTGTAAAAGGTTTAAACAACATTTTCCATGCTTGTTCAATGAACCATAAACAATGAATGAACATGCACCTGTGGAACGGTCGGTAAGACACTAACAGCTTACAGACGGTAGGTAATTAAGGTCACAGTTTAGGAGAAAAAATTAGGACACCAAAGAGACCTTTCTACTGACTCTGAAAAACACCAAAAGAAAGATGCCCAGGGTCCCTGCTCATCTGCATGAATGTGCCTTAGGCATGCTGCATGGAGGCATGAGGACTGCAGATGTGGCCAGGGCAATAAATTGTAATGTCCTTACTGTGAGACACCTAAGACAGTGCTTCAGGGCAGACCACTTGTAACAACACCTGCACAGGATCGGTACATCCGTATATCACACCTGTGGGACAGGTACAGGATGGCAACAACAACTACCCGAGTAACACCTGGAAAACACAATCCCTCCATCAGTGCTCAGACTGTGTGCAATAGGTTGGGAGAGGCTGGACTGAGGGCTTGTAGACCTGTTGTAAGGCAGGTCCTTACAAGACACGACTGGCAAATAGTGCTCTTCACTGACGAGTCACGGTCAGACTCACGTTTATCGTCGAAGGAACGAGTGTTACACTGAGGCCTGTACTCTGGAGCAAGATTTAGAGGTGGAGGGTCCGTCATGGTCTGGGGCAGTGTGTCACAGCATCATCGGACTGAGCTTGTTGTCATTGCAGGCAATTTCAATGCTGTGTATTACAGGGATGACATCATCCTCCCTCATGTGGTACCCTTCCTGCATTCTCATCCTGAAATGACCCTCCAGCATGACAATGCCACCAGCCATACTGCTTGTTCTGTGATTTCCTGCAAGACAGGAATATGCCCAGCGAAGACCCCAGATCTCAAACCCATTGAGCATGTCTGGGACCTGTTGAATTGGAGTGAGGGCTATTGCCATTGCACCCCCAGTTGTTGAATCTTTTTATGGTCATGCAAATATTCACACATGTTAAGTTTGCTGAAAATAAAAGCAGTTAAAAGGGAGAGGACGTTTCTTTTTTGCTGGATTTATTAGTGGAATCTAGGACATTTTACTTCGAACCTGGTGAATGTACATGGCTGAATCTTTCATTTATTTTCCTACTTTCCCTCAGGGGCTGCAGTCTGTCTGAGGTAGGTGGTGTTTTGTCTGAGAGACAGACCCTGAGCAGTGAACTAACTCAACTCGTCCAGGAAGAGCACAGACTCGATGAATTGATACAGAGTTGTACTCAGGAAGTCAAGCGTATGACTGAGTCATCGCATAATCAAAAATATCCTTACACTGCTTAGAAACATAGTTTGTGCAGTCTGTTTAGTTGTGGCTGCTGCTGTGAGTGCAAGATCTGTGGAATAAACTTTGAGTCTTCCTTAACCGCCTTCACATTTGCATATGTGACATATCAAGACTTGCGCCAGGACCGTGGCCTGAGGGATCAGACTGTAATCGTGGTCAAAGCACCGTCAGAAACAAAACTGGAAGTGCCAGATCCCCAAGAGGTGAGCAGTGAGGAACCACAAGTGCTTTAGATCAACCTGTTTTGCTACTGACTTTGTAATAGCAGATTTGCAAGGCCTGTGTTTTAGTTATACAATGTCTGATTTAAAAACAAATAATAATAATTGGCACTCATGTAACCCTGATGTCTTATGATGAGAATGTATGCATTTGTCTATATTAAGTAACCTATATTGTCAAAGCGAGATGATCTAGACATTTTGCAATATTTATTTAGAAATGCACCACATTTGCACACTTGATCACTTGAGATATATATATATATATATATATGTCATTCACTGTGGAATGTTGCTTCATTCTTTACAGAGTCTACAGGTGCACCTGACCAGCACAAAGGGTCCTATAGATGTCTTCCTGTGTCCAGATGAGAGCGCGACTGACAGTCCTGTAAAAAACAGCAGCTTTGGTGTCAAGGAAAGCTCCTCACCTTTCATGAAAGTATTAAATGGTGAGTGTCCTTTAAATTTGAAAAGTTTATTTCCATTTTAGGTAGGGATGCACCGAAATAAAAACTCTGGGCCGAAACCGAAAATCCAGGATGCACTTGGCCGAAAACCGAAATGTACTGAAAGTAACACCAATATTGGACAAAAAATATATTAAAACATTATTATATATTATTCTTCTTTCAGTTCTGTAAAAATCTAATTTTACAGATTTTATTAACAATTATCCAAATAATGTAAAGTTTTAGAAAACTATTATATGCAAAACAACAGTCAAGTAATGAACTTAGCTAACATCTTTCAAAAAGTTTAAATATGCAACAGTAATTTTAATTTAAACAAAAAGGCAGAACACAGAATGGCAGAGGGCCTCTATTCCACTGATCTATATATAACTATAATATATAATTATATATATAGATCAGTGCTCTATTCTGTTTATGTAAACGTATGTACACTTTAAGTGAACATTATTGTGCAAAACAACAGTGCAAAACAGCAGTAATTGAACTCAATCCAACCTCAACTGTAAACGACAGTTGTATCCTCAAGTGAAGAACAAGTGGAATGTAATTGCTATTCACATCATATTGGACCGCTTTCTATTTAAGTACAAGTGACAGGTTTCTCTTCAAGAACAAAAGTTGCTAAACGTTCTGACAGTCTCTCCTGTCAGAAAGCTCATCAAGAACATGAGATTCTGCACAGAACATTCTCTCACTCTCTGTGCTGGTGCTTGGGCAGATAAATACCTGTGCGCAATCTGTGCAAGCAAAGGAAAGCCATCTTTGTTTATGCGACCGTATTCAAGGGGATTGTCGCTTCTGGCGTAGTTCAGCTAGATACGTCTCAAGTTGTGGTGTAGCTGCGCTAGTTGTGGTACTGCTGTGGATCGGGGCGCTTTCCTGTAGAATCTCTTGCTGTACTCTGTATATATATATATATCTTGAAAGTTCTGCTGAACAAACACTGCAGATCGCAAATGTGATGTCCTTATCAGAAACTTTGAAGAATTTCCACACCGCTGACATGGTCAGCCTTTGTTTGGTAGCGCCGTGATAAGGGCTAGATCGATCCAGAGTGAAATCAGAGCACTAAGGGGCGGGGCGAGGAGGTATATACTTTTTTCTCTTTCGGCCAAAAACCGAAAGTGCCATTTTCGGCCGAAAATTTTCGGCAGCCGAAATTTCGGTGCATCCCTAATTTTAGGTTTGTCACCTTCCATTTTGTGCCATCATAGTGGTGTGCGACTCATTTCACTGACGTTTAAACATACATTTTGGATACTACTAGTCGACTAGTCTATAGAAGAAGAAACCCTAAGAAAACAAAAAACATTGGCTTTATGTGACACTTAAAATATGTAATTTTTTTCCACAGCCAAATCCTTTGCTAAATTCTGCTGAAAAGGGGCATTTATCTGCAAAGTGCTTGCCTTGTATTATGAGCATTGTACATTAAATATAGAACATGACACATTCACTGAATCAACGTTAGCGAATACAGGCAAAATTATTTAAAACGATTTTATGAACTGTACAGGACCAATAGAGCAACCCCAATAGCCTGTTCTAAACAGATTATTTAACATTAAAGCAGTCAGGACATTGTTGAAAACAATTAACAGGTAAGTCAAATCTACAAGAGAGGACAAAAATGTGCTGAAAAGTTGCACTTATTTCACAACGTGCATTAGCCTATGATTTAAACTGACAGCTGTTCGGTAAAGAATGTTAAACAATAACAGTTACGATGTAAAAAAAAAATAGGCTTGTGAGAAATGTCCAATAAACCTATGTTTTGTTTTAAACATGTTGGCACATAAAATAAAAGATAGTTTAACCAGATAGGCAGTCGTCACAATGTTGAAAATGGCCGCCTTAATCAGTAGGGTAAAAATCATTTGAAAAAATAAATAAAAAATGGCCAAACCTTAGTCAAACTTTCATTTTCTAGGCTACTTAAAAGCATACATTTTTGATGAGCAAATGAACCTGTCTGCATGGTCCGGTGAAAGACGGGAAAAAGGTGAAAGAGGTTTGAAGTGTGCGCGGCCTGAGGTGAAATAAAACTTTGTGTACATGTGCTCCAGATACTGTATCCTTTTTTTTATTTTTATATATTATTTCTTATATTTAAAATGTAACATTAATGTGACCGTAATTTAAGCGCAGCCTTTGGGAGTTATAAAGCCAAACGTAAATGTGTAAAAATGTTGAATAGTTTATTGGGGGTAAATATTAACCAACAAGTAATTCCAGTGTCGACTAGCAGCACTAGAACTATTTAGTTGACTAGTCTCACACATCCCTCGTACCTGCAATCTAGTCGCCTTTCGGAGGAATTTGCTATTTTGTGTCCAAAATAGTTAATTTACAATTAGTTATTTTATGGAGGCTAATGGGTGTGAAGTACCCTATACATCCATGTATTTGTATTTTATGTACATCCATAAAGTTTACCGATTTGGTAAATGTTAGTGTTAGATGAACAAACAAATTGTTCAGCCAGTCTCATCAGTGATAATAGCGGCACAATGTGGGCCACCTCTGTGTTTTAATCTTGCTTCCAAACCAGGGGGAAGGTATCCTTACTGATTTTCTAACTGTATTTGTGTCTTTATATACTCCACAGAATTGGTTACTACAGAACATGACTTTAAAATGTTGTAAGATGGCCACAACGTTTGGACATTAGTAATGCATAAACTTGCTTTATGATGTTTATCTGTTCTTTACTGTCAGTTGAAAAACAAAAAAGACACATTAAGTTCAGACTCACCCCTAGTAGGAGTGTATGTTTTTTCCTTGATTAGGTCTTGTGCAGGCCTTTCATATCTCTCTCCTTATTTTTCTTTCTCCATTTCTAGATGCCAGTTCCAGTCTTTCTGGCCCAGCCGTAACTGTTACCAGCCTGTCCCCCATCACCTCCCCATTCACCAGTCTCCTTCAGCAAACAGAAGATCAGATCCCCTGCAGTGAAGGACCCTTCATCAGCCTGGGTTCCCCTCCGTTCAGTGACGATTACCTGATGAGCCTGGAGGAGGAGAAGGGCATCACAGACCTCTTCAATGACCTGGACAGGCTTCCGAATCTAGATGACCTCTTGTGCAATTGAGGCCATTCCTACCCCATTCTTCAACCATCAGGTCTCAGGCCTGTCCAGATCAAGCGTCTGCCTCTCTTGAGGGATCCAGGTTTGTTAGCAGCCTTAAAGATGGAAGAGTTCTTGAATCATGAGTTTTTTTCTCCCCGGAACTCATCCATCCACGCATAGATCTGCCTTACAGAGTCTTCTCCCCAGCTGTAATTAACATCGTTCTCTCTTTAGTGTTTACCGTGTTCAAAGTAAATGGGACAGAACTAGGGCTGTCACGATTAAGAAATGTGGCTGACGATTAATTGTCAAACAAATAATTGCTATTATGATGATTGTCTGTTTTAGGGCTGTTATGATTAATTGTTATATAAGAATTCATTTAAGAAGACATTTTTACATATTTAACTTCAAATACAGTATAAAATAGTAAAATTGTGATAAACTATGATTTCCTTTTAAGGCTTTAAAAATGTATAAATTACATAAAATATGGTATCAAACAATTTCTAAATAATTAAAATGTCTCTTTTTGGTCAACTTTAGTTTTGGTCAATTTTAAATTCACACTTGTTTTTTGAACTTTTTGAATATAATTTATAATTGTTTTTAATCAAATATATATTTTATATTCTAATATATATATATACTGTATATTATATTTATATTATGCAATAGTAAAATTTCTTTACTAATTTCTTTTCACCTTCACACTTTATTTAAATGCTCTGATTAAACCCACAAGCCCTTATTTGTCATGAAGTAAAACCTTTGTGATTATGTTTCATCATTTTATCACTCCACAGAATAGTGTGTGTCTCCTCTGTGTCACTGCGTGTCATTAACACAGTGTGTATGAACCAGGAACATTTGCCATTACGTGATTGTTTAAAGTGAACCCGAGTGCTCTGCGTTCACTATAAAAGTTTGATAGTTTGGCGCAGGCCTCTGCTGACAGCTTGCGCCTCAGAGTGCGTCACACACTCTTCAGGACTGGAGCTGTTTTGGTTCAGTGACGCTCCGACTCGTGTCTGAGCTTAGCTGGTTGACACAAACGTGATGTTCATGTCGTTTATACAGTACATTACCGGTAGCTTAAAATTCCCACAATCCACGATCAGACAGTTATTTAATAATTGCGAAAGGCCTAGACTTAATTATTTTACATTTCAAATCTTCGAAGGGAAGAGTCCCTGTGGTCTCATTCTGTGGTCTCATTGGTTCCTTTAGAGATTGATGTTGGTTGCTTGGTGGAAATGTCTGGTCAACCTTATTTACTATATTACATAAGACACACATTCATACTGACTAAGCAAAGTTTTTTTTATCCACACTTAAACCATTTTGTTATACTGTAACAGAAGTCTTGTTTGGATTTATTATTATTTTTTCCTGCTTGATCTGCTTTTAAATGTAAGGCAGGTGCCCTTTTTTCCCCTTTTCTTTAGCATGGTACACTTTTTACTGTCAGTGTAATTTGATAAGGCACTAGGTACTATATTCTACCTCCTGAATTAATATTTATGGTATGTAACTTACAATGCTGTTGCTTGATATTGTATTCATATCTTTAATTTAAGTCCACATAGGACTGTCAACCCACTATCTGTAGTGTTTATTTGGATACATTACTTGGTGAGTTTGTTTTTTTTGAAAAATCTGTTCTTGATTTTTGGTTGCAATCATTTTGGGATAAAGATGATTAGAAATTGCTGGTTGAGGTCATGCTTATTTGCATTTGGGCAGCTGGCGTGTGGCTTGCAGCATTTAGTTCTTGCACCAATCATAATTATTTCCCCACTATAGGATGGGTTGAGTAATAAACTTGCATAACTGAAGTTAAATACTTGAAAAAGGAAAGAGATGGAATATTAGTACTGATCATTAGTCTAGTAGAATTTGCCCCAACCCAATATCTGTAATATCAACTTTTATATTGGTCTCAAAGCTGAAAAGCTAATAGCACAAAACACCTGATATATTTAAAATATTTGATAATCTGTGGTAAAATTTTCTTATGTTGAGTTTTTTCGCCAAGATTCATCAATGTGTCAATTATGCAATATTGCTGTTGTCATCCATATGTCATGCACAATGTTTTTTTATTTTTTTTATATATATATAAAGTTATTGATTATAATCATGAATGTAACATTTTTACTCTTTATTGCACAAACTCAAATTGGGAAAAATGTATAATTGTAAATATCCACAAGTGATGGTGCAGCTCTTCAGTATTTATTTCACACGTGAATTTAACCTGAATTTTACCTATTTAATTTACTTACATAAAAACTGTACTCAGTTAATATCTTTGATAGTCTGCGCAGTTTCTGTAAATGTTTGTCCCGTTTGATATTTTCTCTTCTTTTTTTTTTGCTAACGTCATATATTTTTCTCATGTTTGTTGACATGGTAGGAATGGATGAGACAAATGTTTCACTCGGCTATGCGTAATGAACTATTCTATTCATAGTGTATTTTCTTTTGATATACTAGCATGAAAGCGACTGACATGTGAAAATGTGTAAAATATTAGGTTGGTATTTCTAATGTTTATTTGATGAGATTTAGCTTTGTATATTCAAGTTTATTGACTGCTTTGATATCAATTGAACATAAATATTTGAACAGGGGTGTTTTGGGGGAAGCCATTTGAGGGTACTTTGTCCATTCTGATGGTTTGGAAATTCTCAACATAATAAAATTAAAGCAATACCACATGTGGCAACAGTGATTTATGTTGTGTTTTTGCCGTTATTTGATACTTGGAGGTCTCATTCAGCCTAAATCAGCCTTTGTCTATTCAGAAACGCTGGTAATATATTACCATTTGTAGGTCATCATAAAATAGCTCTAAATCGTGTATGAAGGTTAGTAATACTACTATATTGATGAAACGGAAGTACTTACAAAATGAAACAGGTCAATAGTCCTGTTGTAATATAAAGTGCATGCCTCTGTGCAGTTCTCAAATCATTCAGGTCATTTATTGAGACATTGAGGGTTTGAAAATATCTAATCAAACAGTTAATTGCAGGGTGAACACTAAATTAGTGTAATTGTAAACCAAATGGTAATAAAATAAGTATCAACACAAAGCTTAATATACTGATAATATTATAAAACAGAATTTAATGCATTTCTCTGATCAAAACTGATTGCAAATGTTATCTAACATGGTGATCTCTTTTGCTAGAAAAACAAAGATGCACTTACAATTTACAGAACAAAAAGCTATTAAAAGACTGATGATACATTTCTTTGTATCTTTTAGAAAATCAATGACCATGAATACAATTAATTAGTTCTTTATGGAAAACACATGTAAAGCACCATGTCCAGTATGCACTCTTTCACACAGGACCATGCTTTGAAGAGTAAATATAAAAAGTATCTGGTCTGCTGGTTGTAGAATTCCAGTAGGGGCCACCAAGAACTAACAGTTGCTTCTAAATGGGAAAGTTGTTTAAGCTCAAGTGTATTTAAAAGTTCCTGTAATTAATGTAGTTTAAGTTAAGGTACTTTTAGCCCACATGAAATTGATCTGCTAAATGCTTTATTGATCAATATTAACTATTTATCTTAATTATAAGATTTAATTTTTGTCTTAAATTTAAGGGTGCAGATGGATATAAATAAATCCATGTCTAAGTTACTTCAGAAGTGTTATACATTTCTCACAGAGTTTACAAAATGGCCACTTTTGTGAAATGTTTACTATGGCTCTGTCCACAGGACATAAAATTAATCATTAGAGGTATGTGGATGTGCTCCCATCTTCGCTCTGATATTCTCCAACACAATTCCCTTCCAGAATTTTAATGAGAGTTGACAGTGTACTGTTTGGATCCAGCAGAGTCACTAGAGGAATATTCACAGCTCTTTCCTTGAAGATCACATTCTGGAGAGTCATGGCTAACATTGAGTCAATGCCCAAATTGAAAAGATGCATATCATCATTCAGTTCATCTATCGCAATCCCAATCGTTTCACTGATCATGTACCTTACATATTCAAGTGGTGATGTGATGGGTTGCTCAGGTCTAGCTATGGTCAGATTGGCATTCTTCATTGCTTCCTCTATTAGTTTGAATAACCGTGCATTCAAAGACTTGTTTTGACTGAGGACGTTGTTCCAGTTGTTTTTGAAATTGAATTTGCAGACAACCTGTTGAGGTTTGTTGATCAAGAGGCATTGCTCAAGACCTTCAAGAATTTCTGGGACTTCCAGTAGCATGATTCCCTTTTCCTCCAGAAATCTCTGAAAATGCACTTTGTTCAATAGGAGGCCAAGATTCAAAGCCCCCCAGTTGATAGACTGTCCAGAAAGCCCAAGGTTTCTGCGGTACTGACAGAAAGTGTCCATGAACGTATTAGCAGCAGCATAATTTGTCTGAGAGGCATTCCCAATGAAGGCAGAGATGGAGGAATAGCACACAAAGTAATCCAGATTGCAGTGTTCAGTAGCATGGTGAAGGTTGAGCACTCCATTCACCTTTGGTCTCATAACTTTCTCATAAAGAGATTTGTCAAGGTTTTCAATCAGCCCATCGTGCAGGACAACTGCACTGTGAAAGACTCCTTTGATGGGACTGGATGGAAGCAATTTTCCAATGTTAGCAATGGCCTGCTGAACTTGCTCAAATAATGAAACATCACACTGTAGAGACTTAATGACAGAACCAAAATGATTGCTCAAATTCTTTATCTCTTCTTGAATCTCAGGGCTTGGATTACTCCTAGACAAAATGACAATGTTCCCTCCTTTCTGTGCGATGAACTTCACTGTCTCAAACCCCAGCCCAGTGAGACCTCCTGTTACAACATAGACAGCATTTTTCTGGAAAAGACTTTGTTTGGGCATCACTGGAATGTCAGACAGCTGGTTCTTGGGATCACTATTCAGTATAATAATTGGCATAATCTGGCATGTGAAGTATGATTCTGATTCATATACAGACAGAAGCTCACTGTCTTTAGATTTCACTTTTTGAAAAGTTGTTGTGTCCAAAGCCAAGGACTTTCCACTCAAATGCAATGATTTTAGCCAGCGATACATTTTAGGAATCTGTACCTGCAGATACGATTGCTGCATTATTCGAGACATGAAGAGAAAATGAATGTGGACTTTATAATTTGTCCCTCTGTAAGTTTTTGGATTAACAGTGAAGTTTGGTTGGTTGTCATAGACTAGAACAATGTCCTTGATGCCAGTGACATTGTTAACTTTTTCAATGGTCTTCTCATTAAAGGGAGGGAAAATGACTGCTCCATCAACCTCACTAAGATCACAAGACATCTGATCAGCCTGTGTGCTCAATCTTACATTCCAGCCTGATCTTTTTGCTGTAGAAGTTAAGACTTTCACCAGTGCTGAGTCAGGGACAAGGGAGAAAATACACAATTTCTTTGGTTGTTTCACTTTAGGTAGAGCTCCATGCAAGATCTCCCATGCCAGTACCATGTAGGATACACAAGGAATGTCCTTCAGGAATGAAAGTTTTTTTGTTTTATAGCAAACGGATGCTGGGAGAACAACTTTGGATGTGGCAGCCACAGGGTAACATGACACAATGTGATCCCCAACTTTCAGTTTGCCAACATCTTTACCAACAGCTGTGACAATCCCACTGCAGTCAAATGCTAGAATCTTATGGTTTTGAGTTGTGTGCTTGTTCCAATACATTGTCTGGCCATACTTAAAGTCAGAAATGCTGACTGGAAAGTAGTCTGATGAATGCACACAGATTTTACTGAGGTGAACTTCAATACTTTCTCCTGGGATTGGTTCAAGGGATTTATCCATTTGAGTAGCTGATAAATTTGTCATTGTGTATGGATCAGATGTTTGCAGGATAAAGACATCATCATGCAACATATCAATGCTCCTTGCAGAGTTTTCCACAACTGGCAATGGAGTGTGGGTGATTTCAGGTTTGAGGATCTTGCCATCCTTAACCACCAGCTCTGGATATTTGCTACAGGGGTACGATCTTAGGACCTCAGCCAATGCGCTGATGTCTTCAGAAGAGACGGAGCCCAAGTCAATCAGCTGGAAGGAGAGTTCTGACAACTCTGCTGCACAGGCTCTTGTCATGCCTAACAACACAAAGCCAGGACTGATATAGTCCACTAAACTCTCTGAGGACCTATGGGTTATTACTCTGATGACGCCTGGGAATTTAATAACTTTGAGATATCCAGTGATTTTTCTGAAAATCTCACAACACCCTGCCATGCTGTCCAAGACAACCTCTGATTTGTAGAGGGTTAGGTCTGCAACACCCCACAAGAACAAAATTTCCTGGAAGTTTTTCTTCACATTTGATATTTTCAGTTTTGACAAAACCGGTTCAAGCCCACATTCCAACAGTGTGTTGCTGTGTGATGAAGATATATCTCTAGATGTTGGGTCCAAGTACATTTGCAAAGCTTCAGAGATCCCTACCTCATCAGAAAAGACCAATGCCTTGATTGATTTATCAGGTGTGGCATCTTCAGAGATGATACTGAAGCTATTGTGGTAGAAGTATTCCTCAACTACCCGATAATGACTTCCAAGCATTCTGATCTTCACATGCCTGAGCTCAATCAAAACCTTGCCCTGTTTGTTGGTCAAGCAGCCACAAATTTCAAAATAATCTTCACCCATATGCATTGCTCTCAAATATACAACCATCTCCTCTTGCAGTGGTTCAAATACTGTCAGGCCACCTATTTGTGCTGGAAAGTGAGGTCTTGGTGAATGCCCTTGTATTATAGTTCCAGTAATAAGCTGCATGACATAATCTAAGACCACGGGATGAATGTAATAGTCATGAAGCTCGGGTAATAATTCCTTTGGGATTCTCAGAAAAGATATACACTCCCTAAATTCTTCTCCACAATAAACATCTGCCTTATTTCGGAAGACAGAGCCATACTCAAATCCTGTCTGATTAAGGTGTTTGTAAAGCTGCTCAGTACTCATGATGAATGTGCATCTTTTGAAAACAGAGTCCAGGGAAATGAACTGCTCTTCAGGTACTCTGCCGGGTTTTGCTTCTACTAAGCCAGATGCATAGATTGCAGAGGTAGATTGAATTTTGAAATTAAATGTTTTCTCTCTTGAATTGTCTGATGGATCCAGCTGTATTTTTATGTCTGGTGCATTCGGAGTGAATACGAATGGACTCTTAAATGTGATGCTGAGCTGCAGTGAACTGAGTGGAACCTTAGGTTTTACATATGTCATGACAGCTGCTAAACCCAACTCTGAATAAAATGCCCCTGGTATGATGGCAATACCATTATGTTTGTGGTCCTGCAGGAACGCAACTGAATCAGAGGATAAATCACAGTTGAACACTGGGCTGTCTGAACTTGTTTGTGTAATTACTGGATGGTTTCTGATGGCACCAACCAACTGCAAAGTAGAAGGAAAGACATCTCTTCTCACACTGTCAAAGTGGTACCTCGGGAAGGGAATTGGTTCAGTTTCAAAACCTTTGTAGAACATTTCCCAGTCCACACTGACCCCGAGCTCAAACAGTTTGGACACATTAGCAAGCATTGTCTCATGATCGTTATCTGGTTGCACTGAGGGAAGCACAGTAACATCATTTCCCAGAGTCTCAGTGATGTACCTCTGAAGAGATCTTCTTGGACCAATCTCAACAAAGATCACATTCCTCTTGTTTTTAGCTGCTGACCTTACAGCTTGTTCAAATGCAACTGGCTCCCGGATATTTCTTGCCCAGTATTCACCAGTAATAAAATCGGAGGAACATGAACTTTCACCTGTCACTGTTGAGAACAATTCTGTCTCCAAACTGTGTGCATGTAATGAGCCTATGCTCTCCTTCACTCTGGATACAATGGGATCCATCATGTGGCTATGATATGCAGCAGGTACATCTAGAATGCGGAGGAACAGATCTTTTCCTCTGGGTGAGTTGCTCAAATTTTGATGCAACCTGTCAATGTCATCTGCCTCTCCTGAAAGGGTGCATGACTGTGGGCTGTTGAAAGCAGCCAGACAAACCCTTCCTGAGTAAGATGGAAGGTTTTTCAAGACTTCAGTCACAGCCATATTACTGACAACAAGCATTTTCCCTCCTGTCACAGTGCTTTGCAGAGAACTGCGATAGTGGATGACCTTTACTGCATCCTCAAGTGACAACAAACCAGAGCAATGAGCTGCAGCGACCTCTCCAATGGAGTGCCCGAGAACAGCATCAGGACTTATGCCCCAGTGTTTCAAAAGAATAGCAAGAGCAACCTGAATAGCAAACAAGAGAGGCTGGACAATCTGTGGATCAGAGAAATCATCACTGGTGTCAGATTCACTTTCCAACCTCTCTATCAGGTTCAAACTTCTGTAGCTTTGCATCATAGTTTCAATCTTAATGACTTCTTGTCTGAAAACAGGTTCCATTTTGAGGAGCTGCTTGCACATACCACGATACGCCACACCATTTCCACAAAAGACAAAAACTAACTTGGAGTCTGGCTTTGATAGTTTAAAATTTTTCTCCAGAGCAGAAGTCAGTCTCTCTTTTAGATCTGTCAAGGATGATGTCTGAAAGACTTTCCTATATTTGTGTTTCAAGTGACTCCTTCGACAGGCAGATGTGTACACTAAAGCCTGTAGATCTGATATGTTTTGTTCATTTATCTGTTTAGCAGTGTCTTCAATTATATTTTTCATGGATTTTTCTGAGGCTGCAGAAAGCACAAAATACTGATGTGATTTACTGAGCTGAGCACTTGTTTTTTTTGACTGCACATACTGTCTGACAATTGCATGTGCATTTGTTCCACCAAACCCAAAGTTATTGATTCCTGCAGTCCTCCCATTGCCATCACTGACCCATTTCTCTGCTGTTGTTGGGATTTTTAGATTGAGAGATTTAGCATCTATGCTGGAGTTTTCTGGTGAATAGAACACTGAAGGCACAACGGTTTCATGTTTCATCATCAAGAGAACCTTTATGAGCCCAGCAACTCCTGCTGCAGATTCTGTGTGTCCAATATTGCTCTTAACAGAACCAATGAGGAGAGGTCCTGTCTCATGAGGTCTCGTTTTGGCAATGACTTTTGAGATACTACCTGCCTCTATTGGATCTCCAACTGGAGTCCCAGTCCCATGAGCTTCAATGTACTGAACACTAGTCAGGTCAGAATCTTTTGAATAGATTTTTCTAAGCAGCTCCTCCTGCTGTAGCATGGATGGCTTGGTGATTGGGGTAACAGTGTGGCCATCTTGGTTAACTGCAGTTTTGCTGATGATGCCCCAAATATGATCGTAGTCTTGGAGAGCCTATGAGAATACAGATAACAAAGTTGTTGGTTGGAGTAGTTTTCAAATGGTGAATTTCATTATGTCTTTGTGTGAAGCAAAATAATTTTATGAAATCATTTTGATTTACTTTTTTCAAAGGTTTTAGCAGAATAACTCCACAGCCTTCACCTCTTCCATAGCCATCTGCTTTGTTACTAAAGGGTTTACTGGTGCCATCAGGGGAGATCATCTTTGCCTTGGTGAGAGCCACAAAGACAGTTGGCTCTAATATGCAAGTCACACCTCCACACATTGCCATTTCACAGCCATCTGAGGCAAAGACGAGTTTGAAAACAATCATTATTCTTGCAATTTCATTTGGTGCTGCTAGTGTGCAGTAGAATTTAATCCAAAATATTCCTTTAAAGTAACAATTCAGTATTTCAAAAGTGGAATGTGACAATCCTTTATAATTATTTAGTATTAACATAAAGTGTTGTTTCAAAACTAAAGATAAATGTTTGTCCATAATTTATTTAATATTTTAAAAAACTACCTTGTCTTATGGCTTGACAGGCTAAATGAAGGGCAACAAGTGATGAGGAACAGGCACAGTCAATGGAAATTGAGGGACCAGTAAAGTTGAATATGTAGGAGATGCGGTTGGCAGCTATGCTCATAGCACTACCAGTACCAAAGGAGTGGTTTATGTGTTTTGGGCTGACCTTTATACTGCTCAACTCAAAGTCTCTGTTCATTAGACCTGAAAGAAAAATGTCATGTTAAACTAGGTGTTGGAAACAGTGATTTATCATTATTATTTTGTTTTTGTTAACTTTAGAACATAATTTAATAATTAATGTCTTGAAAAACCCCTGACACATATTTGTTTTATTTACAATTCATGATTGTCATGGCAAACATTTATTTTATTCCCTTTTGTAACACGAATTATGACACAAGTGCAATTGTTGAGACTGTGAGTATAATAAGCGATTCCAAAATCTTCAGACAATAAACAGCAATTTTACAGGTGGATGTATTAATTAGATAGGTCATGTTACCCAAAAACACTCCTGTTCTAGTTCCACTGGCCTTTTCCATTGGCATTCCAGCATCCTCTAGTGCTCTGTATGTGCACTTCAGCAGAAGTTTGTGTTGAGGGTCCATGTTTATTGATTCAGCTTCAGTGATGCCAAAGAACTTGTGGTCAAACTCATTTAAACTACACAAGATAAAAAGTAAAGATTAAGAATTATTGCTTTGGGAATTCGGGTATGATAATAAAATGTATTTCAATGAATGTTTTGAAGCATTCACTTTATAATTTTGAATATTTGAGAATTAAAATAAAAAAACAAATTATTTATAATATTGATCCCTCCATTAATAATTTCTGTATTCATTTTTGTTTGTACATTTTAGTATTTATTACATTTTATTTCTGTATTTTTCTTTTTTGCATTTATTTTCTATTTGATTTTATGTATTGCTCTGTGCATATGACAATGAGGGACAAAGTATGTCTTTAGCCCCATTGGCTGATTGATATCAGAATGCGTAGTTCAAGATGCCACAAGACATTAACAATATGCATGTTAACATTATTTTAGTCAGATAAAATCACTTACTAGCCATTTCTGTGTGAAGTTATAGCCAGTTTTACAACTTCATTACCATGACATTGTAATGTCAACAAACCCTAAAACGACTGTAAAAATGACAATTTATACTTTACAGCTCAAATAATACACAAGTTTTAACAGAAGAATTCATGTAAGTGCTTTTATAAAGTTATAAGCTTCACACTTCTGTGTTTAAACACTTACAATTGTAAAAACTTCCATTGTAAGTGCCGCACTGTAACCTTGATTTTTGCTTTTCTGTTTTTTTAAAGAAAAAGAGGGACGTGTCAAGTTTAATTTTTTTGATAATCAACTTTATTCCACAAATGCTGTCAAATGAGCTTCACTTGTACTGAACCAGAACATTCTTTTAAGGCAATATGATTTGAATTCTTACCCATCAATAAGTGCTGCTTTCGCTGTGCGTGATCTTCCTGCCTTACTGTCATCTGGATCATACCACTCAGAGAGTTCAAACCTTTCATTTGGTATTTGCACTGTACAATTCTTGCCCTGAAGTAGGACCTTCCAGAAATGTTCAAGTCCTTCACCTGAAACAGAATATACAATGGGAAAATGATATCTGAAAATGAAGTCCAAAGCTGCTGAAGTCCAATAGTACACTGTCTAAAGTAACACATTATAATGATACAAGATTCATAATATTAATAAAATACTGCACACTGTTAAACAAACATTTACCTCCAGGAAAATGGCATCCAATGCCAACAACAGCAATGTCTCCATCATCTGTCATGCTTCATGAGTCGTGATTGCAGTTCAGCTAATTAGGGTATATTTTATGACATTTTTTTAATTTTTTATTCAGACAACAATACATTAAAAATTCAAAAAGTATTTGATTTAATAAATAAATCTCAAACAGAAATGCAATTCCTATAATCAGTCAAATTAAATATTCCAACTTACCTGGATAATCATCTCGGCTGTTGCCTTAATGGAAATGATCAGTTGAAATCATAAGTCACCTCATATATGTGAAGTTCTAAAATGTAATGATTGACAATCTGAAATGATCTTCTTTGATCTGCCCACTTTCAAGCATTTTTTGTCGAAGAAGGCTGTGCCTACTTCGAGGCACATGGCATCATTCAAGTTCACAAAGCAAACACATCAATGTGATTGTAATCTCTCTTTTACTTAAAACAAATTAATTCTAGAATCTTAAATGGTTTCTTTTTAGTAGATCTGCTCAACATAAAATGTTTTTGAAAGGAAATATTAAGAATTTTAGACATTTCATTTGTAGAATTACTATTGTTGGATATTAATATGCAAATATAATGTTAATACTTATGGGATTAAAAGGTTATGAAATGTCTGGTATAGAATATGTTGCTAATATATTAATCTGCATCACATAAGCCTACAGCCATGGCTAAAAGTATTGGCAGTGAAATACATTTTGTGTTTTGCAAAGTTTGCTACTTCAGTATTTGTGGATCATTTTTTAACATGTTTCTATGGTATACTGGAAAACAATGATAAGCGTTTCATAAGTTTTGAAAGGACTGCAATTCACTCTGGCATGCTGGATATTTTTATTTATGCATTTGGCAGACACTTTTATCCAAATCAACTTACAGTCCTTATTACAGGGACAATCCCCCCCCCGGAGCAACCTGGAGTTAAGTGCCTTACTCAAGGACACAATGGTGGTGGCTGTGGGGCTTGAACCAGCATCCTTCTGATTACCAGATTACCAGTTATGTACTTAGACCACTACACCACCACCACTCCATATCAGCTTGAAATCCTGACTGATGGCGATCCATTCTTGCCTTATTAGTGCTCTGAGTTAATCACAATTTGTGGACTTCTGCCTGTCCACTTTTCTTTTGAGGATTGACCACAGGTTCTCTATGGGGTTAAGATCCGGGGACTTGCCTGGCCACGGATCCAAAATTTCAATGTAATGATCTCCGTGCCATTTCATTATCACTCTTGCCTTGTGACATGGTGCTCCATCATGCTGGAAAATGCATGGATAATCACCAAATTGCTCCTGGATCATTGGGAGAAGTTGCTTTTGCAGGACATTTTGATACCATTCTTTATTCACGGCAGTGTTTTTGGGCAGAATTGTGAGAGCGTACACTCCCTTGGATAAAAAGCATCTCCACACATGGATGGTCTCAGGATGCTTCACTGTTGGCACGACACAGGCCTCATGGTAGCGTTCACCTTTTCTTCTCCGGACTATCGAGTTTCCAGATGTCCCAATCAGTCGGAAGGGGGCTTCATTAGAGAAAATATTTTTGCACCAGTCTTCTGCTATCCAATCCTTGTACATCCTGCAGAATTTCAGTCTGTCCTTGAAGTTTATCTTGGAGAGAAGCTCCATTACCTGCTGGACAATCTGGGACGTCCTGAAGCCTTCTTCTCTGCAGTTTAACCTCTCTCCTTGAATTTCTTGATGATCTGGTAAATGGTTCTTCCAGGTACAATATTCTTTGCTGCAATTTCCTTGCATGTGAGGCCATTTTGATGATGATGGCTGCACGTCTTTCTTTAGAGGTAACCATTGCTAACAAGAACACAATGATTGGAAGCACTTCTTCCCACCTTTTATAGCAATCATTCCGCTCTTATAATCCAATGAGAATGATAGAGTGATTTTACCTGACTAATACTCATTCACACTTTCCCAGGTGCTGCTGCTATTAGTGAAGTTATGTTAGCTGGCCATTTTATGCCAGGGTCAAAAAACAGTGACATTTGGGTTTTTGTGATAAAGTTATTTTTTTGTGAACAATTTGAATCAACACCACAACAACTGAAGCAGAAAACTTTGCGAAACACAAAATGTATGTAATTGCCAATATATTTGACCACGGCTGTACATTGCACTAACCAGTTTATAGCACATTTTGCACAATCTCCAAAAATGAATGTATAAGTCTTTGGTCTCCTGTAAAAAGAATATAATCATAAAACTTGACTTGACATTGTAAAACATTATTATATTGACATTTCATTTGTGGCTTTTCCTCATGACATCTCCAGTATTGGCAGGAATGGCAAAACACTTGTACTGTATGGGTCAGTCTGTTCAAAACTTTGACATAAAGTACTACAAAATGGTAAAGGTAAGTGATTTAAGCAGCTGATGGACAAGCAATGAGGAAGTTTTGAGCTTTGTTGTGGTAGAAAATTCTGTGATAACAGTTATCATATAATAATGAAGAATGATTTCTTTTTACAGATTTAAAGGTTTATGGTCAACTGTTAAATGTGGTAATCCGCTTTAATTATGTGGCAGTTAACTTTTAGCATTTGCTGTAAGTCATAATAGAAATGACTGGTTGTTAAATGTGCCATTTAAAGAAATCATTGTCAAACCATGTTCAATAATAACAATAAAAGACAACTTTATATCTGAAACACTCAAGGTTCAATATGAAATAGAGGATTGCTTGCGTTCATTTCCACGGTATTGGAAATGTTCTTGGAATCTAATTGAAGGAAATATGATGGTTATAAAGAACTCAGAAATGTCAAATATAATTCTCACATTTTATGAGCTTTCTTTGTTCTGCATTATTGTGTAATTAAAGGGCAGGGCCAAATGACTGTAGAGTATATTGCTCTGGTCGAGAGTACACATGCTCTTATGCGATGTTACTTTGTTTGAATCATTTTCTAGACCCCCTAAATATTTAAAAATTGAATTTCTCTTTCTCTCAACTAAGTTCTCTATTACTTCACCTCTTGATTTTTGTTGTATATTCATTAGCTTTCTTATTTGTGTTCTTCAATTATACTACTATATACAAACAGATTTTTTATGGCTTATCATTGCTGTTATTATTTTATCTGAATTACATTCAGTGTGTGTGTATACAGGTTTAGCTGTATTTTTCAAGTGTTGAAAATATGCTCAGAAATATAGTGAAATTGAGAGTTTAAAGTGGAAGTGAGAGAAACTCAAGTGCAAAACCCTGAGCTTGACAAATGCACAGAGTGTGTGAACAGTGCTCTGCACATACCAGTCAAAACTATTGAAACACTTGACTGAAATGTTTCTCATGATCTTAAAAATCTTTTGATCTGCTTAAATGTTTGAAATTTGTTTTGTAGACAAAAATAAAATTGTGCCAACATATTAATTTATTTAACTATATAACTAAAATTTTATTTAAAAAAAGTTTTAGAAATTGATAAAATGGACCAAATAATTAAGAAAAGCAGCCAATAAAAACCCAACATAGATGGGAACTCCTTCAATACTGTTTAAAAAGCATCCCAGAAGTTTGTTGAGAAAATGTCAAGAGTACATGTCTGCAAATTCTAGGCAAATGGTGACTACTTTGAAGATGCTAAAATATAACACAGTTTTAATTTATTTTGGATTTTGTTTAGTCACAACATAATTCACATAATTCCATTTATGTTATTCCATAGTTTGATGACATTACTATTATTCTAAAATGTGTAATATATATATATATATATCTAAAATATAGAATGAGTAAGTGTTTCAAAACTATTTACCGGTAGTGTAGGTCAATTGCTACAAAGTGTAATCGAGCTTCTCTCATCAATGTGCTAAGGAGGCGGCTGATGTCAAGATTTATAGTGAAAAAGGAGTTACATTTGGGAAAACTGATTGTAACGCTTCAGATGACAGATGAATTATCTTTATGCTTAATTCTATGTCCTTTTCGGAGGATGATTTACATTGAATGGAAAGAACACATCATATATCCTTCATAAAATATTTGTTTGTGTTCAGCAGAAGAAAGAAAGTGACACGAGATTGAGAAGGGGTTGACCGGCCAAATGAGGAACCTATGTTTTGATATCTATGGTTCCAAACCCATATGATTTTTTCAGTCTTATGCAGAACAGAAAAGGAAATGTTTACAGGAAATCGTGGTCCGTCTTTTCAATACAATGGCAGTAAATAAGCTTAAAAAGCACACAAAAGTTTAAAAAAGTGGACATGTAACTTGTGTATCATATTCCAAGTCTTCTGAAGGCATATGACCCAAAATGTAAATAATATTTATGAAAGTCTTAATGTCTGTTGTGCATTAATTAGCACTATGCTAGAAGCTCATTCACAGTGGCTTGCATGTTCACACGAGAACTTGCATTGCTTAATGTTCTCATGCACTCAAAAGTGTAATGAACAATCATGATGAATG
This sequence comes from Xyrauchen texanus, assembly GCF_025860055.1. NCBI lineage: Eukaryota > Metazoa > Chordata > Actinopteri > Cypriniformes > Catostomidae > Xyrauchen > Xyrauchen texanus. The sequence goes on along the minus strand of NC_068292.1, from coordinate 12,637,528 downwards.
ATAAATAATCCAGATATAGCTCAACTGATAGAGCATCATGCTAGTGATGTGAAGGTCATGGGTTTGATTCCCAGGGAACATACATGATGTATATATATATACCTATAAGTTGCTTTAGATAAAGTGTCTGTTAAATAAACACATGCAATATAAATGTGATATCTGATCATATATTTGATTTACTATTTTAATAATATTTTCCTTAGAAACTAAAGGTAAAATTATCCAGACATTAGTTTGTTGAAACTGGAAAATTGGTAGGTGTACAAAATTACATGGAGCCAAAGGACACCTTTAATCACTGGAAAGATTCATGGAAGATGATTATAAACATAAAACATATTCAAACTGTTAATTACACGTATTTGGAAAATCCTATTAAACACTCACATACACATTTGTGTTAGCATTAATGTGTTTAAATGAATATGGACAAAAGTAAAAACATGTATCACATTTAAATTCCCTTAAAAGTAAATTTTGGTTCATGTTAATAAATGATGAAAAGTAGAAAAGAAGAAAAAACAACATTTACCAAAAAACATTTAACATGTACATGAGAACAAAGTCCTTATGCTTATTCAAATCAAAGACATAATTTTGAGTTATGCTCACACAAAGTAATATATTACCATACAATTAAAAGTACTTAACATTTGTTTTTCATGAATGAGTGGAAGACTTTGTTAGACATGAACTGAATATGAAAAAAAAAAAACTGAATATGTACTCAGTGATCCCAGACATAGATCCCAGTTATTAAAAAACAAATAGTGAATCTTTAGGATAGCTATGCTTTATATAATAGCTAGTTCTCATCTTCTAATTTGATTGTACAAGCAACTTTCTAGGAGTGCTGATATTTAGTATAATTGCACTGGGTTTCGCTGTTTGTATCACTCTGCATTGCTTGGTGACTTATAAAGCTTCTTTTGGAATTATTTTCATTGGCACAAAAAAAAAAAACATACATGTTAAAGGTGCTGTAAGTGATTTTAGCATTCAGAAGCATTCATGTGACTGAGCCGTTGAGCCACACCCCTCATTCCAAAACCCCGCCCTCCAAAGATAATTTTGAGACCAAAACTGAGAAAAAAAGCATCATCGTTTTTTACTGTGGGTGTCAAATTCAACAGTGGCATAATAGAGCCCTAAACTGACAAATATCATGAATCATAGCCTCAGTGATCCTCTCCAAATACAACGTGATGAGAACAAGCAAAATGATTGACAGGTGAAAAGTCCACGGTCCACAGACATATTTTTGTTTGATGTTTACAAAGTCTACAGTTGTCACAGGGACCGGTGAGATATCTCAGGACAATTATTTCATTAATATCTTTAAGGGAGTAGGACATTTTTTTGCATACTTTTCCTTGAAAAAAAATAACTTAAACTGGGCAAATTTGGTCTCAATCATAAGTTAGTCAATATGAATTTGTTGTATAAAAGCAATATAGTGCAGTTGGATGCTACTGGTGGTGGTTGAAGAGAACCCACTGTTCACTATGTGAAACGCTTTGAGTGTAGAGTCAGAAAAGCGCTATATAAGTGTAACATTCATTTGTTCATTTATAATCGTCATTTTACTGAATAACAGCAAGGCTTTGACTACCTACAGACAAGTCACAGTCATTCTGATATATTTAGTATAGCACTCTTGCTCCTGTGACATTGCTTAAATTGAGAATGTTGGAAAACTGGGTAACATTATTTCGAAAATTATACTCAGTAACAATCAAGATCAATAGAATCCCCATTCTCCAGTTGTGTTGTCCAACTCATTACTGTTGCCATTTGCAGATGCTTACGGTCACTACCATGAGATTGAATTGTACACTGTCGATTATGTTCAATTTTGGCTCTAGCCATCATTACGGTTGCCACTTGCTGAATCTTTCTGTTGCTGTTCTCAGATTGGACTTCACACAGTGTATTCTTTTCTTGTTTGGTACAAGACATCTGGCCACAAATGCCAAAGAAGGTAAGAAACACAGGTATGAAAACGACCCCATGGATGGCTCCAAACATAATGACTAAGAACATGATTTTAAAGAAGGTTCTGAAAATGTAGCTTTTTGTGGCTGCGAGCACAACTACACCTGCAATAGTGGACACGGCACCTTGTAATATTGGATAACCCAGTTTATAGACGGCATCTAAGGCTTTCTCGTTTGCTGAGGGTTTTTCACTGGACACAAAAGCATAGGAAATGTGAGCAGAGAAGTCCACCGAAAATCCAATGCAAATAATAAGATTAATCATAGAAACTGAGTCTAAACTAACATCCCATAATGCCATAAAACCAGTCACACCCACAATAACAGATGCAATGGCAAATGTGACCCAGAGAGAACATAGAAGATTTGGGATCAACAGGAGTGAAACAACTAACATTGCACACGTAGCAACTACTACATTTTGGATTGTGTTACTGACAATGACAGCATATTGGTCAAAGTAGATAAATGCAGGGTGGTACACTGTTAGGTCAATGGGTGTCTGAGACTTTCCACATTGTTCTGCTGTTTCTCTGAATGCATTCAGCATGTCCTTCTCATCTACAGCTGTGCTGATGTTCACTGTCTGAATGAACATGCGTGATGCACGAATTTCATTGTTAGTGAAGTTGACATCTTGACTAAAACCAGAAACATCAAGAAAGTCCTTTAAATGCATTTTGAAGTTCGTATCTTCATCTAAATTTACACCAGAATTACTTCCCAAATTCAAGTATGCATGAAGCCAGGAAATAAGTGAAATGTCTGAATCTTTAGAAACCATTGACAGATTCTGAAACTTTTCCAAACACAAGTCAAGATTTCTTTGTGCAGTTGAATTCCAGTACTGAAAATGTTTATCAGTCATAACTAACATGACATTGGGGCCATAAGCAGAAAATAATTTATCTTCATCATCATAGTAACTACCAACATATGAGCCATCTGCTGCTAAACTTTTCAGATCAAGTCCCTCCTTTATTTGGAAGCATCCGTAGATGCTGATGGCCAAATATCCTGCATAGAGCAAACACACAAACATCTTTACCCATGTCTTTGTCAGAAAAGGCCCGTAATGGTTTTTAAAGAATAAATCCATTGGCATGGCCAAATCAGTGCCAGTATCTTTATCATAAGCTCCACCAACACAACAAATATTACCAGTAGCATCATCGTCACTGGCTTTTGGGACTTCCATGCAGGTCATCCAGTGTTTATTACCCTTCTCGCGTCTTCCATTCAGGGCAAGACAGGCACCAAAGAATGTGATGTTGAAGATGTAACAGAACAGAATCGCTGTACTTGTGTACATGCAGAAAGACTGCACTGAGCGGAACGGAGTCAAGAGACCAATGTAGAAAGAGAGCACATCTGTCAGTGTGGTAATGGTGATGGAAACAGCGGCCTCTTTATATGTTTCTGCTAAGCGATCCTCAACTTCATCATTAACTTTTGTCTTCTGCCAGCAGGAGATCATAATGAACATATCATCAACACCAATACCTGCAGGAAAATAGAGAATGTAAACCTGTAAATGTCAACTATGAGTCACTTACTAAAGGGGATGAAGTGAATTGAATTTACCAAGAATGAGAAAGGGGGCAGTGGCCACTGTCATGGCAAAAGGCATTTCACAGAAGAGCAGCAATCCAAAACTGGCAAGAACAGCCATACCAGCGGATAGTACACCAGACAATGCAACCCACACTTTGGTTCTTACACAGTCTAACCTATAGGGGAAGAAGAGATATACTTTGCATGTGGTCAAATTTCCCTAAATAATCTACTTTTCGTTACATGCCCGGTACCTCAGACAAGAAAGAATTGAAATATTAACAGCCAGGCAATAGGTAATGGAGAAGAAGGGGATCACAGAGTCTGAACTGGCTTCTAACTCCTGCTGTCTTGATACTGATGTGAAGTAAGACACGTGCACCTGTAGAAATGTAATAAATCATCACAGAATTCTGTTTAGTTCAGTTACTAGACATAAAAACATGGTTACAGTACAGAAAAAATGCCACTTTATCAGGACATGATTAACGAGTATGCAGTATGGACACATTTCATAACTTAAAATGAATAAAAACATCAAATAGTAAAGTATATGTTTGTAATGCTCATAATGTTGAAACCAGTGTTTGGTAAGTAACTCAAAAATAACAATCCACAAATAACTCCTCAATTGCAATCAGAATACTTTGCTGGTTACTTTGTTGAAAAAGTAATCACATTACTAACTATTTTAATTTTAAGTTACTTTCTAAAACACTTCCCCGCTCAACGAATTCCAAATAAAGTCTATATTAACTCCTTATTCATTGCTGCACATGTTTCTGCCTTGCAATGACATGTGAGGGGTCATACACCCTTCATTTATCATAGAAATGCAAAGAGGCGTACAGTTCAAATTAACATAATTCCTGTTTAAAATGTATTCTACAGGAATACCATTTTAGAAATATGCATTACCCTAGCAATGTACTTAAATGTAATTCAATTAAACAAAAGTTAGTATTTGTAATTTGATTACAATAATTTAAAATGTAATGTGTTACACTACTTTTTGGCCAGAAACTAATAGATACTGCAGTAAATAATTTCTTTATTATCGGATTACACCCAACATTTGTTTTATCACAAATGTTTTGTTCTTTCACAAAAAAGTTATGTATTAGAAATATACTATGTGTAAAGTTATAACTCAACCATCATATTTACTTACCGCTTTCATCTCTGTGTAGTTTGAGAAGAATTTAAGAAAACCATTCAGCCATTCAGAGTTCTCCTTTGTTTTCTCCTCATTTAAAAAATAAAAAAGTCTTATTGCTTTTGCGCTGGTTATCTCTGAGCTACCTGCCTTTAGCTCAACACCACCGATACTCGTTCCTAAAAATGTGCCATTATGTATGGGATAAGTAATAGGTGTTGAAACTATATTCGGTTTGTTATTTATGATGTCTAAAACAGCATTCGTCATACAACTTCCATTTATTTGGGCACAAAGGCTTGTGAAAGTGTTTCCTGTCTTAATACTTTTGATATCCCTGTCTAGCTCAATAATCTCATCAAAAGCTTCTTCAGTCAAGATGTTTCCTCCCTGCAATTCTTTAATGATCAAAGATGCATAAGTTCCTTCAGACGAAAGTCGCAGGTGAGAAAATTCTTCAGATTGAGGGAAATATTCCTCTACAATCTTCCTCTCCATCTTGGCAGGTCCATTTACAGGTGTGAACTGGTCTTCGATATCATATGCCTGCCTCTCATTAAGAAATATAAAACCAGCTCCAAGAGCTGCAGCTACATATAAAGCTAATAGAAGAAACACGCATGGATATCTACCAATAACACGACCAAGCTTTTCAAAAACCAGAGACAGAGGCCTCTCAATGCAGTTAGATTTACACTTCAACATCCTCCAAAAACACTCCAGCAGTCTTGAATGAATCTGTTGACTTCTCACAAGCTCCCATGACAGTAACTGTCTACGTCAAGTGAATGTTGACATAACTTGTAAGCTTGGATGAACAGGTTACTTATTAACAAGCTTCAACACCTTTTTGATATATGCTTGGAAGATATAGGCTTGGTTTAAAAGACACACCTACCTGCTGGCGATGTCAGGATGGAGACAGCCCATGCTTTGCGGATTTGGTAAGAGTCCAGAATATTATCTGTGAGGTTTTAGATTCTCAAATTTCATTTTGCCCTAGACTCTGTATACAGGGTGATGGAGCAGTTATTAAAGTAGGTTCCCCTTCTGTCGCTCTCTCCACGTTGTGTCAGAGAAGCGACACTAGGGGTCTCTCTTGAGCGCCGATATTCACCTCTAAACTATGAAAAAAGGCCAATGAGAGTTGGCAACCAGTATTTGCATGTCCCGCCCCCGGACATACGGGTATTTAAGTGGCGCAAATACGGGAGTTCATTCAGAAAATGTCTTCGGAGCCGATGGTCGTGCATGTAGTCTGCTGCGAGTTACACACCCAGTTCCTGTTTTAATCCTCTGACGCTCTGCATGCTGTTGGATCTGACGGTGCATAACAGCGGCTTTCTCATTCGCACGGCTGTGCATTCTTGCCCTGGCGCTCGACAGCGCAGACAACTCGAAAGAGTTATTCTAAAAGAGTAATTTTCGCTCTAAAAGAGCAAAAACACAGCGGCGTTGAACGTCCTTCTCAGGACGCGTCTTTTAAGACGATTCTCCGCCCCGGTGTAGTTTCTGGATGCGTTGATTCTCCCCACCTCTGACGGCCATAAAAACATTCCTAGGGTTGCGATCACACGCAGGCAGCGTTTTTATGAATGGTTTATGTTTTCAGTGAACCCCCTCGAAACCCCCCGCCTCCCCGGCACGCTTGCTTGTTTCCGTCCAAGCTCGGGATGAGCACTCTCTCCAATGGGTTTTGTTTTCAGTGTGAGAACATAACCGCGGCAGCGTTGCGATCTCTGCTTTCTCTTGTAGTGAGAGAGATCCATTTCAGCCGCCCCCCGTGCCTCGCCTCCTTCCTATGGGATTGAATAATGAGGCACTTTCGCCGGGTCAATCCCCTCGAAACCTCCCACCTCCCCGGCACGCTTGCCTGCTTCCCGCGAGCTCGGGATTAGTGCGGTCCGCTTAACGGCCTACCGTCCGGTCCCTCGAGCTCCCCGGCATTGGATGATGACATCACCGCTGCATCGGAGAGCGTAACAGCGGCGTCGGATGCGGATAACTCGCCTGGGCCGCCACCTTTGGGTCCCCGCCCAGTCTGAGCCTGATGCACGAAGGTCCGCTATGCTTCCCCGGGCTTAATTGGTTCCGCGGGCATGTGCGCCGCTCACAGCCGCGCCCCCCCGGGTCCCTTCCTGGACGTGCATGACGAGCTGAGCAAGCCCAGCTTCCTCGCTCCTCCGCTCTCGCTACCCTCGGTGGTATAACGGTCCCAGACCGCTCCCCCCTGCACGCCATGGCCCCATCCTGCAAGTCCACCAGGCCAGGGCACTTGGGTAGTCCTGTTCTTGACGTGCTGCAGGAACTGCACTCAAACAGGCGATGGCCACTCCGTGGTCCAGAAACGCAACGATGGACAGGCAGTACAGGAGGCAGACAAAGCACGCTTTCTCAAACGCCCCCGTCTCCCAGTTCCGTCCATTCGGCAACGCCACTTGACGACTTCGCCCAGCAGTCCTCAGTGGTGAAGAAACAGATGAAGGCTATTTTCATACATCTTGCCCTGACGCAAACCTGCCGCCAGGGGCCATGCCCTGTCTGCTCGCTGAGGGCGCCCTCCTGTGGCTTTCAAGGAAGAAAGAAAGTGGTGCTCCGCCTCAACTAACAACTGAGTGGGCCCAGCTCTCAGCCCCAGCGTCGAGCTCCCCGCAGAAGTTGGACGCCCCTCGTCTCACGGACCCCCTTGAGGACCCAGAAGGCTCCCAGGCGCCCCTGAGATGACCGACCCAGAGACCGAGACAGTAGCTCCGGAGCTGGTAAGACCACTCCGTTCCCCGGTGGAGGGCCGGAAGGAGAATTTTTTGTTAAATTCTTTACACACTATAGAGCTATTTCCTTGTTGTGTCTGGGTCACCTGGCCCGCAAATGCCGTTCTCACGGCACTCTGCATTCAGGCCTCAACAGTCCCGGCTTCCCAGACGCGGTGCCCCCGCCCTCAGCCCCACGACTGTTCCCCGGCCAGCCGGTTCAGACGAGTTCAGAGGACGCCAGCGTCGGACCTCCTCCTCAGTCACGAACCCGCCCCCCGCCGGGTGCGCGGAGCAAGGTAAGTGCTTTGAGTTTGCTCTCAGCACCAGAGCCTCGGGATGCCACGTTGCCCCCAGACGCCGCGTTACCTGTTCCGCACCGCTGCGAAGCCCCGCCGGGTACGTCCAAAATTCTCGTCCCCTTGGTGCCCCTAACACGGAGCTTAGAGGCATGGCTTTCACTGCCCAACCCGTCGCGATGGCTGCACCGGACCATTCGACTCGGTTCCGCAATTCAGTTTGCCAGGTCTCCGCCCCCCTTCGTGGGCGTTCATTTCTCCGCAGTGCACAACAGACACGCTCAGTTCCTGCGCGAAGAAATCGCCTCCCTTTTAATCAAGGACGCGATAGAGCCTGTCCCTCCAACCGAAATGAAGAAGGGTTTCTACAGCCCTTACTTCGTTGTACCCAAGAAAGGCGGCGGCGTACGACCGATCTTGGACTTGCAAGTTTCAATCGGACCTTGTCCAAACTCCCGTTCAAAATGCTCACCCAGAAACAAATTCTATCTGGCGTCCGGCATCTAGATTGGTTTGCAGCGATGGACCTGAAGGACGCGTACTTCCATGTCTCGATTCTCCCTCGACATCGACCCTTTCTGCGGTTCGCGTTCGACGGCCAGGTGTATCAGTACAAAGTCCTCCCCTTCGGCCTGTCTCTGTCCCCTCGCGTCTTCATGAAGGTCGCAGAGGCGGCTCTTGCGCCGCTCCGAGGAGCTGGCATACGCATACTCAATTACCTCGACGATTGACTCATTCTGGCCTCCTCGCGGGAATTACTATGTGCACACAGAGACCAGGTGCTCAAGCACCTCAGCCGTTTAGGGTTTCAGGTCAACTGGGAGAAGAGCAAGCTCACCCCGGTCCAGAGCATATCTTTTCTCGGTTTGGAGTTAGACTCAGTCTCAATGACAGCACGTCTCTCCAACGAGCGTGCTCAGTCAGTGCTGGAATGCCTCGCTTCCTTCAAACCAGGCGCCGTGGTCCCTTTAAAACGTTTCCAACAGCTCCTGGGGCATATGGCATCTTCCGCGGCACGCACAAGGTGAAAGTTACCACTACCTGCCGCCAAGCCTTCAAACCCTGGACAGACCTCTGCTTTCTAAGGGCAGGAGTGCCCTTTCAGCAGGTGTCCCGACGTGTTCTGGTTACGAACGACGCTTCCAAACTGGGTTAGCAGGCTTTGGAACCGAGGCCCGCTGCGCTGGCACATCAACTGCCTAGAGCTGCTGGCTGTTTTTCTTGCCCTAAAGAGGTTTCTTCCGTTAATTCGGGGCAAGCACATCCTAGTCAGGACAGACAGCACCACGGTGGTGGCCTACATAAACCGCCAAGGCGGAGTACGCTCCCTCCACATGTCACAGCTCGCCCGTCATCTCCTCCTTTGGAGCCAGCAGCGACTCACATCCCCTGCAACCTCAATGTGATAGCGGACGCGCTATCAAGACAAAGCTTGCCCGGCGGAGAGTGGAGGCTCCACCCCCAGTCGGTCCAGCTAATTTGGGACAGGTTCGGCAAGGCCCAGGTAGACCTGTTTGCCTCCCAAGAAACCTCCCACTGCCCGCTCTGGTATGCCCTCACAGAGGCTCCCCTCGGGACAGCTGCTCAGGCGCACAGCTGGCCCGTGGGGCTGCGCAAGTACGCTTTTCCCCCAGTGAGCCTTCTTGCAAAGGTGCTATGCAAGGTCAGGGAGGACGAGGAGCAAGTCACTCTGGTGGCCCCCTACTGGCCCACCCGGACGTGATTCTCGGATCTCACGCTCCTCACGACAGCCCCTCCCTGGCGAATTCCCCTGAGGAAGGATCTTCTTTCTTAGGGACGGGGCACGCTCTGGCATCCGCACCCAGACCTCTGGAACCTCCACGTCTGGCCCCTGGATGGGACGCGGAAGAGCTAGCCGGCCTACCACCAGCCGTCATAGACACTATCAACCAAGCCAGAGCCCCTTCGACCAGGCATCTTTACGCCCTAAAGTGGCGTCTGTTCACAGACTGGTGTTCTTCCCGAGCCGAAGACCCACAGAAGTGCGTGGTTAGGTCAGTGCTCATGTTTCTACAGGAGAGGCTGGAGAGGAGGCTGTCCCCCTCCACCCTCAAGGTGTATGTCGCTGCTATCGCGGCCCACCACGACACGGTAGACTGTAAGTCTCTTGGTAAGCACGACTTAATTGTCAGGTCCCTAAAAGGTGCCCGGAGGTTGACTCCCTCCCGGCCTAACCTGTTCCCTTCCTGGGATCTCTCGGTTGTCCTCACGGGACTCCAGAGATCCCCCTTCGAGCCGCTAGACTCAGTTGGACTCAGGGCTCTCTCTCTCAAGACCGCCCTGCTGATCGCGCTCGCCTCCATCAAGAGGGTCGGGGACCTGCAAGCGTTCTCTGTTAGCGACTCTTGCCTGGAGTTCGGTCCGGCAGACACTTTCGTGATCTTATGGCCGCGACCGGGCTATGTGCCCAAGGTTCCTACCACACCCCTCAGGGATCAGGTAGTGAACCTGCAAGCGCTGCACCGGGAGGAGGCAGACCCAGCCCTTTCACTGCTGGGTCCAGTACGTGCATTACGTATCTATCTGGACCACTAGACGCTCTGAGAAGCTATTCGTCTGCTTTGGGGGACAGCAGGAAGCGAACGCTGTCTCCAAGCAGAGACTCGCCCACTGGGTTGTCGACGCCATTTCCTTGGCTTATCACACCCAGGCCATGCCCCCTCTTTCTTGTGGGTCCGAGTGTTGCGTCCTCGTGGGCACTGGCTAGGGGCACCGCCTTAGCAGACATCTGTAGAGCAGCGGGCTGGGCAACACCTAACACTTTTGCGAGATTCTATAATCTCCGAGTTGAGTCAGTATCGTCCCATGTTTTCTCAGGTCCGAGCCCATAGAACTCGGTAGCACGCTGACGATCTGACCGGGTGAACCGCTATGCCTAAGCCCTTTCCCCTAACCAAGGGAAAACAGTGCGCCTCTGTTCACAGGAGATCCCATTTTTTTTTTGGGCCGCTGGTTGACTCCTCCCTAGCCCTCGCGGGTCCGCAGTTCAGCGGAGGAACTCGCCGACCCAAACCACTGCGGGTACCGCAAGCTACCCTGTACTGGTATAGGTGCTCCACAGGTAAGGCCTCCTGTTCGGATTCCCCCTGTGTGTAATGCCATGGTACTGTCCCCTCACGAGCTGACTCCCGTGTCTCCCTTAGGCAGTTACAGCTGCCTCGGTCGCCGTGCTGTATGCTTCCCCCCTCTACGAGGCTGGATCTACCACCGCACCAACTTTTCCACATAGGTCCTAAGTTAGGCCATCTGATGTATTTGCCACTAAAATTTGCCTCCCCTCCCGGGTAGGTGTGGCCTCCGCAGGGTCTTCTCCGCCCTGAATGACCCCCTTCCCTCAATGTGTGTAAGGGCCCCGGCCGTAGTTGGACTATGCGAGAAACATAGAGAGAAAAGAGGCCCAGCCAGGCTGGCCCTTTTCCCATGTTGGCGGCCATCACCTTGTTCCCCCCTCCAGGGTAACGATAAGGAGTCTGATGGCTTAAATGGGGCATTGGGGAAGGGTACGTGCAGCCTGATACAGTTGGTTGTTCTGCACGTAAGAATACCTGCTCGCTCCTGTATCAGCAGTTCACGTACACGGCTCAGCGCATGGCACTTTTTAAGTGGACCCTTAGTGTCGCTTCTCTGACACAATGTGGAGAGAGCGACAGAAAGGGAACGTCTAGGTTACGTATGTATGATGAGGGAACGAGACGTTGTGTCTCCCCTGCCACGTCGCTGAGCCGAGCCACTGTTGTGGCCGGACCATTTCCGGCTCCTCAGAAAAATCCTGAATGAACTCCCTTATTTGCGCCGCTTAAATACCCGTATGTCCGGGGGCGGGACATGCAAATACTGGTTGCCAACTCTCATTGGCCTTTTTTCAAGAGAGACCCCTAGTGTCGCTTCTCTGACACAATGTCTCGTTCCTTCCATCGGGGAATGGAGGTTACATACGTAACCTAGACGTTACAGATACACAAAAGTCTGGCTCTAAACTAGTGTAATGATTGGCAGACAGATATTTCTTAGAAAATGGAAGTCAATTGGCGCTCCCTTTTTTTGCACCAGTTTTTCCCATCCTGTTTCATGTCTCCACTCTTAATATTTCCTATTATAGGAGAGAAAGGTTTGATACGGGTCCAATTAACCATGGTTTTACTATAGCAATATTGTAGTAACCATGTTTTTTTTGTCAGAAGCCATTGTTTTAATGCAATTAACCATGGGTTTACTACAATAATATGGTGTAAATACTTAACCATGTTTTAATTTAGTGGTTACTATAATTTTACTAAAATAAATGCCATACTGATACTATGGTTACTGTAACAAAACCACTAATTTGTGTAAGGGAAGGTTAGGGTTAGGTTTAGGTTTAGGGGTAAGGGGTGGTGTAGGGTTTTCTGTGGGACTCAGGGCTGGACTGGTAATCTGGCAATTTTTATAGATATTTTAGATCCCTTAAACTTTCCCCAACCTCTAAACATTTAAACCACATTTCAACAACATAAAAACATGTAACAAGTAGATTAATGTAACAAGTATCAATAATTTTTTGATACAATATATTCATTTCTATATATTTTACAGCCGTTAATCCCACACCTACTCTTAAACCTAATCATAACCATTTATTAAGCATATGAAACACGTAACAGGCAGATAAATTGAATCACAATAATTTATTCCAATAAATGGCAAAATTCAGTACAAAAGCAACCCAAATGTGCTGCATCCGATGTGCTCCCTGACGGCATACAACAGCTTTGTTTGAGATAAATAGTACAATTTAAATTATTAATCGCTGGAAATCTCCTGATGCACTCCATAATGGCGCCGTCATATCTCACAACATATACGTCGCAGAATACGGCATGTCACTAATGTTCACGAGACTCTTGAGATCCAATGAGCATTCGACATCACTGACGTTAAACCGCTGGTCGTAATGTTTGAGGCAGCAATTTTAGAATTTTAGAATTTAGAACTTTCTGTAGTTCTGAATTTCTGCGGTTTGAATTTTAGAATATTGAATTTGGTGTTCTGAATTTCTTCTTCATCTTGAAAACTTGAAGCTGTATTTTTTAAAACAGAATATTTACATTATAAGAATTCAGAACCAAAAATGCTGTTTTATAAAATTGTGCCATAAAAAAAACAATTACATTTGGTTAAATATGAAATGTCCAGGATTGGAGATTAAAAAATTCAAATTCAAACATAATATAAAATTTGGCAAAAATCACACTTATAATTCAAATTCAAAAGCCTATAATTCAAATTTACTCAATTCTAATTCAAATTGTTTTGTCATATTTCTGGCTCCATAGAGGTGTGGCTGTGACATAGCATGGAGTAGACTCAGGATCCGAGGCAGAAGGTGACGCAAGCTCTGCAACCATGACATGGAACTCTGGCTCAGCGAACATGACATGGAACTCTGGCTCAGTGACCATGACAAGGAACTCTGGCTCAGCGACCATGACATGGAACTCTGGCTCAGCGACCATGACAAGGAACTCTGGCTCAGTGACCATGATGGGGAACTCTGGCTCAGGGACCATGACATGGAACTCTGGCTCAGCAACCATGACAAGGAACTCTGGCTCAGCGACCATGACATGGAACTCTGGCTCAGCGACCATGACATGGAACTCTGACTCAGCGACCATGACAAGGAACTCTGGCTCAGCGACCATGACATGGAACTCTGGCTCAGCGACCATGATGGGGAACTCTGGCTCAGGGACCATGACAAGGAACTCTGGCTCAGCGACCATGATGGGGAACTCTGGCTCAGGGACCATGACATGGAACTCTGGCTCAGCGACCATGACAAGGAACTCTGGCTCAGCGACCATGACATGGAACTCTGGCTCAGCGACCATGACAAGGAACTCTGGCTCAGCGATCATGATGGGGAACTCTGACTTTTCATCTCTTTTTATTGATCTTATTTGACTTGAATATTTTCCTATTTTGTTTCTTTTTTATATTTTATCATATTTTGGGGGGGGAATTTGAAGACAAGCTGTTACAGCAGCATATGAAATAAGTTTATCCATCAAATTCAAAATCAATTGAAATCAAGGTAATGTAGAGGAGAGTGGGCAATAATTTGGCAAATAATTTATATGTGTGGTATTATATTTGGGGTTTATCTGGGTCGTGATGGGCACATGTCGGTTGAAAGGTCCAAGCTTTTTTAGTCCTATCCCTGATTTTGCTCCCAAAATGCTTCTGGCCTCCATTTCCTTGTTTCCTTCCAGAAAACATGACTCACTCATGGTGTTACATTAACTTCACTTCATTAATGATCATTTGTGGTCTCTGACACATGATTCTGTTTTCATATATCTGTGAAGAGAAATCTGTAAATTATTACATTATTCAGTGTTGCCTGAGTGCTTCTACATCTGATCAGTATCAGGAATATTTTAAGGAAAACTTCCGCAAAGCTACTTATTATATGAGTAGACCATCAACCTATTCTATGTGATTGTTTCCATCAGAAGCCCTATTCTTGTAGGTAAAAGTTTAAAAATATACTCTAAGTATGTTACATTATAGTACAATAATGTTCCAGCATTTTGCATAAGCATGAATTTTAGCATTGTGACATTACAGTATATTTTCAAATGGACACACTATGGCAGAATCAATACACTGTTAATGGAATATTCCAGGTTCAATACAAGTTAAGCTCAGTCAACATAATTTGTGGCATAATGTTGACTCGTCCCACCTTTTCTTGAAATATAATGTTTTAGTATAGATACTAAACTATAGATTTTCACATTAATCATGATTCATTTGAACGATCTTGAAATACAATATTGATTCTTAGATTCCCAATATCGATCTTTTAATATGTTTGTCTTGACTCGTTCTGTTTAATGTGTCCAAAGATGATAATAACCTTTCTTTTATTCACAGACATTTGTTGATAAAACAAAAAGAAAAAAAGAAACATTTAATTACAATAATGAAGCCGTGGGACTCCACTCTCGTTTAAATTCGCTCAACCAAAATTGTTGGTTTTCTTAAAGAGAATATGTTTCCACTGTTATGCCAATGATACACAACTTTATATTTCTTCGAAACTTGGAGAAATTTCACAATTCTCCAAATTATCAGAGTGTATCAATTAAATAAAAGATTGGATGGCCAGAAATGTACTTTTGCTCAATTCCGACAAAACAGAGGTACTAATTATTGGACCAAAAACCTCTAGAAACAAGCCACTAAAATATAATTTGACTCTCGATGGATGTACTGTTACATCATCTTCAATAGCGAAGAACTTAGGTGTTATATTTGATACCAATCTGTCCTTTGAAAATCAAACTACCAATGTTTGCAGAACAGCATTCTTCCACCTAAGAAATATTGTTAAATTATGGCACATATGCTCTGTTACTGATGCCAAAAAAACAAATTAATGTGTTCATGACCTCAAGACTAGATTATTGTAATGCATTACTGGGAGGATGTCCAGCAAGATCAATAAATAAACTTCAATTGGTTCAATATGCAGCTGCCAGAGTGCTGACTAGAACCAAGAAATATGATCATATTAGCCACATTTTATCATCGCTACATTGGCTTCCTGTTAATATCGTATTAATTTTAAAATTCTGTTAACTATGTACAAAGCTTTGAATGGTCTAGCTCCAAAGTACTTAAGTGACCTTCTACCATGCTATATTCCATCACGTTCAGTATGATTGCAAAATTCTGGCCTGTTAATAGTTCCTATTATATCAAAATCCAAAAAAGGAGGTAGATCCTTTTCATATTTGTCTCCTAAACTATGGAATAGTCTCCCTAACACTGTTCGAGATGCAGACACACTCCCTCAGTTTAATTCTAGACTAAAGAATCTTCTATTTAGCCAGGCATACACCTAATTTATCCTCCAACCCACAATTAAGCTGCTTTAGTTTAGTCTGCCGCAACCAGAAACATTTCTCATAATCTATAACTCTGCAAAAAAAATTAAAGGCATCTACGCTAATATTATTCAATTTGTTTCCATCTCAATTCATATCATGAGGTTACCAGAGCCGACCAGATCATGCTCCGTTCATGCTTGGTGTTGGACTCCAGTGTTACGTGTCTCTGAGTGATGAAAACTACATGCAGCTGGTGCTAGCCAGACATCACTTCAGTCTATTATGATGGACCTCAGAGGATGAACTGATGCCAACTCCAACCATAAGACATGGGATACTTCACATGCCATTGCCTGAAACTTGGACTTAGGATAGACCTCACCGAAATTACCAGCTGGTTGAACTGTGATGCACCTCACTGATCTCTGCCTGCATCACCTCAGTCTAATGATGAAAATTAAGAAAGAAAATCAAGATTTTGCAATGTACCATGTTAGAAGGTCCCCTGTATAGTTAATAGCATTCATCTGTTCTAATTGTGCATTTCACGACTTATATGTTTTTGTTGTTGCTGATGAATACTTCATCTCAAACTGATAATGTTAAATGTTATTTAGTCTTTGGCACACATCTTTGGTTTGTGTGTCAATGAAGGGGTACTTGAGCATTACTGATGATGCTGTGGGGAGTTTTACCACTAAAAAGTTTGGGAAACACTGGAATACAACACCAGAAATCACATTCAAATGTCAAATCATGTCAAATTAGGTAAATACTTCAACTGTGTTTAATAAAAGTGATGGCATTAAACATTTAATTAATCATTGATTATAAATGCAATAAAATCAAACAATTAATTTCATGAATTCATTATTCATAGTTTCAATAAGTATTTGTAAACATCTGGATGTCTCTATAGTTGTTCTTGCATTAAACAGTTTACATTTTAGATGCTGTCAATTTGTTAAATTGTACGTTTCGGTGTCAATGCAAACAAGCTAATGTAAGTGTGTTAAAACCACAATTTATATACGTACGAATACTCATGAGCTCATATTGTGGCTTATCAGTTCTTTAATAAAAAAAAATGTAATCCAAGTTTTGCAACTGTTCATGGAGTTTAACAGAGTATATTTATTAAGCTAGTTTTTAAGTCATGGCAACCATACAAAGGATTTCTGCTTTGAGATAATTGGAAAATATGGGGAGTTGCAGCACATTTTTCCTGATCTGTGTGATAATTTACAGTAAATGTTAAAGTCTGTTAATATTGATAAACTTTCTTTTCAGTTATGCAGTGTTCCTAGCTGGAATATTTCCTTCCTTGTTTCTTTCCTGACAACATAACTTATTCATGTGTTACTGTATTTTTGGCCTTGTGCTAACATTAATGGTGGCTTTCTTATCATTTGTCATCAACCACTGATGCGAGTGTTATAACACTATTAATCAACAAAGCCTACAATAACATTGTCTGTGATGTAGATGACAATCTTTATACTTTCTTTATTCCCTCTCTTTTTTCATGCTTGGATATAGTGAATGAGAAATATATTTACAAAATGTATATAGTATATTTACTATGCTTTTGAATGGGCGTTTTTAGCTTATTTGTTCAGCTGTTCACTATGGTACATCCATTAAACTTTCTGTTTTTAATTTCATGTCTTCCTTTATGTAATTTTTAAAGAACAGCTAATACAGTTATACACATTTCTAGAAATACCCCCCCCCCCTTTTTTTTGTGACAACACAATTTTTTATGTTTTTGTAACAAATTAAGATAATGCTTATTCAAAATAACCACTAAAGAACATTAATATGTTTAATGGGAAGCTTTAGCCCTGCAAGGGGGGGGCTTTTTACCCCAAATACTTTCCTTTCACTTATTGAACAGTTATTAAAAAATTTTTAAATTGTATTTAATCACATTGAACAAAATTGAAAATGACAAAAAAGTATTTTGTTTCAAAATACAGTAAATGTGATCATTTCCAGGATATATATTAATTAGATCAAATGACATTAAAATCAAATTTACACATTACACACAATGAGCTCATGGATCAGGAACATTTTGCAATATACAACGCATCCGGAAAGTATTCACAGCGTTTCACTTTTTCCACATTTTGTTATGTTACAGCCTTGATCCAAAATGGATTAAATTCATTATTTTCCTCAGAATTCTACAAACAATACCTCATAATGACAACATGAAAGAAGTTTGTTTGACATCTTTGCAAATGTATTAAAAATAAAGAACAAAAAATTCACTGCCTTTGCCATGACACTCAAAATTGAGCTCAGGTGCATCCTGTTTCCACTGATCATCTTTGAGATGTTTCTACAACTTGACTGGAGTCCACCTGTGGTAAATTCAGTTGATTGAACATGATTTGGAAAGGCACACACCTGTCTATATAAGGTCCCATAGTTAACAGTGCATGTCAGAGCACAAACCAAGCCATGAAGTCCAAGGAATTGTCTGTAGACCTCCGAGACAGGATTGGATCGAGGAATAGATCTGGGGCAGGGTACAGAAACATCTCTGCAGCATTGAAGGTCCCAATGAGCACAGTGGCCTCCATCATCCGTAAATGGAGCTCCAGCGTTTCTCTGTAGAGAGAGGAGAACCTTCCAGAAGAACAACCATCTCTGCAGCACTCCACCAATCAGGCCTGTATGGTAGAGTGGCCAGACGGAAACCACTCCTCAGCAAAAAGGAACATGACAGCCCATCTGGAGTTTGTCAAAAGGCACCTGAAAGACTCTCAGACCACGAGAAACAAAATTCTCTGGTCTTATGAAACGAAGATTGAACTCTTTGGCCTGAATGGCAATCGTCATGTCTGGAGGAAACCAGGCACTGATGGCCAATACCATCCCTACAGTGAAGCATGGTGGTGGCAGCATCATGCTGTGGGGATGTTTTTAAGCGGCAGGAACTGGGAGACTAGTCAGGATAGAGGGAAAGATGAATGCAGCAATGTACAGGGACATCCTTGATGAAAACCTGCTCCAGAGAGCTCTAGACCGCAGACTGGGGTGAAGGATCATCTTCCAACAGGACAACGACCCTAAGCACACAGCCAAGATAACAAAGGAGTGGCTACGGGACAACTATGTGAATGTCTATGAGTGGCCCAGCCAGAGCACAAACTTGAACCCGATTGAACATATCTGGAGAGATCTAAAAATGGCTGTGCACCGACGCTCCCCATCTAACCTGATGAAGCTTGAGAGGTCCTGCCTTGAAGAATGGGAGAAACTACCCAAAAATAGG
This sequence comes from Xyrauchen texanus, assembly GCF_025860055.1. Lineage (NCBI taxonomy): Eukaryota > Metazoa > Chordata > Actinopteri > Cypriniformes > Catostomidae > Xyrauchen > Xyrauchen texanus. The sequence goes on along the minus strand of NC_068292.1, from coordinate 12,618,585 downwards.
TGTGCCAAGCTTTTAGCATGATACACAAAAATACTTGAGGCTGTAATTGGTGCCAAAGGTGCTTCAACAAAGTATTGAGCAAAGGGTGTGAATACTTATGTACATGTTTTTTATTTTTATACATTTGCAAAGATTTCAAACAAACTTCTTTCATGTTGTCATTATGGGGTATTGTTTGTAGAATTTTGAGGAAAATAATGAATTTAAAACATTTTGGAATAAGGCTGTAACATAACAAAATGTGGAAAAAGTGAAGCGCCGTGAATACTTTCCGGATGCACTGTATATTGTCAAATAGGTGTTAAGTAAGTCATGTGTTAGTTTTTGATGCCGTTTAGTGTTTTAGGAGAAAATGAAGTCTAAGGAGTCTTTAGTCCCATTGTAACCTATTCTTTTACCTTCATGTTGCACCAGCACTGCCTTCTATAGATTACAGCAGTATTATTTTTCAAAAGTGGTGTGCATCAAACTTCAAAATGGATAGCTCTGAAAACCTTGATATATTGCAGCATGAGGTGATCATATATTTTCAATTAAATCTTACAGTGTATACAGTAACTGGTGCAAAGTGAACCTACATTTTTGAAAGCCATTACAAAAGTTAGAATTAGACAAAAGTTAGATAAAAATGTTGTCGTAGTAGTTTAACTTTGCTCTGTGGCACATAATCACGTTTCAGATGTTCTCAAATGAGGCTTAAGATTTCCAATAGAATTCTGTAAACATACAACTAAAATGTGACATTCCCAAATTGTTTAAAATGTGATCATGTTCTTCTAAATACATGCCTAATTTATGTAAATTACGTTAGTATTATAGAAGTCTAAGTTCAAAATATTTAAAAGGTTCTCTAAAAAAACCCTTAATAAGAGGTAATGATTGTATTGTGAGTCTACACTCTCTTGTGTGAATGGGTGTATCTGTACATTTCAAGGTCAAATTTGAATAAGTTTAAAGAAAACATATCACTATAAAGTGATTTATTTTGACTCAGAATAACTGGTTTAGGTCTCAGGAAATGTGTCATATTTAAGTTCAGTCATGCATTGCTTCTGGTCCTTATTACATTATTTAATGTTGTCAGAGTTTTGCTTTGTTCGATCAGCTTAAATAATATTTACCTTGAGGGTGCAAATAAAATGGGACTAATTGTGTCATGCATTTCTTGGCAGGCATTCTGAATTCCCAAATGTTCATGTGGTGGGGTGGAGCCTGAACAACTGAGAAAAGTTTCAGATTAACTATTGTTGGTCAATCATTACTGGATATTTTCAACTTTATAAATATGTGGTGGACTAGTCGTCATCTATTAATTTTCAGTAACTCAATACGAGACAACATACAATATGAGTATTAAGGTACTGTAAGTTAAAATATTTTTTTATTTGATTACACAGGAAAGTAGTACATGTTGTAAAAAAAAAAAATTCTAAATCAGACTTTATTTCTTTTATGTTTTTCGTATATTCGAATAAATTCTTCTTTCGTGCGTATTGTACTTTTTATGACAAATTAATCAATTCATCATATTAAAAATGCATCTTAATTAGCTGAACTGCAATCACGACTCATGAAGCATGACAGATGATGGAGACATTGCTGTTGTTGGCATTGGATGCCATTTTCCTGGAGGTAAATGTTTGTTTAACAGTGTGCAGTATTTTATTAATATTATGAATCTTGTATCATTATTAATGTGTTACTTTAGACAGTGTACTATTAGTAGCAGCTTTGGACTTCATTTTCAGATATCATTTTCCCATTGTATATTCTGTTTCAGGTGAAGGACTTGAACATTTCTGGAAGGTCCTACTTCAGGGCAAGAATTGTACAGTGCAAATACCAAATGAAAGGTTTGACCTCTCTGAGTGGTACGATCCAGATGACAGTAAGGCAGGAAGATCATGCACAGCAAAAGCAGCACTTATTGATGGGTAAGAATTCAAATCATATTGCCTTAAAAGAATGTTCTGGTTCAGTACAAGTGAAGCTCATTTGACAGCATTTGTGGAATAAAGTTGATTATCAAAAAATTAAACTTGACACATCCCTCTTTTTCTTTAAAAAAACAGAAAAGCAAAACTCGAGGTTACAGTGCGGCACTTACAATGGAAGTTTTTACAATTTTAAGTGTTTAAACACAGAAGTGTGAAGCTTATAACTTTATAAAAGCACTTACATGAATTCTTCTGTTAAAACTTGTGTATTATTTGAGCTGTAAAGTATAAATTGTCATTTTTACAGTCGTTTTAGGGTTTGTTGACATTACAATGTCATGGTAATGAAGTTGTAAAACTGGCTATAACTTCACACAGAAATGGTTAGTAAGTGATTTTATCTGACTAAAATAATGTTAACATGCATATTGTTAATGTCTTGTGGCATCTTGAACTACGCATTCTGATATCAATCAGCCAATGGGGCTAAAGACATACTTGTCCCTCATTGTCATATGCACAGAGCAATACATAAAATCAAATAGAAAATAAATGCAAAAAAGAAAAATACAGAAATAAAATGTAATAAATACTAAAATGTACAAAAAAAATGAATACAGAAATTATTAATGGAGGGATCAATAATATAAATAATTTGTTTTTTATTTTAATTCTCAAATATTCAAAATCAAATTAATTGTATTATCATACCCGAATTCCCAAAGCAATAATTCTTAATCTTTACTTTTTATCTTGTGTAGTTTAAATGAGTTTGACCACAAGTTCTTTGGCATCACTGAAGCTGAATCAATAAACATGGACCCTCAACACAAACTTCTGCTGAAGTGCACATACAGAGCACTAGAGGATGCTGGAATGCCAATGGAAAAGGCCAGTGGAACTAGAACAGGAGTGTTTTTGGGTAACATGACCTATCTAATTAATACATCCACCTGTAAAATTGCTGTTTATTGTCTGAAGATTTTGGAATCGCTTATTATTATACTCAGTCTCAACAATTGCACTTGTGTCATAATTCATGTTACAAAAGGGAATAAGAAGGATAAAATAAATGTTTGCCATGACAATCAAAATATGTGTCAGGGGTTTTTCAAGACATTAATTATTAAATGATGTTCTCAAGTTAACAAAAACAAAATAATGATAAATCACTGTTTCCAACACCTAGTTTAACATGACATTTTTCTTTCAGGTCTAATGAACAGAGACTTTGAGTTGAGCAGTATAAAGGTCAGCCCAAAACACATAGACCACTCCTTTGGTACTGGTAGTGCTATGAGCATAGCTGCCAACCGCATCTCCTACATATTCAACTTTACTGGTCCCTCAATTTCCATTGACTGTGCCTGTTCCTCATCACTTGTTGCCCTTCATTTAGCATGTCAAGCCATAAGACAAGGTAGTTTTTTAAAATATTAAATAAATTATGGACAAACATTTATCTTTAGTTTTGAAACAACACTTTATGTTAATACTAGTTAATTATAAAGGATTGTCACATTCCACCTTTGAAATACTGAATTTTTACTTTAAATGAATATTTTGGATTAAATTCTACTGCACACTAGCAGCACCAAATGAAATTGCAAGAATAATGATTGTTTTCAAACTCATCTTTGCCTCAGATGGCTGTGAAATGGCAATGTGTGGAGGTGTGACTTGCATATTAGAGCCAACTGTCTTTGTGGCTCTCACCAAGGCAAAGATGATCTCCCCTGATGGCACCAGTAAACCCTTTAGTAACAAAGCAGATGGCTATGGAAGAGGTGAAGGCTGTGGCATTATTCTGCTAAAACCTTTGAAAAAAGTAAATCAAAATGATTTCATAAAAGTATTTTGCTTCACACAAAACATAATGAAATTCACCATTTGAAAACTACTCCAACCAACAACTTTGTTATCTGTATTCTCATAGGCTCTCCAAGACAACGATCATATTTGGGGCATCATCAGCAAAACTGCAGTAAATCAAGATGGCCACACTGTTACCCCAATCACCAAGCCATCCATGCTACAGCAGGAGGAGCTGCTTAGAAAAATCTATTCAAAAGATTCTGACCTGACCAGTGTTCAGTACATTGAAGCTCATGGAACTGGGACTCCAGTTGGAGATCCAATAGAGGCAGGTAGTATCTCAAAAGTAATTGCCAAAATGAGACCTCATGAGTCAGGACCACTCCTCATTGGTTCTGTTAAGAGCAATATTGGACATACAGAATCTGCAGCAGGAGTTGCTGGGCTTATAAAGGTTCTCTTGATGATGAAACATGAAACCGTTGTGCCTTCAGTGTTCTATTCACCAGAAAACTCCAGCATAGATGCTAAATCTCTCAATCTAAACATCCCAACAACAGCAGAGAAATGGGTCAGTGATGGCAATGGGAGGACTGCAGGAATCAATAACTTTGGGTTTGGTGGAACAAATGCACATGCAATTGTCAGACAGTATGTGCAGTCAAAAAAAACAAGTGCTCAGCTCAGTAAATCACATCAGTATTTTGTGCTTTCCGCAGCCTCAGAAAAATCCATGAAAAATATAATTGAAGACACTGCTAAACAGATAAATGAACAAAACATATCAGATCTACAGGCTTTAGTGTACACATCTGCCTGTCGAAGGAGTCATTTGAAACACAAATATAGGAAAGTCTTTCAGACATCATCCTTGATAGATCTAAAAGAGAGACTGACTTCTGCTCTGGAGAAAAATTTTAAACCATCAAAGCCAGACTCCAAGTTAGTTTTTGTCTTTTGTGGAAATGGTGTGGCGTATCGTGGTATGTGCAAGCAGCTCCTCAAAATGGAACCTGTTTTCAGACAAGAAGTCATTAAGATTGAAACTATGATGCAAAGCTACAGAAGTTTGAACCTGATAGAGAGGTTGGAAAGTGAATCTGACACCAGTGATGATTTCTCTGATCCACAGATTGTCCAGCCTCTCTTGTTTGCTATTCAGGTTGCTCTTGCCATTCTTTTGAAACACTGGGGCATAAGTCCTGATGCTGTTCTCGGGCACTCCATTGGAGAGGTTGCTGCAGCTCATTGCTCTGGTTTGTTGTCACTTGAGGATGCAGTAAAGGTCATCCACTATCGCAGTTCTCTCCAAAGCACTGTGACAGGAGGGAAAATGCTTGTTGTCAGCAATATGGCTGTGACTGAAGTCTTGAAAAACCTTCAATCTTACTCAGGAAGGGTTTGTCTGGCTGCTTTCAACAGCCCACAGTCATGCACCCTTTCAGGAGAGGCAGATGACATTGACAGATTGCATCAAAATTTGAGCAACTCACCCAGAGGAAAAGATCTGTTCCTCCGCATTCTAGATGTACCTGCTGCATATCACAGCCACAAGATGGATCCCATTGTATCCAGAGTGAAGGAGAGCATAGGCTCATTACAGGCACACGGTCTGGAGACAGAATTGTTCTCAACAGTCACAGGTGAAAGTTCATGTTCCTCTGATTTTATTACTGGTGAATACTGGGCAAGAAATATCCGGGAGCCAGTTACATTTGAACAAGCTGTAAGGTCAGCAGCTAAAAACAAGAGGAATGTGATCTTTGTTGAGATTGGTCCAAGAAGATCTCTTCAGAGGTACATCACTGAGACTCTGGGAAATGATGTTACTGTGCTTCCCTCAGTGCAGCCAGATAAAGATCATGAGACAATGCTTGCTAACGTGTCCAAACTGTTTGAGCTTGGGGTCAGTGTGGACTGGGAAATGTTCTACAAAGGTTTTGAAACTGAATCAATTCCCTTCCCGAGGTACCACTTTGACAGTGTGAGAAGAGATGTCTTTCCTTCTACTTTGCAGTTGGTTGGTGCCATCAGAAACCATCCAGTAATTACACAAACGAGTTCAGACAGCCCAGTGTTCAACTGTGATTTATCCTCAGATTCAGTCGCGTTCCTGCAGGACCACAAACATAATGGTATTGCCATCATACCAGGGGCATTTTATGCTGAGCTGGGTTTAGCAGCTGTCATGACATATGTAAAACCTAAGGTTCCACTCAGTTCACTGCACCTCAGCATCACATTTAAGAGTCCATTCGTATTCACTCCGAATGCACCAGACATAAAAATACAGCTGGATCCATCAGACAATTCAAGAGAGAAAACATTTAATTTCAAAATTCAATCTACCTCTGCAATCTATGCATCTGGCTTAGTAGAAGCAAAACCCGGCAGAGTACCTGAAGAGCAGTTCATTTCCCTGGACTCTGTTTTCAAAAGATGCACATTCATCATGAGTACTGAGGAGCTTTACAAACACCTTAATCAGACAGGATTTGAGTATGGCTCTGTCTTCCGAAATAAGGCAGATGTTTATTGTGGAGAAGAATTTAGGGAGTGTATATCTTTTCTGAGAATCCCAAAGGAATTATTGCCCGAGCTTCATGACTATTACATTCATCCCGTGGTCTTAGATTATGTCATGCAGCTTATTACTGGAACTATAATACAAGGGCATTCACCAAGACCTCACTTTCCAGCACAAATAGGTGGCCTGACTGTATTTGAACCACTGCAAGAGGAGATGGTTGTATATTTGAGAGCAATGCATGTGGGTGAAGATTATTTTGAAATTTGTGGCTGCTTGACCAACAAACAGGGCAAGGTTTTGATTGAGCTCAGGCATGTGAAGATCAGAATGCTTGGAAGTCATTATCGGGTAGTTGAGGAATACTTCTACCACAATAGCTTCAGTATCATCTCTGAAGATGCCACACCTGATAAATCAATCAAGGCATTGGTCTTTTCTGATGAGGTAGGGATCTCTGAAGCTTTGCAAATGTACTTGGACCCAACATCTAGAGATATATCTTCATCACACAGCAACACACTGTTGGAATGTGGACTTGAACCGGTTTTGTCAAAACTGAAAATATCAAATGTGAAGAAAAACTTCCAGGAACTTTTGTTCTTGTGGGGTGTTGCAGACCTAACCCTCTACAAATCAGAGGGTGTCTTGGACAGCATGGCAGGGTGTTGTGAGATTTTCAGAAAGATCACTGGATATCTCAAAGTTATTAAATTCCCAGGCGTTATCAGAGTAATAACCCATAGGTCCTCAGAGAGTTTAGTGGACTATATCAGTCCTGGCTTTGTGTTGTTAGGCATGACAAGAGCCTGTGCAGCAGAGTTGTCAGAACTCTCCTTCCAGCTGATTGACTTGGGCTCCGTCTCTTCTGAAGACATCAGCGCATTGGCTGAGGTCCTAAGATCGTACCCCTGTAGCAAATATCCAGAGCTGGTGGTTAAGGATGGCAAGATCCTCAAACCTGAAATCACCCACACTCCATTGCCAGTTGTGGAAAACTCTGCAAGGAGCATTGATATGTTGCATGATGATGTCTTTATCCTGCAAACATCTGATCCATACACAATGACAAATTTATCAGCTACTCAAATGGATAAATCCCTTGAACCAATCCCAGGAGAAAGTATTGAAGTTCACCTCAGTAAAATCTGTGTGCATTCATCAGACTACTTTCCAGTCAGCATTTCTGACTTTAAGTATGGCCAGACAATGTATTGGAACAAGCACACAACTCAAAACCATAAGATTCTAGCATTTGACTGCAGTGGGATTGTCACAGCTGTTGGTAAAGATGTTGGCAAACTGAAAGTTGGGGATCACATTGTGTCATGTTACCCTGTGGCTGCCACATCCAAAGTTGTTCTCCCAGCATCCGTTTGCTATAAAACAAAAAAACTTTCATTCCTGAAGGACATTCCTTGTGTATCCTACATGGTACTGGCATGGGAGATCTTGCATGGAGCTCTACCTAAAGTGAAACAACCAAAGAAATTGTGTATTTTCTCCCTTGTCCCTGACTCAGCACTGGTGAAAGTCTTAACTTCTACAGCAAACAGATCAGGCTGGAATGTAAGAGTGAGCACACAGGCTGATCAGATGTCTTGTGATCTTAGTGAGGTTGATGGAGCAGTCCTTTTCCCTCCCTTTAATGAGAAGACCATTGAAAAAGTTAACAATGTCACTGGCATCAAGGACATTGTTCTAGTCTATGACAACCAACCAAACTTCACTGTTAATCCAAAAACTTACAGAGGGACAAATTATAAAGTCCACATTCATTTTCTCTTCATGTCTCGAATAATGCAGCAATCGTATCTGCATGTACAGATGCCTAAAATGTATCGCTGGCTAAAATCATTGCATTTGGGTGGAAAGTCCTTGGCTTTGGACACAACAACTTTTCAAAAAGTGAAATCTAAAGACAGTGAGCTTCTGTCTGTATATGAATCAGAATCATACTTCTCATGCCAGATTATGCAGATTATTATACTGAAGAGTGATCCCAAGAACCAGCTGTCTGACATTCCAGTGATGCCCAAACAAAGTCTTTTCCAGAAAAATGCTGTCTATGTTGTAACAGGTGGTCTCACTGGGCTGGGGTTTGAGACAGTGAAGTTCATCGCTCAGAAAGGAGGAGGGAACATTGTCATTTGGTCTAGGAGTAATCCAAGCCCTGAGATTCAAGAAGAGATAAAGAATTTGAGCAATCATTTTGGTTCTGTCATTAAGTCTCTACAGTGTGATGTTTCATTATTTGAGCAAGTTCAGCAGGCCATTGCTAACATTGGAAAATTGCTTCCATCCAGTCCCATCAAAGGAGTCTTTCACAGTGCAGTTGTCCTGCACGATGGGCTGATTGAAAACCTTGACAAATCTCTTTATGAGAAAGTTATGAGACCAAAGGTGAATGGAGTGCTCAACCTTCACCATGCTACTGAACACTGCAATCTGGATTACTTTGTGTGCTATTCCTCCATCTCTGCCTTCATTGGGAATGCCTCTCAGACAAATTATGCTGCTGCTAATACGTTCATGGACACTTTCTGTCAGTACCGCAGAAACCTTGGGCTTTCTGGACAGTCTATCAACTGGGGGGCTTTGAATCTTGGCCTCCTATTGAACAAAGTGCATTTCCAGAGATTTCTGGAGGAAAAAGGAATCATGCTACTGGAAGTCCCAGAAATTCTTGAAGGTCTTGAGCAATGCCTCTTGATCAACAAACCTCAACAGGTTGTCTGCAAATTCAATTTCAAAAACAACTGGAACAACGTCCTCAGTCTAAACAAGTCTTTGAATGCACGGTTATTCAAACTAACAGAGGAAGCAATGAAGAAGGCCAAACTGACCATAGGTAGACCTGAGCAACCCATCACATCACCACTTGAATATGTAAGGTACATGATCAGTGAAACGATTGGGATTGCGATAGATGAACTGAATGATGATATGCATCTTTTCGATTTGGGCATTGACTCAATGTTAGCCATGACTCTCCGGAATGTGATCTTCAAGGAACGAGCTGTGAATATTCCTCTAGTGACTCTGCTGGATCCAAACAGTACACTGTCAACTCTCATTAAAATCCTGGAAGGGAATTGTGTTGGAGAATATCAGAGCGAAGATGAGAGCACATCCACATACCTCTAATGATTAATTTTATGTCCTGTGGACAGAGCCATAGTAAACATTTCACAAAAGTGTCCGTTTTGTAAACTCTGTGAGAAATGTATAACACTTCTGAAGTAACTTAGACATGGATTTATTTATATCCATCTGCACCCTTAAATTTAAGACAAAAATTAAATCTTATAATTAAGTCCACAAATAGTTAATATTGATCAATAAAGCATTTAGCAGATCCATTTCATGTTGGGTAAAACTACCTTAACTTAATTACAGAAACTTTTAAATACACTTGAGGTTAAACAACTTTCCCATTTAGAAGCAACTGTTAGTTCTGGGTGGCCCCTACTGGAATTCTATAACCAGCAGACCAGATCATTTTTATATTTACTCTTCAAAGCATGGTCCTGTGTGAAAGAGTGCATACTGGACATGGTGCTTTACATGTGTTTTCCATAAAGAACTAATTAATTGTATTCATGGTCATTGATTTTCTAAAAGATACAAAGAAAGAAAGTTATGATCAGTCTTTTAATAGCTTTTTGTTTCGTAAATTGTAAGTGCATCTTTGTTTTTCTAGCAAAAGAGATCACCATGTTAGATAACATTTGCAATAAGTTTTGATCAGAGAAAGAAGTCTATGCATCAAATTCTGTTTTATAATATTATCAGTATATTAAGCTTTGTGTTGTTATTTTAAATGGCCATTTGGTTTACAATTACACCAATTTAGTGTTCACCCTGTAATTAACTGTTTGATTAAATATTTTCAAACCCTCAATGACTCAATAAATGACCTGAATGATTTGAGAACTGCACAGAGGTAAAAACTTCATATTAAAACAGGAATATTGACCTGTTTCATTTTGTAAGTACTTCCGTTTCATCAATATAGTAGTATTACTAACCTTCATGCACGATTTAGAGCTATTTTATGATGACCTACAAATGGTAATATATTACCAGCGTTTCTGAATAGACAAAGCCTGAATGAGACCTGCAAGTATCAAATAACGGCAAAAACACAACATAAATCGGTGTTTCCACATGTGGTATTCCTTTAATTTTATTATGTTGAGAATTTCCAAACCATCAGAATGGACAAAGTACCCTCAAATGGCTTCCCCCAAAACACCCCTGTTCAAATATTTATGTTCATTTGATAAAGCAGTCAAGAAATTTGAATATACAAAGCTAAATCTTATCAAATACACATTAGAAATACCAACCTAATATTTTACACATTTTCACATCACAGTCACTTTCATGCTAGTATATCAAAAGAAAATACACTATGAATAGAATAGTTCATTACGCATAGCCGAGTGAAACATTTGCCTCATCCATTCCTACCATGTCAAAAAACATGAGAAAAATATATGAAGTTAGAAAAAAAAAAAGCGAGAAAATATCAAACAGGACAAACATTTACAAAAACTGCACAGACTATCAAAGATATTGACTATATATAAAGATATATACAGTTTTTATGTAAGTAAATTAAATAGGTAAAATTTAGGTTAAATTCACGTGTGAAATAAATACTGAAGCACTGCACCATCACTTGTGTATATTTACAATTATACATTTTTCCCAATTTGAGTTTGTGCAATAAAGAGTAAAAATGTTACATTCATGACTATAATCAATAACTTTATATATATATATATATATATATATATATAAAAAAACAAAAAAACATTGTGCATGACATATGGATGACCACAGCAATATTGCATAATTGACACATTGATGAATCTTGGGGAAAAAAACTCAACATAAGAACATTTTACCACAGATTATCAAATATATCAGGTGTTTTGTGCTATTATCTTTTCAGCTTTGAGACCAATATAAAAGTTGATATTACAGATATTGGGTTGGGGCAAATTCTACTAGACTAATGATCAGTACTAATATTCCATCTCTTTCCTTTTTCAAGTATTTAAGTTATGCAAGTTTATTACTCAACTCATCCTATAGTGGGGAAATAATTATGATTGGTGCAAGAACTAAATGCTGCAAGCCACACGCCAGCTGCCCAAATGCAAATAAGCATGACCTCAACCAACAATTTCTAATCATCTTTATCCCAAAATGATTGCAACCAAAAATCAAGAACAGATTTTTCAAAAAAACAAACTCACCAAGTAATGTATCCAAATAAACACTACAGATAGTGGGTTGACAGTCCTATGTGGACTTAAATTAAAGATATGAATACAATATCAAGCAACAGCATTGTAAGTTACATACCATAAATATTAATTCAGGAGGTAGAATATAGTACCTAGTGCCTTATCAAATTACACTGACAGTAAAAAGTGTACCATGCTAAAGAAAAGGGAATAAAGGGCACCTGCCTTACATTTAAAAGCAGATCAAGCGGGAAAAAAATTATAATAAATCCAAACAAGACTTCTGTTACAGTATAACAAAATGGTTTAAGTGTGGATAAAAATATCCACCTGTACGCTGACAAAATTGTGCATGAACATTTGAAATGGCGGTTTGAGCAGAGAAACTGTCCATCTAAGGAACGACTAAAGTTGTCTAGACTTCATTTCCACAACAGTGTTAAAAGTTCCAAGCAAGACCCTGATTCTAGTCTTGACCATAAATCTGGTCTACAGGCTTTAAGATGAGACTGCAGGAAAACGTTCATCACCATTGAGGATCTTTCCTGAATGCCACTGAGCTTTTAAGGCAACGAATTACAATGGTATTTGCTAACTGTGGTGCTTAGTGGGTAGATCTAACAAAAACGGTCAAGAAATGTCCCACGTTGTAATAAAAAAATATAAATAATTGTTTTGATAATTAAGAACATTGAAACTACTCCGCTCCCAAAAATATACATCATGGAAGCATTTGTATTGAATTTAAGATGATTTAAAAAGTCATAGTAACAAGATGGATCATTATTTAATTACACTGAAGAGAAGGTTGTTTTGCATTACAGTAATTGAAATTTTGTTATTGTCGTTCTCGACTGCTATGCAAAATATCATAATAGTTCTAACATTAAGTTTCCTTTTTATGCAGAATTTAAATCTTGCATCTTTTGATTTTGCGGTAAAATATCTCCTTGATTTTTTTTTTATGTTGTGAGATTCACCCAAGTGTTACTTCTTGTTGGGGGGGTAACTTTGCTTAGTCAGTATGAATGTGTGTCTTATGTAATATAGTAAATAAGGTTGACCAGACATTTCCACCAAGCAACCAACATCAATCTCTAAAGGAACCAATGAGACCACAGAATGAGACCACAGGGACTCTTCCCTTCGAAGATTTGAAATGTAAAATAATTCAGTCTAGGCCTTTTGCAATTATTAAATAACTGTCTGATCGTGGATTGTGGGAATTTTAAGCTACCGGTAATGTACTGTATAAACGACATGAACATCACGTTTGTGTCAACCAGCTAAGCTCAGACACGAGTCGGAGCGTCACTGAACCAAAACAGCTCCAGTCCTGAAGAGCGTGTGACGCACTCTGAGGCGCAAGCTGTCAGCAGAGGCCTGCGCCAAACTATCAAACTTTTATAGTGAACGCAGAGCACTCGGGTTCACTTTAAACAATCACGTAATGGCAAATGTTCCTGGTTCATACACACTGTGTTAATGACACGCAGTGACACAGAGGAGACACACACTATTCTGTGGAGTGATAAAATGATGAAACATAATCACAAAGGTTTTACTTCATGACAAATAAGGGCTTGTGGGTTTAATCAGAGCATTTAAATAAAGTGTGAAGGTGAAACGAAATTACGAAAGAAATATTTTACTATTGCATAATATAAATATAATATACAGTATATATATATTAGAATATAAAATATATATTTGATTAAAAACAATTATAAATTATATTCAAAAAGTTCAAAAAACAAGTGTGAATTTAAAATTGACCAAAAAGAGACATTTTAATTATTTAGAAATTGTTTGATACCATATTTTATGTAATTTATACATTTTTAAAGCCTTAAAAGGAAATCATAGTCTATCACAATTTTACTATTTTATACTGTATTTGAAGTTAAATATATAAAAATGTCTTCTTATATAACAATTTATCATAACAGCCCTAAAACAGACAATCAGCATAATGGCAATTATTTGTTTGACAATTAATCGTCAGCCACATTTCTTAATCGTGACAGTTCCCATTTACTTTGAACACGGTAAACACTAAAGAGAGAACGATGTTAATTACAGCTGGGGAGAAGACTCTGTAAGGCAGATCTACGCGTGGATGGATGAGTTCCGGGGAGAAAAAAACTTGTGATTCAAGAACTCTTCCATCTTTAAGGCTGCTAACAAACCTGGATCCCTCAAGAGAGGCAGACGCTTGATCTGGACAGGCCTGAGACCTGATGGTTGAAGAATGGGGTAGGAATGGCCTCAATTGCACAAGAGGTTGATGAAGGGTCCTTCACTGCAGGGGATCTGATCTTCTGTTTGCTGAAGGAGACTGGTGAATGGGGAGGTGATGGGGGACAGGCTGGTAACAGTTACGGCTGGGCCAGAAAGACTGGAACTGGCATCTAGAAATGGAGAAAGAAAAATAAGGAGAGAGATATGAAAGGCCTGCACAAGACTTAATCAAGGAAAAAACATACACTCCTACTAGGTGTGAGCCTGAACTTAATGTGTCTTTTTTGTTTTTCAACTGACAGTAAAGAACAGATAAACATCATAAAGCAAGTTTATGCATTACTAATGTCCAAACGTTGTGGCCATCTTACAACATTTTAAAGTCATGTTCTGTAGTAACCAATTCTGTGGAGTATATAAAGACACAAATACAGTTAGAAAATCAGTTTTGTACCATATACTGCAACAGTAAGGATACCTTCCCCCTGGTTTGGAAGCAAGATTAAAACACAGAGGCGGCCCACATTGTGCTGCTATTATCACGGATGTATAGGGTACTTCACCCCCATTAGCCTCCATAAAAAAAACTAATTGTAAATTAACTATTTTGGACACAAAATAGCAAATTCCTCCGAAAGGCGACTAGTTTGCAGGTACGAGGGAGGTGTGAGACTAGTCGACTAAATAGTTCTAGTGCTGCTAGTCGACTTGTTGGTTAATATTTACCCCCAATAAACTATTCTAGTCCTGTACAGTTCATAAAATCGTTTTCAATAATTTTGCCTGTATTCGCTAACGCTGATTCAGTGAATGTGTCATGTTCTATATTTAATGTACAATGCTCATAATACAAGGCAAGCACTTTGCAGATAAATGCCCCTTTTCAGCAGAATTTAGCAAAGGATTTGGCTCTGGAAAAAGATTACATATTTTAAATGTCACATAAACCCAATGTTTTTTGTTTTCTTAGGGATTCTTCTTCTATAGACTAGTCGACTAGTAGTATCCAAAATGTATGTTTAAACGTCAGTGAAATGAGTCACACACCACTATGATGGAACAAAATGGAAGTTGACAAACCTAAAATGGAAATACATTCTTCAAATTTAAAGGACACTCACCATTTAATACTTTCATGAAAGGTGAGGAGCTTTCCTTGACACCAAAGCTGCTGTTTTTTACAGGACTGTCAGTCGTGCTCTCATCTGGACACAGGAAGACATCTATAGGACCCTTTGTGCTGGTCAGGTGCACCTGTAGACTCTATAAAGAATGAAGCAACATTCCACAGTGAATGACATCATAACCAAATAAAAAGGTTTAGATTTTTTTTTTACTTGGATCTAAAAGCATTGCATGCAGTGTAAATATATATAAATATATATACAAAATTAAAAATACATTCAGATTTATGCATTTCAATGTAATAAAATTTCATTCAATTAAATTAACTCTTTAAAAAGTTGTTAATTAAATTTCATGAAACTTTTATTAGGAAATTTAAATACCTATATCCCCAAAAAACTGGTTAAATACTTTTTATTCAATTTTTATACTTTATGCTTTAACAACTATATTTATAAACTTCAAAGAATGTTCCGGATTCAGCACAAGTTAGATATATATATTGTGGCAGCGGGGGCGTGGTCAAGCGCCCGTCCGGGAGAGGAAAGCGGTAAGGGCGCTTACACCTGAGCTAAATTTTGCCTAACACCTGTCTCTAATTCCAGTGAGCACGAGGAGAGCGGCATAAAAGGAGACACAGAGCCTCCAGTCAGGGAGGCCCGACAAGCGAACCCAGTGTGCTTGTACCAAATCATTCTGTGTGAGATCACTGTACATGATTGTAAGAAAGACAGCAATTAAAGCCTTACCTTGTAGTTGGAGCCTTGTTTCCTGTCATCCTTCCCGTGAGGGTTTCACACTGGTGTCGGAACCCGGGACTTTAAAAGAAAATAATAAATAAATAAAATTCCAAGCATGGAGAAAGGTCGCCCCATAGAGTCCTCCCAGCTGGCGGAGGTCCTCCAGTCCCTCGCGACGTTACACCGAAGCCACCAGCAATCCTGCTTGAGCTCCGGCAGGACCAAGACCGCCGGTTTTTTGAAATCATGCGGGCTCAGGCAGAGGACCGGAACGCCATCCGGAGCCTCCTCAGCCAGAAGACCGCGTCGGCCACAACCGCGACCCCGGACACCCGCGCTACGCTGGCCCCGCTCACGTTGCAGAAGATGGGGGCAGCAGATGATCCTGAGGCTTTCCTCGATTTGTTTGAGCGCACGGCAGAAATCTGGAGCTGGCCGCGCGAACAGTGGGCAGCCCGCCTAATTCCTCTCCTGTCCGGGGAAGCTCAACTCGCGGCGCAACAACTGCCGGCGACGAACCTCCTGGCCTATACAGACCTGAAGAGAGCCATTCTGCAATGGGTCGGTCGGAGCCTGGAAGAGAATCGCCAGCTCTTCTGGGGCATGAAGTTAGAAAAGTCCGATCGCCCGTTTGCGTTTGCTCAACGGCTCCGGGACGCCTGTCGGAGATGGCTGCTCGTGGGGACCGCGACGTCGAGGGAGTGGTCGATCAGGTGGTACTGGAGCAATGCGTCCAACGGCTGCCCTGAAAAATGGCGGAGTGGGTCCAGTGCCACCGCCCGGCGTCGCTGGAGAAAGCCGTTTGTCTTGCGGAGGACCATTTGGCGGCGATCCCGAGGGCGGACGAGCCCTCCTCTCTCTCTCCCCTTCCCCTGTGTCTGCCCCTGCCGTCTCCCCCTCCCCTATGTCCTTTCACTCTGTTCTCTCCCCAGGGCCCGTTCCTGCCCCGCGCAGGCGTGGAGTGTATCAGAGACCAGCTTTCCGGCCTTGGGAGAACGTACCCTCCCCTTCCACGTCATTTAGCCGCTCTCCTCCTCAGGTGGGGGCCCGCCAACACAAGTGCGGCCGCAACGCCTGGGCCGGCCTGTTGGAGGTGCGGAGACTCGGACCACTTCCGGGATCAGTGTCCGCTGATGGAGGTGGGGACGGTGGTGCGGGTCTCCGACGTCCCGCAGGCTGCCCCCAATCGGGCTGGAGCATACCGGATTCCGGTAAGGATCAGGGGGGGTATTTACCAAGCTTTGTTGGATACCGGCTGCAATCAGACCACCATCCACCAACGCTTGGTTCAACCCGGGGCTTTGGGTTTAGCTAAACTGGTGAGGGTGAGGTGTGTGCATGGGGATGTTCACAAGTATCCCATGGTGACTTTGACGATTAAATTCAGGGGAAGAAACCATAGTGTGGAGGCAGCGGTTAGTTCCCACCTCACTCATCCGCTAATCTTGGGTACTGATTGGCCGAATTTTGAAGATATTTTAGAGGGTATTTGCGTGGATGGGTCCTGCTTAAAGAGGTGTGCGGTGTGCGATGCTTTGGCAGGGGAGGCGGAGCCGGGGTCATCCTCGGCTGCTCTGAATGACGAGGGAAGGGGCGAGGTGGCCACCCCTCCCCTCAGGGAATTCCCTGAGGGGGACTTCCCTCTAGAGCAGTCGCGGGACGAAACCCTTAAACATGCTCTTGATCAAGTGAGAGTAATTGATGGTCAACAGCTCCGGCCGGGCATCGCCATTTCATACCCATATTTTGCTATGATTAAAGATCGGTTATATAGAGTTACGCAGGATGCTCAAACGAAATAGGAAGTGACACAATTATTGATTCCACAGAGCCGCCGGGAAATGGTTTTCCAGGCGGCTCGCTATAATCCTATGGCCGGTCACCTAGGGGAACGGAAAACACTTCTCCGTCTAATAACCCGTTTCTATTGGCCGGGCATTGGCGGTGACGTCCGCAGGTGGTGTGCGGCGTGCCGTGAATGTCAGCTGGTAAACCCGATATCGATTATGAAGTTAAACGTACCGATAGAGGGGGCGCGGCAAATATATCACCTCAACCTCCTGAAATTGTGGAGGGAAGAGGCGGCCTCTGTGACGTTGGCCACGGTAGTTCCGGAGAGGGCGGAGCTCGGACCGGAGGTAAACAAAGCTCGCAATCTCAACACCCCGGTTACTTGTGGAGACCACCTCTCATCGCGTCAACTCAGAGGTTTCCGATTTACAAATGGAATTTGCAGATGTGTTTTCCCCTCTACCGGGCCGTACAAACATCATACATCACCACATCGAGACCGAACCAGGCGTGGTGGTACGTTGCCGGCCCTATCGCTTACCCGAACATAAAAAGAAAATAGTTCGGGAGGAATTAGATGCGATGCTTGATATGGGCGTAATAGAGGAATCCTACAGTGATTGGTCCAGCCCGGTTGTTCTTGTTCCTAAGAGCGATGGGTCTGTTCGATTGTGTGTGGATTACAGAAAAGTCAACGCGGTGTCTAAATTTGACGCGTACCCAATGCCCCGTGTTGATGAACTGCTCGATCGGTTAGGTACTGCTCGATTTTATTCGACCTTGGATTTAACAAAGGGTTATTGGCAGATCCCCTTGACACCAATGTCCCGTGAGAAAACAGCCTTCACGACGCCGCTTGGATTACACCAATTTGTGACGCTTCCTTTCGGTTTGTTTGGGGCTCCGCCACGCTTCAGCTGACTCATGGATCGGATCCTCAGACCTCACACCGCGTACGCCGCTGCCTATTTAGATGATATTATCATTTATAGCAATAATGATTGGCAGTGGCACATGCAACATCTGAGGGCCGTCCTGAGATTGCTGCGGCGGGTGGGGCTCACGGCAAACCCTAAGAAGTGCGCGATTGGGCGTGTGGAATTACGGTATCTGGGGTTCCACTTGGGTCATGGCCAGGTGCATCCCCAAATTGATAAGACCGCGGCGATTGCGACTTGCCCTAGACCTAAGACCAAAAAGGGGGTGAGGCAGTTCCTGGGGCTGGCTGGCTATTATAGAAGGTTTGTGCCCAATTATTCGGACATCACCAGCCCACTGACTGACCTCACTAAAAAGGGGGCTCCAGATCCGGTTCAATGGTCGGAGCAGTGTCAACAGGCGTTTATGCAGATTAAAGCCGCACTTTGTGGGGGGCCGCTTCTTCATGCACCTGACTTCTCTCTCCCTTTTATTTTGCAGACGGACGCGTCAGACAGAGGGCTGGGGGCCATACTCTCGCAGGTGGTGGAGGGGGAGGAGCGCCCAGTGCTGTACATTAGCCGGAAGCTCTCTTTGAGGGAGACCAAGTACAGCACCGTGGAGAAGGAGTGATCCGAGCAGAGGGTGAAGGCCCGCCCCAGCAGGTAATACCGGAGGGTGAGGACCGCCCAGTGTGCTTGTACTAAATCATTCTGTGTGAGATCATTGTACATGATTGTAAGGAAGACGGAAGACTTAAATCACCTTTCTTTCCCATTCTGACATTCAGTTTGGAGTTCAGGAGATTGTCTTGACCAGGACCCCACCCCTAAATGCATTGAAGCAACTGCCATGTGATTGGTTGATTAGATAATTGCATTAATGAGAAATTGAACAGGTGTTCCTAATAATCCTTTTGGTGAGTGTATATATATATATATATATATATATATATATCTCAAGTGAGCAAATGTGGTGCATTTCTAAATTAATATTGCAAAATGTCTAGATCATCACGCTTTGACAATATAGGTAACTTAATATAGACAAATGCTTACTTTCTCATCATAAGACATCAGGGTTACATGAGTGCCAATTATTATTATTTGTTTTTAAATCAGACATTGTATAACTAAAACACAGGCCTTGCAAATCTGCTGTTACAAAGTCAGTAGCAAAACAGATTGATCTAAAGCACTTGTGGTTCCTCACTGCTCACCTCTTGGGGATCTGGCACTTCCAGTTTTGTTTCTGACGGTGCTTTGACCACGATTACAGTCTGATCCCTCAGGCCACGGTCCTGGCGCAAGTCTTGATATGTCACATATGCAAACGTGAAGGCGGTTAAGGAAGAGTCAAAGTTTATTCCACAGATCTTGCACTCACAGCAGCAGCCACAACTTAACAGACTGCACAAACTATGTTTCAAAGCAGTGCAAGGATATTTTTGATTATGCGATGACTCAGTCATACGCTTGACTTCCTGAGTACAACTCTGTATCAATTCATCGAGTCTGTGCTCTTCCTGGACGAGTTGAGTTAGTTCACTGCTCAGGGTCTGTCTCTCAGACAAAACACCACCTACCTCAGACAGACTGCAGCCCGTGAGGGAAAGTAGGAAAATAAATGAAAGATTCAGCCATGTACATTCACCAGGTTTGAAGTAAAATGTCCTAGATTCCACTAATAAATCCAGCAAAAAATAAACATCCTCTCCCTTTTAACTGCTTTTATTTTCAGCAAACTTAACATGTGTGAATATTTGCATGACCATAAAATGATTCAACAACTGGGGGTGGAATGCAATAACCCTCACAAATTCAACAGGTCCCAGACATGCTCAATGGGTTTGAGATCTGGGCATATTCCTGTCTTGCAGGAAATCACAGAATGAGCAATATGGCTGGTGGCATTGTCATGCTGGAGGGTCATTTCAGGATGAGAACGCAGGAAGGGTACCATATGAGGGAGGATGATGTCTTCCCTGTAACACACAGCGTTGAGATTGCCTGCAATGACAACAAGCTCAGTCCGATGATGCTGTGACACACCGCCCCAGACCATGACGGACCCTCCACCTCTAAATCTTGCTCCAGAGTACAGGCCTCAGTGTAACACTCATTCCTTCGACGATAAATGCGAGTCTGACCGTGACTCGTCAGTGAAGAGCACTTTTTGCCAGTCGTGTCTTGTAAGGACCTGCCTTACAACAACAGTGCAGCCTCTCTCAGTCTATTGCGCACAGTCTGAGCACTGATGGAGGGATTGTGTTTTCCTGGTGTAACTCGGGTAGTTGTTGTTGCCATCCTGTACCTGTCCTGCAGGTGTGATATTCGGATGGACCGATCCTGTGCAGGTGTTGTTCCAAGTGGTCTGCCATTGCGAGGATGCTCAGCGGTCCTTCAAGTCTCCCTATAGCACTGTCTTAGGCATCTCACAGTACGGACATTGCAATTTATTGCCCTGGCCACATCTGCAGTCCTCATGCCTCCATGCAGCATGCCTAAAGCTGCGTACACACTGCCAGCGACATAGCGCGCGATAGCGACTCCATCCCATTAATTTTCAATGAGAGCACAGCGACTTCTGGCGACACGAGCTGTCGCGACCGTTGGCGAATAGATGTGGGCGTGTCCAGCGACGCGACAATGTAAAGACAAGTTCAACTTTATTCAAATGAAGAGCGACTAACGGAAGCGACAGCCAATAGGAGAGAAGACGGAAGAGCTCACGTGATCCTCTCTCTCTCAGCTCCTGCATTAACGGAAAGATGGATGAAAGGCTAATTCTTGCTGTTAGCAATTTTCCAGTGCTCTATGATATGGATATGGCATATCCAGCCGCAGCTCTTGCACCAGCCGGTGGTACTCGCCGTGCTGACTCCGAGATTGAATGGTTTTGTGGACCCAGGCAGACCGGCGTTTGCGTTTTCGCCGCAGATAAACAGCCGCTATGGCAAAGAGCACGCCTTGTTTCTCATTCAACTTTGATATAAAGCATTTTATATACTGATTCCATTTATATTTAGTCTTTTCCCTCCAAAATGTTTGTTTTTAGCGCCAAGAAAAGCGATTTGCTGTCAAGAGCAATGGAATGACATCCGTGAATGACAAAGTCGCTGGCAGTGTGTACGCAGCTTCAGTTAGTTATGCAAAGGTGCTGTTTAACCGTCAAATTCCTACTGCGTATATTTTTATCACAGACAATACAGATTAATTATTGAGATTTAAAAAAAATTATTTACAATAAAATACTATATATAATTGTATTATTATTCAGCAAGATTTTACTTACACTTTTTCACCCAAACTCGTGATTTTTAAGGCAAGGTTATGGAGGCCCAAACCTGCATAAATAATAAATGAATAAATGTAATAATAAAAAAATAAATAAAGGAATAAATGTCTTGATAAAACAAATATAATTCTTTTTTAATAAAATGTATTCCTGAATTTATTATTGCATGACTTTATTCCTTTATTATTTTCTATATTTATTTTTAACTTTATTTTTATTCTTTTTAACTTTTAATTATTTATTCATTTATTTTGCATATTTGTATTTATGTATTATTTAATTTTATATATTTATTTATTCCCACATATATTTATTTCCATATTTATATATTCCCATATATATTTATTTATTTATACATGTATTTATTTTTACTTTTCTGTATGCAACATGGAAATGAGGGAGGCGGTCCTTGCGGAGCTCTAGTGCATCATTGGTTGAGAGCTCAATAGTACTTATCGGGAGCAGATGGACGTCCCACCTTAGCACCCGCTGACTTGCACAGATTTTTAAAAAGTAGGGAAAAGTTTTGCAGAGTTTAACAATCCAGGAAGTGCTAGGACATTCATACCAGCATACAGCTCTCCTAAAACATCAATAAGCACCTGTACTCTAAATGAAACAGTTATTTGATGTGTAGATATCGACTTATAATCGCAAGTGTCGCAACTCTCTAGAAATATGTGAGTCAGCAATAGATTCTAAATTTTTTTTTATTGCAGATGTTTGCATACATAAACGATCAGGGAAATGAAGCATGTTGCATCTTTTACAATGAACAATCATAACAACAGAAAACAATATTATGGATTTGCAGATATCAAAATATGAAGTTATATACGCAGAAAAAAAAAAGACAGGACAAGATTAAATCATATCATTTATGAAACTTGCTCATTTTGTGGTTTTGTTGAAGAAACAGCTCCCCATTTATTTTGTGATTGTAGTATAACCAGTAAATCTTGGATTGACTTAAGCTCTTATGTTTTTAGCCCCACAAATATAGTTTACACGCAATATGGCGATGACCTAACGTCACATCAAAACAAGTCAAGAGTAATCGAGCACGCTTCGGTCTACAATAAACCAATGGTAAGCAGGACCCGCCCACATCATTATCATACAAGAGACAGACATGTAAGAATACATACAAAAATAAATAAATGTGGGAATATTTAAATATAGAAATAAATACATGTGGGAATAAATAAATATAAAAATAAATGAATGCATAAATAAATTTAAAAAAAAAAAATGAAAGAATAAAAATGGTTTAAATAATAAATCTAAAAAGAGAAAATAATAAATAAAAAGTTAAAATAGTAAATAAAAGAAAAAAAGTAATACAAAAATAAATTCAGGAATAACTTTCTTTAAAAACGAATTATATTTGTTTTATCAAGACATTTATTCCTTTATTTATTTTCTTATTATTACATTTATTTATCTATGTATTTATTTATTATTTTTGCATGTTTTGTCCTCCATACAAGGTAGCTCAAAATTACGGGCGTGTCTTCAGATATGCTAGAAAATGTATTGCGCATGCGCAGTGCGTGTTGGTAGCATATTCTGAGAGGTAGGACAGATTGTCAGAACACCGGACCCCCTGAGGGGAACCTGTCCATGTAGGAAAAAGCTTTTATAAGGTGAAATGGCTGTATAGTCTTCATTTTAACTTTTAAACCTTTCATTTTATGCATATATTTCAAAACTACAATTCATTTCTAAAGGAGTACAACTTTTTTTAATGAGTACAAAATTAAGCAGTGCACATTTAAGTGATAAAATACTAAAATTCTCTTGAAGATTGAGGCCATGATCAGACCTATTCCAGGACAAGTTATGATAAGTGTTTAATATAGAAAGCATTCATTAAAAAAAATAAAGTAAAAAAAAAACATTTGAAAATTGAGCTTGGGTGCATCCTGTTTCCACTGATCACCCTTGAGATGTTTCTACAACTTGATTGGAGTCCATCTGTTGTAAATTCAGTTGATTGGACATGATTTGGAAAGGCACACACCTGTCTATATAAGGTCCCACACTTGTGCAATAGGGACTAGGGCTCGGTGACAGCCGTATCAAAGAACTCTGGCTCTGACAAGATAACAAGACAATAAGCATACACCAACTACATGGAAGAACCAATAACAAGACTAAGAACCGATTAAAACAAGACACATAAACATGGAGGGAAGACAGGACACCACATGACCAGGAAACTGGAACAAAAGACCAGAAAACAAAACATGACCAAAAACACACATGACAATTACATCTTATACAGTGCAATTAGATGTACTAATTACTCTGAAAAGTAATTTTCAGAAATTAGTATCATAAAAGGGCACCAATGTTGCTCTTTTTTTATTCAACAGAGGGATGTCCCTGGACCACAAAAATGCATGATAGCAATTCTTAGTGGGTAGCTTAAGGTACAAAAATCACCAATTTTATGTACGACCCTCCCAAAATTTGGCGAATTCCACGTAAGGTCAGTTATTTCTTTTTAATTCATTATTTTTGGTACCAAAACCTTTATACTTGGTGATATCTAGGTTGGAATATTGTCAAAACTTTAACTTGTTTCAATAATATAGTTGTTATGATTATTTACATAAAACATAGTAGTGTACAGCTTTCACTCATTGTTTTAAACTGAAGACCAGTCCGTACATGCTTCCATGTAACAGTTAAGAATGGATTTTGCAATGTTATATATTATACAATTATTGATTAATCTATCAAGTCAATTCATTGTATGCTAATTACCATGGATAACTAAACAACAAGTGAAGTGAATGCTAATTGTCCAAATTGTACATTTGTTGACTGTCCGTGTACTGGTGCTTGAGATGTCTTTATCTTAGATGCACACTATATGCAGAAACACACATAAGCAGACATTTATTATATTACACTCCTGAAGGCAGACAATAAACATCAAATTAATTTACAGCTTGCAGAAATATGTATAAGGTTCAGGAAGAGAGATCTCCTCAAAAGAAACGGCCTAAAATTGAAAACAAGTGTTTAATACATTGCACTGAAGAGGACCCAGAGAAGAATTTAACAACACCAAAGGACTGGAATTCGTGGACAACATTGGTTAAGGGAGCAGAAATAAGAAATCATAAAGACATATTAGATTTGGCTGAGAGTTGTTCTGAAGGAGAGGTTCCACAAATATGGTATCACAGGAGGTGCCGGAGTCTCTTTACAATGAAAAGGGAATTGGAAACACTCAAAAGCAAACCATTAGACACTACAACTGAAACCATGGCTAGAAGGTCCATACGAACTCAGAGCTCTAGTTCATTGGTGTATGAAAAAATCTGCATCTTTTGTGAGAAGTCTTCAAAGTTCAGACCAGGAACAAAAAAGTAGAGAGCCGTTAATGCAGTCTGTGTCTTGGCAGTCTGATGCTGCAGTTAGAAATGCAGCTCTAGCCAACCAGGATAAAAGAATGATTGCAGTTACTAGCAGAGAGCTGATAGCAGCAGAAGCTCACTACCACAAGAGTTGTTACAGGAACTATACCAGAGTCCTTACATCTCATGATGCCCCTTCAGAGAGGTCAGTAGTGTCTGATGAAGAAAACAGGTATAAAGCCACAGAAGCAGCTGCATTTGACGAGTTGTTTGAATACATACGGGAAGAACTGATGGAACATCCTTGTGTTATGAAGTTTACAATTCTCACATGTAGAATCAGAGAGTATATGCACAAACGTGGCGTTGACACTCTGATGGAATCAACCATCAAGAACCTTAGAAGAAGATTAGAGGCAGAATTTGGTGATTCCCTACATTTTTGCAAGTCTAACAATGGCAGGTTACTGATGTATCTTGACACTTTGTCTATGGAGCATCTTGTTGTTGAGAACAGTGAAATACATGACAAGCTTAGTCAAGAAACAACCTATACAGACCGCATAGAGGAAACCGCTTTGATTCTACGCACGGCCATCAAGAAAGAGCGGCCGTCAGTATCATGGCCACCTAATCCTTTTGAACTTGATCAGAAATCAGTAAAGCTGGCTGGTGAAATCAAAGAGTTTTTGGCTGTATTGCTGAGTGGTGACTCATTTGAAAAGGCTTCTGAAAAGGTACAAAGACTTCATGTCTTCACGTCATGTCTTTTGGACAAGATATAACTTATGCAGTGACTCAAGGAAGAATAAGAATGCCCAAGCATATTTTGATTCCTTATGCTATTAAGGCGCTTACAGGAAATGTTGAATTGATCCAAATGATGAATCGCCTGGGACACTCTGTATCTTACACTTTGTTAGAGGAGATAGATACAGCCTTGTGCCTGCAGAAATTAACCATGGCAGATGCTGCAGGTTTGGCTGTTCTTCCTAGCAACATAAAGCCCAATGTGCCTACGACATTAGGATGGGACAACATAGACAGAAACGAAGAGACATTGACTGGAGAGGGAATATCCCATAGGATCAATGGAATTGCAGTCCAGCCTTTGACAGAGGGTCCATCACTTCCACCAATGTCCTATGAAGTGCCCAAAAGGCAAAGAAGTATCAAAGATGTCATGCCTGAGAACCTGCCTGTGTACAATGCCGGCTCTAAGGCGTCAGCTCCTACCATGGTCCATGAAGAAGTAGATTATCAAGAATGCTGGAACAAGGCCAGAATGAAGAATTTAGTATGGTTAGTCACAAGACTGCATGCTCAACAGAATCAACCTATTCCTGGGTGGACCGACTTCAACATACGTACTAGACAGAATGTGACCGTTACTCAAAGTAGCATTGGATATCTATAAAATGTCAAAATTGTGTTATATTTTTTATATTAGCTTAGTTTTTTGTATATTTTCTGTCCTAAAGAGCCTATATATGATTTTATTTTACTTTACTTCATTTCACAGTGATATTTCATCATAAAAGAGATCTAAAACAATAGAGATGTCAATATAACACAGTTTATCAATGTTGAGATTTATTTTGCATAATTAGATTTTTTTCAGCACGTTTAAATGTAAAATTTGTAATTTTCATACATTAAGCTACCTACATGGCACTGCTATCATGCATTTTTGTGGTCAGGCGGCATGTCTGTTTTGAGAAATAAACATTAGAATTGGTGCCCTTTCTGATACCAATTTTCTGCCCGCCTCACGGACTATTGGGTGCATGATATCAAAAGGCCAAGGGGATGACATATCATCAGGTTTTCAGGAGGTAATCCATGGACCGGTCCCTACGCCGATTGAATGTAATCACAAGTTTAAAGTAGATGAGGGTACATTAGTATTGAACAGGGCCGGCCCTGGCCAATTTGCTGCCCTAGGCAAGATTTCACCTGGTGCTCCTGGAATCACTGACAGTTCCACCACTGATCATTGTGTTCATACACTCACACAGAAACAAACTGCGCAGCTTTGTCTTGTTTTTCTTTATTTTGAAAATATTTTGGAACACACACACACACACACACACACACACACACACACACACACACACACACACACACACACACACACACACACACACAACTAAATTATAAATATAATATAAATAAATTTATATTATAAGATTATTGCAGAAAAAAAATACAGAAACAAAAAGATACACAAAAAAATAAAGAACTATACACAAACTGGAATGCAAAATGTAGCAAATGTTCTACAGTCTTACTCTCCTTGCCTTTCTAGCAGCAAAGTCATCTATGATATCATCATAAGACAGCTGTTGGTTGGCTGTTGATTTATGCTAATGACTGAAAGTCCACTGAGACGTTCTTGAGCCATTGTAGATCTCAGGTAGTTTTTAATCAGTTTGAGCTTAGAGAAGCTCCTTTCAGGTAGAGTGGCAGAGATTCTCAGAGCGACCCACATATTGGGGTAAATTTCCGTCAGCTTCTTCTTGTGCAGGAAAGTCAGGAGCTCAATGTTTGTCATGTTTTTTGATGGCAGATGTGGAAAGTTTTGCATTTTCAATACAAGTTCCCGGCCATCAATATCTGGTCCATCATGACTTAAAGCTGTGCTCAGGGTCTGACAGTGCTCTACCAACTCTTCTTTGGACATGTTGGGAAAGTTGA
This sequence comes from Xyrauchen texanus, assembly GCF_025860055.1. Lineage (NCBI taxonomy): Eukaryota > Metazoa > Chordata > Actinopteri > Cypriniformes > Catostomidae > Xyrauchen > Xyrauchen texanus. The sequence goes on along the minus strand of NC_068292.1, from coordinate 12,590,865 downwards.
GGAGCACTCCAAATTTAACAACAATAATATCTTAATAAAAACCTAAAGTAATATTGACAAACTATATATCATTTGAAACCTCATGTTTGTTTTCATGCCAAGAGTTCAAAAGATAACACCAATTCAATTGAATGAGGAAAAAAGGTCTGAAAATGTTTTAAATATAAAAGAAAGATATTATGGATTCTCGATTTGTGATGTGGTTGTGAGCTATAACGCACATATGTGCTCTTTTTTGCATTTATTAGAGGTTGAATTCAAATCAAATACTAAATACTACAATTAAAACACACAAACAGCAAGAATAATTACATCTGGTATTCATGCACAAAACTGTATTGAGCACTACTCTAGCATATACAGTAGTTACATTTTCAAAAAATTAATTTTGAAAGTGTTTGTTTTCCAGTAACAGTTAGATGGTAGCAATGTCCTACTAACTACACATTACTAATTTAGCCAATTCAAATAAAAATACCATAAAATAGTGCACAAGTTCAACTAACTGTCATGATAAGCTATTTCAAATTAGCAAACGTTACTAGCATCGATCGTCGAACTAACTGCTAACTTATGCATAATGCAACATAGATAAACAGATACATCACATTCATTACCTCTATCTTTATCCCGTTTTTCTTCCTCTTCTCTTCTTTTTTTTCTTCCCTGGGCACCAGAGGACTTCGGTCTTTTTGACATAATGATAATTTATCTATGAATTCGGCCATCCGTCACAATATCAAACAGGTAGGCCTAATGGATGTCTTTAAGTGCAGCAGGGCCGGGGGAGATTGATACGTCACACGGACCGGGGTGGATCGGGAAAGCAATGTAGTTATGTTTTTGTGAGATGATCGCTTTTTTTTTTAATCTGTAGTATTAAAGTTGTATTGTTAAAGGTGGGGTATGTGATTTTCTTTTTTGACCATTTTTTCAAAATAACTTGAAATCCTATTCCTAACCCACTTACTGGCTGTAAATTAGAAGCACTGAAATGAAAATTAAGCAATTTAATCATCTGTGGAACGGGCAGGACTCGAAAAACTCCAGCCAATCATTTTCAAGACCATCTAGAATCATTGGACAGAAAATGTGTCAATCAAACGGTCGTACCATGCCCCCTCCCCCACCACCCTGGCGCGCGTGTCCCGTTCGTGCGCATACTCAAAGCTCGTGACCCAGTAACAGGAAGCGATTGTATTTATGTATGGAGAATAGAGCTTTTATAGTGCTAGTGGGGTTGTTCCACATTTCTATGAATCCTGTTTTGAATAGAAGACCGCTGTACAGACGCCAGGGCTGGCTATGTTCTTTTTTTTACAGTTATGATAAAATCAGCTCTACACCTTTCAAGAGTGGTATGCGACCCCCTCCTCCTGCTGTGTCAACAATTTGCTCTGAAAAATTGTCTGACAGGTGAATGCACTGTTTGACTAGTGAGTCTAGAACACTGCTAGAACACTGCGCATCTGAGTTTTCGCTCGTGCATGATTGCGCGTCCATGTTTTTCGAATGGGTGGAGTCAGGGCCAGCGTTGGAGGAGAGAAGGTAGGACCTTATGAGTTGTGTATTTTCAAAATCTGCCGGCCGTTTTGCAAATCACATACCCCACCTTAAAAAAAAAAAAAAAAAAAAACTCCTTTGGACGCTCAGGCGCCCCAAGGGGTGGGCGGCGCCCCTAGCATTTGCCTATTCCGCCTATGCCACGGGCCGGCCCTGGTATTGAAGAAAGTAAAGTTTGTGGCCTTCATTTGTCACATCATTAATGTTGCCTCACAATTGAAAAAGAAAAGTGATAGAATAAAAGTCATTGTAGAGGTGGCAGGAAGATTTCTTTACATGAGAGAAATTTAAGTAGATCAGATACATGTAGGGCTGGATGACGTCGACGCAAAATATGCGCGTCGATTCGTCAGACCCAAAACAAAGATGGCGGCGCCCGAGAGTAGTAGCAACACGAGTGGCTTCTCAGACTATCAGAAGTGCAAGGCACTCGTTCCTCTAAAGTATGGGAATTCTTTTACATTAAAGGAAACAATTCCGTGATATGTCGTCTTTGCAAAATGGAGATGGCCTTCCATTCTAGCACCACGGCAATGCACCAGCACCATTCTTAAGGTGAAAGGAAAGTGTCAGAGTGTAAGTTGTTATTTGCATGTGAATGAAGATGCTTTTTTTAAGTATGTTCAACACAAATGTTGAATTCTGAATGTTTATTTTCATTATTTATTTTTTGTTGGAAAAGCACTTTCTGTATTAGCTTAAAGCCCCCAAGTTTACAATAGTTACTGTATTCTTTCAATAGCTCTAAGAAAGGGTGGCTGTGTGACCTTTTTATTGAATGCTAGACATCAGAATGCATTATTTTGCTCTTGTACACTTTTACTTGAATTTTATTTTTGAGTTTAAGAAAAAGGTGAGTGGCAGAGTGTATTACTACTATATGTTGTTGTTATTTTTATGTGAATGAAGAATTAAAAGATGCACTTTTTTCAGTAAGCTAGGACTATGTGTTTTCAACATAAATGTTCAATTCTGTTGGTTCAGGAAGGACGCCATGACAGGCTGCTGGCTCCCACTGTCGCTGTTAATTTGTATTTATTTTTTGTTGGAAAAGCACTTCTGTATTAGCTTAAAGCCCTCAAGTTTACATTGGTTACTGTATTCTTTCAATTGCTCTAAACAAGTATTTTGGGTGACCTTTTTATTTTTTTATTGAATGCTAGACATCAAGTTGTTGTTATTTTTATCTGAAAGAAGAATTACAAGATGCACTTTTTTTCAGTAAGCTAGGCCTATGTGTTTTCAAGGCTTCAAGGTTTTATTGAATGCTAACTCTGACTAAGAATGCATTACTTTGCACTTGTATAGTCTTTTATTTTGGAATTTTAAGAGCAATAAACATATATTGCAATGTTAAGGAATTCATTTTTTTTTTCATTGAGATATGTAAATCAACATGTATAAATTGCTATTAGTCAATTAATGGGGAGATAATCGAATCCGAATCGAAATCGAATCGGACTGGAAAAATGAATCGCTAGATTAATTGATGCATCGAAAAAATAATCGCTAGTTTAATCGTTTAAAAAATAATCGTTTATCCCAGCCCTAGATACATATGCATTGTTAACAATAACTGAAGGTGGAGAAAATGCACATGCTGAGAGAAGGAGATTCTGATCATGGTTTTGCACATACTTCAATGGAACGTGAGAATCCTTATAACTATTGGACAAGAATTTTAAAAGTATATTCACGATATGGAAGTAGTTCCAGAAATAGTATGTGTACAAGAAACATGGTTAAAACCTTGATTATAGAATTCCAGGATATAGTGCAATAAGACATGATAGAGGTAACAATCAAAGTGGTGGAGGGTGTGTTACCTTTATCAAAGTTGGGGTAGGGTTCAGAGTGATTACATCTCCTGACGAATGGGAATGTATTGTAATCGAAATATGTTACACAGCTAATAATAGAAGAATAGTTGAAGAATTGATGGATGATAGGATATTGGTCTGTATTAATGATGAAAAATGAACAAGATGTGAATGATGGGGGTAAAGATTCATGCTTGGATATCACTCTGGTATCAGATAAGTTAGTTAATAAGTGTGAATGGTATGTTAAAAAAGACTCGAGTCGGGATCATTTCCCAGTTCTCACTATAATAAATGCAAATGTATCAATGCAAGAAGGGAAAACAATCACTAGATAGTGTTTTGATGAGGCAGATTGGGAAAAATTCAAAATACAGTATATAATTGGATACTAGACTTTTTATCAGTCAGGAAAATTAAAGTCAAGGTTGAGGAGGAAGTGGACATTGAAATAGATAATGGCATCCCACAGGGTAGTGCAATCAGTCCTATACTGTTTAACATCATGATAAATGACATTTTCTCAGATCTTGAAGGAAGTATCAAATCTGCATTATATGTAGATGATGGGACTATATGGATAAAGGGAAGAAATTAGACATATGTAATAGGAAAATTAAGAGAAGCAATAAAGAAAGTGGAAAATGGTCATATAAATGGGGGTTTAAGATGACAATGAGTAATTCCTGTTATTTGATATTTACAAATAAGCAAAAGATTGACGTTAAGATGCTGACAATATATGGGAAGCCAATGGAGAGGGTGTCTGAGTTTATTGGGACTTTGGCTAGATGATAAATAAACATGGAAAGTGCATATTAAACATATATGAGGATGAAGATCTAAAAGAAAAGAGATATTAGAAAATTAAAAAATCAGTTAAAACAAAGATCTATAAAGAAAAGAACAGAAGAGAGGAACTAATAATAACAAGACTCAGATTAGATCACACAGGATTAAATAGTACATTGGCTGGTCTATGGAAAATAAATAGTAATACGTGTGCTAACTGTGGATAAAGAAAATGCAGAACATGTCCATTGTACCATATATGAATCCGATAGAAGGAACAAAGTAAGAGAAACAGGATGGGCATGGGTCTAAAAGGTGTATTGGGAACAGAAGGGGAGGAAGAAGGGATAAGAGAGATCAGGAGGGCACTTTTACCTTTTTAAAATGCACAAGATTGAATAATAGAATATGAGCTAAGTGACATGGTGATGCACACATCTGTACAGTATATGGCGGCATGCACCTCTAAAAGTAGTTTGGAACCCGCCAAAAAAATGAAGAGAAGAAGAAAAAGAAGAAGAAGAAGAAGACAACTGTCCTCTGTCGCTTGCCGTATTCAAGAGGTCAGAGGGCGACTCTTCAGCATGGCCGATTGAGAGCAAAACAACACACAGAGGAACATAAAGAGCAGCACAACTCAGTATTTTACCTCAGACCTACACATTTTTTTTCAGCGGTTCATATTACGATAGTATTTCACGTATCTCCGGTAAGATCCCGCTCCTAGATTGTTCATTTACGTCTTGTTTAAGCAAACACGTGGACTCCCGCGCTGGAGTCGCATATACTGATGGAAAGTTTAAGTGCATGTGTTGCAAAACAGTGTTGCTTTTTGCTTTAGTTGCGACAGACCTAAGTTTTTAGCCCTAATGCGTATGTCTGTTATTGATGAGATGAATGGGTATCTAGATCATTTAGTGCTCTGCGTCAGATCTATTTTGATGTCTGTCATAGAAAACTGCCATACAGAAGATGACAACATATGACCATGTAAATCAAAGACATGAGTAGTTGAGGTTTTTGAGATTTTTTTTTTATTGATTTCTTGCAGTTTCTGCAGTATCCTGTGGGGTGAAAATTAATATAATCTAAAACTGTATTAAAACATTCGTTTCTTCTATAGGCTAATTAATAATGCAGTTGTATGATGTCATAATTGTGAGAGTACATGACATATTTGTACTTTTAATTTTAAATGGTCAGACTGCAGGACTGTGAACTGGTGAAATCCCCCCAAAATATAAAATTTTGAAAAATCACTGTGTTTCTGGTGCTTCTGTTTGTATTAGATCATGCCATCTGCTTGTGAGTCTTTTGTGGATGATATTGAGGATATGGTGACCTCGCATGACCCCACTCCTCAGGAGCGCCAGTTCGCAAGGAAGAGCATTGTGCCTCACGCACGCAAACAAAAGCAACAACCTGCAGGAGAAGAACTTCAGGCAGACAGGTGAGACATGCATTAACAGATACACATCTATTTCAGTGCACTGTGCTTTTCCTCTCAAACAATAAAAGTCACTATGGAAGGATTAGTTTGAATTTCTCAGGCCTGGATTATCAGCCCCAGTGGTGCACATGCTGCTGTGATCAAGGGTTACGTTACAGATTTTGTTAACTGTCCTCTGCAATGATCTTGAGTGTTTATGGATTTTTTGTTGCACGCTGTCCAACTAGCAACTTCTCTCTTGGGATACCTGGAGTGGAAACTATAGTTATTGAATTGTACTTGGAATACTTAAATGTGCACTCAGTAAATGGAAACAAATTAGAAGTAAAATGTTTACACAAATAAATAAATGTAATTGTTTTAGCAGTACTATTAAAACGATTTACTTTCACGAGTGGAGGACTCCAATCATTTATCAGTCTTGCAGAAAATGCTGTTTTAGTCTACGTCAGTAGTTCTCAACATTTTTGACTTCAAGGCGCGCCCCCCATCCCCATTGTCTGAGACAATATTCAAAGGCCGCACATACCTCAGAAAAATACAATAAAAGCTAGTGCTCAGTGGTACATTTTCATCTTCAAGTGACTAATATGCTGTCAGTTTACATGTTGTAGCCTAGGTAGAGGACGACCAATAGTGGATTTTGCTAAAACCGATTACTCGGGTGGTGGGAAAGGCCGATAACCGATTAATTGGCCGATAGTTTTAAAATCGTTTTATTGACTGTTAAAAAAAAAAAAGAAATCTTATTATTTTCTTACTATGACTGGCACAGACACAGTGGCTGCAAGACTCCAAAAGGATTAAAATCCCTGATGTGTGTTTGTTGAACAAAACATACACTCGTACAATCATCTACAATATATTAAAATAGAATCACTAATATGAAGAAAACATTGTCATAGAGACTAATAAATACTGTATGAGCAGTAATTCATCATCAGTAGATCATCAGCGGTCTGTTGTCAATTCTTAAATGTGTCGTTTTTTAATATACCTTTCACATTAATAATCATAAATTAGTCCATAATCAGTGTTCGTGGCAGAGTTTTGCTCCGTTAAAATGCTCTAAATGTAAATAGTCACCAATAAAGTTTTTTTTTTTTTTATCTGATTTCATCTATATAATGATCAGATGAAGGGTTTTGGTCACAGAAGAACATTGAGAAATAAAAAGAAAAAACTATTATTGTCGATTTTTGCAGATAGTTCCAAAACCAAAATATCTAGTCTAGTTGTAGGACTTAATCTTAATTGTTAGCTGTTTGAGCATTTTAAACAAGTTTTTTTCATATCTTTATTATCAATAATTTAAGTTTTCTGGAGGTTTGCTGAGGTTCCCTTTAAGAACCAATGTTATACTGGAGCGGTGTTTCCCCTCATGGGTGCCAGTGTTTTGAGATCAGTTACTAATTACTACAAGCTACTAATAATATTTAGGGCCCTATTTTAAGAGCGCTAGCTCTTAAGGGCAGCACTATGCCTTTAGTCATAAGCGCAAAGTCAGTGGGCATGGCCATGAAGTTTTGGTATTTTCTAGGGGTGCACCGATTGATTGGCCACCTAGATTTAGGACTGATCTTTTTTGCAGCACACAGGGAATCACACTGTAAAGGGATCAATGGAAAGGAGGAGGCAAGAACCGGCTTGACGATATAAATAATGGTTTAATGATAAACTTAAAAGACAACATAAACACACACTTGACGGACATGTCCGTAAACGATCTATCTCTCCCGCACGATCCCCTGCAGTCGACCGTTATCCCTCTGAGGCTTAATTAGCCTAATACGGGATCGGGTGTGTAGGATCACGACCCGGCCCCGCCCTCCGCCCTGCCACACACACATACACTGCTCCTCTAATAAATGAGCGCTTTCTCAGCCTTTGAAGCATGACAGAGTGACCTTTGGAGGGTGAGATGTTGGCATAAGCGTGCATCTTATCACGTGGCTCATTGTGCATGACACAGCGGAGACTCCACATCTGGAGGCTCATGCTACTCTCCGCGATCCACACCCAAGTTACCACACATCCCATTGAGAGCGAGAATCACTAATGGCGACCACGAGGAGGTTATCCCATGTGACTGTACCCTCCCTAGAAACTGGGCCAATTTTGGTTGCTTAGGAGACCTGGCATGAGTCACTCAGCTCACCCTGGATTCGAACTCGCCATTCCAGGGATGGGAGTCATCGTCAGTACTCGCTGAGCTACCCAGGCCCCTGACAAAGTGCATTTTAACAAAATGTAATCGATATCGGCTTCAAATTTCCTGATTGGTGCTCCACTTGTGTTTTTGTACAAGTATGAGCTAAGTCTTGGCACAAATGGGTTTTGCAAAATTGAGAGTACAACGCATAATGGAATGTAGAGCTGTTGGAAAATAATTGTTTCAGTGATGCATCACGATTCACACACAAACGATTCTGAATTGATTCCCAAAAGAATCAGAATCGATTCAGAGTTCAGTTTAAATCACGGCAGAGCAGTGGCGCGCGCCAAAGACAGATGTAGAAACGAAGACGCGCGTTAAGTGCAAACACTAAAGTCAAGTGCACAAACATGACTGTTTGCAGACCAGCTGTATTAAACACATGACCATTTGTGCCCGAGTGAAACTATGATCCCAAAATTATTTCACAAACCCACACACATAGCAACAGGAGAGTTTATTCGTGATAATAAGCTACCAAACAACATGAAAGATGAGCTCGCATCCATAATTGCACTGATTTGCACACAACGGGGAAACACAGAAGAAAATAATGATGAGGCAGCGGTTTGGGAGATGTTGGTGATGTTTTCATTTATAAAAAAAAATGTTTCTTCTCCCCCAGATTTTTTCTTCTCCCCTTTCTCTACTGTGTGCACACCTGATGATAAAGGTTTTATCTTTACTCGCAGAGCAAACAAATAGAACAGCACATACGGGATGCTTGATACATTTCTGAAGCAACAACTGCGCTATTTAAAGCGCTTTACTATCACCTGTGCAGGTGAGGAGAGGAGAAGCTGACAGCTGCACTCTCATAGAAGCAGATATTTCTCTCATCCTGGACCAGCAACTTCCATTTGTGCTTAAAAATTTAAATGAATAGGATGGCATAATTTATTTGAAAAAATAATGAAATGCTATTAAATGATTTACAACGCATAAACAGAAATAAAAATAATAATAATAATAAAATAATCAGTTGAAGTAACAGTATTCAGTGTGTTTTGATGGAGAACCAATATTTCTTTTTTGCTTATAAAAAAGAAATCTCTTAAAAGGTTCTAAAGAAAGAAACTGAAATACTGAGTTATTCTTTTAGCTATAGAAACATTTATTTAATCTTCTGGATGTTCCATGTTTTGTTCACAGCTCATGAATGCAAAAGGCCAGTTTGTGTAATGTGACTCATTCTGATTTTTAAAACTGCTGTTAAATAAAAAGCTGAAAGGGGAAAAAATAGAGAGTAAAAAATACATTTTGAAGAAACTGAAAAAAGAAAGATAATGAAGGACTATATGCTTCCTGATGCATCTAGAATCATTTTATAATCAAATCTTTACCATTTGAAACGTAATCGTGATTCCAGTGAAGATTCACACCTCTAATCAGCACACATTTCATAATGTTCCACTATATTTTCAGAGTTTGGACATGGACTTTATTAACACCTGCTGGTGGAATCTCCAAACTGCAAATGCAGGAACTGAGTTTAGATTTAAACCAGACATGCTTTTTAAACATCTTTGCTCAATGAACGATTTCTCAGGAAAACAGCAAACCGCAGCTTGTGCCACTTCATTAATGTACAACACACCCACAGTTTGCATGCATGCACCCACAGATAGCGCTAACACTCACTACAACGACAACTGGCTCTTTGTGCTGGCATGAAAATTGCACTTAGAATTAGCACCCTCATGGAAATCGGATAACATGTTGCGCACGGTTGCTGCACTTTGCACACTCACGAAAACGGAGCCCTTGGAATAAAAAATAAATAAATGCTTACTTTATATAGTGCTTTCAGTAATTGCTCAATGTGTTTTACAAACATAGAACAGTATGAATGTACATTTTAACAAAACAAGCAAACCAGGAGACAACAACAAACACAATTATCTATTTTGTTCTTGTTGTGTTTTAAGTATGCTGTTCTACCCTATGTGTGCTGCCAACAGTTAAAATGGTGTGTAATCTGTAAATGGAATGGGCGGCCAAATCTTTAGAGTCAATGGGTTTGATTGCTCAGAATGTTAAGGAATATGAAGGCACTTTTACAGAATAAGCTGCATTCTAAACCGCAAAAACGGTTCCTTCCTGAGACTCCTGTTTCCCACGATGCAAATACAGTACAAATTTAACATTAACACCAGGATGAAGTCAAAATGGCTCCCCAGTCACCAAGTTTCAACATCACTGAACTTTATGGGAGGTTCCAGAGTGCAGAGTGTGAAGTCGATATCCTCCATCCCCCTCATGCCTCCAAGACTCAAGAGCAGTCTAATATCCCAGTGCTTGCATTTAAATCCTGACTCTGATCGCCATCTTGTGGATAAAGCTTGGAAATGAACCCAACATTGTCTCATGCTTTGCATCTGTCCCACCAGGCATGCAATATCAATACAACCCTGGACACATAAATAATTAATTGATTTAGTAATGATTGTCTCTCTGATTGACAGTGTGATTCCTGGCACACAGAAGGTCTGGGTGAGGACGTGGGGCTGCTCTCACAACAACTCTGATGGAGAATACATGGCTGGACAGTTGGCTGCCAGTGGTTATAAGATAACAGGTACCTGTGTAAACAGAACAGTCTGCCTGCATTTACATGACTGCCAAAGAGTAGGGCACGTGTAAAAAAAAAAAAAAAAAAATGTGGGGGAATCTCGTGAAGAACGTATTTCAAGTCATATTTCACTTAAATAAAATTAAGCATATTTGTGGCATTATTTTCTCAACAATTTGAATCATTCTCAGTACATGACTATTGGGTGGGGGTGTTTAATTTTCATGAAAATGTCACAATGCTAAAAAAAGTTAAGATAATTTTTAGGAATTTTCTTTATGCACAATATTTTTTTTCTTTCGATTTGGGTAGAATTATGACTTGAAAATGTCCTTGACAGGCTTTGTCAGATGAACCCGTATAATGTCATACAAGAACATTTATTGTAGTTCGTAATATGATCCTTTTATGTTCATTGTATGATTTCCTTTACCTCATTCATAATTATACTGTCCACAGATGATAACAATTTGCATGCTCTTAAAGATCCTTATCTAACAAACCTTTTTGCTGTGCATGAGAATGTTTACACCAGTTAGTAACAACAGGAATTTTGTGTTTGTAAGCAATATCAGAATGGGAATATTGGTTGTCATGTTCATTTAGTCCCATAGATGGCAGTCAAACCAAACTACACTGAATTTGTCTGGAAACAAATGGTTTCTTCTCAATAAATGAACAGATTAATACCTCACTTATGTTTGCAAAAGTTTTTCCAACTTTGATTTTTTTTCCCATCCATTTTTAATTTATTTTATACTGTCTGAATTATTAGACCCTAACGTTCTAAAGTGTATAATTTGATACAGATATTGGAAACTCTGCAGATGAGGATTTGTGAAGGTTACCTAAACTTGTGTAGTTAATATAATCTCATAGTGGATATTAAAATGTCAATTTGGCAACGTTAGAACATGTCCAAGCTTGGGAGGAAGCTGCAAGGGATTTCTTTAGCATTTTTTGTAAGTTCCATGATGCTGTCTGCAGAAGCAGTGTTATCAGCAGGGGTTAATGACCAGAGCCAGTATATTTTTGCCTGGTCTTGTCCTCTGATAAAGGCACAAGGGCCCTCTTGTGTTTCTCACCGCTCTGCCTGGCTGCTCAGCATGGCCATCTGGTAGTTCTCAGCATGCCTGTCTGAAATGAATGTTCTTGCTGAAGAGATTTTGGAACCATGGGGTCATCTGAGCTGGACATATTGAACTCTAAAGCAAGCGATATATTGCATTTGCTGCATGAACAGTGACCAGTGTTGGTTTTTAACTGTTGTTGAAATTTAGTTAGATATAAGGTGTTGGTGTGGGGTTAGATTCATGGAAAATGGTGGAATAAGTGTAAAAGACACTAGAATAAAATAGAACCCTGTCATTTCGGCTACTAACTAGTATGTACACGACTATTTGGACACATTGGGCTGAATTTATCTACAGTATAATTGTAATAACTTCATATTGAAATCATAGTCCTAATTCACATCCTTTTTTAGTTTTTTTATTTAGTCAAAAATGTGGAAAAATAGATATAATAAAGGATCAGTAGGTGTGCTGAAACTTTTGAGTGTGTTTTATCATTGTGTGAATTAAGGATTCATATTAGACACTGACTAAATGAAAGGCCAGTGTACATGGGTTCTGAATCAAACACTGCAGGTTTTTCATCACAGAAATGCTGCATGCTCCATCAGCAGGGGCTCCAATGAGCTTATTTTTTCCAGACACCAATAATTAACTAGAGATATTTAAACTTGACTAAGGCAACGGTTTACAGCTGCCTTGAATTATACATGGTCCACTCAAATGAGTGGGAGTTTCCATATGTCATTTATTTGGCGTTCTCGCATAATTGAAAGCATTCTGACTTCAGAAAGCTGTAGAATAACCTCCTCTTGCATACTCTGCGCAATAGTGTGAAATATTCAGCTCAATGGTAAAAAGGCAAAGCAGGTTGTAGGTTATTTGCTGTATATCTTGCTGGATGTTTGTGACTTGAATGCAAGCAGATGCAATTTTTTTGGTTGTTGTCATGTTGAAAAACAATACTTTCCCATTTTATTGTGGGAAAGCAGAAGCAGACATTTGACTGCTTCATAAAGCCTGGTCCATTTTTGTATCTTATATTGGCAACAAATTGCCCACTTAGACAGATAGAGGCTGTTTGACAGACATGTAAGGTGACAAACCACAGTTGTTATGTAATGTTTAGGGACAGTTAAATCTGTAATTAATTACAATTAATTTCAGTTTCAATGTAATCAGTTGTGCAGCTTTCATTGATGTCACGCTGATGTCTCAAAGGTCAAAGTGTTTGAGATTGTTTCTTATCAGCATTGCCATTACAGATGATTGTACTATATTAAACAGTATAATGCTGAATATAATGTAAAATAATGCTAACGGTCCTGATATTTGATCATCCTGATAATTTCAAATGTAATGTCTGATTCCACCAGTAAATATCTACCATGGCAAACATAAATATACTGGATAAACATAAATTTTTTTTTTTTTTTTTTAAAAGAAAAATTTAGAAAAATGTAATCAGCGTGAATAATATTTTAAACCTACAATATTAATTTAAAACAATTTAAATGTGTGTATTCATTGATTGTTTCCAAGCATATGTATCTAGATAATTCCTACAAGTTAATTATGATTTTTTCTGCTGGGTAGATTATTAGGGCCCAAGCACAAAGTGCGTAGGACCCTATTGTTTTCAGTTAGGATTATTATTATTATTATTATTATTATTATTATTATTATTTTTTTTTTATTTTTTTACGACTTACGGGGCACTTTTGGGGCTCTTAACATGCTCAAAAACTCTTGAAACTTTGCACACGGGTCAGAACCTGCGGTCATTAGGGCCGGCCTGAAGCTGGTACCGAGCGTGGCAGGGGGCTCGACAGCGCCCCTGGAACAGGGGCCGAAAACTTGGTCTATAACTCAAACACGCTTGCATGTAATAATATGAAACTTCGGTACACATATAGATCTCATCATTTCATATCCTTCATACTTTTACTTTTTACCCCAGACCAACAGGAAACTGTCTATTTAGGGTTGTTTGAAAACGCACGCAATGGAATTTGGAATACTCCTCCCAGAGAACTCCACCAATCGCCACCAAACTCGGTCAGCATGATGTCAAGACATTGACCATGAAAAATTGCCGGCAGATTTTTGATATCTCCAACGGTTTGGCCGTGGCGAGGAAACGAAATGATGGCGGAAACGAGAAACAGTCAGTGTTATAACTTCTACATACATTAATTGATCTCGATGAATCTTCAGCGGTGTGTTCAGCTGTAAGAGGCCGATCGCATGGATGTGACTATTGTGAGTCAAAGTTATAGCGCCACCAACTGGCAGAAGGAAGTGTGTCACTTTCAAAATGCTTTAAAATCACCCACTTATTGTTACACGATTTACTTCAAACTTTAGGTGTATAATGTAAACACACGGCAGATGTAGACGTGTGAAAGAATTATTGATATCTTAAATACTGCTGTCGCGGCAGCTCTTCAAACTTGAATTTTCTTTTTTGATGCCTGGTGCAGGGGCTCAGTAGCGCCACCTTCAGACAAAAGTGGGGTATTGGTTTCATACTTTGACCTAGAGTCAGATATTTTGGTTTGAATGTGGAACACATTGCACAAGAACTTTGAAGCTCAAAAAAGCACAAATGAAGCTTAAACAGCAAGGAAGTGTGTTATAACTTCTGCATACATTACTTGATCTCGATGAAACTTAAGCAGTTTCTTCACTTGAAGAGGCCGGTCGCGTGGATGTGACTATTGTGAGTCAAAGTTATAGCGCCACCAACTGGCAGAAGGAAGTGTGTCACTTTCAAAATGCTTTGAAATCACCCCCTTATGTCTCAATTGAACAAACAGTTGATAAAGAAATCTGTATCAATATATTGAATTATTAATTATTTCACTGATCAACTGTGATGTCTGGTTAAGATGAAAATAAACTATTACTCTGTCTAAGCGATTATCTTTCTGAAACACGTCACAAAAACTTACAGAAACGGATAACACAAACATGACGTTGGAAATATACACTTAACAGAATAGTTATATTAAACTTGTCTATTTCAGTTATAAAGCTGTCTCATAATGTAATTTCTCCTTTAATTCTATAATATAACCACTAGATGGAGGTCTAAGCACATTTTCTGTATTCTCGTTGTTTTAACGTAAGAAGAACACTTGTACGTGTTGACTGCTGAGAACGGTGTTTGGAGATTTTAAAAGACGCGGACCAGACGGAAAAACAAGACATACTGCATCATTGCGTTCAATATTTTAACGAGGGCCACTCGTGACGCTGTACACGGTGTAAGCATCAGCTTGAGGACTCTTCAAAATGTATATAGGTCTCAGTTCTGGATGGAGTTATTTGCAGACCTTAGAGATGCTGGATACTTCAACGGGAGTCGTGAGCGTCATTGCTTTGGTGATACAATAAAAAATACTCTACAAAAAAAAAAAAAAAAAAAAAAAAACAGGGTTTCCAAGGGGTCTTAAAAAGTCTAAAATTTCAAAATCACAATTTAAGGCCTTAAAAAGTCTTAAATTTGCTGAAGTATTGTGTTCTAGGTCTTAAATAATTTTTAACAGGTCTTCATTTTCCTACGTCCATGTAAATCTCATTTAAATGCTCCATGCAGCTTTGGAATGTTTCTTTTTTACTTCCGTGCTGTTGTAGTTTCTTATTTCAGCTAGTCCAAATATAATTCGCTGTATTATGACTACAAAATAGACCAACATGCAACAGCCAGCTTTGAGCTTTCGTGTTATTGGCGTGAGTCTCTCGGATACAACAGAAAGACGTTAAACGGATTTTATCCAGCTATGAGGAAGTGCAAGTTTAGCGATACTTGGCTTGAAAAATCTGAATTTCAGTGCTTGGTTAAAGCCAGTTGCAAATAACGCATTTGAAGCCTACTGCTTATGCAAGAAAGCTATTAAATTGGGAATGTTGGGTGTCATGGCGCTGGAGTCTCATTCAAAAAGTGAAAAATATCTAACTGCTGTCAAGGGTCTCCAGCAAACTACAGCCATCAGCCATTAGCGCTTTGGAATAGCGGATGATGACTAATTTCCAAAATCACGGGACCGTTCGTGCTGATGTTCGACGAAAGTCTTCATCGCACCACCAAAACGAAACAGCTGGACCTGCACGTACGTTTTTGGTCTGCTGCGAATGGGTCGAGACTGCAATAAATGAAAATAAAAAGGAATAGGCTACAATGAATGATCTATGGCAGGGCTAGTATAATGGTGGCCCCAGATCATCTTTATCTGGCCCTCCAACAGTTTTTTGTATTTTTAAAAACCCTCACAATCTGATATCAAAGTGCCCTCTCAGCAAAGGTTTAGCGCGTTCATAGGCAACCGCATTCATCGGTGTGTTTAACAACGCTCATTGTGGGTACAACACCATTCATCGGTGAGTTTAACAACGCTCAACTGCAGGTAAAGCAGCACACAGAGGTGAGTTCAACCAAAACAACGCTAAACTGCATGTGGCTAATGTTTACACTCAGGGTACATTACGGCATGTTTTCCATAACGTTACGACGTTCTCAATATAATTCATAATCACACGTTTATAATGAACAACGCGTTATGGTTATTGTGTTATTAAAAACTGTGTACGCAGGTGTTACAGTTAACATGGTAACACTAAGTTACACCTGGTTTACTTGTATGTTACTGATTAAGAAGTAATGTCAAAAAACAGTTATAACTGCATGAAGATGAATGGTAACACAATACTGGCAAAATACTGTTTACATCTTGCAAATGCATATGATTCAAGACTAGAATTCCCCCAGAACGGAGGGAGGGGCGGGTGACCAAACCTCATTATCATTTAAAGTCATATGCACTGAAACGGCAGTGCTGAAAACGGAGCTGTTTTTCAGCAGTTAAAATTAGTGTTTTCTTAAAATACTAATGAGAATTTTTAATAAAAGTATATTACAAAGTTTTCATTTAGACCCTAAAGATTCATATTAACTTGTACAAAAATGGCATTATATGACCCCTTTAAGGTTACAAATACACACACACACACACACACACACACACACACACACACACTCCATCATTGCAATCTTGACATTGCAGCCTGTTCATTATAGCCGCAATAAAATATAATAATAAAATAGTAAACCTACCATATAAAAATTACTGTTTAAATAGTCAGTAGTACAATTCGTATCATTCACAGTAAGCACCGCTCCACTGTGATGTTTCCAAGCATATTTTTACGCATGTAAAGAGGATGATTTTCTACGTCGGTATTGCAGCGTGAGTAAAGTACAAAGCCTATAATAACTGGCAGAAGGCAGTAAGAGAAACAGGAAGTCTGTTATAACTTCTGCATACATTAATTGATCTCGACGAAACTTCAGCAGTGTGTTCGCTGTAAGAGGCCGATCGCATGGATGTTGCTATTGTGAGTCAGTTATAGCGCCACCAACTGGCAGAAGGAAGTGTGTCACTTTCAAAATGCTTTTAAATCACCCCCTTATGTCTCAAGTGAACAAACAGACCAACAGAAAGTCAGATATTTTGGTTTGAATGTGGATTTCTTGGAATTTGCACACATCTTCTCGACGGTCGAAGCGAGCTTACGTTATTGCCCGTCGTGCGCGGCGACCCTAAAGGCCCAGGGGTGGCGGTGCCACCGGCTTGGGCCCGTCATCGCTGCTTGCAGCTTTAATTAATATTTCTATTCTGTTGTCACCATTGCCCTCTGCTGGGCTGATATTTGTTTGTCCCTCTCCATCCCCAATGGATTATCTTTCTCTTTAATAATCAGTACTTTTTAGTTTTTTTGGTGGGATTTTCTCCACAATTTGGAATTCCCAATGCGCTCTAAGTCCTCGTGGTGGCGTAGTGACCCTCCTCAATCCGGGTGGTGAAGGATGAATCAAAGTTGACTCCGCGTCTAAGACAGTCAATCCACGCATCTTAACACGTGGCTTGTTGAGCGCATTACCACAGAGACCTAGTGCATGTGGAGGCTCACGCTATTCTCCACGGCATCCACGCACAACTCACCACAAGCCCCTCAGAGAGCGAGAACCACATTATAGCAACCACGAGGAGGTTAACCCAATGTGACTCTACCCACCCTTGCAACCTGGCCAGTTGGTTACTTAGGAAGCCTGACTGAAGTCACTCAGCATGCCGTTGATTCGAACTTGTGACTCCAGGTGTGGTAGTCAGTGTCTTTACCTGCTGAGCTACCCAGTTACCTTTTTACTATTTTTGGAAAAAATTATATTTGAATAAAATACAGGAAATCTTGTGATCGATTAATCAAATTAGTTTAATTAGTTACAGCCCTAGTCAAAACGAGTATGACTGTTTGAGATGGAGGTGTGTCTCCGTAGTGCTGTGAAGTTAAAAATTCTCGATTTAATTGAAATGCGCTACGCAAGTTTTGTGGTTTGAGACGTACTTTCCAGTGAGGGGCACCAATATACTAGCATCGAAATCGATAATTGAATGGAAGTGACGTAATTTGGCCAAAAAGAAGCTGTTTTTGAGTTTGTTGCAATGGTGTGAAATGGCTTACCCAGAGCAAACTTTCAGGAGAACTTTGTACCAGCTGCTAAACACCTTGCCATTGGTCCAAGTCATTGGGGGGCGTGACACGGAGCGCCACCTACTTTGTGGCCGACAGCTAATTCACGTTCAGACAGTTTAGATCAGTCAACATGAACACACCGGCGTGCAGATTTACCAAGCTAGTGCAAACTTGCTTACATCTGTATGATCATTTACGCAGAAACATTTTCCAAGTACCTATCTTGTGATTTTTCTTTTTTTTTTTTTTTTTAATATAATAAGGCTACAGAAGTCTATAAAGTGCAATAACAGATGATAACCGGTGCATATCATGGCCATGTACAGCACGTTGCGTTAGCGCCATTAATGCAGAATGTAAACATGACAAATTACATATTATCAACTGTATATATATATATATATATATATATATATATATATATATATATATAAATAAATAATCACTGTGTGGTTAAAACAGATTTTTACTGATCTCATGTGGATTCTATTCAAAGAATGAGGCATGAAGTTATTGATAACACATTTTAATGTCACATTTTTTACGCAGTTTGTTGACCGCGTGGATCTCGTATTACGCCAAGCGTGCATTCACGCTACACTCACTTGTGAGTGTAAACGACGCACATTTCTGATGCAAAACATATTTATCTTTTATTTAAAATGTCTAAATTCAACATGAAAATAATTACATTTGCTTTGTTGGGCCAAATTGTTTCTTAAGGTGGCCACAAGAAAAACCATTACATTTTTGATTGTTATGGCACCATAATCAACATCAGCTTGCCCTGATCGTGTAGTTTATCGGGCTACTACAAGTCCTCTGAAACCACAGATGCTTCTGGTGGGACTCCATTAGAGGGAACTGGCAGGCAGAATTGATTCCTGGTTCTGTTTTGCATGCTATTTCAATGTTGCTTAGACTGTCTATTTGAGATAGTTACTGGACAGGTGAGAGAGATTTTATAAAAATATGATGAGTTGTGGGCCTCTTTATTTGCTTGGTGTTTTTTTTTTTTTTTACCTGCATTGTCCGTAGAAAATGCTTAATTTTTGCCATCCTCCTCTAGAGGGGAGTTGGGTGGGAGGGACGAATCACTACAGCTTCTCTGGGACATTAATCACAAGCTTCTAACGTGCAAATTAACTGTTCTCCCCCACACCATGCCCAACACACATTGAGGCCTGTCAAATGTTCATTAATTGTCTTCTCTTTCACTCATCTGTAATTTTCAAACAGGTTTCTTGCTGGCTTCCTCTTTTTTTTCGTCTTCATCTCTGTTATTTCTCATTTCTGTTTATTTCCATCTCTTTCACAGTCTCGCTCTCTCTCAGCATTTTGGTTGCATGTGTTTGCTGTCACAAATGTGTTTGGATGTGAGTGATTTGTCGACTAATTGTGCCACTTTTGTTTGATCGTTTCCACTCAATTGTTGGAAAATTACTATAATCGTACCTCTGGAAATTTGGTTTGATTTAAACTTTAGATGTGGATGGCCTTGTCATTTTGCCTGTTCATTTCTGTTGCGCAGTAAGAAAGGTTGTTGTAGGACCTGGTGGGGCGATATAGCTGAAATGTATATTTACAAGTCTACTTCTCAGCCGTTTGACTATGCTGTGTGTGTTTATTTATTTATTTATATATATATGTACACACACACACACACACACACTGGTGACTAAAAGTTTGGAATAATGTACAGCTTTTGCTCTCATGGAAAGAAATTGGTACTTTAATTCACCAAAGTGGCATTCAACTGATCACAATGTATAGTCAGGACATTACTGATGTAAAAAAACAGCACCATCACTATTTGAAATCATTTTTGATCAAATCTAGTCAGGCCCCATTTCCAGCAGCCATCACTCCAACATGTTATCCTTCAGTAATCATGCTAAATTGCTAATTCGGTACTAGAAAGCCACTTGCCATTATATCAAACACATTTGAAAGCTATTTGGTTCGTTAAATGAAGCTTATCACGGTCTTTGTTTGTTTTTGAGTTGCCACAGTATGCAATAGACTGGCATGTCTTAAGCTCAGTATTAGGTGAAAATGTAAAAAAAGAAGCAGTTTTCTCTAGAAACTCTGTAGTCAATCATTGTTTTGAGGAATGAAGGCTATACAATGCTAGACATTGTGAAAAATCTGAAGATTTCATAGAAATGTGTAAACTAAAGTCTTCAAAGACAAAGGACAAATGGCTGTATCAAGAACAGAAAGAGATGTGGAAGGTCAAGATGTAAACAAGAGGATAAGTACATCATAGTCTCTAGTTTGAGGAATAGACACCTCACATGTCCTCCGCTGACAACTTCATTGAATTCTTCCCGCTCAACACCAGTTTCATGTACAATAGTAAAGAGAATACTCAGGGGTGCAGATCTTATGGGAAGAATTGCAAAGAAACTTTTGAAACAGAAAAACAAAAAGAAAAGGTTAGAGTGGGCAAAGAAACGCAGACATTGGACAAGAGATAATTGGAAAAGAGTGTGATGGATCTTAACACCCATTGAGCTATTGTAGGATAAGCTAGACCAGTGTTTCTCAACTGGTGGGTCACAGTTCAGTTCTGACTGGGTCGTGGACAGCAGGGAAAGAACAATGCAATGGTTCTCCCACTGAAGATTTTTCAGGGGCCACCCAAGTGATCGAGATTATTTAATGATAATATAAAATTTAATGAAGGGATTATTTAATGATAATCTTGCATTCAGCTAAAGGCTTCTCATCTGCTCTGCGATATTTTCACGGTGCGATTTTAAGCATTCACGCAAGTGTAATGGTAGGCCTAACAGCTCGCTCTAATGATCTGCTCTGCTCCGATGCACACGTGCAACTACCGGGCTTCCCTCGATAGTGTGGTATGCAGACCACAAATCTGATGTGACTCATTTAAAAATAAAGACTTTTAGAGTTTAAAGCAGTACGGAGGAAGTCAAATCAAACAGTAGGCAGCCCTGACATGCCAAACAGCACTGAGGAGGAAAAGAGTAACTCTGTGCTATGCACAAAAAAAAAAAAAAATACAAAATCTTAACATAATCACCTTCACAAAATTGTTTCATGATTTTACATGAGTAAAATTTACTATTATATTTTGACAATTTTATAGTTTCACTTTAAATAATCTAAAGGTAGACTCTATAGACTTTTTATATCAACAGTGGTAGTTGTAGTTAGTTTAAAAATGTTTCTGCAAGTATTTTTTGGGTGTGTTGGACGAAATGTCACCCGAGTATCTGGACAAATTGACAGCTAGTATGCCAATGATCTGCAAAGCTGTCATTGCTGCATGTGGAGGATTTTTTTTTTTTATGAGAACCCTTTGAAGTAGTTTAAGAAGGTCTGGTTTTTTTTTTAATTGTAATAGTCATTTTTCCACATTATTAATGTCCTGAATATACATTGTGATCAGGTGAAGTACCAATTTCTATCCATAAGATAGAAACCCACTAAATCGAGCTGTGCTTCCGGTTGTATCGCTGCAGTACTTTTGTGAACATGCTGACGTTCAAAAGTAACAGTCAGTATCTGGTGTGGCCACCAGCTGCTTTAAGAACTGCAGTGCCTCTCCTTCTCATGGACTGCACCAGATTTGCCAGTTCTTGCTGTGAGATGTTACCCCACTCTTCCACCAAGGCATTTGCAAGTTCCCGAACATTTCTGGGGTGAATTTCTCTAGCCCTCACCCTCCGATCCAACAGGTCCCAGATGTGCTCAATGGGATTGCTTCATGCTTCAATCATTGCAAAATGCATAAAGTTGTAAATCAATATATAAATTTAAAATGTCCTAAGTCCACAAGAGGGCGTCCTTGTGATTATTAAAAAAACTGCATAATAAATAAGTAAAAAGCAAAACGAGCAGAAAAAAGCTTCATTAACACTTCTATGTTAAATTGGTATTGCACTTGTAAGCAAATATGCAATAAAATACTGTTATTTTACAAAAGTAAAAAAACTAAAACAATTAGGCCTTGAGTGATTCGCTTGTAAAACTTGCTTTAATCTTGTAAAGGAATTAACTAGAGAACACATTAAGCGGTGCTTTAGGTTGTTTGTTTTAATTAACAGTATCAATTAAACATTTAGTTATAAAAAGTTATAAAATAAAACATACAAAAATGTAATGCAAAACAAAACTACTTAAATACTTGACACACTTTACTGTGTGGTAGATCTACTTTAATACTGATTTAATGCAGTAAGAATGCCTAAATGCCCACAACAGACAGAATGCAGCTTATATACATTTAGACATCGCACAGATCTAACATTTTGAAAAATTTGTCCTGTCTGCTTCTAAATTAACGCCTGCGTTTGCTTTAAATATGCACTGTCTTGACGAGATATTAATCTCGTTTGTTTACACTCTCATAATTCATTAACAGATGTGTTTACATTAATATCAACTAAAGAGCGATATTGTGATTAAGAACAGCTCAGAGTCTCTGGAGCACTGCATTTATCACAAGACACAAGTGCACGTGCAGCGCAAACCAAATTTGGGGGCGTGTTTAAGTGGGTTTTCGCCCAGGGCGCCAAACAAGCTAGAATCGCTACTGATTGTGACAAACATCTTTGGCCGTTGCGTCTTAGTTTATTCAGCGTCTCGTGCAGGAGCGCTGTGTTTTGTAGATACCATATAAAGTTTATCAACATGTAAAAATGCATCTTGAAGTGGGTTTTGAATTTAAATTTGACTGCCTTACAAATGCATGCCAGCGTTAATATATATTGCAGAATCGTTGTCATATAGAAATGAGATCGCGTGGGTGTCTGAATCGAGATCGCGATCTTTGAACGATTAATCGTGCAACTTTAGTATATTTATATTTGCCCTTAAGAAACTATGGTTTCAACTGAGTAGCCATTGTTGCCAGGTAAATTCTGTATGTTAAATACAATAAATAAATTGCAGTAAAAATGTGTTCTCTGCAACTGTTACACTAAATAAAGGCAAGGAACAAATAAGATTCATTCAAATGATTTATATGCAGTAACATTACGTAAGAATAATTGGCAATGTTTTACTACAGTGTAAAACATTTTGAAGCAAACTCGTAGACCTCTGTGAACGTAGACCTCTGTGAACGTTTTTAAGTGTCGCAAATGAACCGTGAAATCATTGTTTTTAATTAAATCACTAAAAACAAAGATCTGATGGGCGGAAATGAATCACACTTCCTAAGTGCGTATTTACTGCTGAGGTTTACCTCTATTTAAATGAACTTTACAGTCTTTAGGAAACTTGGCCTGGCTCAGCAACAATATAAAATGAATATATTTGGTTGTAAATATTTGATATCACTCGGCGAAAAGAGCAAGCATACAATATTTTGCATTGGACTTTTCCCCCCACACATCATTTTGTCGGTTTATTTATTAATTTTTTTTTAATCTGTGTTTTCAGTGTCATGCCAACAACAAGTCCTCTCAAAACCTCACATTTACTTGTAATGTTTTAAACTTCGACAAACATACATTGGCAGCAATTCCAACCAATTTTCAGAGATTATAGAATGTTTAAGCCGATAGTTTGGGCGTTATAAGCCATAAGACCAGCACTATAATTAATGGAAATATGTTTTGCATTAGTTTCAATGTGTGTAATTATCTTTTTAGAGAACTTTCTATGGAAACCGGTTATATAATGCTGGCTCATGGTGGTTTTTGTATTCTTCTTGAGATTAGGGAATATAAACACTTTTTGTGTGGGAGAACGAGTATGGCCAGGCATTGAGCGGCCACCGCCTGACAGCTGCTGACACCTCATTGCTCCTCTGAGGCTGGAAGTTTTTTTTTTTTAAATCAGTGCTGGGTCTCAACCAACACACACGCACACACACCTGCTCTCATTATGTAAAAGATCTCAGTCTTTTTGTGTTTCTTTGGGCTCTGAGTTATGTGGATCTTTTGTTCTTTTGAGCTACAGATAATGAGGAAACTGCCTAGCCCCGAAATAATAGAAATCCGGCCTGCTAATATTGAAGTGTCCATTGTTTGGGTTGAGCCTTAACTTAACTCAAACATCATATGAGTGACAACAGTAACATCTTAACTTAGTTTAGAGATGCTGCTATCCCCCTAGAAAAGATTACTGTGGTGGTACCAGGGTACAGAGATGGAATCAGACGATATGCCTGGTCAAACCAACGAGAGCAACAGGATGCACAGCCTTCCATAAACGTGCTCAAAGACAGGTGGGCCGAGCACAACAGATTGAGGGATCTTGAGACGCATTTCTCAATGTTTCAATCTACGTTTAACATTGCACATCATCCGTTTATGAATAGATGTGTTGAAAACCACTGAGATATGACACAACCAACATAAGACGCTCAAAGCATCCGTCTGACTCACGAGTACGTAGATGAGACGGAATTAGTTCAACAGTAGAATTATGTTTGATATGTAAATAACGCAAACAATATTTAGCTTGTCTTCTGCCACAATATCTTTTTATTTTATGTGATTTAATTGTGATTTTAATTAGGTTTATTAATTAGCACATCATGTAATTCGATAAAAAAATGTAATCGATTGACAGCCCAACTGTATTCATATACTACAGATTAAAGAGAAAGTTCAACCTATAATGAAAATTCTCTTATCATTTACACCCCCTCATGCCACCCCAGGTGTGTATGACTTTCTTTCTTCACCAAAACACAAATTATGATTTTTAGAAGAATTTTTCAGCTCTGTAGGTCCATACAATGCAAGTGAACGGTGATCAGCAATTTGAAGCTCCAAAAAGCATAGACAGTATAACAAGTAATACATACGACTCGAGTGATTAATGACTTCTAAAGCGATACGATCACTTTGGGTGAGAAACAGATCAATATTTAAGTCCTTTTCACTTTAATTGTTTACTTCCAGTTGCTCATCCATGTGGGAAATCAGTTCATGCTACCTCGTGTGATGTAAGCACGCCGGCATGTTCAAATGAAAACAAAACCAATGACGCTTGTGAACAGCGTTCAATTGTAAACTAATCGAGCTGCTATTCTGGTTGTATCGCTGCAGTACTTGTATGAACATACTGACGTCACACATGAGACTGCGTGTACTCTGTCCTCTCAAGAACGTGCATCGGAAAGTGAACGGAAGTAAACAATTATAGTGAAAAGGTCTTAAAAAGATTTCTGTTTCTCACCCTAGGCGATTGTATCGCTTTAGAAGACATTTAACCACTGTCGAATGGATCACTTTTTTTTTTGATTGTCTGTGCTTTTTAGGAACTTTAAAGTGTTGATCACCATTCACTTGCATTGTATGGACCTACAGAGTTGAGATATTCTTCTAAAAATCTTTGTTGTGTTTTGCAGTAGAAAGAAAGTCATAAGGGATATGTCATAAATTATGAGGGAGTTGAATTATTTTTTTGTGAACTATCCCTTTAACAAGAAAAACATGGCATTACCATGTCCATAAAGCATAGTATTGCTGTGCAGTGGCACCATATCCAAAATAGATTTACATTTTTTTGTAAGAAAATGTGAGTGGTGTTTGTGTAAAACTCCAAAATGAAATGGTGTTGTGGTTGGCTGCCAGGGTGATGCTATGTGGTTGATGGGGTTTTCTGGGTTGTTGCTAGGTGGTTATTTGATGGCAAAAAAAGTCTACTCTTAAGTGTCTGTTATTCCATTCCCTACATGCAGTAATGGCTCCGGTCCCAACTTCGATGCACTGCTACTAGATTTTTCTGCTTGTTTTATTGTCCACCAGGTGAAAATTGTGAGTCCAAGAGTAATGGTACATTTCTTCTCATCACAATTTAAGATAAAATCCATGTCTGTAGCAAAAACAGTGTGGGGTGAAGTTTAATCATTAGGGATAGAGAATAAACCCCTAACTTGATGTATAAGCAATAGTAGTGGTACTTCCCTTACACTGCACCACTAAAACGGCATGGTAATACCATGTTAATTTTTTGTTACGCCTTGTTTGTTTCCAGTTATAACATAAAATTTACCTTTGTGAGATAGTGGTATCACCATGACGGAACTGTCCAATAAGCTCTGTGCCTCCCGTCACCTCTGCACTCCTCAACGGCTGAAAGATTAGCACAGACCACAGGAAACCTCAAGCCATATTGTGGTTCCTCATTCTTCCATGTGATGGACACTCATAGAGGAGTGACTGTCTGGATTGGCCACAGGCAGGAGGCTGTCACGGCCAAATCACTGGAGATTACTGGGGGACTTTACTGCTTCTGGATTTTCTGTGTACACCTCACTGCTCATATGAGCTATCAATATGTGCATTTCACTGGCCTGCATCTCAGAAAGGCTTCAAAATAGGCACCCAGAGCACAGCAGGTGTGCCAGGATGTATAGCGAGGATTCGAAAAGTGCTGCTAAAGGCTGGATGTGTATTCAGTCTTGTCAGAAACTCCTGCTGGGTGTCAATAGGTTATTTTTAGAGTTCATTGAAAGTTCATCGCTTACCCTTTATTACACTAGGGATAGGAATCTGCAGGGACTTCACCTGGTGATAGTTTGTTTGTGTATTACAATTCAAAATTCTGATTTATTGTGTTCTTGGCAGTTGGCATCTCTTTATACATTTGAAGTCAGAAGTTTAATTTCACCTTAGCCAAATACATTCAAACTAAATTTTTCACCATTCCTGACGTTTAATCATAGAAAACATCCCCTGTCTTAAGTCAGTTAGGATCACTACTTTATTTGAAGAATATGAAATTTCAGAATAATAGTAGAGAAAATTATTTCTTTCAGCTTTTATTTATTTCATCATATTCCCAGTGGGTCAGAAGTTTACATGCACTTTGTTAGTAGTGGAATCATTACCTTTTAAATTGTTTAACTTGTGTCAAATGTTTTTGGTAGCCTTCCACAAGCTTCTCACAATAAGTTACTGGAATTTTGGCCCATTCCTCCAGACAGAACTGGAGTAACTGAGTCCGGTTTGTAGGCCTCCTTGCTCGCACATGCATTTTCAGTTCTGCCCACAAATTGTCTAGCGGTTTGTGGTCAAGGCTTTGTGATGGCCACTCCAATACCTTGACTTTGTTGTCTTTGACCCATTTTGCCACAACTTTGGAGGTGTGCTTGGGGTTATTGTCCATTTGGAAGACCCATTTGTAATTGAGCGTTAACTTCCTGGCTGATGCCTTGATGTTGCTTTAATATATATACACATAATTTTCCTTGCTCATGATGCCATATATCTTGTGAAGTGCACCAGTCAGCACCCCACAACATGATGATTCCATCCCAATGCTTCATGGTTGTGATGGTGTTCTTCGGCTTGCAAGCGTCATCCTTTTTTCTCCAAATATAACAATGGTCATTATGGCCAAACAGTTCCGTTTTTGTTTCATTACACCGGAGGACGTTTCTCCAAAAAGTAAGATCTTTGTCCCCATGTGCACTTGCAAACTGTAGTCTGGCTATTTTATGATGGTTTTGGAGCATTGGCTTCTTCCTTGCTGAGCAGCCTTTCAGGTTATGTTGATATAGGACTCATTTTACTGTGGATATAGATACTTGTTTACCTGTTTCCTCCAGCATCTTCACAAGGACCTTTGCTGTTGTTCTGGGATTGATTTGCACTTTTTGCACCAAACTACGTTCACCTCTAGGAGACAGAATGTGTCTCCTTCCTGAGTGGTATGATGACTACTTGGTCCCATGGTGTTTATACTTGCGTACTGTTGTTTGTACTGATGAATGTGGTACCTTCAGGCATTTGGAAATTGCTTCCAAGGATAAACCAGACTTGTGGAGGTCCACAATATTGTTTCTGAGGTCTTGACTGATTTCTTTTAGATTTTCCCATGATGTCAAGCAAAGAGGCACTGAGTTTGAAAGTACGCCTTAAAATCCATGGGTACACCTCTAATTCAGTTCTCCTCCTATAAGAAGCTAATTTTCTAAAGGCTTGACATAATTTTCTGGAATTTTCCAAGCTGCTTAAAGGCACAGTTACCTTTAGTGTATGTAAACTTTTGACCCACTGGAATTGTGATAAAGTCAATTAAAAGTGAAACAATCTGTCTGTAAACAATTGTTAGAAATGTTAAGTGAACTGCAGCTACCTGTTACTCACGCTCGTGCACACACTTCATAGGGACGCAAGAGAGCATCGACCAAAACCATGGTCGATTGAAAAAAACATGGTCAATCGACCATGATTCACCTACATCATGCTGACAGATGAGGTAGCATAATTAAAATTACACAGTTATGATTGTTTTAATACAAACTTTGTGACTGTATATTTGACTCTCCAGTGCTGGAACAGGGCTAAAACAAAGTGTGGATATAGGTCTGACTATGCAAGACTGTAGTTTGAAGTAATCACTTTTCTTTGCATGATCCATTGACTACATTTATACAATATTATACGATAGCTAGCTAGACAGCTTTATCAATAGCTGTTAGCTAAATTTGGTGGATGATGACTGTAGCTGTTTATAAAATAGACTACATTATAAATATGTTGACACAATTCAGTATTTATGTGATTCCATCACAACTGTCATTTTGATATATCGATGCACTATTGTTTTATAATAATAGAATGTAAAACCAAGTTGCATAAATACAGATTAACATTAGGGCTGCAACTAATGATTATTTTGATATTCGATTATTAGAACGACTATTCGGTTGTATAATCATTAGCTCTTAAACAATTATTCTGCTTGTGTGCCGACATAAAATGTTGTATTAAACGTGCTTACTAACAATAAAGAGGAAAAAAATATAATCTTTTAAAAATACCTCCTAAATGACATTCACTGAATTAAAAGGAAAAAATACTTTTTATAAGTTTAATTCAGTAAAGAAATTCCCTGCAAATAAATCCTATTGTTATCAAGTGTTTTTGTCTTTTGTTTTCCATGTAAAAATTTCTAAAAGAATGTATCTTAAATATACAGTAAGTGTATTTTGTTTATTGGTGTGTTTTCTTCACATGGTTATACATCCGCGAGTGCAGTAAAGTCAATATATACTTGTATTCAAGATGAAAAGTGAGTCTAAATATCTTATATGCTGCTTCTCAGTTGAATGCATCTTTTTTTAAAGGATTTTTAGATATTTTAAAATATTTTTAATATTATATTCAACATTCTCAGATAAAAAAAAATGTCTTCTTCAGTACAGCTGATGAAGTAAATGTACATTTGTTTTAAATGAGTTTTACATATTTTTTATTAGAAAACAAGCCAAAAGAAAAACAAATCAAAAACATATTTTGCTGCAGTGTATAATGGGGCAAAGACTTCCTCTCTCACCTTTCTGTTCACTTCAATCCATCTTTAACTCACAAAAAACAAAACTCTCTTTTAATTATAAAGCTGCATATTGCCAATTTTATTCACGATAAGAAATGCACAATTACATGTTTTATGATTCAATAATTCACGAGCCATCGCTTTATAATCTAGCTTTAGCAAGTGCGGGCTCAAGGGACCAGCATCCCCATGACAGAGTGTGCACACAGAGAAATGCAAGTTTTGGAGTTTGTAGTTATTTACCTGATCTGCTTCCATGTTATTTGAACTATAATAAAGCTATACCGTATTAAATATAATTGCATTTAAGATGTAACGGTGGGGTGTTTCCTTTAAAGACCTCTGACTCCACTTATTCCACAACGAGAGTGGTTCTGTATTTACTAACTTATAATTCCCTCATACTTTGTGATCTACATCAACTGAAGCTGTAAAAGTTTAAAGTGCATCTGGACTGTGATCTGTGTAATTCTTCCTCTCCTCAGTCAGATGCGAGCTGCAGTGCTGCTCTCGTGCATCATCATTAGAGTTTAATGATGATGCACGAGATTTTTTTTTTATTGTTCACGTTGTTGACTAATCGTTTCAGCTCTGGTTAACATTGACATTAACCTGACTTTTATTATAAAGAGAAGATCGTTGAAATTATTTGAATGTTTGAAGCAAGGTAGTTAGCAATTTGTCAGCGTTAGCAGTCAAAATCAAGTTAGCTAAAATTACACAGATCAATCCTTACGCAACTATATTTCACATGCTTTGCATGTTATGTAAGCTTACCTGTCCAATTAGAAGAATGCCAATTCAGAGTCTGTTTTGATCCCCAAATGCCCTGCTGGCGCTCAATCACGTTCTCACTTAGCCATACGGGTTTCAGTAGATAAATGTTTGTTTTTTTGTTTGTTTACTAAAGAGTTTATGTAGGAGTCGGTGTTGTGCTGGGACCCGGAGGTTTGCTGGATTCCATCTCTAAGATAACTTGAATTAGTGTTGCAGTTTGTGCAGCAGAAGAGAAGCTACTGTCTGAGGCAAGACACTCTGGAGCGCACATAAACCTCACTTCCTTTGCATTTCCCACTCCCTTTGCATGAAAATCAGTCTACAGGCTTTAATAGGCAACCATTATTTAAGTTGCGTTACAAGCCACACATTGTACACACATTGGCAAAAAAAATAAAAAAAATAAAAAGTGAATATTACATGAAAAATTTTACATATTGCACCTCTAACAAATGTAACCTTATTGTAAAGTGCTACCAAAAGTTGTATTTGTAAACAATACATTTTTATAACAATTAGTTTATGCATAATGCACTAATATTAACAATTAGTATTTTGATAAATCAACATGAAGATTAATAAATGCTGTGCAATATATCATTGTTCATTGTTTATTAGTTCATGATATGAAATATATTGAACTCTTTTTCTTTTTAATAAAGCTAGAATCAAGGTTACTGTGAGGCACATACAATAGAAGTGAATGGGGACAAATTTAGTTTTAAACGCAGAAATGTGAAGCTTATAATTTAATAAAAGCACTTTAATTCTTCTGTTAAAACTTGTGTATTATTTGAGTTAGCTATTTGTAGCTTTTACAGTCATTTTTGGGGTTTAGGGTTTACAGCGTTATGTCCTCACTACAGCAAAGTTGTACGTTTTGACATAGAGAAGGTTCGTAAGTGGTTTTATCACACTAAAGTCATGTTAACATGCATCGTTTATGTCTTGTGGTTATACATTTTTGAAACTGTGAATATTTATAGATTGGCCCCTTCACTTCCATTGTAAGTGCCTCACTGGAACCCCGATTTTGGCTTTTTATTTTATATTTTTAAGAAAAGGAGGGATGAGTCTTAATATGTGGTGATCAATATAATACCACAAATGCTGTCGATTGAGCTTAACTACAGGACCTTCTCAAAAAATTAGCATATTGTGATAAAGTTCATTATTTTCCATAATGTAATGATAAAAATTAAACTTTCATATATTTTAGATTCATTGCACACCAACTGAAATATTTCAGGTCTTTTATTGTTTTAATACTGATGATTTTGGCATACAGCTCATGAAAACCCAAAATTCCTATCTCAAAAAATTAGCATATTTCATCCGACCAATAAAAGAAGTGTTTTTAATACAAAAAAGTCAACCTTCAAATAATTATGTTCAGTTATGCACTCAATACTTGGTCGGGAATCCTTTTGCAGAAATGACTGCTTCAATGCGGCGTGGCATGGAGGCAATCAGCCTGTGGCACTGCTGAGGTGTTATGGAGGCCCAGGATGCTTCGATAGCGGCCTTAAGCTCATCCAGAGTGTTGGGTCTTGCGTCTCTCAACTTTCTCTTCACAATATCCCACAGATTCTCTGTGGGGTTCAGGTCAGGAGAGTTGGCAGGCCAATTGAGCACAGTAATACCATGGTCAGTAAACCATTTACCAGTGGTTTTGGCACTGTGAGCAGGTGCCAGGTCGTGCTGAAAAATGAAATCTTCATCTCCATAAAGCTTTTCAGCAGATGGAAGCATGAAGTGCTCCAAAATCTCCTGATAGCTAGCTGCATTGACCCTGCCCTTGATAAAACACAGTGGACCAACACCAGCAGCTGACATGGCACCCCAGACCATCATTCCTTCTCCCCAGTCTTCCTCCAGACTCTGGCACCTTGATTTCCGAATGACATGCAAAATTTGCTTTCATCCGAAAAAAGTACTTTGGACCACTGAGCAACAGTCCAGTGCTGCTTCTCTGTAGCCCAGGTCAGGCGCTTCTGCCGCTGTTTCTGGTTCAAAAGTGGCTTGACCTGGGGAATGCGGCACCTGTAGCCCATTTCCTGCACACGCCTGTGCACGGTGGCTCTGGATGTTTCTACTCCAGACTCAGTCCACTGCTTCGGCAGGTCCCCCAAGGTCTGGAATCGGTCCGGAATCGGTCCTTCTCCACAATCTTCCTCAGGGTCTGGTCACCTCTTCTCGTTGTGCAGCGTTTTTTGCCACACTTTTTCCTTCCCACAGACTTCCCACTGAGGTGCCTTGATACAGCACTCTGGGAACAGCCTATTTGTTCAGAAATTTCTTTCTGTGTCTTACCCTCTTGCTTGAGGGTGTCAATGATGGCCTTCTGGACAGCAGTCAGGTCGGCAGCCTTACCCATGATTGCGGTTTTGAGTAATGAAACAGGCTGGGAGTTTTTAAAAGCCTCAGGAATCTTTTGCAGGTGTTTAGAGTTAATTAGTTGATTCAGATGATTAGGTTAATAGCTCGTTTAGAGACCCTTTTCATGATATGCTAATTTTTTGAGATAGGAATTTTGGGTTTTCATGAGCTGTATGCCAAAATCATCAGTATTAAAACAATAAAAGACCTGAAATATTTCAGTTGGTGTGCAATGAATCTAAAATATATGAAAGTTTAATTTTTATCATTACATTATGGAAAATAATGAACTTTATCACAATATGCTAATTTTTTGAGAAGGACCTGTATTTAATGTGAATGAAGAGAACCTGATTGTGAAGTGATATCCTTCTCTTTTATTCACTTGTTTCTCATTCATTTTCATTGGACATTGGTGTTTTGCAAAAGTCCTGAACAGCCTGCTTTAATTAATCATATAGTATTGGCACATCAGTGTCAATAAAAAAAAAAGAGACCGAACAGCATATTTAGTTTGTGTGTTTTTCATTACTCAAAAACACCCAAAGTGTGCAGATATCCATAGATATAAAACAAGTTATTGAGTTGTATTTTTGGCTTATTTTGAATAGATGTTTTGGTTGACCTAATACTACAGTACTGTACACTTTGTCTTGAATCTCACACACTTGAGTGCTTGTCCATCTTTTCTCAAAAATATGAATGTTAAAAATGTAAAGGGAAAAAAACAACAATATTAATAATAATAAAAAAAATAGATTCTTGGTTTTAGAGTATTGATACAGGACTGAGATGTGAATATTTTTTTCTTCACTCTCTTCCAGATCTACATTCCAAATAGTGTGAGCAATGTTGTGAGCAATGTTGTCTATGAAGCTGAAGGCATTACTTTTATTGGCCTGCAAGTGGCAGTGTTCACCCATAAAACGGGGTAACATTCTTGTACTGTTACAAGCGCCCCTCTTTCACTGTAAAAACAAAAATTAAAACCTCAGATTTTTGAGCTCTCTGGGAATGCATGAAGTCAGTCTTTGATTTGTGAATGCATATGTTAAGCTTCATGTAATGATCCACAAGTCTTTGTTTGATTTGCAAAGACATGATTTACAGCGGTTAGACTTGTTTAATCTTAAAATAGTGAAAACGCAAGTACACTGTTGTAAAAGCAATTCAGCTGTTGGCATATGAACTAACCTTGTGATTACACCGATGTGATTTTCTCAAGTTGTGTTTTTAATATTATCAAAGCATGTGGATTGAGAAACGTGGGTCACAATGCTGATGTGCCTATAATCTTGACTGAATGATGTTTTGAAATATGGTACGTGAGTAAAGGGTAAAGTGGTAGGTTTAATATTTCAAAATTCCAGGGCATAAAATCTAAACATTTGTCATTGAAATCACATTTTAGTCTCACTACAGTGTTTAAGAATACATACAATTATTCTTTTTTAGTCTAAATCATCTTCATCTGTAGGGGGCACTGTTGACTCATGATTCAAGCTACAACAACTCCTACAACAGCTCCTTTGCCAGGAGCAGCTTCAAAGAAAGTCTGTTAGGATCTTTGGCAGTGACAGACAGGATGTCTTGATTTACATAAAAACAGACAGTTTTGCCTCTAAACGTTAACTGTTAGTGTTATAGCTTCCTTGTTCGATATGCTTGGAAAGTGCTGTGTTTTCCCCACAAAAACAACTTTTTATTTACATGCTGTTGTAGTGGAATAAAAAAGCTTAAAGGGCTGTTATTCCTGTGTCAGATGTTCACAGTTCATTTATAAATGTGTATTACAGGTACTGTATTTATTAATACATTTCCCCACGGTGTTTTATCACATCATAAGTGCACACAATTCCACGTTTTCAAGGCGAGTAATTGTGCACACCTTACCCATGTCACTGTTCATTCACAAAATAGCCCTCGCTCGCAGTGTTGTGAGTGGTTGAACAGGGTCTACGCAACGTTACTCGTCTGGGAGAGTCGTCCAATGAAAGTGCACGGCTGCTCCTGATGCCCCAGCCTTCTCCTCTGCTTGCTGGCTACAGAGCAGCTCTCTTCTTGTGTGTGCAGCTACCATTGTTTCTCCAACTCCTCGATACTGTGCTCCAGGAGCAACATACTGTACTACGACAAACAACTTTGCATTCCCCCACCATGAAGACTCTGCTCCACGTAGAACTGGAGAGAGGACAGTTAGATATGTTGAAGAAGAATGGGAAAAGAGGACCGAGGGAACTCGGCTGGTGAGCGGAGGTGCAGGCAAATCTGTATCAGCTCACACTAATTGCATTACTTTGGTCGATGTTATCGGTTTACTTACGCAAATGCATGGATGAGATTCTTACGGAATGGAAGAGACGAGGAATTTCAGCATTTACTCTGGACACGTTACTTTTGGATGAGATTAGGAGACTGCTGTGCTCCCTGTCTCTTTCGTCTCAAATTAGCCTAGAGAAATGTAGGAGTCATGTGGACTGTAAATGATGTCAATTTTATTTCTTGATCTTTTCATGTTTCTTTTTCTTTCTTTTTTACTCATGTGATTCATCAGGCAGGGCTTCCTGCCATGGGACACAAATTTAAGCACCATGAAACCTCAAACCACTGAGTTTCTCCATAGTGTGTTTGCAGTTCACTGTCAGCAATGGATCTTATACCCAGCTGATCCTGCACACAAACATCTCCAAACATTACAAAAATAAATAATCAGGAACCTTTTTAAATAAATTCCCCAAATAGAACAACTGGTTACTTTGTGTTAAATATCCTCTTATGCCTGTGGTCCAAATGGCATTTGCGGAGGAAAATACAGCAAATCCTACCAGGGTCTTGTAATAATGATATGATTTAGAGGGAAAGGGCTGCATTATTTTTGGTCTTGGATTTCCTGCTAGGTGGGGCTGTTGGCATCCCTATTATCTGCAGTGGTTTTGTGATCCTAGATTTGTCAAACACCCATCTCAAGAAATTGTCTCTTAAGCCATGCATGACTTTCAAACTACTTGAATCGCTGTACTGCTCACATTACACAACAAGATTTCTTGTCATCTGTCATCTTGTCGTAGCTTTGCACGTACTACACAACAGAACACAGATGATGTACACAGATTACAAGATCTTTGACCAAGAGACATACCCTCTTGGTCATTGCATTTTTTTAATGCGATAATTTGGAGTGATCACACAATTTTTCCAGAAATGGAGGGTCACAATTAGCTAGCTGTCCAAGTTGTCTGTGTACTGATTTGATCTGAAAAGCAAAAAAGATGAAAAAAGAGAGTATGTCACAATGTTTGGGAAGCCACTAACAGCAATTCCTAAGCAAAGCTGAAGCAACAAGGCTTTCAATACAAATGTATTGAAAATGGGTTCATTAATGAAGCATACACTATTTAATTTACTGCCATCTAGTCGTTAAAAAATAAGCACAACTATTAAGTGCTGTGGGTGGCAATGTTTTAAAGCAATAAACTGTATTATCAATGATAATTTGAATATTGATATTGCAATGATAAAATTAAGTTTTATTCAAGAAAGTGTTCATAAGTAATAACTAAGCAAATGCTTAAGCCTCGAGCTTTGTAAATGAGTTAAGATGTTACTGTTGTGTTAAAAAATAATTATATAGGTAAACTGATTATTAAAATTTAGATTGGAAAAAGAATCACCTTGCGGGCTGGGCAGTAACACAGTATTACAAACAGGGGAGTAATATGTGCTTATTATACGACTGTATTGGGTTCAAGCCTGTACTGGATTTGCACTTTAGAACCAAATATCTGTCTTGTGATTTTCAGTCGAATGAATCTCCGGACGTCACAGATCACGTGGTTTTTCCATCAAGCTCTGATACAGTGCTTCAATATGATATGTGTTGTTTTTTTCCATGTCGAACATCACATCACTAGTTCAGTCCATTTATTTATTTGTTAAATTCTTTTTTGCTTATTACAGTAAATCACCCTTATCATGAAATTGTAGCCTTCTATTAAGATCAGAGGAAGATTGATACATCTTTTTCCACATATATTTTTAGAACTATCGGAAATAAAATCTGCAAAAATCTTTTTTTACTCTTCCATGCTACTCTGTGGTTGGTGCTCTATGATTCTACAGTATAGCAGAAGACTCTAGAGGTGAAATGAAAACGGTCACATGCGTAGTTGGTGTTTCAAAATCTTTCATGACAATATTCATCCATATTTTTATGCTTCAATGTATATTTTGATTAGTTAATTAAGTGTTCTTATTGGAAGTGAGAGCATGCAAAGAACAATGTGATATAAATTGCATTTGGGATTTTAGAGTTAGGGTTATGGGTTTGGTTTGGGTTTAGTTATTGGCATCGGCAAAAGCCAAAAATCAGTCAACTTCTAGTTAAGATGTGATTGGCAGGAGCAGATCGCTATTGCCGCTGCATCACTCACTTTAAAAGATTATGGGGGAATAATATCAAACATGCTTGGAAAATATTGCAGTGTTTGTGATGGCTCAGGACTGGCTCAGATCTCGTTGCTGATCTGGCCATACTTAATGAGCATTGCCAACTGTTGCAAGCACCAATTTGGCTGCGATCTGGGGGCTTCATCACTGACCTCCTAAATCCATCTGTTATGGCATACTCTGATCAAAAATTGTGTAATGATGACTCTGCTTTAAAGGTGCTCAAACAATTTCAGTCATCATCCTACTAACATCAACTTTCTTCTCGGGCAGAGAATGATTCTGATTGGCAGATTTATTTATTTTTTCTGATTTGGAGCACATGCTGCTCACCCGAGGTAGTAGTACAATTTTATGTTAGTTTTTCCTTAGTTCACCCAAAAGAAAATTCTAACATTATTAAACTCCCCTTCATGTTGTACCAATCCTGTTTGACTTTCTTTGGCAGACAAAAGATTATGTTAGAATCATAGGTGCTGAAAGGCCTCAGTCACCATTCACCTTCACTTTATTGAAAAAAGATGTAGTAAGTGAATAGTGATTGAGCCTAACATTTCCCCTTCTGTTGCATGAAAAGTCATACAGGCTTGGAATACCATGAGGATAAGTAAATGATGAAACATGTTTTCAAATTTGATGAACTGTCCCTTTAATATGTATGATGCCCTTGGCTGGTCTTAAGGGAGTTATTTGATGGCTGTTATGCTCTACCTTCACGACACCAATATAGGACTATTGCATTATAACACTTAAGTCAAGTAGACCACTGTCTAACCCTTTGAATTCCTCAAAAATATATTCTGATCTTGAGTTCAGGTAATATTCTTTGATTTATGAATATGGTTTCAGGTTTCATTTCACTGGTTCTATTATCCCAGAGAACAATTGAGTGTTATGTGGTTCATAGCTGTGCTCGTTGACCCCATAAACTGTTCTCTCAGCTAATTTTTTTTTCTTATTTTCTCTCCTGGTGGTCATGGTGACCTGCTCTTAAAGTGTGCAGGGAGTACATGACTTGCGTGAAGCTATTAAGCTGTAAATTTAAAATGGAGGTGTTCAAATTTGGGTTCTTGAAGTTTCCTTTTAAGCTTGCAAGCTCCTAAACATTCAAATTTTTTGGTGAACTATTTTGTAATCATTAACTCATTCCAATCCTCTATCATTTTTCTTCAGTGTACACAAACATTTCCCAATCATAGGTCATTAACTGATCGTGAATCAACACTTAGTAAATGGACACAGACTATGTCAACCTAAGCAGGCCTGTAGTCATTGATTCTCCAAAGCCATGCCTTCCCCGGCATCTTCTCTGCCTATCCGGCATCTACCCTCAACTCCCCCTGGACCACCGGACGATGTGGAAGACTAGCGTCTGTTTTAAAAAAATAAATGTCTCTGTTGGCCACTACCAATCAATGTAGAACACTGCTTTGAACTACGTCTGTTCATAATTGTATTGAGGAATCCGGTGGTGGTTGTGCTGATATATCGACCCCCTAAACCAAATAAGGATTTTATCAATGATTTTTCAGACTTTTTAAGAAGAATTATCCCAAATGATTACAAATCACCAAGAATTAATAATTTTAACATTCATATATGCTGTGCTTTCAATTTGATATCTAAGGAATTCTTAAACCTCTTTTTCACTGGGTAAAAACCCCTACTCACTCAGAAGGTCATGTGTTAGACTTGGTCCTATCTTATGGCTTGCATGTTTATGAAATATTGGATACATTTTTCTATACACAAACCTATCACTTTCAGTGTCTCCTTTAATGTCCCTATTGACAAACCGCTTCCCATGGTTCGCTGGTCCCGTATGTTTAGCCCCACTACACTTGAAGATTTCTCTCTTGTTTATACAGAAACCTGCAAATCCTTAATGCTGGATTGCCCTCCGTTTCACCTAAGTGCTGATGAACATTTTCAACTTGTTCAACACCACTTGCACCATTATTTAGATTCAGTGGCTCTATTGAAATCATGTTTAAATGACACCACACGATATCTCGGACCGATATGTTGAAGAGCTGAGAATTAATTGAAAAAGGATAAACTACAGGTGTCTTATGAAATCTTGAGGGATTCTTTGTCTAATTTCCAGCAACGGTGATGACGGGCCCAAGCACCATGGGTTCATTTCCACCTGGTGGCTTTTGGAATACAATGCAAGCGTGGACACATTTATTTGACATTTTACATTCTTCTAAACAATTTTGAAGCAATTTGTGTAAATATAAGAGGATTTTAAGGTCTGCTGTAAGAGCCACCCTTCCTG
This sequence comes from Xyrauchen texanus, assembly GCF_025860055.1. NCBI lineage: Eukaryota > Metazoa > Chordata > Actinopteri > Cypriniformes > Catostomidae > Xyrauchen > Xyrauchen texanus. The sequence continues at coordinate 12,551,686 of NC_068292.1, read as the reverse complement.
TTGCCAGGTGGTGGTGCTATGACCTTGACCCAAAATAGTCATATCCATCTGAATGGCCAAGATTAAACATTGCACACAGAAGATATGGAACACTTCCTGTTTCCCATTTTTCGCCATTTAATTTAATGCCTCACCACTGCTACACCGTTCGATACATCAAAAATCTGTTCACAATTTAGCATCTTCAATGTCTTGCCATAATGTTGTCTAAATGGGATTAAGGGAAAGGAGGTGAGAAATGTAAATAATAGTTAAATTATAAACTTAAACCAAAAGACACAAACACACATTTGATGGACAGCTGCTCGTAAATGCTCTCTCTCTGTCGCACCACCGTTCACAGTTGGCCTTTATCCCTCTCGGATGCTTGATTAGCCTGATAAGGGACCGGGTGTGTAGTATCACAACCCGGCTCTTCCCTCCGCCCTGTGAAACGTTTTTATTTGTTGATAAAATTGCTGTTCAGTGATCACAGATTGTATCCCCCTGCCTATGATCCATCTGACCCTCATAGCTGCTCTGCTGTTTGGAGTGAGTTTGAGTTATCAAGGCACTATTCCTTCATGTTACTTTATTCAGATGTTTGATACCATGTGGCCCTTCATTGTTCATTGCACTTGAACCTCTTGGTTTGCTTAAAAGATTTAAAAGCTTGGATATCCCTGAATTTCGTAAACTTAAAGATTTTGAAAGAGTGATGCTTTCCTTTATCTCCTCACAAATGGACTATTGTAATTCGTTCTACTCTGTACTTAATTCATCAAGCAGGCCTGTTTACAAATGGTCCAAAATGCAGCTGCTAGACTTTAAAAGGGTAGATGCAAATGTAAACGCTTTACATCGACATTATCCTCTATTCCCTGGTTGCCAGTTAGATTTAATGTAAAGTCCTTGTTTTTGTCACTAAATCACTGAACAACGCTACACCAAGCTACCTATCCGAACTACTACTTCCTTATAAACCCTCTAGATCTCTTAGATCAGATTATTGTCCCTAGGTCTAGACTGAAACATAGCGGTGATCGCTCCTTTGCGAATGCTAGTCCCAGGCTTTGGAACAGTCTACCTCTGCATATAAGGAAAGCTCCATGTTTTCAAATGGCTGCTAAAATCTTTTTTTTTTTTTTTTTTTTTTTTGCTTTTAATCATGCATAGTGCTCGTGTTTTTAAGATCCAATTATTGTTTTATCTTCTGTCTGATCTTGTGTGTCTTCCACAGTAAGTATTGAACAACACTTTGGTCAATGGCTGTTGTGTAAATTGTGCTTTTATAAATAAATGAGGCATTCAGGTTCTTTTGGAGGTTGTCTGTAGTCTTGTTTGTTTCTAGTAATGACCTATGATTGGGTTTGACTATAAAGCTTTGAAGTGGCTGTCAGTCAGATGGATTTCTCATGCTGCAATCTGCAATACACCTCTCAGTCTTCTGGGCATAATGTCAGTGTGACCCAATGATGTTTTCTTTCAGTGAGCCCCATTTCTCTTTCCATAACCTCCCCTCCACCCCGAATCCCATAAACAGCTTAGGCCCAGCTCAAATCAGTGTTCTTCCCCAGTATTGCCAGTCACAGTGGGATGAGATTATCTTTGCTACGGTTACATCAAGTGAAATAGAAAATTCAAGATGCCAAATGGTAGATGGTGATGGGTTACTGGTAGCAATCAAGCGCCTTCAACCAATTGCAGGGCTGCCGGTTATGTGGCTGTTTGACGCTCTGACCTCTCACCTTAATGTAATAACTCCAGAATCCCTGGTCTGGTGTGTGGGCCGATGACACGGATCAATTTATTTCCACATGTTGTGTGTGAGTAAGATTATTGTGGGAGTGAGGTCCTGCCCAAGTCAACTATTGCTTGCTCTGATGTATGAGAAGACAGTGAGTTTGATCCATTTTCCCCTTGCCTTTCCTCATTGACCAAATGTAGTTAACTATATATAAAAAAATTAAGTAAAAAATAAATAACATGAATCATACCCCCTCACCCATATGTAAACTCCATGATATGGGTTTTTCTTACCTTTTTGAAACAATTAGTAATGTAATTAATTCAGTCAGAGCCACTGTAGCTGCTTCTAAAAGGCAATGCCTTGTCAAACTACTCTTACCGAGAGCAGGGGCTATTCATTAAGATATGTTTTATTCTCAAAAACAGCTGGACAGTTTTGAGACTCGTTTAAAATGAACTGTTCTAACTTGACACAGTGCTTTTAAAACACCGTTTGGAAAAAATAAAACCGTGAGACAAGGCACCACAGCCAATGAAGTCCGCGATGATGACACACGTGTACTAGTCATGTAACGATACACACATTTTACAATACGATTCAAATCCTCAAAAGTTATGATACAAAAAATCAGCGGCCACAAATTCTTCGCTCAAACTTGCCGTTTTCCATCAATCTTCTCACTTATGTACTGTAGATTAGAGGTCTGCACAGGACTGTTTTTATCCATCCCGCTCCCGCAATATTCTGTTCGCACCCGAACGCACCTGCTAAATTTTACTCCATTTTCTCCTGCTCTCTGCCCACAATAATTATTTTTTCCCCAACCGCCTCCGTTTCCGAAACCCCGCATTTGTTTTCCACATAGAGCAAAAGCCATGCAAATAGACAAGTGTACACAAAGACATTATTTTTTCTGTTATTGATATTATCAGATGACGCAGAAGATGATGCCAATTTGACTTGCCTGAAGTTGGTTTCTTAACACTAAATTGACCATTTTCTAGTTTGAGGTTCACATTCTTTGATGTCAATCCTGTAAAGACCCATTGACTACCTGCCTGCTCTAAATATTGGATATTTTGGTGCACAAGTTGTGTGCACATTTTTTTTACGTAAATAAACAAAAACAGTTTTTTATTGTTTTTGTTTTTTTTGCATTCATTAATAATAAAAAGAGATCCTAATCTGCGATCTTACATCCCTTGCATTTGCTGCGGTATGTCATAAGTGTAAGAAATGGGATTTCAGACGGAAGAGCTCTTGTGAAAAGACCAGTCCAAAAGGCATTTTGACCCTGACAAATCTTTGATTGAACAATATGTTTGTTAATTTTCGTGCTCTTGTAACTGAGTCACTGTTTCCAGAGTTTGGAAAAAGTCAAGTGAATGTCACAACATTGATGTTCCAGGCCAGCGCTTGTTGTTGTCAATGTTCCACATCACCGTCCTTGAGAGCGAAATAACTGTAGAGTAATGCATTTAAATAATGAATAGATCTGTAGTGGAAAATTACAACCGAGAATGAGGGTTTTCAAGGCAGCTTCTAAAAGCTTCTCGATCTTCCATATATTTTGTCTTTTGGCCCCTCTTTTATTCACCAGTAACAAACCCCACTTTGAGGTTTTTTTTCTCCATCAATTTTAAAGGGGTCATGACATGGGTTTTTTTATTGTATTATTATGTTCACTTAGGTGCAATTATAGTATTAATATATTTTTTTTTAAGAAAAACCTTTAAAATCTAGTGATTTATGACCTTTTCCCACCCTGTTTCTCATCCTCTGATTCAAACAGTCTGTTTTGGGGCGTTTTCCATTTAAGACTTCAGTGTTAACGCCCACTGTTATGATTGGCTAACGTCAGTGCCTATGTATCAATTATTGACGCTCCCAGCCAAGAACAATATGCAAGTAAACTAAGTAAAAACACTGTGATTATTCATAATGAATGAAATTGCGCTTTAAAAAGTAGTTTAAAGTTTAAAATAGATTACTTACAGTTTGCGTCGTCTTTGTTCCCAGAATAGTCGGCACGGACTTATCTTTGAGCAACAGTTTTCTGGCAAAGCCAGCATCATATTGAGATTTGTTCTCAAAACAGTCATCCTTAAAATGTACAGAACAAACGCTTAAGTTAACACTGCCGTGACTGGGACGTCCGCAAAAAATAAACTGCATCCATTTTTCCCTGACGCCTGGATCTTTCGGCAGCTTATTCAGAGGTTTTGTTTGACCACAGCCAGGAACAGCACATCTGTGTGGCATCGTAATTTTCCTGTGCACAAGTAGTCTCTGTCAGAGCTCGCTGTCCATCGACTGAACACTTGTGAGGCGCACGGCGATACTGAAATGAGCGTAGTTGTCTTGCGCTTAAAGCGTAGTTATCTTGTGCTGGAGGCGGTCATATGCAAACGCTGGTACGTCACTTCTAACCGACACGTCACTTCTAACCATGAATCCAGAACGAGCTGTATTTTGAGCTTGATTAAATAAATGATTCGTTTAGAATGGGGAGGACGTCTTAAAATATTAAACTTGCAGGACGTTTTAATGATACAAAGACCTCTTATATACCAAAAGATCAAGGCAAATTTGGTTTCTCATGTCATGACCCCTTTAATGAATGCATTACCCTGACCACCTGCTGAAGGAGAGCGGCATGGATAGGTGACCTGAGAGGACAGGACTTGTTATGGATTAATTCTGCATGTCTGGACTCTCTGCCTCCTTGGTGCAGCCATGCCGGATAAATACAAATGAATGAGCGAAATGCTTATGAAAGCCTACAATGACTCAGATGCAACAGCAATTTGCCTTCAGCGCACATTGTTTGATGCAGCGCACTGTTGATGCAGAAAAAAAATTTCCTTCCTGTGTTGTGGAAATTCTGAATAATTGCATGGGCATGACCTGCATGAGCAAATCTGGGCTGAGGGAAGGCCGTCTGGATCGCTTGAAGAGTTTGGAAAATAGATGCGCTTTAAAGGTGAAGTGTGTAATTTCTGTGTCACTACTTTAGCATCACTAAACTGAATTGGGAAAAAAATAAAAACTTTTCCAAAGTAGTTCCGCCCCCTTTTAACATTGGTCGGACAAACAGATCTAACCCAAACTCACACCATTGGTTGAGCCAGTGTTTATTTGTTTGGCACTTTTCTGGGTATCAACTTAACAAATGGCTTACAAACTTATAGTTGTCTGTACATATATAAAAAAAATGAAAATGAAAATTCTCTTGATGTTCTAAATTCATATGACTATGACAGAATTTTTGTTTTTGGGTGAACGATCCCTGTGTTGGGCTATGAGATTACTTTTTATTTTTATTGACACACTTCTCCGTTTTTCTTTTTGATTTATATCATGAAGTTAAACACTGCCTTTTTGTCAACTTTGAAGTTGCTGTGGCTTATGGATTTCTGTCCTCTGGCAAAAGTTAACTGAGTAAATTATCGCATTTTGATTTTGAAGAAATCTATAGTTCTGTATTGATTAGGCATTAACTGGCTTGGCATGTTTTCGATCCTGAGTGGTTGTTTTCCAGAGTGTCCTTGTGCAGGGCTATTTATAACGGCCCTCTGTGACTGCATTAATATCCCATGCAGTTTATATCAGTGGGATATGGCTTTACCGCCGTGACAGTAGACCAATCCCTTGTCAAGGAGTTCTCTGGGATTGAGGATTGTTGTCTGCCTCTCTCTGATAAACAGTCAGGGCTAATCGACAGGAAATGTGTTCCTTTTCACTCTCTCTGGCCGACGTGCCACCGCTTGTTGTTTCTGGGAAAGGAAAGTGTTGTGTACAAATAGTAGCCCAGGTGTCTGAAGGACCTAGAGGATCCGTCTGGTCAGTTTTGTTAATTAGAGGTTGATTGGAAGTGTCTGTGAACTGGATGCTATCTTGGCATAATTGCTTAGATTAATTTCTCCTTGTGCAAGAGAATAGCGAGGGCCTTGGGGAGTGTAAATATGCTAACAATCACCAGCACATCCATCATCATCAGATTCAGCCCAGCAGCATTGCCTTCCAAGTGACAGTTGCTGCACAGTGCCCGGTTCTGCACCGTCAATCCACATCCCTCACACCACTCAGCTGAGGCACAATTTAATAATAGAAGACATGAAATTTGCAAAGTAGTGGGCATTCAATAATTCCATCTAGGACTCTTTCTTGCTCTCTGGAGTGTCCCCCGCTGGTAGTGCGACGCTGGCCTATCACGCTTCAGTAAATGCGCCAGTTTTCTTGGCTTGGCTCGATTATTTCACCACTTGGTGGATGCAACTTCACTTAAGTGAGAGATCCAGGGAGCTGCTGCTGTGTTCAGCACTGGAGTTTGCACGGAATGCTTGAGTGGCCGTAACCTCCACGGTTTTACAGAGTTTAAAAACAGTGCTTAAACCAGAATGCACAAAGGCCTATAGTGCCAGATACCAAAATAGGAGCTCACGTCTGCAAAACTATTTATTTGGACTGTGTTGTTACTAGATCAAAGTCAGTACAGAATCAGTTTTTATTAACCATGTAAAGCCTGACATTTTACATTAAACTGTTTTTAGTACCATTAGACAAAATATCTCTCTCTCTCTCTCTCTATCTATCTATCTATCTATCTATCTATCTATCTATCTATCTATCTATCTATCTATCTATCTATCTATCTATCTATCTATCTATCTATCTATCTATCTATCTATCTATACATCTATCCATCTATATATATATATATATATATATATATATATATATACATACATACATAAGGCTTTAAATGTCAACATTCAGGGACAGGTTGTTGGCTCTACACCAGTTCGTCAGCCGCTGCACCTCCTCTCTGTATGCTGACTCGTTGTTCTTGCTGATGAGACCCACCACGGTCGTGTCATCGGCGAACTTGATGATGTGATTCGAGCTGTGCATTGCTGCACAGTCGTGAGTCAGCAGAGTGTCATTATCCTCCTAAGGCCCAGCAATTAATTTTTGTACAGGACATTTGTTATTTAAGTTTTTCTTAGCCCATACATGCCACAGTGGTAAATCTGGGGGTGTTTTTAGAGGACTCGCAGGGCTTTTCAGAGATGCAAAATGTTGAGTTTGGCCATGACAACTTCCTCTCCTTGGCCAATAAATATGGATTCAAATGTACCACAGTTAAATTCAGCACATCAAATGCAATGAGTAAAATATAATTTTTTTTAAAAATTTTATTTTTATCTTGATAAATGATAAAAAGGCAAATTAGTGTTTGGGCATATTTTATGCACCAAACAGTATATTGACATTTATAAAGGGAAATTGTCAAACATTTTTCACTGGGTCTCAGGATCTTCTGATAAGCTGACATCACCATAGCTTGTAATGTAAAATAAAGAGATCTTTATAATGACAGAGCAGGCTGCATATTTGAAAATACACAGAACTATTAGTTCACTCTTTAAATATATCTTAGAAAAAGTATGTCTACATTTTCAAAGCTCTGTGATTTTAATTTTTTACTTTTATAGTGGGCATGAATTAAATGTAATGATGATTGAGAGGGATGCCTCTAAAGCCTATTGTATCATATTGATGCATGTAATTTCAACAAGTTGCTTATATTCAGCAGATACTCATTTTAAAATATCAGTAACAATATAATCATTACTGTCACATTTTTTCTTTAGTAAAATTTTTATTTTTCCCAACAAAAGAGTAAATTTTAGTCCAAGTCCACTGTCATTTTAAATATATCGATATAAACATTGAATGTTATGAAACTAGATGTTTCCATAAACATGTGAACCTTGCATACTAGCTGTCGACTGATATATCGGCATGGCCGATATTCAACACAGTCTCATTTAAACTGTCCGAATATCAGAGCTGTGGCAGACTCGTTTGAGCTCATAATGTTGAAGTGACGCCTGTTTGATTCTTCTCTTTCCTTAGTTATCAGTTCCCTTTAACTTGTAAATGTCAATAAAACCAATAAAAACATGTATTGTAGATGTAATAAACCAACCTCACACAACTTCAGCAGATCCAGCATCTTGTGGAACGCTCTTAAATCTTCCTCTAAAGGACACATTCTAACAGTCTCGGAATGCTTGAGTCTCTCCTCAACAGTTCCCTGTCCATCCATCCATCCATCCATCGTCAACCACTTATCCTGTGTACAGGGTCGCGGGGGGCTGGAGCCTATCCCAGCTAACATTGGGCGAAAGGCGGGGGACACCCTGGACAGGTCGCCAGTCCATTGCAGGGCCACACATAGACAGACATACACTCACACTCACCTCCACATCCACATCCACACCTAGGGCAATTTTTTTGGAGACACCAATTAACCTAGCCTGCATGTCTTTTGGATGGTGGGAGGAAGCCGGAGTACCCGGAGAGAACCCACGCAGACACGGGGAGAACATGCAAACTCCACACAGAAAGGCCGGGGCAACCAGGGTTTACAGTTCCCTGTAACTTTTCTAATTATAAAATATCAATAACCTTTATATTGTATACCATCTGCAAATATGCAGATATCTTGTTTAAAAAGATGTCATTCACAAACCTCACGGAAATCCAGCGTTTTCTTCTCGTCGAGCGTTCATCTAACATCTTCCTCTGAAGCGCGTATTCCATCAGCCTGAATCAAATCTTCAGGATCAAAAGTTCCTCTGATTCACAAATCATGACCGTCAGTCTGTGACAATCCAAGCAGGCGAATCAGGCCGTTTAAACTGTCAGGAGATTGCTGCTCATGCTGGATCCATACGATTGCATGAGTGCAACTTCAAAGTAAAAGCATTTCACGTGTACTATAAATAAATGTCTGAATCACTGTGCACCTTATGTATAATGGTTTGCTTCTATATTTTTTGAGAAAATGCTATTGCTAACGTGGACATGCCATGGACATATATATTTATTAGGGCTGTCAATCGATATTTTTTTTTAATCTAATTAATGACACGGTGTCCTGATTAATTAATCGCGATTAATCGCATATACAAATATTTGCTGAAAGCCCATCATTTAACAATAATTCAATATATAATGATGAAATAATTATACATAGTTATCTTTAAATATATATATTTAAGCAATATCACACGAGCAAGAGTGCGACATCGTCATACGAGTGCCATAGGTAATCACAGCAGTGCTGATTTAAGGCCATATAGCATGATTGCGAGTTTGATATTGCTTATATACAATAGTTCAATGAACAAGTACATTAAACATTTTTTGGAAAAACTGAGTACGGTCATAAAAACGCATTTGTGCATGGAACTACTATATTACGTGACGGATCAGAATCTGCTGTTGCTGGTTCAAAACAAATGATGCTCCGTTAGTAATTCAAAATGTTCACTTCAGAAATAGTATCAGGGCTTGTGCTGTTTCTAACAAGTCATTGGATCAACAAGGATAGACAAATGTGAGTGTGTGTGTGTGTGTGTGTGTGAGTGAGATGGAGTGTGTGCAATCAGCTGTTGCCGCACCCAATCAGAGATACTTACAGCTTTCTGAAAGTCAGCTTTCTCAGTGGATTATAGACGTATAGAAGTTTAATACTTAGAACACATCTTGACATTCCTTAGTTCGAATTTGTGCTCCAAGTCTTTTGAATGTAAGAACGTAACCGCTTTTCTTCACTGTATAAACTGCGCATTACCACACAGCTGAAATTTCAATTACTGCCCTCTGGAGTAAACAGGTGGTACTACAAGCTTGCGTTTCTCAGGAATCTTCCTTATTACGGTCCAAGGTCATTGCGATTAATTTTCGTAAAAAAATTTTAACGCGTTATTTTTTTTAAAGTTAATTGCACTGAATTAACACGTTAAATCGACAGCCCTAAAAAAATAAAAAAATAAAATTAAATATACACCGAACAACCAACCTATATTGTCTTTTGTACATTTCATAGGTTTCAATCATAGTGAACAATGTTTTTTCTCTCCATTTGTTTTGGACAAATTTTTATCAAGAATTCAGACCGTTCCTTTTTATGTTGTCTGTTATAGCAGTGGACTTTTATACCCCTTTGAGATCTGTCTAAAGACATTTCTAAAATCTCTTTCTTACATTATAGACTAGTGGTATCAAAATATCTAACCTTGGTGTACCTAAAAAATAACCTAATAATTGGTGGCTGATGTCAAACTCTTAACATTACATTTTTCACATGTAATTGTTTTGAGAATAGCATACATCAGCCAATTATGTGGGTTCTTTCTGTGTTGGCCCCAAGTGGTTTGTCTTTTGCCAAAAGTGGTAAATACTGCCAAGTTTACAGAAATATTTTGCTCAAGGAGACTAGAAACTTTGGTTGTCATCAAAAAAAAATAAAGAGCAATGTATCCATTTGAAAAGAATATAAAAGGGTCAGAGAGAAGGGGTTTTAATATATATGTATTTATTTTCAATGACAGTTCTCTCAAAACTTCCAAAACATGAATACGACAGCATGTGAAGTGCAGTGGCAGCCTTGAGAGGGCAAACTGCATTCATTTTTTATCACAAGACTCATTTGTTTGAATTAAAAGTATTGCTTTTAATAGGATGAATTTCTGGCGTGTTTCACTTTACACAGGCTTTTACGGCATCTTCCTGTTAGGAAAATACCCAAGGCTTTCTCTGCACAGTAATGTTTGAAATTTGTCTGCCTTGTGATAATGAAGGTAAATGTGTTTTCACTGTCCTGCCATGTTTGGGGAGAGAGATCACATCTCAGCCAAAAGTCAGATGACTGACCTCATAGTAGATTGACTGTCTGTCATGCAATGCAGCCGCAGCTTTCCCTGCTAACCTCTGGTAACCCCACCTCCCAAGTGTGAGTTGTTGGCTCAAATTTTATCTGCAAAATGTGCACGAGCTTTCTTCTGTCTGCGGTTCGGTGCATGCCGAGAGTGATGTCTCACATGAGCCATCTGCTAGTCAGAGAACCACGTGGGGTGTTCGGATGAGTGAAGGAAATTTAAAAGGTTAGTTCACCCAAAAATGGAAATTCTGCCATTTACCTCACCCTCATGTCGTTCCAAACTTGTATGACTTTCTTCCGTGGAACACTAAAAGCTGTGTTTGGCAGAATGTTCAGTCTCAGTCACCAGTCACTTTAATTGTATGGAAAAAAAAGATGCAATGTAAGTGATTGTAAGACGGACTGAAAGTCAGTTTAATGGGTTTGAGTAAATGATGACACCAGTTTCATTTTTATGAGTGAACTGTCTCTTTAATGATGAATATACATCAATGAGGTCATTGATGAATGTCTGTAGCCAATTGGATGATATGGGGTGAGTGTGCAGTTAGTCGGTGGGCAGATCAGTGTGTCATCACCGGTGATAGTGGTCTGAGTCAGTATGTTAGGAATGGAGAGTAAGCATCTACTGGAGGGCAGAGAATCATTGCCAGTCAACCTGCTGGTGCACTAACAACTATCAAGACGGTCATTATCAAACTGGCACAGCACAGCGGGACATCCTGGAAAGGGAACTGCAGGCCTGTGCACTGGCATGGATGAAAATACACACTCTGAGTGCAAGTGAAGATTTGTTTTTATTGGCTACTTCGAAGGTGGTTCCTTCTGTTTAATCATGGCAGTTCAGAGGTAAAATGTCCTCTGAGTGGTGCTAATTGCAATTTTCTCAAAAATAGATAATATTTTTAAGGTTCATGCTCAATTGAGTTTTAAATCAACAACCTACCTCCCTACTCGAAACCTTAAATTTAATCGATAGTGTCAAGAAAAGCTAATTTTTGATGAAAAACGCAATGTTCACGTGTCGAATCTCTTCAGTATTCTTATCTCGGTCCTTTGCATTGCAAGAGCAAAACTATCAGCTGATCTACAATGCAATTTTATTGCACTTATTTTAATAATTTTAACACAAGTGATTTATATCATAGTATAGTTAAAAATTGGTTTACAGTACACTGTAGATTAAATAATAATAATGTAATGCCTATTTTTGAATAATCCAGTCAGTGCAGTGTTTCTCCATATGCTTTTTGCAGTAGCACTGCACCTCAGACTACGTGGCGGAGGACAAGTCTCAGCTGCCTCCACTTCTGAGATGTCAATCCATGCACCTTATCACGTGGCTTGTTGTGCATGACACCGTGGAGGCTCATGCTAATCCCCGCAATCCATGCACAATTTACCACGTGCCCCATTGAGAGTGAGAACCTCTAATCGCGACTTCAAAAATAATGCCATAAATAGTTTTCATTTATCAATTAACATCATACCATCCAAATCCAGTAAACAAAAAGCTAAATCAATATTCAGTGTGACCACTGAAAACAGCCCCAATTCCCCTAGGAACACATGGACACAGTTTTTCTTGGTGGTTGGCAGATAGGATGTTCCAAGCTTCTTGAATTTACCACAGTTCTTCTATTTCGGCTGTTTCCATTGCTTCTGTCTCTTTATGTAATCTTAGACTGACTCTGTTCAGTGGAGGGCTCTGTGGGGGCCATGATATCTGTTGCAGGGCTCCCTGTTCTTCTATTCTAATCATTTCTATTTGCCAAAGAAATGTTTGGGAGTCTAACATTTATATTTCCTATTGACACACTAAAGCTGAAGATATAAATAACCATCTTAAGACAAATGCCTTTGTGAAACACCTTATGTACCTAAGACTTTTGCACAGTACTGTAAATTTTCCTGTGAAGGGCACTTTTTAATTTGGAGCGAGAGATACATGGGGAGTGAATTCATTGCATTAGATGTCATTTTAATCGCAGCTGATTGGTTCATCACCAGTTTGCAATGTGTAACCCAGAATAAAACAGGTTAGCTGTGTAGCTCAAGTTGCTATGGCTATGAACACCAGTAAAAACTGACCGTCTCTCAATTTTGAACCCAAAAAACACAACGTAATCTCACGAGAATTTGTATGTATTGTTACATAAAGTTTGGTTCTAGCAAACGTAAATACTCTTGTATTTGCTTAGACACCAAAATGTACAATATTGATATATTGACAGCATCTAAACGTCATCATTTTACATATTAACACCTATAGAATTGCAAATGTTTTAATTGATTAATATTGAAGAATTCATAGAATGAATAAGTTATATTTAATTTATAATCAATATAGGATTAGTGAAATGTCATCACATTTATTTAATGCACATTATTACATTTTAATGGTTTCATTCAGTTCTGTGTGATTTCTGCTGCACTATACAATGATTTAAAGGATTATATCAAGAATATCTTTAACCAGGAATAAACTTTGAAATGTTTAAATGAATAAAAACTCTTTAATCATTTATTAAACATTTATTTTTATATGCTTTGGGACAGAAAAAGAGTTTTCAGAATTTGCCATAAAACAAAAACCAAAAGCACCATAAAACTGTAATAAAATAAAAAATCCAAATCTTCAGACTGTTTTCTGTGAATAACAGACCCAAATTCAAGCCTTTTATTTAACCGTCTCCATCTGCCGCAGCACTGTTGCACCCGCTTTAACCGTCAACATGCATTGGTTGGTTTCGTTTTCAAAATTCAAAAATTGCCGCCTCAAACATTACGACCAGCGGTTTAACGTCAGTGATGTCGAATGCTCATTGGATCTCAAGAGTCTTGTGAACGTTAGTGACATGCCGTATTCTGCGACGTATATGTTGTGAGATATGATGGCGCCATTATGGAGTGCATCAGGAGATTTCCAGCGATTTTAATAATTTAAATTCTACTATTTATCTCATACAAAGCTGTTGTATGCCTTTAGGAAGCACATCGGATGCAGAACATCACCATTTGGGCTGCTTTTGTACTGAATTTTGCCATTTATCTGAATAAATTATTGTGATTAAATATATCTGCCTGTTACGTGCTTAATAAATGGTTATGATTAGGTTTAAGAGTAGGTGTGGGATTAACGGCTGTAAAATATATAGAAATTAATATATTGTATAAAACATTATTGATACTTGTTACATTAATCTACTTTTTACATGTTTTTATGTTGTTGAAATGTGGTTTAAATGTTTAGAGTTTGGGGAAGGGTTAAGGGATCCAAAATATCTATAAAACAGTACAAATGTACAAATATATTTATCATCGATTCATGTATTCAAATAAATTTGTATTCATCAATATTGTAAGTTTTTTAGATGCTTTCAAACTTCCATATCGTACATTTTAGTGTCCATCCAAATGTACAAACATGTATGTTGAAATGTTACAAATATTAACATTAACATTAACATTAATATATATTAACATACAAATAGCTACATATATTAATGAGATCAGGCTGAAAAAACAGAGTTTGCTCAAACTAGACTCTGCCTTCGTGCGTCACAACTTAGGTAAGCACATTGAAACCTGGTGTGAAGATTGGTCATTAGACAGTCAAGATTTCATTCTGAAGGAATGAAGTTTGCCAGCCTCTGGTCGGCATCCACTTTCATTGTATGGAAAAGAGCAAATTCGAACATTCAGCTGAATAAGGGATTTAAAAAAAATAACTTTTTTTGGAGTTCCATAGAGCTAACAAAATTATTTTGTTTGTGAAAAGGGCTGCTGTTGAGTTTACAGGATATTTTCCAAAAATGCAATGATGTTAGTGTGTCAAATGGACACATGCAAGCAGTGAAAGCACATTTAAGCTTGACCTCTATTTGGTCAATCCATATACTCTCAGATCAGTTGATTCTGCAGGAATTAGTACACTCCGAGGGAGACCGTAGACCACATTGCAGCTCTGGGTGTCTGAAGCATTTTGATCATCAGTGGATATCACACTACACACAGATGGTGAGAATATCGACCGTCTCCGCTTTAATGTGCCTTCCAGACATTAGTTCATTTTTATATGTAGTCAACCTGGCAGATTATTTTTTTTAAATGAGCAAACCAACCACATAACTGTGCTTTAAAACTCTGATGGGTACACTTTGGGATTTGCTTGGCTATTTTAGTTTGTAACACGGTATTCTAAAAAGGACTTACACACAGAAATTCATCCTCTAGAGACTGCAGTTAATTTAAATTCTTGATTAGATTTAAATTGTACACAAAAGCACACTGCAAAAATGCACTCCAGTGGTGCACAATCTACTAAAGAGTCTGATTTTCTTATTCTTCAACATCCCGACCCATGAAAGCACACTGTGGCCAATATTAAGCCTCTCTTGGGTTTGGCATCAGAACAACACATCCCAGGTGCCCTCATCGCATGTGCAGATGAGGATATTAAAGACGTTTGTCTCTGAGGCTGCTCATCTCGATATGGAGTTGTTTATCAGGCCATTCACTGCCTCTACCCACCACAATCTGCCTTTCCTGCTTTAATGAGAAGTGATTGCCCCAGCACAATTTAGATTCTCATTTTTGATACTTGGTGTGAAAACATTGGGACCGCTTTGTGTCATTTGCATATAAAGAGGCGGCCACAGAAGTCAGAGAGCATCTGCTGTGGCCTAAATGTGTATTAGATATACAGTGGATAAAGATGTGTTTGCATTTTACCGTTCTCTGTGTGGTGAGAATAATCTCAAAAGGCCAGAACAGAGGCTGAAAACTCAAACAACGACAACTGATGTATACTTTATTGAAATTGCTACACCAAATCAAATTTGATGATCTTAACTCCCTACTGGGGATTCAGGAACAAACATCAAAGGTATTCAGAGAACTTTCAGATGGGGAAGTGTCTAAATACCGGTGAGATTAACAGAAAAAGACATTGTAATGTTAAGAGATGCCAAGGAACCCTAATAGCCTAAAACTAGAGAGAGCAATCAGTTGGCTTTCTTTCTTCACCAGAAGAAAAATATCTCAGCTCAGTAGGTCTTTAAAATTCAAGTTGATGGTGATCAAACCTTTTGAACCTCCAAAAATCAAAGACAGTCAGCATAAATGTCAACCATATAACTCCAGCGGTGAAATTAATGTATCCTTAAGCGATACAGTCACTTTTGGTGTGATAAAGGTCAATATTTGAGTACATGACTTCCATCGCTTCCAGTCAGCAGCCGTGTACGGCCGTAGCCGCTGACATGAGAGCACTGGGAGTATGAGAGTTCACTCGGTCTCTCGTTTGATGAATTTGCATTGGGTTGTTACAGTCGTAATCTCATATTTTTCTCTCGGTTGAGACATCCAGGATAAGCACACAAATGGACCATTGTGAGTAAACAAACATATACAAAAACAGATTGTGACAGGACGGAGGGCAGGGCTGAGTCGTGATGCTGCACACCCAGCCCCTAATCGGGCTAATCAAGCCTCAGAGAGGGATAAAGGCTGACTGGAGACTGCAGTGTGAGAGAGATTTATGGGCAGTTGTCCGACACCTTTGTGTGTTTGTCTTTTTTGTTTAGTTATTCATTAAACTATTTATATCCGGTTCTCCGATACGCTGTAGCTTGGCCCTTGGTGGCGCTCCATCCTCTAATGGACGACAGCCGTGCCTCCCCGGATGGATCGGAGGCAGACCTCCAGCCCCTGGCAGGCTGAATGCCCCGCCGCGTTTTTGGTGGATGGTAGGGGTCTCCCCCACCCCTGGCAGCAGTAACCGCTCAAGGCGGTTGATTGGGAGCCCCTCCTCCCCTCGTGGTCAGCGGCCGTTCCTCCGCTTCCAGGTGGCTGGTCTTCTCCGTCCTCCGGCGGATGGCCGCTGCTGCTCCGTTGGGGTGGATGATAGTGGCAAGTACTCCACTACGGCACATCCCTCCTCCTCCCCGGATTTCGGCACCAGTGTAAAGGGGGTTAGGATGGGCAAGGAGGAGACGAGAACCGGCTTAACAATATAAATAATACTTAATTAAATACAAAGACACACACAAACACATAGAGGGCAGCTGCCCGTAATTCTCTCTTTCGAACTGTCGTCACCGGCTGCATTTATCCCTCCCCATCTGGGATCATCCCAGCCCGGCCACGCCCGCCTCCGTTCTGCACAGATCTAAACCAAAACTAGTTAAACTTATGTAAACTTTGTGGGCAGTGGTGGCTCAGTGGTTGAGGCTCAGGGTTACTGACCAGAAGGTCGGGGCTGCAGCACCACCAGGATGCCACTGTTGGGCCCTTGAGCAAGGCCCTTAACCCATCTGCTCCAGGGGGATTGTCCCTGTAATAAGTGCACTGTAAGTCGCTTTGGATAAAAGCGTCTGCCAAATGCATAAATGTAAATGTCAATGTACAACATTTCTCCTACTCCGTTGTAAACAGCGCTGCTCTTCCGGCTGTGACACGTGGCATGTTCTCGCATGAACATGCCAACGTGATTACGTCACCAGCACATAACACTGCTGACCGGAAGCGATTTTGTTTATTGTTAAAAAGTAATTAAATGTATCTTTTTCACCCCAGAAGCTATTGTATCACTTTAGAAGACATTAACCGTTGGAGTAGTATGAATGATTGTTTATGCTGACTGTCTTTGACTTTTGGAGCTTCAAAGGTTGGATCACCATCCACTTGCATTTCAAGGACTTACTGAGCGGAGATATTTTTCTATTTTTCTTCAAATGTGTTCTGGTGAAGAAAGAAAGTCATACACACCTGGGATATCATGAGGGTGAGCAAATAATGAGAGAACTTAAATTATTGGGTGAACTAACCCTTACAATCAACAACCAAAACTGAAGTAAACATTAAAGTAAAAGATTGATCTTAAAACCTTTTGAATCAGTATCTCTATAGGATCTACCATTTCCGCACTATGTTTGGGTACCGCTTCAGGGCGGCCTTCACGGAAAGCACTTGCAGCTAGTCCAAAAGCAGGATTAGCTGTAAAGGTGTCCATAGATTAGTCTAATCTAGTTTTTGGTTATAATGTAACTTCTTTTTAAACGGAGGCAAGAGTAAATGGAGGGTTAATATTCAATGATGTTTTCAGGGTCAAGCTCTTGAAGGCCTCTCCTGGCTGGGAGGGTTGTTTATGCTGCTTTTGCTGGTGGCGTTGTCAGGCAGGCATGGGCAATACAAATTCACAATGAACAGAAGAGTCACGGGGGGACAATTGGACTTCTGCACACTTCCAGCCTAATTGGTGGAATTCTCATCCAAGTGAGCAATAGACTACTTTTTGCTTCATTCCACCCCTCGTTTCGTGCTCACAAATGCATCTAAATGGAACACTAGAGGTTTTATTGAATTACTGATTCTCCTTCCATTCCAAATTTCCACTCTTTGTGCCAGATGTTTTTTATATTTATAGGCATTTTTGGCCTTGATAGGCAAGTGAGACATGAAATAGTTGGGAAGGGAGTTGGGAAATGGGATTGGAAAATGTATTTTGACTCGTCCATCCTTTTCTTAAAAAAATAAATAAAAATCAAGGTGAAAGTGAGAATTACAATTGAAGTAATTGGCGGCCAATTTTTGAACATTAAAATACTAACTTTTTCAAAAGTATAGACACAAGACATACAATATGCATGTAAACAATGTTTTAGTGTGATAAAATCGCTTACAAACCAATTTTACAACTTCGTTACCATTATGATGTAATGTCAGAACCTTAAAGTGACTGTAAAAATGCCAACTTAAGCAACTTTACAGCTCAAATAATATTTTAGATTAACAGAAGAATAGTGAAAGTGCGTTTATAAATTATAAGCTTTAAATTTCTGTTTAAACACTCCAAAAATTGGCACCATTCAATTCCATTGTAAGTGTCTCATTGTATCCTCGATTTTTGTGTTTAAGAAATGGAGGGACAAGTCTAAATATATTTTAGTGGTAATCAACATTATGCCACAAATGCTTTCGACTGAGTTTAACTTGTATTAAACCTGGAACGGTCCTTTAAAAAGGGAAACTATTTAACAAGCTTTGCACATTGTTTGTACTTTAACGGTGGTAGTATAGGCTTATTTTGTTTTCAAATTGTTGTCTATTGTTAGGACTTCTACGACTCTGGCTGTATGTTAACAACTAAAGTTTTTGCTTTTAAAATATGATGATTTTACATTTTCATTTAATGCACAGCAGTTTAATGAAGTTTAATGATTTGCCATTGCGTATGAGCTATAAACTATACTAAATATATTTTTGTTTTCAGTCATATTATAATTTTTTTATATTCCTCCATCTTTTCTCTTTGAGATTTGCTGCATTAAGATGCTTCATTACCCCTCCCCCCTTTTAAGATAAAGTTTTTTTAGTATGTACTTGAGAAGTGACATTTGCTCCCTTTTGAAGTATCATTAGTTTCTTCGTCAGCAGATAGACAGGATACAGATGCCTGAGAGGCAAAGCGCTCCGCGGAACTCAAGTCTAAAATGCGGAAGACTTGACCGGCATTGTAAGAGCATTAGCGTTTGTTTCTTATAAAGGTGCTAAAGTGTAGCAGGGATTACGAGTCTGCTTTGGAAGCATGTAATGTGGAGAGGCAGCCCAGAGGCACAAGGTGCTCTCTATGCCTATCAGGGGTTTACCAGAACTGCACGATGCTTCAGATTAATATTCAGACTATTTGGTGCATATTTAATGCTAGATCTGTCAACTAAATTTAATTTCCATCTGAACAGCTTCAGACACAAGCTCTCTTGTCTATTAAAGAGCACATGGCATACTCTAAATGGAGCGCTGGGCCTTATCAACACAGATCTTGGTGCAGGCTGATTGTGGTATGTAGGGTGCTCACTTGAAAGGGTTTCTTTGCATGCATGATTTGACATCATAGGCACAACAACTGAAATAAAAAGGGGAGGATGAATTTCTGTTGCAATATTATTAGAGGCCATTCACTCTGGATGCGTTCTAGTGTTAAAGTCCCTCTCCAGTCACTGGTTTAACCCCTAAAAACTCATCTTTGTAAATCAATATTTAAGTTAAATAAATGACATATTTAAGTATTATTTTCCTTGAAAATAATCCCTTTATGCCTTAAAATGGCTTAGATATAACTACACCTTTGCCTCATTTAGTACGCATGGATCTAAGAATATGCAAAGTAGCCCCCGCCTCAATCTCCACTCACTCCTGCACCGCTCGCCTGCAGCTCGGGCTACCTGTTCACCTTCACCCAATTATATTGGATTTTCAGATCCTTTGGTAATACATTAATGCTCAACATTTGTCCTTTTACAACATCCGAAAACAGAACATGTCTTGCAAACTACCAATACGTAGCTACCCCTTGCTTCGCCATAGCATATGCTATTGATATGGAAAGCCTCACCTCGCAAGTTGACAGGATTGGTTTCTTAGGTTTGTGACGTATGAAATTCTGGCTGTCTGAATCGGTGTTTATGAGACTGTTTTAGATAGACTGCAGTTCAAAGGTGAAAATGCTCAGCCATGGTGTTGACTGCTGATTTCACTTATGGTTTGTCTTCTAGCATATAGAAAACACCAGAAAATCTTGATTTACACTGTAGAGGGTCTTTAATAAACAACCAGACTGAGAGCAAAAACATTTATAGATGGATTTTCTACCATACACGGTAGTGAATGTTTTTCCATATGTAAATCCTCCCCCAAGATGTATCTGAATGGTCAGTTGTTTTTGAACTGAAATCGATCCAAATCGCTGCATGGTTTGTGTCTGAAAAACACCGCATTTGTGTTGAGAAGCTAAAAAGAAGAAAAAAAATCTGAATGTGAAAAAGTTATATCACACTGTGCATTCGGTGACAGTTGGTCGAAAGTTCTTCTGCTCAAAAGGAATGTTCAATACAAGTACAACAGCGTTTGTGGCATAATGTTGATTATCATGAAAAATATGCCTTTATACCTTCCATTGTTACACTTCCATTGTAAGTGCCTCACTGTATCCCAGATTTTTGCTTTTTTGTAAAGAAATGGAGGGACAAGTCGAAATGAATATTTTTGTTAAGATTATGCCACAAATGCTCTCGATTGAGCTTGTATTTAACCCAGAATATTCCTCTAACAGAATTCAAATCACTGCTCTCTATGACTGAAGCTGGAATTGTTGTTGAACGTATGTGCATGTATAAGCTCCAGTTCCCGAGTGAAATGTCTACTAGGTGGTGCCAAGTGGGAGTTATATCTTTAGTTGTAAAATGTTATACAGTAAATAGGTTAGTTAATTTTATTAACTCTACACCCCAAATCAAGCCCCAACCCTAAACCTAACCATCAGTAAGGTAAAATGGTAATTTTAGAGCGAAAATGCAATCTCTGAACCTAGCTCACCATTGTTTATGTGAATGCGATTACTTCATGGTTTCCATGGGATCAGAAACTGCATCTCGGAAGTTGCTCATGCATGGAGCTATCAGTACGCTAGTGAGAAAGGTGACCATGCTTGTATTGATGCAAAATTGGGTATGACACTTGTCAGTAATTTGCAGAATAGGGTTAATTTTTGGGTACATGAACTTTCAGAAGCAACATGTCGATTTCCTGTATGATCATGTTCAAATAAAAGCTAAAATACTGTAATGCATAATTATCTGACCATACAGATTTTATTTAAATGACCCCAAAAATAAGGTATCATTGCACTCGTTATGAAAGGCATGCATGGTTTCATTTTAAAATCTCAACATATTAATGGGCCATGTAAATGGGCTTGAAGTGTGTCAGTAGTGTGAGGCAAAAAATCACAAGCTTCAGGGTTTCCTCTCCCAGTCTACTCTGCTCACCCATCCGCCTGTTCTCCCTATTTCCCCTTATTTCATTGCACTTTTTTCCCTCTAGATTTTAGTCTGCTAATTGCTTTTCCCTCCCATTTAAATCAGAGCAGTTGCTACACCCCATGAGTTTCTTTCAAGCAATTTATCCCGACGGTGCCGTCTTGCTCACGGCCTAATTTAAGTAGCTCTCTACATTCTCTGTCCGTGCAGATTAAAGCTACACACGTTAACAACAGTACTTGCAATGTAAGTTTTGTAGTATCTCATGCGCCACAGGTCAGTGTTAGAACTGGAGACCTGCCCTGGCAGGTCCTAAATCTTACTGTGTTTCTAAGTAAAAACCTAGTTAGGGAATGTACTTGTTTGCCAAAACATTCTGATTTGCTACAGAAACATGATGTTTGGTACTAGTTAATTTTTGGGGAAATAAGAGGTTGACCACCACTCAGGGTAAGTGTATGAAAAGGCAAAATGATTGACATTTGCTGGTAAATGTCAAATTCCACTTGTGTAAGATCTGATTAATGCAATCTTTCCAGTTTAGACATCACATCAGGCATAGAGTGATTAGCTTGAAAATATATATCCGCCACATAGGGATGTCAAAAATGTACCAGTACTTTTGGTACCAGGTTTATAGGAATACAAAAATAAATACCTCTCTAACAAGCTATGTAGTCATGGAGACACAATCTGCACTTATCCTCTGTCGTTCACACTCTCATGTGTTGTGAAAATCAGAGGATTTTGCAGAGGTAAAGAAAGCAAGGCATTGCTGGTTGCCAAGGGGACTGCTAGCGGGTGGCAGTAGGTGTACTGTATACATGGGTGCAGGCTATACATTCACATCCTGTTCTGAATGGAGGTATACTAGCAGGGAAAACATTTATGCAAATTATCTCTTTTGCTTGAGCAGCAATACTGTGTTGTTGTTCAGAATAGTGTTGTCAAAAAATACCAGTATTTTGGTATGAAGTTGATACTAAAATTAAAAAGATGTAATGATACCAGTGATTCTACAGTACCGGTTGTACCGAGCACCGACTCAATCCATGACCCGCACACTGTCTTTCTTTCACGACTGCTTTCAAATGCTCACGCTTTAAATCAATGTGTGAAGCAGACCGCTCAAACACTGGAAACTCCACAGACTATGAGAAGCATTCGCGTTGTATGAGAGATGGCAGAGCAGAGCACTAATCCACTCTGAAGCATTATTTTTATATAATTTATATAATGAAATCACAGCATTTACGCTTTAAAAATCACACTGGGCCATTTCATGTAACTTTTGTTAAGTGCCTTATTGTTAATAATTTATTTAATTTGTTGCAATAGGCTGACCTTGTGCCTTACATCCCCCTTACTGTCTTTGGGTATGAAATAAAAGCATAAAAAAATCACACTGGCCATGTGTCAAACTGTTTATCTGGAGAAGTTAGGCAAAAATACACATCAAAATAAAAGCACGATTCATAATAAAATCTAAAATCTAAAAAAAATTGCAACATAAATATTTTATAACTGTATAGTAAAATATAATCCTCACTATAGAAATAATAATACATAAGTAATGAATAGTGATTGTAATAATAATAATAAAAATTAAGCAATAAATCACAAGCAAGGGTGTTTTTGTACTGAATATTTTTTTTTAAAGAAATTCAATGGTATGTTGATTTAAGTAATTGTTCTATTTTTTTTACTTTTAAAATGATTAAGGAAAAATGTTGGGCTGCAGCTAATGATTATTTTGATAATTGACTAATCTAATGATTATTCCAACGATTATTCAACTATTTTGTTGATTATTGCAATGATTAATCATTAGCTCTTAACTGAATATTCAGCTGGTCTTGACCACTTGACTTGTGCCTCGACTTAAAAGGTTGTATTAAACATGCTTACTAACAATAAAGAGGACAAAATCATCTTTTAAAAAATATCTCTAAATAACATTCATTGAATTACAAAAAAATCCTTGAAAAAAATAATTCTTTAATTCATAAAAATAATTGCAAAACATCCTGTTGTTATCAAGTGTTTTTGTCTGGTTTTCCATTTAAAATGATCTAAAAATCCTTAAAACAAGATACATTGACTTGAGAACAAACACAAGATATTTAGACTTGCTTTCAGAGTATGTATCTTGAATATATTGTGTGTGTATTTTGCATACGTGTATTTTTTCACTTGTTCATACGCAGTAAAGACAAAATACATTTTAAAATATAAATTCTGAATAGCTTATGTTGCTTTTAAGGTAAATGTATCCTTGTTTTAAGTATTTTTAGATATTTTAAAATGTTATACATTATATTCAGCATTCTCCGATAACAATTTATTCGTCTCATATTAGTGGCTCTGACCACAAGTTTCGGAGTTGTTTCGGGGTGTTACATTAGACACTCTAGCAGGTAAGTTTTGCTCAAGTGCAACGCCATGTAAGGTTCTGCTTAATTTCACATCAGGACGAGAGTGCTTCTGTATTTACTTATTTTGTATTTTTGTATAGTTCTCTAATACTTTGTGATCTACATAACCTGAAGCTCTTTGGAAAGTTTGGAGTACGTTTGTGAGTTGTCATCTTCCTCTCTTCAATCAGGTGCAAGCTGAAGTGCTGCTCTCACGTCAGTGAGTCACATTAGTGTTTCAAATGATCTCATGTTGCGTGTAACTGAGATCAAAGGACTATTCGACAATTAATATTTTAGTCGACTAATCATTTCAGTCCTATTAGACACCCTTTTGGTAATGAAATAAAATTCAACTTTAAACATGGAATTCTGGAAAAATAATAAAAAGTAAAAAGGGCCCTGCTTAAAATTCAAGTGTTAGAAACACTTTAAGGAAACATTCATATCTTATAGTTTATTGAAATTTAGCTTTAAATAGGCTAAAGGAGTGTGTTCAATTGCACATTATTATGTTAGCAAATTTTTTTCTTTGGTATCAAGAACTGTGAAATTCCTCTGGTATCGGTAACGACTACTGAAATTTTGGCACAGTGACAACATGAATTCAGAACCTATAATCAAAAGCCAGCATTCACTTTGTTGCTCTTCTCTTACAGTTCTAGTACTGTGTTCTGTTTGCACATGTTCTCATGTAAGGATTCAATACTTTGGTGATCGGGGGCTCCCTTTATCTAGAAATAAATGCAGTGCTAGTATTTGCATATGATTTGCATATAGCCCCTGCAGGCTGTTTGGAGTGCCAAGAGGCTAAATTCTGTATTTATTACCCAGACCTTAACTAGTTTTTAGTTTTGTGCCATTTGCATCTCATTTGCATGGGCTCTGCTTGACTGGGAATTAGGGGTTAGATGACCTAAATTGTTTTAATTCTTGAGAACTGAGAATGCAAACTCTATTATTATAAATTGAATTAGGCCAACTAAATGCAATCATAAATATACTTTAGGATTTTAAGCCAACTAAAGGGCACGGCTGATAACAAAACTGGAACGATAATAGATGTGCAGGTATGTGTATTTTTCGTTCTGTAGTCTCATTACAATTTGAGGGCCACATTGTGATGATAGAGGTTATTAATCTCCCTTGACAACCACCGTTAAGGTGCTGAGGTTTGAGACTATACTCTGTGACTTAACACATCTGTGAGTAAGATTACCCTCTTTTACATACAATTAAGTTGATTTATTGGGCGTTTCTTTATTCCCTGTTAAGTTGTAAAATATAATTAGGAATACTTTTGATCATTGGGCAGGGTGATATGGCTACAAAATATACAGTATCAATATGTTTCAGCCTATTGACTATATTCGAGATGTGTGTGCGCGTGTGCGCGTGTGCGTGTGCGTGTGTGTGTGTGTGTGTGTGTGTGTACAGTATGCATGTAAACTCAGCAAAAAAAGAAATATGCTCACGTTCAACTGCTTTTATTTTCAGCAAACATAACATGTGTAAATATTTGTATGAACTTTAAAAAGATTCAACAACTAACACATAAACAGTTTCAGAGACATGTGACTAACAGAAATGGAATAATATGTCCCTGAACAAAGGGTGCATCAAAATCAAAAGTAACAGTCAGTGTCTGGTGTGGCCACCAGCTGCATTAAGTACTTCAGTGCATCTCCTCCTCATGGACTGCACCAGATTTGCCAGTTCTTGCTGTGAGATGTTACCCCACTCTTGCACCAAGGCACTTGCAAGTTCGCGGACATTTCAGGGTTGAATTTCTCTAGCCCTCACCCTCCGATCCAACAGGTCCCAGATGTGCTCAATGGGATTGAGATCTGGGCTCTTCACTGGCCATGGCAGAACACTGGCATTCCTGTCTTGCAGGAAATCATGTACAGAATGAGCAGTATGGCTGGTGGCATTGTCATGCTGGAGGGTCATGTCAGGATGAGCCTGCAGGAAAGGTACCACATGAGGGAGGAGGATGTCTTCCCTGTTACACACAGTGTAGAGATTGACTGCAATGACATTGTCCCCATAGGCGACGTTGTTCCCGGTGATGTCTGGTAAGGACCTGCCTTTCAACAGGCCTACAAGCCCTCAGTCCAGCCTCTCTCAGCCTATTGTGGACCGTCTGAGCACTGATGGAGGGATTGTGAATTCGTGGTGTAACTCGGGCAGTTGTTGTTGTCATCCTGTACCTGTCCCGCAGGTGTGATATTCGGATGTTCCGATCCTGTGCAGGTGTTGTTACAAGTGGTCTGCCACAGCGAGGATGAACAGCTGTCATTCCTGTCTCCCTGTAGCGCTTAGGCACCTCACAGTATGGACATTGCAATTTATTGCCCTGGCCACATCTGCAGTCCTCATGCCTCCATGTAGCATGCTGGAGGCATGAGTCAGTAGAAAGGTCTCTTTAGTGTCCTAAATCCTAACTGTGACCTTAACTGCCTACCATCTGTAAGCTGTTAGTGTCTTAAAGGTGCATGTTCATTAACAGTAAGAAAAAATAATTGTGCAGCCCTGTAGTAATAATAATAATTAAAAAAAAATAATTCAAATGAGAGAATAATCGTGATTTTAAAATTCTGAGCAAAATAATCCTGATTACTTGTGAAAATGAGTCTAACTAAATTAAATAAACGATGACTAATATAATTCTTGCAAGTTCTTTAAGACAAAGTGTGTATATATATTTATGATGATATTTAATGTTTGTTGTATTGTGACATGCATCATCATTAGTCACGATTAATCGCAGTTTTCTGTGGTTTATTTGATAAATTTGTTAAATGTATCAATTCACTGCCCTAATATACTGTATATAATTTATTAGTTAATAAATATTTTATTCACGTTGCATTAATGAGAATATTATAATGACCATTTTTTGTTTTCCCACATTGTGGTACTTTTCACAAGGTGGTAAATGGTCATGAAAAAAATGTCACCATGTAAAAAATCTTTATGGCCCTGTTGGCCATGTTCAAAATACAAGGTCTTTTTTTGTTTCCTTTGATTTTGGATTAAAATAGGAGCAGGACATTTTCTTCATTAGTTTTGTGTGAATCATTATTCACAATATTGCTTAATTTTATATTGTCAGCAAAATCATTGAGATTATATTCAGAATATTCTTTGTGTTGGCCAGTTCTTGCTGAACTTAAACTGTCACACAAATCACTCAAGATATACTACAGCGCTCTAATGCATTACCAGGGAACAGGCCTGGCAAGGCACCAGGGTGCAGTAGAACAATATGACCGTAAAATCCTCACCGACTTGCCAGACTCACATTGACAGTGGCACTGGGTAACGTTTAGGACCTCTGGACCACTCCGCCAAAAAGCTTTGTCTTGTGACACCTTTGTTTTCCAGTGAGCACACCACACAGTTGAACCTCCACACTTCTGCCTATACATTACTGAAAGAGGCTGTGAATAAAACTGGCAATGCTTCAGAGGCAGTAGGGTGTTTTGCTGGCAGTTTGACCTTTGTGATCGCCCCTGTGCAGACCCGCTGAAAGACTGCATTGGGAATAGGACACTCTCTGCTTTGCATCCAAGGGCACTTCAGACAGTCTCGGAGCCTACATGCCTTTCTTTCACTAAGATACCTTCTGTTTTACTTTGTATTCTGTCTCTTTCTGCCCCAGAGACTTAAGTCTTTTATAGTTGCAGTGGACTTCAAAGGCAGTCCGCCCACCTCTTCTTTTGTACCTGTAGCAGGTGAGTGCTCTAAGCAGGTGGCTGTAGGGAGGGTCGATTGGAAGGTCTCCACTGTGGGAGTGGTGTAAGTTTAAACCACAGTCTCTGTGAAAAGATCAGCTTGATGTCATGCACAACGAGGCGAGGCACTAGAGAGTCCCTGTCACCTGTCTCAGCTCAGGGGGACGTGAGGAGAAATAGGACTCCAATATTTATCTTTCATCGTTGGTATTCAGGCATCACCCGTGGATCCTGCACGCTTTGTGATGTGTTGAGGATGAAAGCTCACTCTCACATATGCCTTCTAGCACATGAATTCTGAAGTCTACTCCCTTTGTGTTGCTTTTTTGTTGACATTTTGATGCACACGTTTCCAACTCATTGACAACCAACAAGAACCACCTTGAAAGGCTTCTCAGTCAAACCCTGACAGTGGCATTGCAGGAAAGTAACAACACCGTGTTCTCCACACCAATGTTTTTATTTTTTATTTCAGCTATAAGATAATAATAAAACATCTTGTTTTGACTCATGATGATGATTTAAACTCTTCTACCTTGACCCAGTTTTAAAAAGCCACAGTTACCTCTCTGGCTAACACTAAACGCCTCCTAACCTAGATTATAATACAACACTTACTGTCAGACAAGCATCTTTTTGTCCCCCTACTGTGAAAGATGAGTCCATTTTGCACCTGCTGGTAATATTATCACCTGTAGGGTAAGTTATTCCTTCCACTTTGTCAAAGCCACAGTCTTGCACCATCGCTGTGTTGGACATCGGAGAGCATGCTGGGAACTGAGAGGTCATGGGGGACACATGATATATGAGTGCATGATGGTCTTCTCACTCAGCCCTTATGACCTTCACTCCAATGGACATTGTCACAGATGAGGAGCAAAGCAGTGGTTTCACCAAGATCATGTCTTGTTATTCTTGGAGACAGCGAGCATGTTGGAAACATCCAGAATCTTCCAATAAATCTTGGACAATAATACAACCAACTCTTTGGATAAGTTGGATAGTGTTATTAATTGCTCAGGCCATCTTACTTTTGAGGATTTGCCAGAGAAATACTGGGTCACTTCCTGTTCATCTGGTAACCCTTAATTGTAGTATAAAGTGTTATGATACAGTGATTACAAATGGTTAAATGAATGAAAGCAAGACAACAGGATTTTAAGCAGAACATGGAAATAATAATAAAATCCCTTTCAATTGTTTCATAGTGACAAAATTAAGGCAGATTTGTACTTCTGCGTCGAAACTATGGCGTAGGCTCTGAGTAGTGGCAAACACATTGGTTTGTATTTATAGTTCTGCGTTGGTGTGTGTGTGTATTTCATTCTGTGAGTACATAGCCAAAATGCTAGCAAGATGTTTCATAAATAAGCAAAAGCAATGCAATTGATGTCGTTTCTGGATTCAAAAGTATTTATTAATTATTGTAGCATCAAAAATGTGTTCAAAGTATGTGAAAATGTTGAAGTTTAGGTCCATATTATTTATTATACATGTTATACAAGAAAATAAATGAGGAAATTACTGCACAATTGCTCTGGAGTCACTTAAATAATAATAGGCCTACATAAATATTTTGGCATACATTTGACGTTCCATGCTGAAAAAGATACCACCAAACCAATTAATATCTTCTTTCCTGAATAACACGAAATGTGTGTCGTTTTATATACTTACAATGGAGATAGGCAATATAACCAACTCTTACCAGGTGCTTTTTTTACTTGCTGACAAGTTTTCTGTTTCTATAACTTACGAAGTATGATTATTTACTGAATACAGGCTGTTAAACAGAAGTTCAAATAATCATGCCGATCAGAAAGTTCATGAGTAGACATAGTAGAATACAAAACATATTATTTCACTCACATATCAATTTATTATCAACTAAAACCCAGGAGAACAAAGCTTTTAGAGTTTATAAGCTGTAAACTGATATATTTTGTCACGTTTTGCTTTTAACTTCATGAAACACAAACAGAATAAAAAAAAAACATTTCTGATTGAGACATTTGCCTTCATGGTCCCAAGTCCAAATACACTGATGTTATGCAGAGATATTAAAATAATCTTGGATAAAATACGACACTACATCCTCGTTATCATCCTGGGGGGGTGGTCTCTGGTTAAATTGGACCAATCACAGCTGTTGTTGTCTGCATCGATGCGACATGCTGTTACAAGATGTGAACGTCGGCCTACACCGTGGGCTTGATGCAGAAGTATAAATCAGCCATTAGCTGCTTTTCCACTGTCAGGATGAACAGTTCTGAACATTGTTAGCAATAGATCCAGTAGCATTTTAACTTGAGCATGGTTCGGTACGGTAGGATTACAAACCATTCCTGGCTTGGACCGAGAACTCGAAAGGGCTTTAGTAAGTACGGAAGTTACAAATTAGACATGTTATAGTGTGAATGGGTCCTAAGTTACAATTTAAGCACTAATATATATTTGAGCTTTGCACCATTTTACTTTGGTGAAACGTAACCCTTTAAACTAGGAGTAACTGGAAATAAAATGACCAATGAGCTAGTTTTTTGCGTTATTGACTTGCATCTTTAGACATATGCATAAAATTATGTTGACATTTACAATCATCGAGAGAGAGATTGGTGTGCCACTGGCATGCCAAGTTTAATCACAAAAATATACTGGATATTAAAATGAATAAATGTCCATTTATTTAATGTCCATTTTACATAAAGTTCCTGAAATGTATTTACAAAGACCTTTGTAGCTAAACAAACTATTATATTACATGCCTTTTTTTTACATGCTGTATTTCATTGAGTATGTGATGTATTACAGCTGACAGTTATAAGAGGCAAACAAGGTTTGAAAATCAATGTAACAAGATAAAAATGAAATGCATGCCATTTCAACACTTCTATGTGCAAATTTAATGCTTGCTTAGATTAGCAAATTTAACGTCATATGTGACTACACATTGCTTTATGGAGTGCTGACGACCTACTTGCTAAGTCTTGCCTTAAAAACAGGAGGATTAGTTGTTTTACATACTCAACGCAGTTGACGAATCCAAACTAGCCGAACTAGCACCAATGTATGAATGTCTATGCTCCGCTGTTGTAAACAACACAGCGCTTGTGTGTTTTTTTTTTTTTTTTTTTTGGGGGTATTTCACATGTCAGTTCTTGTGTGATATTGCCAACGCTCTTAGTCAACCCTTGTGAAATTTTTTATAAATATTGATCTGTTTCTTACAAACCTAGCGTTTCACTTCAGAAGACATTAATTAATCCACTGGAGTCATATGGATTACTTTTATGATGGCTACTGTATATGTGCATTTTGGCACTTCAAAAAATTTGGCATCCATATACTTGCATTTTATGGACCTACAGAGTTGAGATATTCTTAACATTTTTCTGAAAGAAAGGAAGTCATAAGCTTCTGGTATGGCATAAGGGTGAATAAATGATGAGAGAATTCAAATGTTTTGGTAAACTATCTCTTTAAGCTTGAAGTATCCAGTAGTTAATAAGCCTTTAATGTGAACTTAACATCTTAACTTTTGTGAGACCAACCCTTACCTAATGATTGATGGACTTCCTGCTTGATTATTTATACTCTGGTATGGACATTGTCCAAAATTGAAAGGTTAACTTTGGTAATTGAAGCCACTTAAAACAGAGTACCTTGGTGGCACTATTGAGATCATTGAAGATAGTGGGGACAGTATGCGAATCCAGTGAGTCCTGACATATGCTAAAGGACTTGCGCTGCCCTACCCCTGGCAATCCCAACTCCAGTTAAATTGGATAACAGCAGGCGTCTTTATTTAATGCTCGCTCTGTTTGCCAAGCAAACTGACAGGTGTACTTTTTATTCAAATCCATCCCTCTGTCTGTATACAGTCTGTCATTGCTTTGCAAACAAAAACATAATCATATACATAATAGCTTTGACATTGCATGCAAATATTTGCCATGCCTGTTATTGTTGCTTGCCTTCAACGGCAGGTTTGTCACAATATCAAATGGCTGACAGAGTTATGCAGTCCCCTTGAGAGAAAGTTATCCTGAAGTAGTGTTATGCCTGGTTTTGATCACAGTGTGAAATCATAAATAACAAGGTTTTGCCTTATGGCAAAGATTATTTGCACAGTGTTTTCTATTATTATAATTGTTTTGCTTTTTTATCTGGGATGAATTTATGCATGGTAGGCATGAGTGGAAATTTAGAATTAAAAAATAAGATGCTAGGTGTTATTTTTCAGTGTTTGTTGAAGAATGATGTCCAAAGGCCTTTAGTCTTATGGATTGCGTTTATGCTGCCTTTGTCTGTTTTGGACCTTCTGAGTTCTGGCCATCATTACCTTGCATTGTATGGACCTACAGAGCTGAGATATTCTTCTAAAAATCTTTGTTTAGGTTCAGCAGAAGAAAGTCATACATATCTGGGATGGCATGAGGGTGAGTTAATAAGAGAATTTAAATTTTTGGTTGAACTATCCCTTTGAAGCTGCACTATGGAACATAGTGCTCTCTAGCAACATCTGTGGTTGGACATTAATACTGCAAGCAGTTTATGGAGGAACATTTTATGTGGTATGTTTCGCCACTGCTCTTCTTGCGGATGAATCTCATGGTTTGAGGTTACCTGCTTCGCCTGTGAGATCTCAGTGTGATCTATGATTTTTTTATGAAGTGTTTCACTCACTACACATGTTGTACTACACCTCAATTTAAGAGGTTAAACTCATGATATGGCTGATATGTGTTCAATTGAAAACACTTATTTTTATGTTATAATCTAGAATCACACACTTGGGGAACCTCAAAACTGCATTAATGTAATAAAATACTCAGAAGTCATGGATATTAGTAAATATGCCACTGTAACAAACAAAACATATAAACACATCAGCGATCGGCACACGAGTTATGTTCAATTCATTAGAGCATGACAACCAATATAAGATTCAAGCTTACCAGAAAACTTATGAATTGGTTAATTACATTTCATTTTATAATCAATTAGATTAGTGAAATGTCATCACATTTATTTAATGCACATTATTACATTTTAATGGTTTCATTCAGTTCTGTGTGATTTCTGCTGCACTATACAATGATTTAAAGGATTATATCAAGAATATCTTTAACCAGGAATAAACTTTGAAATGTTTAAATGAATAAAAACTCTGTAATCGTTTATTAAGCATTTATTTTTACATGCTATGGGACACAAAATGAGTTTTCAGAATTTGCCATAAAACAAAAAACTAAAAAAGCACCATAAAACTGTAATAAAATAAAAAATCCAAATCTTCAGACTGTTTTCTGTGAATAACAGACCCAAATTCAAGCCTTTTATTTAACCGTCTCCATCTGCCGCAGCACTGTTGCACCCGCTGTAACCGTCAACATGCGTTGGTTGGTTTCATTTTCAAAATTCTAAAATTGCTGCCTCAAACATTACGACCAGCGGTTTAACGTCAGTGATGTCGAATGCTCATTGGATCTCAAGAGTCTTGTGAACATTAGTGACATGCCGTATTCTGCGACGTATATGTTGTGAGATATGATGGCACCTTTATGGAGTGCATCAGGAGATTTCCAGCGATTTAATAATTTAAATTCTACTATTTATCTCATACAAAGCTGTTGTATGCCTTTAGGAAGCACATCGGATGCAGAACATCGCCATTTGGGCTGCTTTTGTACTGAATTTTGCCATTTATCTGAATAAATTATTGTGATTCAATT
Source organism: Xyrauchen texanus (assembly GCF_025860055.1). Taxonomy (NCBI): domain Eukaryota; kingdom Metazoa; phylum Chordata; class Actinopteri; order Cypriniformes; family Catostomidae; genus Xyrauchen; species Xyrauchen texanus. Next base: position 12,518,511 of record NC_068292.1, on the reverse strand, counting down.
TATCTGCCTGTTACGTGCTTCATATGCTTAATAAATGGTTATGATTAGGTTTAAGAGTAGGTGTGGGATTAACGGCTGTAAAATATATAGAAATTAATATATTGTATCAAAAATTATTGATACTTGTAAAAAGTAGATTAATGTAACATGTTCTTATGTTGTTGAAATGTGGTTTAAATGTTTAGAAGTTGGGGAAGGGTTAAGGGATCTAAAATATCTATAAAAATTTACAAATATATTTATAATCTATTCATGTATTCAAATAAATTTTTAATGGATTTGTCAATATTGTTAGTTTCTAAAGCTGTAAATATGTAAAAATGTTTGTTTTAGATGCTTTCAAATGTCCATATTGTAAGTTTTAGTGTCTATCCAAACATACAAACATGTATTTATAAATGTTACAAATATATATGTACACATAGCTACGTATATTAATGAGATCAGGCTGCGTAAACACCCAAAGACGAGTGACGTAAGCCTGCGATTTCATGAAAAATCAGACCAGACAGCTCTAAATAAAAATCATTATTGTAGGCTGACCGTAGTGAATCAGGTAAGACAAGGACTTTGTTTTGAACATGGATTTTTTTAATGTACTCAGTCAATAATTTGTTAATTGTAACCAAAAAATATTGTACATAGTTCAGCTTCCAGCTATATATCAATATCTGTGATGCTCTATTATGCAGCACTTTATTTGACAAGAATAGCTCCCATATTGTATTTTGGATTATACTGTGAGGTTCTGTATTAAAGCACTTCATTTGATAAAAGTAATTGAACATTGTTGAAAACAACGTTTTAATGAATTAATTTTAGAGATTTATTTTGAAGATAATATTCTGAAAAACAAAACCTGCATTTCGGCGAGTACCAAAAAGGAATTATTGGTACTCTTTCTCAATTAAACCCCCCAAAAAACATTTGTATCCGATGTCCTTAATGTTAATATATTGACATACTGTATATAGTCTCTCGCTCCTCTTTTTCTCTCTCTCGTCTGTCCCCTGAGCGAGCTTATTACTTTGGAACCATTGTCTTAATCACTTCTGAGATAGAGCATTCTTCATTAGCTTGGCATACACTGTCCTTGGCCTAACGGGCTCTGTAATAACTATCCAATAAGGAGGTGTGATGGCTTAGATTATGGAGGCATTACACCACATCGCTGCAAACCAGAACACTTTAAGCCAAGGCTAAAATTGGAGGATGGAAGTGGCCTCGACTTTTTTGCCCTTCACACTAATAAACTCTTATCTATCTTGTCATCACCCTGCCGATGTTTGGCAGCTAGCTGCAGAAGTTGACCCATGACGCTCCGCTTTCATGCCTAATGATGAAACGATTATCATATCTTCTCTTATTTTGTTGTTTAGTCTGTTCTTAGGTTTCAGGGATGTTCTGTCAGAACTTTATGGTTTTCTTTGGAAATAAGTGGAAATGCTGATCGAGTAATTTGTGCGCAAAAAGCTTTCAAGATATCTGGTATAATCCCAAAACTAATGTTTTGCTGCTCTATTTCTCTTAAATAAATTCACTGCTGCTCAAGGTATGAAGGTGTCTATTTATCACAAGTCTACTTTCATTAAGTTTTTCAGACTGGAAGAATGTGCGGTTATACTCGCAGCTAGATTTGACCATTCAATTCTCCTGCAAAACTGCTGGAGAACATTCATCACGCTAGATCAAATTTAAAAGTTGCCGAGATATCCATGCAAACTTTACAAGGATGTTTTAGCTATCTAGTGGCTAGGGCCTCTAAATGCAGCTGATGTCACTCCGGTGAGTTTGTCATTTTGTATGTTTTGTCAGTTTATCTCCCTCGTGTCTCACAGGCACGGCATGATTGATGTTTCCATTGGAACATTGATTGTTCCTGGGGGAACGCTGATCATACCACTTATTAGCAAGCTGAGCAACACCTATTCTCCTCTAATTCACTCCCTTCTTAAGCCCGTCGTGTTCTCATTATCTTTGCTAGATTGTTGTTTGGTGTTGAGTACTAACCTCATTCTTTCTGCCTAGTTGTATCTAGGTCCTGTCTAGTGTATCTGTTGGTTAAATGCATTTCCGGTGTGTGGTTGCCTTCCAGTATTGCTGCATGTCAGCTGGTCTTTCACGGAGGGTACCTCCTCTCTGCCTGCCGGCGGGAGTTCAATTAACTGTTGGGAGTTAAGTTTGCTCATCTCGTTGTTTTGTATCTCTTTAGCTTCAACGTAGAGGATTCTACAAATCTGTTCCTGACTTCCACAGTGCACACACTCATCCTACGAACACTTTACTCACGGATTGCTCATTGCGTGACTACGACGAGCACGCCATTGGAGATCGCTTCTCACTGCTGCAGCCAGTGTCAGGATTTTCTATATTCCTCAACCCAGTGACTGCTCATTATTATTAATACATCCTTTGAACCGTTCCTCTGCTCTTGGATCTGTTTGTCTCACTATCGTTTGTTACAGCTATGTCTAATTTTGCACACGTCAAACTAGTCCTGAAAATACTTCTTGCCTGTAAGCTGAATAACTCTGCAAGAAGAGCACTATCACGCTCCTTTTACATTTGAAGTAGTTTTATTCTCTATCAATTCATGAGTTGAGTGAAAAATTAAGGTTTTTGTCTTATGCTGCTTTTTAGCTGTGATCAGCAGTTTTGGGGCAAAAGCTTCTCTATATGAGCTCTGTTTTAGATATTCAAGGCCACACCTATACTAATACATTTTCTTTTGAAAATGCATACATTTTGATGTGCCTCTCATCCACAATATAACTGCATTTTCTTCCAAAGTAAAAAGGAGCGTTTCGAAAGCACTCTCCTTACTTTGGGAAACATTGCCTTTAGGAAACTGAAAACAAATTTTTATAGAAAATGGTTTAGGCTGGATGTGGTCTAAAGCACACATTTTATAACAACCTCAAACTATTTTGTGTTATTTTGCAGCTGAAGACAATTTATGAATTTATGTTCTCACTCCTGATATGACAGGAGAGTTAAATGGCTGTTGTCACAGACTGCTCTAAATCCAGTTAGTATTGGAAACATGAATGCATTAAATATCCAGCTCTGTCAAAACATTCACCCATCAGTCTTGGCTTGTTTAAATGAAGTACAGTAGTCTATTGTGGCTTTTCTAGCCATCTGAAAATCTGACTTCAGAAAGATGGCCTGTTGCACTGCAGCAGCTGTAGACTAACAGTACTGCTTTTAAAGACAAACTTATTTCTAAAGAACCATGTGGTTTGGGGTTTTTGCTGCCCTGGTGTTTTGAGTCAGAGCTTGGACAGATCTGCTAGCTGTATTGCCTATAGGCTGTTTCTCAATGTGCATTCATGTGTGTTCTTCTTACGTTCTCTTTCTCAAAGTTCTACACAACCCCTGCCCCTTGTAATCAATTAATTGTTATTTTGGCTTATTTTATTATACGTTCAGTTACCAATAAGTGTGTAGTACCCTTAACCCAAAATATTTTACAATGTTTAAAGCAATTATACAGAATTAAATTGAAAACCATGGTCCTCCTTTGGAGTTCTCTTAAAAAAATAATAAAAAATAAATAAATTCCAGTTCAAATTTAAAGTTCACTTCATCCTGATATGTGGCAGCTGCTGTGTTCCCTATCTGCTAAGTGCTAAGTATCTGGTGTCTGACTGTGGTTCTGTTCTTCACCCCAGTTTTTGGAGCTGTCATAAGCAACTGTTAGCTGTCATAACACCAAAATCTTTGAACGGAGTTGCCTTCAGATACCCATTCAGTTAAAAAAGCTGTGGAGATTATATTAGTCCTGCAATATTAATTAGAGGGCTCTTTGTAGGCCTATACTCTGTTTATCTGCAATTGCTGGAGCATTGGAAACTATAGGTGTATATTTGTAATAAATGGTTGCATATGCAGTTATTGAGACTATTTTGGATGGTTGCTTATAACTTTTTGTTATTTTTGGATGGTGTGAGGGTGAGGAAATGATAAGGGAATTTTAATTTTTGGGTGAACTATCCCCTTAAAATGGGATTCGCAACACTCGAGTTTGCGTACTGTGCCATTTTTTAGTGAATTCAAGTATTCAGTTGGAAATAATGTAAGGTGTGTCTTAGTTTTATATCAGGGTTTGAATAGCTTGTGAAAAGTAGGCAATGTTGTATTTCGTCAATATAATGGTCCCCCACCGGCATTACTTGGTTATAGTGTGTATGCTGAGACAAAAGGTTGTTTTAGAGCATGAGAAATTTACTAAATTTGTATGAAATTTTGAAAACTTTCAGTTATTCAATTGCAACAATGATTCATGTGCAATAACCTTTATTATTAAAGGTTAAATTATTGAGAAAGCAAAGGGGGTCAATGTTGTCCTTTATGTGCATGGATCTACAGTATATGTGTGGATGAGTTTTGCCATAACACTAATAGCATCAGGCTGTTTATGTGAGTGTAAGTGTGTAGTAGCAGCCCCATGGTGACTGACAGCTGTTGCTGTGATGTGGGCAGCTGTGTGGAGGGGTGGATGGATGGATGTTAATGGAGGTTTGGTTATGGTGCGTTTCAGTCAGGCGTAAAGCAATCAGAGGTGAGCTCATCTCCTCTAGCACTGCCTTGCTGCAATGGTAGACCCGGCCAGCCCCAGGAGCACAGGCCTGCAGCTGTCACTGCCTGTTTCTGTAAGTGGGCCAGCAGTTCAACCAAGGGTGCAAATGCAATCACCAGAGAACTGTTCCACTGTATACCTCCACCATGAGCAAACTGGGATAACTACAACACTTCTTTGTTTGAAATGTTAATTTTGAATGAATGCTTGTATGTTTTTCTTGACTTTTTGAGTCGTGTTTTCTTAAAAAAACAAAACAAAAAAAAACACCCTGAACGATATGCTTTTGTTTTTGTTTTTTTACATGTGAATTTTGAAGAACATTATTATTTTTTGTTTTTGTTTTTTGTTTTTTGTGTTGTGTTGGCACTTGTGCTTGTGTTGTAGCTTGTGTTGGCGCTTGTGTTGACACTTGTGGTTGTGCTTGTATTGTCTTGGCACTTGTGGTTGTGCATGTGTTGGCGTTTGTGGTTGTGCTTGTGTTGGCACTTGTGGTTGTGGTTGTGTTGGCGTTTGTGGTTGTGCTTGTGTTGGCACTTGTGGTTGTGCTTGTGTTGGTGCTTGTTTTGGCGTTTGTGGTTGGTGCTTGTTTTGGCGCTTGTGGTTGTCCTTGTGTTGTCTTGGCGCTTGTGGTTGTGCTTGGGTTGTGTTGTCTTGGCGCTTGTGGTTGTGCTTGGGTTGTGTTGTCTTGGCGCTTGTGGTTGTGTTGGCGCTTGTGGTTGTGCTTGTGTTGGAACTTGTGCTTGTGTTGGAGCTTGTGCTTGTGTTGGTACATGTGGTTGTGCTTGTATTGTCTTGGCGCTTGTGTTGTCTTGGTGCTTGTGCTTGGGTTGTGTTGTGTTGGCGCTTGTAGTTGTGCTTGTGTTGTGCTTGGGTTGTGTTGGCGCTTGTGGTTGTGCTTGGGTTGTTTTGTGTTGGTGTTTGTGCTTGTGTTGTGTTTGGATTGTGCTGGCGCTTGTGTTGTGGTGCTTGTGGTTGTGCTGTGTTGGCGCTTGTGCTGTGTTGGCGCTTGTGCTGTGTAGGCGCTTGCGCTGGTGCTTTCGTTGTGTTGGCATTTGTGCTTGTTGTGTTGGCGCTTTTGTATTTTTTTGTTTTGTTTTGTGTTCTTGCAAGGCAGCACTCTTTAGGTTAAATTTTTAGGTTTTAGTTCTTTAGGTTTCTAAACCCTTAGCCCCAAGTATTAAACTTGTGCAATTTAATTGTTTTACAGAACATTTAAAATCTAAGTGTATGTCTATATTTGGTTTGAATACATTTTATACTTTGAGAAAGATTAAAATTAAACTCTGTAAAAACTTTAAAGCAATGCAGTTGCATTCAATGTAAACCATCAGTTATTTGTGCTCTCTCTCCCCCTGTTTCTACCTATGTTTGTATTTGTTTTACAACTTTAAAACAATATGGAATATATATTACAAATAATATATTTTATATATGGATTTACACAGTCTAATTGCTATTCTGAAGTTTACTGTATAATGTAAATTCAGGAAAGCAGGTTATTTAAAAAATAAAGAGGCATGGTTTCGTTGTGTGAATAATGATTTCCTACTGTGGCATTACATGTCTTGTAGAAGTAATGGAGCATCTGTGTGCATGAGCAGCGAGTTGAAAGGGTCACACTGCTTGAAGTTTGTGAATTTTCCCACAACTTTTTATTTGAAAGTAACAGCCTTCCATTTTCTTAAAAACATGTGTTGGATGGAAAACATATATACAAAAACAGATTGGGTAAAAAAGAAACAGAGGAAATAAGAATAAATGCTGCATGGAGTTTTCAAACAAGCCCTTTACCCTACTATTAAGTATAGGAAGTAGGTTCTATTTAATAACTGCATCTTCAGGTGTACTGTTACTTAAAACAGTGCACTGATGTACAGTTTACAATATTAGAATGAAAACTGGTAGAGAATATGTGCAAATTGTAGGAGACTCAATTAACAGATAGCAGGATCAAAGTACTACATGGATTAATTGCACAGCTCATAGCTGTGAGAAGTGTAAGAGAAAATACCATAAATGTTGAATCAAAGCAATGGATGAATGGAGAGTGATTCTGTCAGAGTCAACATTTATTGGTTTAATGACTTAAAACTCTTTAATGATCTAGTTTTAGGCATCATTGAGCTGTTGAGAAATGATAATTATGGCTTATTACAGTTTACGAGCTAGAGATCTCCTGACTGCCTGACCTAGCGCTTTTTCGGCACTTAATCCCATATGCCCAGGCGTAGGGCTAAAATAAAGAAAAAAGCCTGATTAGTTTTAACGTGCTGGAAGTATCGAGCATTATGGGCCAGGACAACCTCGAGCTGTTTTCGGGTGTGCTGCCTAGAAGGTTGAGTTAGTGCAGTCAACTGTGTCTGAAACATCCTCCCTTATCTGCCTTTCCCAAGGTCATGGCTGATTTGAGGAGCAGGATGAGAGATGGTGGGGGAAGAACAGGGAGTTGGGGTGGGTGGAAAGTGGGTCATGATCTCTCTGATGTATCAGAGATCTGCAGAAACAACCCCTGCCTTATTTCTAGTGTGTGTTTTGACACAATTACTCATAACGACACAAACTATGACTTCATTTTTCAACCTGGATGAAGAGAGGGATAGAATGGGCACAGTGAATCTTTGAGAGGGACCTGGATGTAGACTACTGTCACTTCACAGGAGGTGCTTGGTGACCCTTTAACATGGCAGATCTCTTTAGTTTAACCATCAGAGCTTGGCCTAGCATAATGAAAAGTATGGAAACCGCATAAAGTAGGTCTTTTTTTGTGACTTAGTGCTGAACTGTGATTATGTATATCTTGATGAGCATCAGCTTAGTAACTAAGATGGGAACATTAAAGAAATGTGTATGAAAGGTTTATGAGAACTGCAGAAATGAGTTGCTCTCTCTGCATAACACGAAAAATCTACAGCATGAAAAAACTGAAATAACTTTCCATCTCGCCATATCTGAGACTTCCTCAAACTGTTCTTTAATTAAAAAGTTAACAGACTTTCCAACGATGCCACTTGGTCTTTGAAGCTGTGAAGTATAATTGCAGCTTTTGTTGTAAAATTATTGTGAGAGTTGTCTTCACTTGAATGCTGGAGATGGTTTGCACATATGGGTGTAATCCAAAGTGGCAGTGGTTTACCCTGCTTTAGAGAGGCTTATTTGCTTGCCACGATAGCACAGATGGAGTAACAGTCCAAAGACTGTTCTTAGGGAGATTTTGCATATAGTTTCTCATAAAGTAGACTTTTTGTGCATTATCAGTGACTTCCATTGTTGGCTCTAAATGTAGTATTCATGCAGATCGATCTTTGCAAAATGGTCGATAAAATGGTAAATGTAGTATTCATGCAGATCGATCTTTGCAAAATGGCCGATAAAATGGTAAATGTAGTATTCATGCAGATCGATCTTTGCAAAATGGGTACCTATACTGGAGCATACAAAAGTGTTGTTTAAGAATATTGATAATATAATGTTTCCTTGAACCTTTGCCTGAAGTAAGCCTTTGTTGCATGTCACTTTAATTCATATAATAGTACATTACGCATTCATGGTAGTTATTCTCATCAAGGATATTTACTTCTTGATTCAACATTAAAGGAGTCCCCTATACTTTGAATATGCAACATTTGCCTAAACTCTGTATCTGGCCTGGGGTAAAGGCCTTTGCACACCAAACACAAATTTTCACTGCAATTTCTCGCTAGGATCAACATTTTGAATTAAAACAATGGATTCCTAAGGAGCCATTCACACCTGGAGTGAACATTCACATTCTATTCACTATTGGTGCATTTAAATGTTGACGTGTGTTTTAAAAAAAAATATATATATAAAACAATTAAATATGCATGGCAATAAGATTATTAATTAGTTTTTTAATCATTTGTTTTAATGGTCATTGTATGTGTGCATTAAGCAGTAATTTTAAACAAATGCATTTGACACAAGTTTAAAGTATGCATGGCAGTGGCATTTTAACAGTATTATTTTTACACTCGATTCTTTCTTGTCACACTTCAGACTGTGTATACGTGATAATACTGACAGTCATTTCATCAAGCAGGAGAACTGAAATACTTAGTGATGTGTCTCAAATGTTTACTTTCTCATTGAGCAAATCAACAATGAACTCCATCACTACTGCAGCTTTTAGAGAAATGTGTTTTGTTTTTTCGACCTGCTCACTAGAGAACTCGTTTGCTTATTGTTTTACAAACTTGTCATGTAGTTCTTCTCATCCTTGCTGGGGGGAATGAGCAAATGATAGGTGCCATGCGCCATCCACCATACCAGTGTAACATTTCTTGTTGATTAGTGAATGTTAACAACAAACATTCACATCAATTTCTATGTGAAAGGGCCATTTATCTGTGATTTGCCTCTCCTAATCGTATCGCCTTTGGTGTGTAAAGGCATTAAAGGGTTAGTTTACCCAACAATTTTAATTCCCTTAACTTTGCTTAAAAAATGTGCTTAACTTTAAGCCATCCCAGATGTGTATGACTTCTTCAGCAAAACCGAAAATAAGAGTTTTATAAGCCCATTTCAGCTCTGTTTGTCCATGCAATGTAAATAAACATATGCCATCAGGCTGCTGGCTGTCCCACTGCCCAAAAGCCAAATTAAGGCAGCATTCAAGTCATCTAAATGACTCCAGTCCATCAATTAATGTCTTCTGAAGAAAATTGATAGGTTTGTGTAAGAAACAAATTGATAATTATAATGTATTTAACTTTATATGGTTGCTTCTTCCCCGCAGTGTATTGCCCTTTGAAACAAACCAACTCTCGCGTGACATTTGTTTCTCTTTTGTAAACAAAGCGTGCTCTTCCGACTTCTCGTCTGAGCGTGCTATTGAGCTTATATCACACGACGGTAGCGTGATGCATTGACTGCTGGCAGGATTCGGTTCAGAAGAAATTAATTGATCGACTGGAGTCGTGTGGATTACTTTTATGCTGCCTAAATATGCCCTTTTGGACTGTCAAATGGCCAGCAGTCTGATGGCACCCGTTTACTTGCATTGTATGGACAAACAGAGCTGAAATGGGCTTATAAAAATCTTAATTTCGGTTCTGCTGAAGAAGGGAAGTCATACACATCTGGGATGGCTAAAAACGTAAGTAAATCATGAGAGAATTTAAATCTTTGGGTGAACTAACCCTTTAATGCTACTAAATATTTCCATAATTGCTTTTAATGTCTTATGTTGACCGTGGCCATCTAAATATCTTGAGAGAGATCTAATAATTCAGTAAGAGCAGAATTGTATGTATGACTTTATACTGCTATTTGAGTACCGGACTGTCATAGTGGTATTACAACACAGTTGATTAAAACACTAACATTGGACTCATACATATGTGATCGCTCATATTTTTGATTGCTCACATGAATGATTTATTTGTCAAAAAAATAAAATAAAAGCCATTGCCTTTCAGCCCATATCTACTGACCTCAAGAAATGTTATTGTTCTGAATGGTGAATTATCCTAGCTAAGATGAACCAAAAAGCCTCTTAGCCTAGCAAATTCAGCCAAAGTTAATATCTAGGCCCAGATGATTTTTTTCCCCCCTCTGCCTGTTCTTTTCATCAATCTTTTGCCTGTCCACCTTCTCTTAATATATGAAGGATACCAGTGCTACGAGTTTATAGGTAAAGCCATCTGGGATCACCACCTTATATGTATACATCTCAGCCTATGTGACTGATTTATGCAAGAGGTTTTTCTGGACACCCACAGTGGTATGTCACATAAACAAATTGAAATTGTGTACCAATTGAGTCGAGCCCAGACATGGGCATGTGGATAACCAGGGGAGCAATAGTGGCTGAAGACTTGCAAATCATACCAGGGACAAAGAGCATTCATAAAGTAGAACTCTAATCCGTTTTTATGATTTGCTGTAAATTATGGCCGTTGGCCGCTATTGCCCACTCCTGGAATTCATGAATTTTAAAAGGGTTTCACAGGAAGGCTTGTGTCATACTTGAAGAAACACAGCCTTATCTCAGCTTTGTCTCTCCCCTGGGTGACCTCACAATTCAGGAGTGTCTGGGTCACACAAGAAGACTGTATTTTTTTTTTTTATGGCCATCTATAGGTTACCTACCTATAGAGTATTCTGAACAATTCCCTTTTTGAAAGGATTATTACAGGTCCATTGGTTTATACTGAATGCTCCTTGCCATTAGATAATATTGGCAACACTGCACATAGAGATATCAGAATTATCGTTTTTTCCCACCTGTGCTCTGTCATCTACACAGTCAGATTTCTGGGAAATATGGCCTTTTTAAAAAAAACTGTTTAATGCTGAATAGCCATATCCCACAACTTTTCTCTTAGCTTATGTTGCATGTCCAAATTCTTAAAGGACACTGTAACACAGTTGAAGGATGGGCAAGGAGGAGGCGAGAACCGGCTTGTCAACATAAATTATATTTTAATGAGAAACTCAAAAACACATAAACAAACACACATGACGGACATGTCCGTAATTCTCTCTCTCTCGAACAATCGTCACCGGCCGCCTTTATCCCTCGCACGCCTCATCAGGCTGATTGGGGACCGGGCGCGTGATATTCCGACCGGCCCCGCCCCCCTCCGCTCCACAGACACATATATGTTCCTTTAATGAGGTATTAAATGTTTCCATGTGTTTTTTGCACCTGTAACAAAAACATACAGTGAGCTCTTCTTTCAAATTTTAAACTCATGCATTTGGCTCACGGTGCATTGTGGAAATGAGGGTATGGAAGGTCACTTGGGAAATGAGTCCACACTGTTACATCATCAACCACAGCCAAACTACTCTAACAAAACAATCCGTTTTGCTTTCTTGTTCAAGGCTCATGGCATATAAACTGCACAATTGTGCCTCTATCCTTTTTTTTTTGTATGTTTCTCATGCTGTTATTTTTATTTGTTTGCCCCATTACTTGTTGCTTGCCACTGTTAGACAGCCAATGTTGTGTTTTGGAACTGCAGCTGTTGCACAGTTCTCAAGTTAGCGTGAGCTTGGAGTTTTGTGTGTATGCAACTAATTCTCAACATGGAATGTATTCTGGCAGTATTGGCACTTTCATGTCTTTGGTTTAGTGCCTCATGTTTAATCAGGGCTGAATAAATCAAATGTTTCACACAAATGCTTAATGTCGTTCTCTCTTGTAAGCTCCCATCTCACTTTCAGAGAGGGGTATTAGTGCAACGTATGTCAACATTGACTGTTTTTCATTGTGATATCCAAACCAAAACCCTCCTAAAGCTGGAAGTCTGGAAAATGAGTAACAGCTGTTTTTATAATGCTTCTGCAGACCATCTTGTCCTGCAGGCCTGACATTAGAGCTCATTGTGTCGTCTCTGTCTTCATATTCAGCAGAATGGTGTGATGGCACCACAGACACCCCTCAAATACAGGGTTGCTGGGTTCCACTCACATAATAATGAAGGAACAAAGAAACTGAAGCAAGTGCACCAATCGAAGAGAGCTCCTTTTTAACATGGCTAACGCAATGCTTAATCCCAGTTGGCCAGTGTTTATCTCTGTGTGCTTGCATGTAGCAGCTGCTGCTGTTATTGTGCAAGTGTGTTTTGTGTGTGTATGCATGCGAGAGGCCATCATTGTGTCTTTGGATGGGAGTGATCCAAACAGTATCCATCAATTTCAGCACACTGGTTCTTTGGATGCCAAAGCTGGCGGGAGATGGAGAGTCCATCACAGTCCATAATGCCGTGGAGACACATTTTGTTCAGCCATCCACTCATGCTTGCACCTGCGCATGGGCTTGTGTGCTCTTGTGCATGCATTCGCGCACACACACACACACACACACACACACACACATACACACTAATGAAATGTGCATTGGGGAGTCAGTGCAACTCATGTCAGTAACCCACTTGTCTTGGGACATGGTGCAGTGATTTCCTTACACCTGCACACTTTGTATCCAGCCACGATCAAGGTCATGATCGTTTTGTAAGGACCTATGCTTTCCATAAAGACACTGGTGCCAAGACCCTGGTGGTCAACTGAAAAGGTCTGGTTTGTATTATGGGAGCCTTATGTTCTCTCCAGAGGTGTGAGACAAAGTAGTTCAATGATTTGATTTGCAGATCACCGCCCATAGCTAACCTTTGGAATATGAGTGTGGCTGGTTTATGCCTGTCCTTGTAGAGTGTAACGGTTGAAGCCCTCACTCAGCCTCCTGTATCATTTCACCTCTGAGCTGTGGCAGACACTGCCACCACGGGATTCCTGGAAGCAGAGCAGGCCATAAAAGCAAGCCATGTCCTTCCACCTCCAGCCCACAGTCCTCTCCATGGGTGGGGAAGGATATTTATTAATATCCATGGCACATTTCCTCTCTCTCTCTCTCTCTCTCTCTCTCTCTCTCTCTCTCTCTCTCTCTCTCTCTCTCTCTCTCTCTCTCTCTTGATTGGGGTGTTCTATCTGGCTTTCTAACCTTGCCCCCTCTCTCCCCTGCTTTCCCTATGTCCCTGCTTGGGATATACAGCTAACCCCATTACAGGTCCAATTTTGTCCTGGCTGAAGATGCAGTCTTCCATCAGGCTGCTTTGCGAGACTGAATGATTGAGAGGTGTGACTTCCAGGAAGGAAGCTTGCCCTCAGGTTCTGGCTCCATATAAGATACCTTAACAACTCCCGATAGAAGCAAAGAATTGAGGGATGGATCAATGTTCTCTCTGAATGTATTCAGATCAGAGCACGTGTTCTTTTAGGAAGGCTTTTGTTGTCTGTTTTGTATAGACTGGAACACTTTACAGGCCATAGTGTTGAGAGAAATATGATTTTTTCCCCTTATTTTAAGCTAATTCTCTATTCAAACAGAGGTGCCTGAAAATGACGACGGAATGTCTGGAACATCAGAGACTGGGGTGCCGCCTTAACCCACCATTTGATTGTCTGAGTACTTATTTTACTGTGAAGTGAGCTGAGAAAGTGCAGGTCCAACATAAAAATGCAGACTCTGTTCTCTCAGCTGCCCACAGACAAGCTCCTCTTCTCCTGGCAGACAAATTTAAATGGGTACAATTACCTCAGTTTCTGTTGTCTGGAGCCAAGTCCATTTGAACACCATGGGAGACAAACACGACATCCTGCAGGAGGGTGTATGACCCATGGCTGATTGTATTTTTGCTCATAGATTTCTTGTGCTCCTTGTGCTTTGATGCTAATTAGGCTTTTGGTCCATCCGTGTCTTCTTGGCAGTGAGCCATGGTGCTGTTGAGGGCATACAGGGGCTCTAATGAAACTGGTCGTACTGAAGTGTAAAATTCCTCTGTGCCCATATGCTAATAATGGTCCTAGCAGCAGGTAAAATGTAATGACAGAATTGAGTGTGGCATGGCTGCCGTCACCTCCCTCAACCATTGTGGCTGTCAGGTTCTCATCATTGCCTCTGACAGGTGCCTCGACTCACCCTGAATATTGGTTTTACTTGTGTTTTGTTTAACAAAGTGAACACATTTGACAGGAGACGATCCCCCAGATATTGAAATATTAATACCAGTCTTTGTAACCACTATTGCTACTTCCTAAAAAAAAAGAACTTGATTTGACCACATCTGACTAAGCAAATTAAATGCCACACAATTCAATCCAGTTGTCAATGCTGGGCGTAAACTCTTAACGGGATAAGGCAATTCTTTAGCCCTGCAATCTCATGGCTGATTTGAACTCAAAAAGCAGGAATGGAGAGTTGGAAGACTCAATGGAATTCATTGCATGCACTGTGCCTATAGAGCTCTCATTTAAATGTTGAAATACATTTTAAAAGCGTGTCTGTGTTTTGCAAGTGCTAATAGTTTTAAAATGTAAAAACAGGTCTTTGAAATGTGTAATATGCCTTAAGTGGCTTAAGTAGAAATGTGTGATTTATTTGTTTTACAAAATGTTTAGTGGCAACAGGAAATGAAAGGCATCAGAAATAATCACATTGTTTGCTTTAAGCTGCAATTACAAAGATAAGTTGACTAACAAACATACACTTACTCATTAAGGTCCATTAAGAATTTAAAAGCAGACAGTGCCTCTGTTTGCTCTGCTGTCTTCAGAGGCTTTACTGTTTTAACCACATTCACACAGAACTCTCCTATTTAAAAAAATAATGCCCAATTCCCACTACTTAGTAGGTCCTCGTGGTGGTGCAGTTACTCACCTCAATCCGGGTGGCAGAGGATAAGTCTCAGTTGCTTCCGCTTCTGAGTCGTCAATCCTCGCATCTTATTACGTCGCTCGCTGTGCATGACACCGCGGAGACTCCCAGCATGTGGAGGCTCATGCTACTCTCCACGTTCCATGCACAACTTGCCACACACCCCATTGAGAGCGAGAACCACTAATTGTAACCACAAGTAGGGTTACCCCATGTTCGAATCCAGGATGTGCTGAGTTACTCCAGCCAGGCCTCCCTAGCAACCGGGCCAATTTGGTTGCTTAAGAGATCTGGCTGGAGACACTCTGCACACCTTGAATTCGAACTTGTGTCTCCAGGAGTGGTAGTCAGCGTCAATACTCGCAGAGCTACCCAGGCCCCCGAACTCTTCATTTTGATCATGACAATGGCTGCTGTTACTTTGGTGACCACTTAATTTGGATGACCTTGATGATTAATGTCTGCTTAAAGGCAAGTGGTGCAAACATGATGCACCAGTCGAGGAACAACATTGTTTTGTCTATGAAAGGCAACAAAGGAGACCTGTGCATACCTTATTAGAATCGTTTTTTGTCTGGTTTGGTTTTTGAGCATTTTATCCTTGCTAGTTGGACTTAAGATTGCACCTTAATCTATTATTGGCCTGCATAGCTTAGTTTGAAATGGTAATTGCTACAAAGATGCTTCTTTTCTCTCTTTAATCACAGTGTGTTAATCACTGTGAGGTCCACACGATGGCTTTGTTCCAAAACGTAGTGAGCTGCTCATGTGGGGCAAAATTTTAAGGCATCATAGGCCCTTTTCAGTGTGAGACCATTTAAAAATAGGGATGCGGATGAATTTTCGACATTCGGTTGACCGCTCGACGTGCCACTATTCGATTACCAAAATCATTATTCGGTTTTTCTACATGTGCAACAGATTTCTTCAGCTCGACCCAAACTCGACGAGCTCTGACTAACCATTGGGTTTGGGTCAGTTTTTCAGTATAGGGTGAGATGGGGTTTGTTCAAACATGCTTGTTTGTGTGTCTGCACTGTTTTTCTATGTAATGTTAACATGTGCTGGACGGGCGTCTTTGACTCTTGTGCTGAATATCACGGTTTTATCTTTCAGCGTCTTGCGCAAGACATTTTTAGACACCAAGTAAAGTTAAAAAAGAACTAACATTTTTATTAACTGATCATGAAACACCTATGTTGTTTCATTCGTTGTGTTATGCTGCTTTCTGGAGAAGTCTGAACAACATAGAATTGTTATGTTGTTCAGTTCAATGCCATTTTGATTTTAAGCCATTAAAAAATCAAAGCACCCCGAAGAGGCTATTTAACCATAGCAGTGTAAAGGGGGTCGCACACCGAACGAGAAGCGCAGCTACAGCTCAGGACCTTGTTCAAAACCCTGCCGCTCCACAGAGTGCCATTTACGTAGTTGTATATTAAATTTACATTTATTTGTCTCAAATCGTCGTTAATGTACATACTGACTTCACCCTGTGCTGCAATATACATTTAGTTTAACATTCCTAATTTAACAGCTTGAATAAAGTCATATTGGAAAAAATCTATAACATTATAACATTGTTACAAAGAAATAACATATCGTCAGTTACGTATGTAATAAAAAAGAATATATCAAATAACTTGTTTGGTTAACGTTTTCACTCGGGTTAGCTAAACGCTAGCTAAATAAATACTATTGTATTATGTAACATAGTTGCCAAGACAACGGATAACTTTACAACAAAATAACAGACTTAACAACGTGATAGATACTTTTACTTGATTAACGTTCAAACATCAGCTATTATTCCATTAACATAAAAAATAAATAATACATCAAGTTAAAACTCACCCATCGTGCAGCTTTTCTAGACTTCTACCAGGAGTTCATTCAAAATTGAGCTTGTGGGAATAGAATGTGCGCGTCCGGTGTGCGATACCCATGAGTTGTTCTAGACGTGGCGCTGCGCTGCGCTTCTCGTTCGGTTTGCGACCCCCTTAACTCTATGCACATGACAATAATGCTTGCATTCGCTGCCTCCTGGAAATGTCAGCCCTCGTGGGCAGAGTGCATATACAGACAGTAACAGTTTTGATTTGATTTGGTTTGAGTTTAATGATTTTATGCAATGTGCTAATAATTAGGCTTGTAGCTCACTGTGCACTTGTATTTGCTGCTATTTTGAGTGGTGTTTGAGGAAATTCCATTGCAATAAACGTTATTTACACCCATGTCCCAGCTCCTGACGAAACAATTATCTGTTCCTGAAACCTCGCGGTTTACCGAATGTTAAAAATGTTAACCGTGCACAAAATGTAATAACAGCTCAATCTAATTTAAAATGAACTATATTACCCAAAAGTTGTGTGCTGTTTTTTAAAAAAAAAGAAAAATGTGTTATTCTTTTTAGAGTATCATGTTGCTTACTTTCTACATGTCAAACTCTATTGAAAACAAGGGTTTCTTGTGTGCTTTAAGAAGCAGTATTTTTATGTATGGTACACGGTGAAGCTGCCTTTATAGCACGTTCCAAATCGGCCACATGTTTTTATTTCTTATGTTATCCAGTGCTAAATATATCATTCCGTGTGTGAACATCCCTCTCTGTGATGGAAGCATTGTTTCTCAATTTTCAGTACAAGGGTCCTTAAAGACCATGTCATGTGCTTGTTATTAGCGTAACATGCTGCAGCTGTGACAACCGACTTAATATTAGGTCCATCAGCCGTTTCACCTTACACAGTATGTGACCCTTATTTTGTCTTGTTTCTCCTCAGTACACTCTTATTTACTGCCTTTTGAATGCAGAGCATTAAAATATATTGACAGCATATCATTATTATGATTTTCCTTCGGGCCAACAGACATTCATTGATTGTTTGGCCCTCTTGGCATTTTTAGTCCATTTAATAACCCAATTATGGCTTTATTTTTATGTAATTGTCCCACTGTTCCCTCTTATATTTAAGGCTTTATCTTAAACACAACTGACTTTTGTTAGTGTGTGTGTGTGTGTGAGAGGCAAAGAAAGAGACGTGTGTTTTGCAGTTTGGGAAGCTCCTGAGGGAGTATAGTGCTCTGACAGCTGATATGATATGTTTAGGGTCAAAGCAGCCAGACGGTATGGGGAGCACATACTTGCCCCCAGACCAAAAGGACCTGATTTAGCACTAATTCAGCTGTCTGTGCTAGAAACAGCCATGTGCAGCGCCTGCTCCATCCACGCATCCACTGCATGGGCGGACTTGTGCATTCAACCATGCTGCTGAGCTAGCCTGGCGAAGTTGGCCCCTACTGCCCTCCAAACCTGGGCTAGACTTTTACCTATTGGTTTCATTGTGATATGTGCATGTGCTTAGCTAAAGACACAAGTGCAGGAGAAAAAAGCAAATGAACCCCACACCCAAAAAAACACATCAGTATTATTTGGAAAAAAACAACTTCATTAGAAAGCATCCGTTTTTAGATTAGAACATGTTCCAGTCTGGTATGACTGAATTTCTAGATATTTCTTCCATGGTTTCTAAAGCTCAATGCACACAATGTAGTGAGTCTTTCTAAAATAAATTATTTAAGTACTTGAAATGGAATAAATACTAAAATTACTTCGACTGTTTTAGTTTTTTTCTGCCTTGCTGTACAAAAGCCCTTGTTTTTGAGTAATTTGTTTAATTGTTGCAATCTGAGCACCGTGACAGGCTGTAATTTATATTGGCTGAATTAAAAAAGAACAGACTTTTTACGTTAATGATTGAACTAAAGTTAACTCACCAGGCATTTTTACCTTTTCTTTCCTATTCCAATGTGTTTGTCTATCAGTTAAAGAAGGGAAATATAGATCTGTGCCCTTTACAAACAAACATTGGCCTCCAATTCAGGTCGTCGCTTCTTGTCACAAAGGATAGCCTGTTAAGCCATCACCACTGACCTGATTTCAGTTGAGATCTGTTTGCAGAGAGGTTGTTTTTAAAGCCTTATGCTTTATGTAATATTTGTTTATGCTGACTCTCTGAAAAACACCCTATCGTGTCACCATAATCACAAAGCACCTTTCCCAGATAGGTCAACAGAAGTTAGCAGCTATGACAACTCATACGGCCCAGTCAGGGTTTACATATTTCTCATTATTCTGACACGTGGTAATGAGTCTACAGTTGAAAGTCAGTCCAAATGTACACATTGCCTTTGTTTTGTTGTGTTTTCCTTTCAGTTTAGCTCAGGGAGGTCATGTGATTGTGTGGGGATGTATTGTGCCATTGCCATTGGCTGTTTTGAACAAATCAACTAGACCAGAAAGCAATCTTTTAGAGTTTGTAGCCAACTTGTTTGCTGTGTATACCACCGTCCAGAGATTTGACGCATTTGGCTTAATGCTCAGGTTGACACTTTGGTCCATAGCCAAAGGGCACCTCTAGGGACACCTGACTGCAGATAAAATGGCTTTGGCTAATCCTAAATGCTTTACTTTGTTGTTTGCCAGTTTTTACTGTGTGCGTTTTGTTTGGGTTTGTCTCATGTGAGCTGTATAGGAGTTAAAGGTGAAGTGTGTTATTGAAGTTAAAATACTTCTATCCCAGCTAAATATGCTGAGACCACTAAAAGTAAGCCATTTGTAGATTGCTTTCTTGGAAAAGTGTAAACGATGTGACTGTGGTGCTTTCAAAACTTAACACATTTTCTCATCCAATGGTTTAGGATTGGGGTTCTCCCTAGTTTTCCCGACCTATGGCTGACATTATTTTAGTATTCAAGAAACCTGTTTGAGAACAGTTGTTATTTAAAGATGATGAAATTACACACTTCACTCTTAAATAAAAGGCGGAACTTGAATCACGCGCTCTATCATTCAGTCCTGTTTAATTACAAGCTGCTTTAGATGTTTCTTATCTTCTCACTAACAGCACATGTAACACTTGCTGTTTTTTTTTAAAGTCCTACTGCTTAGTGTCAAACAAATGATTCATGACACCGTCATGCTCTTGAATGTAATAATGAAAGACATTTGGGGAAAGTTACTTATTTTGGCAGATGAATTATTGATGGCAGTCTGGTTTTTGGAGCTCCCAGTGGACAGAAAGAGTGAAGGGGGCTGTCTCCCCTCATGATAATGAAGCATCTCTTGTAGAATTCAGTACCTTGGGCTTTTTGGCATGCAATATTTGCCTGGAGTTGGTCTCTTAATGCATCATGTTGTCTCAAATATGTGTACTTAGCTTTGATTTCCTTCCCTTTTGAGGTTCAGAGTGATTTGGATGACACTTTCAAGTAGAAAGCCTCTTGTCGTAGCCCATATTGTTGCATGAGTATAGATCATTTCTTGTTCTTTCTTTGCGATTTGCAGTAGTGGTCGACTGAAATGGGTTTTTCAATGACAGAGGCCTATACATGGTGTTTAGGATAAAGGTAGACAGATATATAATATTTTTTTGATTATTCAGTGCGGATAGTTGCTTTTTGGGACTATCGATTATCTGCTAAAATCTATGGCAATAGTTGCCGATAATTAATTTGTATTATTTTTCCTACATTTAATTGTACAGTTAGAATGGTTTGGTTCTACAGAATAACAGCAATCTCTAGTGGGGAAATAAAACCAATCACTAACACCTCGTGGGAATTGCTGAATCTAATATCTATATTTGGTCATCATTGAGAATATTTATCCATATTTTTATTCTCCCTTCAATGCACATTTAATTGTTTTGATAAGATAAATCAAATCAACTTCCATAAATGTACCTTTCGGTAAAGTTTTTTTTTTTTTTTTGCAAGTTCACTTGTGAAATTGAGGACTGGACAATAGGGTTGAATTGAATAGTTGATGTTATCGACAATGCTGATGACAAAAATTGTCGACAAAAATGTTAGTTGTCGAATAGACGTTTGATTAAATCTTATGTAACATAAGATCACATTAAACTCAAATAATGGCATGTGGAAGAGCGCTGCAGCTTGCGTTACGCCTGATTGGGGAGAGGAAAAAACAGCACCCACAGTCCAGATGCAATTCAAACTGCTAAAGGCGATTTAGATTGCAAAGAATGAGGAAATTACACAAATACGAAATAAGTAAATACAGTAGCACTCTAATTGTGAAATAAAGCAGAGACAGAGCTGTCATTCCGCTTAAGGAAATGCATGTCAACCATCTTTAAGTGAAACTCCCCGCCATTGTATCTTTAATGCATCCTTTATTAAAGTTCAAATAATAAGGAAATAGGCCATCTAAGTACAAACTCCGAAACTGGCATTTCTCTGCTTCTATGAGTATTAAATATTTAAATATTTGTAGATATAAAAAAATCCTTTAAAAAAAAAAATGCATTCACAAGAGAAGCAGTTATATTCAGTCTAAAGCACACGTCTAAATATCTTATATGTATCTTTTCAAGTAAATATTTTTTTATAGTTTTAAATGAAAAACAAGACAAAAACCCTTAATAACAATTTTTTTTTTGGAATTATTTTTATTCCTTTAATTCAGTGAATGTCATTTAGAGGTATTTTTAAAAGATGATGTTGTCCTCTATTGTTAGTAGGCACGTTTAATACAACCTTTTAAGTCGAGACACAAGCTGAATAGTCGGTTAAGAGCTAATTATTAATCGTTGCAATAATCGTTCTAATAATTTTGGTGGCGTATAGGATGCTTGCTTACACAGAATCACTGAAATCTAATCTTTATTTTAGTCAATATTTACTCCAACTGAGAATAGATGTGCACTCTGAGGCTCAGACTTGTAGTGATTGACTAAGCTGGAACGGTTATCAGAAGGTGGAACGGTCAGCCAACGCAGATTTAAAAAACAAATCTGCGCGATAGACTAATTTGTCTTTTTGTTTTTGCTCTCACTTAAAGGAAAGTAAATTATATATGATGAAAGTTTAAGACTTATGTACCCAACTGGACAACTTTTAAGCACTTTTATTTTGGCTCTGAGGATCCAAATCCAAGATTTTTTTTTTTTTCTTTTTTTTTTTTTTTTTTCTCAGACACATGACTGCTTTTACCACTAGACCAGTTTGGTGGGAGACAGATAGCACACTGTTGCTATCTGAACCTTGAAGGTTGTTAGTTTAGCTGTTTTAGTCGGAATGTCACTTGAAATTCAGTCACAACTGAAGGCGCCACTCTTAAAACTGAGGAAACATCTTTAAACTACAAGAAAGTAGTCCAATTTACAGACATTTTACTGACAAATGTTGTGTTGAAAACTTGTGTGAAGCTGTCAGCGCTCTGTTTGGTTCCTGTTTTGGCCGTTGGTGGTGGAAGATCTTTTGTGAATCAGATAAGGACGGTTGCAGTGAGGCTATTCAACTGAAGATGGATTTTACCCAAAACAGGCTCTACAAATGTCTGCACTCTACCCTGCAGTCAAATTCATGCAAATGAATTCTCTTGATTACCTATGAGCAGCTGTGTGTGTTTCCCAAACTGACTGATCCTACCTTATGCACACAATACTGCGCAACCTACTCAAGCACATTAAAATCAAGCAATTTCTAACTGTCTGTCAGCTATGCAGAAATTACACGATTTCTAACTGGGAATGATGGTGGGTATTGACCTTGAAGCTCGCTCCTTTGTAAACCCAGTTAATTATGAACCATGCTAAACTTGGGACACGTTTTAGATTTTACTATGCAAATATTTTTCTTAAGTGTCCGTTGAGCCATACTACTCCCCTTCAGATTATGTAACCGAATCGTGTCGTTTTCCCGAGAAAACAGGCCTATGTTTCTTGGTGTTTACAAAGCACTGATTTATCCCTAAGGTCAAGCTGTTAAAATAACTTCTAGAATAAATACAGATGAGAGGAACATTGAGAAACAGTCCTTGATGTCTTATTTACCTTTTTCTGCTTAGTGGAAGGTTTTTTATCCCTTCTTGCTAGAGGTTTGGAGAAGGGATAGTTTATCTTTTTGAATTGTGGTTCAGGCACGGCGTCGCTCCTGGCAGTGCATTGTAATATCTTTACAAAACTCTCCAGCCGAGAGTTACTCCCTGCTCCTCTCCAGCTGCTTTCGACATATTGTTTATCCAAAAAACCACTGAAGTTACCATAAGCCTGTGCTGGCTTGTTTCGAACCTTTCTGTGCATCGTCCCTTGCTCGAGCTGCCTTTCTCAACCCTTGGGCTGCTGTCTTTACATATTTATTTTTTGGGATGCTCTTTGGTCTTCTCATTTCTCCATGCTTTCCCTTCAAGCTTGCATTCTGGTCTCTATTTCCTTCTCAAAACAAACAGTCTTGTCCAAACAAACAGCAGTGTTTGCTGTGAAGGGCGCCAAATGAGAAAAAGAGGGCCCACGATGACACCGCAGAACTATGAAGTTCAGATGGCAGATAACATTGTGTGGGTTACTCACCACAACAACTGAGCTATAGGATATGATCTTTTATTCTGTGAAAACCCTTAAATGCATGGGAGTTTCATCGAACATGATGCCACAGCTCAGGTCTTTATTGACCTGGCATGTATATCACAAATCGATCTAAAAAATGTCTAGATAGTGTAATGTTTTTAAAGCATTTTCAATATAATTCGAAAATAATACAATAAAATATTATCTGTTATATTTTGTTCTATTTCACATATCAAATAATTTATGCAACAAATGATAAAACTCAATTTAGACCTTCCATGTTGAAGCATGCAACTGGATGTGAAACACAAACTGAGCAACACGTTACATAATCAACACATTAGCTACATATGTGGATTTTCTCAGGCACTTTAAATAGACTTTTACATCTATTTAGTTGATGTTATTATACTTTTACATCTATTATAGTTGCTGCTTCATCAAATGGCAATGTGACATGTAAATGCATTTGAAAATGTATTAAAAAATTATTTGTATTGCGATAAAGAAATATACAGTTTATCCTGTGATTGTATTCATATATACTATAGATATGAAAGGATCATGCAAATATGATTTACGTTAGTGGGAATATATTTCAACACTATTACATATCTTGGGTAACTAACGACCCTATAGACTTTAAACAAGCAATTAAAAATTATTATTATTTTTGCACATTTCATAAGAGAAAGGTTTAGGAATATTTAATGGGATAGTTCACCCCAAATGTTTTAATTCTCTCATTATTCATTTACCTTGATGCTATCCCAGATGTATATGACAGTCTTCAGAAGAACACAAATTAATATTTTTTACAAAAATCTTCAGCATCAGGCTGCTGGCTATTTGACGGTCCAAAAAGCATATTTAGGCAACATAAATGTTATCTACATGACTCCAGTCGATCAATTAATGTCTTCTGAAGCAAATCAATAATAAAATCGTTGCTTCCGGCCAGCACTGCATTTCTGTTTGAAATGAACTAACTCTCGCGTGATATTTGTTCTTCTGTTGTGTACCAAGCGTGCACTTCTGACTTCTTGTGTTAACGCACCAATGTGCTTACGCCACTGATGCATCGACTGCAGGCAGTAAGCATTTTTTTCCTTTAAAGTTAATATTAGAATTCAAAGTTTTAATTATCGATTTGTTTCTTCCACCAACCTATCGATTCACTTTAGAAGACATTAATTGATTGACTGGAGTCATGTGGATAACATTTATGCTGCCTAAATATGCCTTTTGGAAATAGCCAGCTGCGTGATGGCACCCGTTTACTTTCATTATAAGGACCTACAGAGTTTAACATTTGTGTTCTGCTGAAGAAAGACAGTCATACACATCTGGGATGGGATCAATGCAAGTGAATGATGAGAGAATTTTCATTTTGGGGTGAACTATTCCTTTAAGATTTGGGGCATAAGTCCAAAACATATATATGGTAAAGTAAGCTCCCAGGTCACTAAAGAAATTAGGTATGCATTTAATTGTTTAGTTTCAAACCTTGATTTTAAGTAACAGTTACACAAATGTTGTCATCGTTTACCTAGTCATGTTTTTCTAACAACTTGGTCTCAGAACATGACTATAACGTAATTTTTTTGCATACTGACTTTTACATGCCGTGTTCTGTGTTTCGCTGTAGTTTCCTGGTGAAATGAACACTAGAGGCAGTACAACAACAGTACGTTTTATTGACTTTCACTCAAATCATGGAGGACAATGGCTGATTATGACTTTATAAGCACTTACTTTTCTCTCTATTACGCTCACACTGCTATGGTGTGATATCAAAATACTTACTGTAACGCATAATTTGTAAAACGACACATTTCAACGCTTGTACTACAGACACACCATATATAAACACACTTATTCCAATGTGATGAGCTTCCGCAGTAGCTCACCCGATTGAGTGTTGGTCTTGGACTCAGCAGACCGCGGTTCGAGGCCAGCCAAAAATGCAAACTGACACGTGAGCCGAAAGTGTCCTAGAAGATTAAAAACAGTGCGTTTCATGACGCAAGTGCATAAGTGCTTTAAAAGTGTTCCTTGTGACTTGTGTGCTATAAGGTGTTCAGTGTAATCGACACTGAACATGGTGCAACATGTATCGACCTTTCATATACGTACTTTGTAGAAGTGAATGAAACATATTATGGCTTTGGATTTACTTGACTAAGTAAAGGGTGACTGAACGCATGATAACTTTTTTTGGGGTGATTTAAAATATACATTATGTTATGTTGGTTATGCATCTTCTGCCCTTACAAAAATGGCCTGAAGTACACAATCAAATCCAATTAACGGAACTGTTTTTTTAGGGTTTGAGATGGATGAAATTGTTTATTTGTGATACAAAACTAAAATAGTCTCCACACAACAAACTCATTAAAGCTGCCTTGTAAAAACAAGTGTGCTGTTTAGTCGCTCACTGCTTGTCCTTCACAGTCAGAGACCAGGCCACCATGTTCACCTTTCACAACCCCGTTGTTATTACTCCGGGTTCATCTGATCCTTGTGGGATTGCTTTGGAAGGTAAAACTATACAAAACAGCACAACAAAACTGCTCAAATCCAAGAGTGTTTTCACAGGCAGGAAGAAGGTCCTCTGCGCCAAGCCTGCTGTAGCTCAGGGCTGTTGTCACTTGGCCCAGCAGAGGAGTCATCCAGTTCTCAGCTCTATTCAGCTCTGCTTCCATCTGTCACGGCTGAAGTCTTATTTTTTCCCCCCAATTAAGTGGTGACGGCAGCTACTGTGCTGGGAAAAGAAATGTGATCATGTTTTACTGATGGTCACAATGGTGACTTTGTAATCTGCCATGTTTGTTGGCAGTTCTCAATTGCTGTTGTTTCCTTCTGTTGTGCAGGGGACAGAGTATATGGATTCAGGCTAGTTTTTATTGATAGCATCCAGTAAGGCTGCACAATTAATCGTGATCATGGTATCTGCCTCTCACAGTTAATTAAGCATAACCATCTACAATATTAATGAGCTAGCAAGCAGAAATTATCAGCCAGTTGCAAATTGTTAATTTTCATTATAGGCTGTCTACCGATGATGAACTAAATCGTGTACTAAAGCTCTTTCAAAGTCCATTTTCACCTCGACTTACATATAGTATCTCGCTCTCTAAAGAAGTTAGTAACTGACCGAGCATGCTCTGAAATACAGAGTGGGAGAAGTTTACAAGTCATATTTTTAATACAGCAAGTCAACTGCCTAAGCTTTCAGATGCAGCCATGAAATGATTTCCACCTCATTCTCTAAATGTGTGTTATGTACAAAATATCTGTGCTCTGTATTCGGTTTGGTTTGTGTATGTTGCTAACGTGTGCTGATGAGAGTTGACTGGTCGATGGCAGCCATGTTTGTCAAGAAATGCAACTGTCTCCATAGATTGATGACATCTTGGACAAAGACACTGCATGTGAAATTTCAAGTCGATTGGACCAACGGTTCCATAGTTGGAGCCATTTATTTGTTTGTCATTGGTTTTATAACCATTTAAGTAAAAGCGGCCATGCCTACTTCATAAGTTTTGGTGTAGCATTGCGACAAATTGAAAGTAAAAATTTTTTATTTAAAAAAAAAAAAATAATAATAATAATATTAATATTGGGAATCCAGAAAATATTGCTGCACTGGTTTGGTTCTGATTGGGAAAACAGCCTTGGACAAGTTAAAAAAAAAAAAATCCAAAATGGTAGAAAACTCCATGAAATGAAATTGTGGCTGATTTAAGGCACTTGAGTCTGAAATACGGTTCAGGAGTTACAGTCCAAAATTATCAGATTTTCTTGTTTTGTTCAATGTAGCTTCCCCCATTGGCTGATTGGGGCCAATGTGCATGTGAAGTCCATGTGTATGTGTAGCTTGCTGGAGTATACCATTCCCCAAAGTTTCAGGTCTCTTGAGGCCTTATAGTTTGGTTTTCACAAACAGTTTTAGGGCAGCATAATAATAATAATAATAATAAAAATCCTGGAATTACAATCGGGTTTTAGCACTTCATGCTTGATCCCCTTATAATAATTTTTCTTTTAAAGAGGACTCAAGTGTAAACACCCCACAGAGTGCTCTTATATTGGCAGTAAAGCATGGGCAAACCTTAATTTTGTTCAAAAGGCGTCTGACTAGTTTGTAGTTTTAACACCGCAAAGAAACCGCATTGCGATAAAAGCCGTGGTCCACGGAGAGAAAAACCTGCATTATTGGCTTTACGTGTGGCTGGAACAGTACGTTAAACACTGTGACATCACCCTAAATGATCTTATTTTAAAACGACTTTACGCATAGTATAAATGCCGGCTTCTCTCACCTTGGGTGCTTTAGTTCGTCCAAGAGAAAAAAGTTTGGCTGCCTCCAAAGTATAAACCAACTTTCTTTCCTTGTCAGCAATCACAAATGTCTAAAAAGGTAATGGAAAAGTCATGGGACTTTATAGGACAGTGTTTCCACACTTTATGACCAGAGGAACATGCACTCAATGCCAGAATGCCTTCAACTAAAAAACATACCATTGGCCAACAAGAGAAGATAAGGATGGAAATTAATTTTAGGGGTGAAAATGCCAGATTTATTGTAATAAATTGTAGTAAAACATTTATCCTTCCCTATATTGTAATGGGCTTTAAATCCAAAAAATCCCTCACTCATCTCAGTGTTTATTTTCATTTTATTGAACATGGTATTGTCATTTAGCATGTTATTCCATGAGAGGGTTTATTGTGATTCCAGAGACGTTAGAATGACTGATCCAGTAGCTTACGAGAAAAAACTCAAGTACTGAATTTGGTTTGACTTTGCCTTGCTGTTGAGGTTCCCAGCAACCACAGAAGAGTACACTGTTTCTCTTTAATTATCAGGCAGATACACACAAACGCTTAAAAACAGCAATGAGTGAAGCTCTTTAAGAAACTTGAAATGTCTAACTGATGCATTAAGTGGTCAACTAGAGATGTCATTTAGTGGAAATGCACCCTCATGTCATTGAGGGTCTAGAGGAATTTTATGTGACCAATTTGGGATGTTTTGCCTTTGTTTAGCATTTTCTTCCCACTCTGCTCGATAATGACTCAGAAACTGACTCTGATTTACTAGAATCGCTTGCTTGTAGCCTAAAAGTGTATTTACAAGCTTGCTGATAGATTACTGAATGTGTTTCTGGTTTGAGAATGTCCAGAACTAGGAGTTTACGATGTAAACCCACGCTGTATGTGTGTAAAAAAACAAACAAACATGGATGATATTGAGTAATTTCAGGCGATTTGCACTTCAAGCTTGATTCTGCTCTTGTTACTGTAATATATATTGTGTTCCTTTCCCAAAGTACTTTTTTTTAGTTGTGTTTGCTAAGGAACGCATCACTGTTAGTATTGCTCTTAGTTGTAGTTATGTATTTGAACAATGATTTAACCGGGTGATTCTCACGAAACCTGTCAAGAACAAAACATTTTATAATATTGTACATTTATATGTTGCCTACATATAATATAATTTAAGAAAATGAAGCCTACATTTAGGACCAATATGGGAATATCCCCGTGACATTCTCATTACCCTCAGACATTTAAAAGTGATGCTACTGTACTGTGATGTGCAAGAGTGAAAGGCAGTTCCAATGGAGTACCGTGTATATGTCCATTTCATACTTTTCAGAGCCTTTCAAAAACAGTCCATCCCTGGAACAATATGTAATATTATGTAATAACTGCAATCCCAAAAAAAAAAAAAAAAAACATTAAAAAAAAAAAAAACATATGTATATGTGTATATGTATATGACATATGTATATGTGTATATGTATGTAGATGTGTGTGTATGTATATGTGTGTATATGTGTGTGTGTATATATATATATATATATATATATATGTATATGTGTATATATATATATATATAATGTGTATGTGTGTATTTTTTATGAAAACTCTGATTTTATATGGCAGCCAATGGAGAAACATTTTTGCCATTATAAGGTGTAATTCTAGCATCTGCCATCAGGGGCTAATGGGGACCAGCTTACCAGCCAATTTCCTACCCTCTGGCAGGGCCGCTAAGAGAATGCGATAGTTTCTCTTTTCATCTGACTGGTGGTACACCCTTGGATGTTTTGTCAGATCCAGAGTGACCCCCTCCATAACATTTTCTGTGGTTTTTGACATGCAATATTCATGGCTCAATATTGCATTTTGAAGCATTTTAGTATGGATGGAAAGATTTCCCAAAAAGCTGTTGACGTGGACATGGATATATATATGTGTGTGTGTGTGTGGACAAGGCTTTAGACCTTCACTGTGGGAAATTTGCAAGCTCTCTCAAGATCTCATTTCATGTCAGTGTATCGAGCTTGTGCTGAGGACTTTCACTGCTGCTTAGTGTTTGTTTTTGGTAACACTCGGCCCTTGAGGCTGCACCTAATAAACCGCAAACAGTCCCTAACTACAGCAGCATGTTTTAGTGGCTCTAGTGGGGAGAGTGATTGCTATAATGGGGCACGATGTGTGTTTTGACTCACGTGTACTGTATGTGTCTCACCTCACAGTGCTTGTTTGCCTCGCCTCTGATCTGTGCTCTCATGGCTTCTGGCAGCCTGAGTGTCACCCACAGCTCATTATATATATATATGTGTGTGTGTGTGTGTGTGTGTGTGTGTGTGTGAGATTCTCTGTGGATTTCTGCCAGACTGAGAATGCTTGTCTGAGGCCGTGTTATGGATTGTAAGTGAAATATCTAGTTCAGCCTTGTGGTATAGAGTTGATCTCTGCTTCCACACGAGTGTGTTTCGCTCAGTGCTGAATGTATATTTCTCATTCTTACCATGAGAAGCCACTGTGCTAGAACCCCTCCAGTGAGAATTAGGTTCTCTCATACCTAACCTCGCAGGGCACTCAATTAAAGGAATACTTTACTCAAAAATGAAAATTCTGTCAACGTAAACGCACCCTCATTTCATTCCAATGTCATTTGGCTATTTTTCTGTGGAACACCAGAAATGAATCAACAATAGCAGTTTATAGTGACCACGGGCTGTTGTGTTCCAAAAAGCATTATAAAGCACCTTGACAGCTGTCCATACTTCTTACGCACTATGTTCCCAGTATTCCAATACCATGCCATATTTTTGTGTGTGTGTGAAGAACGCTGAAAATTAAGTAACTTTTCACCTCCACTGCAGCTCAAAAGTACCTCTCAAATGAAATATGGCACCTAATGACTTAAAGTTCTTATTTAAAGTCTTAATTATGCATTCAGAAGACTTGGACTACTTTTTTGGTTTGTTTGTAGTGCTTTTTTGTCCTTTTTGTAGTTTGATAACCCTTGAATAACTGAACTGTCATTAAATGGGAAATATCTATATGGAGAATAATTTATAAAAATTTTTGGTGCACAGAAAAAAGAAAAAGAATAAACTGCATGCTATACTATGAAGCCCCTTAGAGGAGGGGAGGATGAGGTTGTGTTCTGCATTGTCTGATTTCTTGATTTTTATTTGACAAATAAAAAAAAATTCTCTTTCAGTATTTCCCATTCATTTCCTATGGCTGGTCAATTCTGACCCAAAACACCACAAGTGTCACTTTTTTAAAGACCACTTAGACTTATCGAATCAAGTCCAGGTTTTTGTTTTTGTGTGAGCATTTAGATAGCAAGTGGAGAAAAAGTCACCAGGTCTTGAACTATTCTGATAAAGGATATCATTTTTATAAAAAAAAAACAAAATAAAAATGTCCAAAATTATTACTTTAATAATTCTTTAACTACAGATCAAAGATTTAAAAGTTTCATACAAATGCCATAGTTTAACTATGGTTACGTTAGTAAAACCACAGATACTTTTCTTAAGGTATGGATTAATTCATTGTGGGGGCAAGGCTGTTTTAGAAAATGATTTTTGTTCTTGTCCTTTGAGGCTCTGTGTTAAACTGATTTGGAACAACATGAGGATAAGAATTATTGTTTTAGAAGAAAAAAACTAAACTTCTCTCCATCTCTTTCTCTAGAGAATCCATCTGATGCGGATCTGTGGTTGCTGAACAGTTGCACAGTCAAAAACCCTGCAGAAGATCACTTCAGAAACTCCATCAAGTAAGTTTACACAACATCAATTCTTCTCAATCCCTGCGTGATGCAATAATGGAGCAGTAACATGCTAGTATTTGTTGTTTTCCTTGTTAAACTTTGCGTTAAGCAAGTAACCAAGTATAACCATTCATTAATGGTTAAGCCATCGCAGGGTTTTGACCAACAAACGTTTCGGTTACAGCAACCATTTTTGAACGCAATCAGTTCTCCATTGTAACCTTGATAAAAGTATTTTTCAAAAAATCATGGAACGGTCATGAAAATGTATCATGAGGTGTTAAAGGTGCTGGTTTTGGGAACACCACATGAAAAGTCCTTAAACATTTAAAGTGGCTAAATCTGGCAAAATGTTGCCAAATGGCTAACAATACTTTGCACAACGTCTTAAGATGTCTTGGCATTCAGGTAAGAGTGCTCCAAGTATCCTTCTCACAAAGCTGTCTACAATGTTTGTGTATTTGAGACCAAGTGATCTGGGTAGTGCTCAAGTTAACATGAAATAATGCTAGAAAGACTTTAAATTGTCAACATCAGCAGCAAATGATCAACAGTAGCCCTGAATCGGTGCACAGGCTCTTGAATAGAATCACCACAGCTTCATTTACACCAAACTGGTTTAGCTGTGAGCAGCGGTGTGGAGTAATATTGCTGATCAATGGGAGGAAACATGTCGAGTACGTGGAGAATCCAGAGACTATGTGACTCGAAGAACATGAAGAGTTTGATGTTTGCTCTATGATCGAGGAGTCTGGATCTGCCTCAATGCATATGGTTGGGATGAAGTCTAGGTACCTGTATAACTCTATTAAAGTACGCCAGCAAGCAATGTTAGGGACTTTAATGCCATAAGTGCTCTGAAGGGCCTATGAATTGCACATTTAAATGTCCGGAGTCTATTTCCAAAGATAGAAGAGATATGGCAGCTGTGTACTGTGTATAAGCTCTCAGTTCTTTGCTGTTGTGAAACATGGCTGGATGGTTCGATCTTTGATCCAGAAACAGAAATGGAAGTATTGCCTGGTAAGAAATGCAATGGAGGTGGAGTTTGTGTATACAGTATATTAAATCAGATGTGGTGTTTAATGTTAGAAATGACTTGGAGCAAGCATCTATTGAAGCAGTATGGCTGAACATTCTTCTTCCCAAAAGTAAGCCTATGTTAATTGGGACATTGTATCGTCCACCGGACCGAACCGATTTTTATGAGCTTTTGGAAGTAACTTTAAAGGACCGCATAAAGCTTATCGGAGCAGAGGTCATAATTCTTGGGGATCTGAACACGGACTTGTTAAAAAAGGATTCGGAAATGTATAAATTATTAAAGTATTTTTGTGATTTATTTGCATTGAAACATATTACTGAGCCAACTAGAATTACTCCCAAAACTCAGACGATTGATTTAATATTAGTATCAGATATGACTGAGATAGAGATTAGTGGTGTTTTGGAATGTGGTATTAGTGATCATTGTATAATATATCCAGAAAAGTGCAGAGAAATCAATGTAATTGTCATAAAACTATAGCAATGAGATCGCTAAGAAATTATAGTCTTGACATATTTACTGGTGCCCTGAGTAAGGCCGATTGGTCATGTGTGTTGAGATGTGATGACGTCGATAAAGTGTGGGATTATTTTAAAGGTATTTTTTGAAAAGTTTTAGATAAAGTAGCACCTTCCATAAAAATAAGAATTAAACAAAGAGCAGATCCTTGGACAATGGCTGATATTATAAAGTTAATTACATTAAAAGACACTAGTTTTAAAAAGGATTTGGAAGAGTCCAGTTTTGAACAGTACACAGTTTGAAGAAATGAATTGAGAGATAAGATGAAAGAAGCTAAAAGACATTTTTTAGTGACAAGATAGCAGAGAATAAACAGGAACCACAAAAGCTATGGAGGACGCTAAAAGAAATCTATTAAATCTATTATAAGAAAGCTATTCCAAGATTGCAAAAACTAAATCTGTAGGAATAAACCTCAAGGTTCAAGGAAAACTGGCTTCAAAGCAGCTAGAGATATTGTTTTAAAGTCACCATTTTACATCTTTGGCCAATACTCTTTTAAAACAACTTCCTGTGCAACCTGATATAAATAATGAAAAAATGGTTCAGGCATTCTATGCTCAATGTGGAATCGTTCAAGATACTTTTATGTTAAATAAAATTTGTGAAAATGAAATTAATGATAAAGCAGTTGGGTGGACTCTGAAGTCAAAGAGTGGATATTAATGGTAAACTTTCTAGTTCATTACTTCTTACCTGTGGAGTGCCACAAGGGAGCGTATTAGGTCCTTTATTTATTCTTATATATATATATTAATGATTTAAAAGTAGCATGTTCTGAGATCTTTTTTTATATGCAGATGTTGCAGCAATTTTGGGATCTCATGAGAATTTTGATGATTAGTTTAGAATTACTAACGGTGTCCAGTTGGTTTCCTTACACCTGGTAGAAACTGAGGCCATTTTATTTGCCTCCAGAGGCAAGTTAAAGAAAGAAGCTGATTTTCGTGTTAGGTTTGTAGATACTTTAATTGAATCTAAAAATGTTGTAAGCTATTTAGGATGTCATTTAAATCATTTAACGGGGGAATAGCAGGTAAAGCTCTTAAAAAGATCTGTAACAGAATTACATTTTTAGCTAGGAAAGCAGAGGTACTTGATGTTCAAACTTTAGTTGCTTGCAGGTGTGTTGATACAGCCTCATTTTGATTATGCAGCAGTATTCTGGTTTAGTAGCATTTCTCAAAGGACAAAAGATAGACTTCAAATAGCTCAAATTAAAATGTTAAGCGTTATAATAAATACATGTGTATATATATCATTTGTTGTACAATGTTTTTGTAAGTAAATCTTGTCAAAAAAATTACATTTTAAATAAAAAAAATTAATCTTCCCTTCTACATCCTGGTCCTCTTAGTGTGAGCAGGCGGCATGCATTAACCAGAGCCTGAAGCTTTAACATCAACATTAGCCCTGTTTGCCATTAGGACAAGAGGCCCTGCACCTTGCCTGTCTCTTTACTGAGTTCTTTATGGGCTGTCTTAATGTGCTGTTTGGAGCATGTTGAACTCCTCATCCAGACAGGAGATAAGGCGGCCAGGAACAGGAGGTCAAAACAAAGCAGGTCAATATAAATTGTGATTGCAGACGCCCCATGTAAAACCACACGCAGTCTGCTGGAGCACTTGTGTTTAGAAGCCTTGGTTCATTTTTCATTTATTATTACCAGGGAACATTTACCCTTTCAGATGTACTTGAATTTGACTCTCGTGATATGCTGGTGGCCTGCAGGCCTCTGGTTTAGCATGTCATAAGGTGGAGGAAATGTTCAGTAGGCACACAACATTTTATAGATGAGCTTTAAATCTTTGAGGCCTAAAAAGAAGGGAACATACAGACAGAAAACGACCCACAATAACTCATTACATATGTGAGGAACTTTAAGAGAGTGAGGGAGATGGGGGGATTTTAAACACATGCTGAGGTATTTAATCATTACTCACATTCAGATTCAGTATAATAGGAGTAAATTCAAGTGATTTATGTGCTGCTCTAAATGGTCACCTCTCTTCCTTAGAAATGTTCTGGCTAGTTTTGGCTCTAGTGTCTTTCTGTGGCAAACAAAGTTCCATACACAAAAAAGCTACTCCAAAGATAAGAGAGCTTCCTACCTATACTGCAGTTTGATATGTGCGCGAAGGGTGTTCTGAAAGGTATATAGCAACATAATGTTGCCTATTTAGATGTTTTCCGTAATTGTAAGGGGCTGTTCACACAGGTTGCAATCTTGCATTCAAAAACTAGATGTAGAGCAGCAGTAATAGAACACAAGCTTGAGACATGGTTTATTTGACAGTGTTTTGAAAATAGTGCTCATGATGTGAGATGTTGGAAAAAAAGGCAAAAACGTAGTGCAAAGTGTTTACGTGGAACATCAATTGAAGGCGCACTCAGTAACTTTTGTCTGTTTCATCTTGGACACTGACACCTAGAGGCTTGGATGCAGCATAATTTAAAATCAATAGTTTTCAGTTTCAGATGGCATTGTTGAAATTTAGCATTCACAGTCAGCCGCAGTTTAATCGATGAATGAAAGTGTCTAATGACAGGACGGTTACTGAGATTAAGTGAGTAGTATTCGGCTGTTCATGTGATTCTAACATGGCAGCACCGGTGTGCGGACGCTTTCCATGTTGAATAAAACCGCTTTTATAAGGTTACTGATATGACTGGAGTCTTCATTATAATATGATTGATCATTATTTCCTACATATAGTGCAAACTTACAATTCATGTCTTTAGGAGTAAATGTTTTTAAGAAACAATTACTGAGTGCACCTTTAATCAAAAGCGCAACAGAACAGTAATTATAATTGTAAAATGTTGTTGTTTTTCAAAACTTTCATTCCAGTTTTCTTGTTTTCATTAGTTTTCAATCAATGACGTGTCAAAAAAAATAAGTATTTTCAGGGTTATAAAACAACAACAACAATTTTTTTTCATTTATCTAATTTATTTTTTAGTTAATGTTTTCTTTTAGTTTTCCTTAACATACACTTGTAATAAAATGTGTGATCTGAACGGTCAGTATTGCATAAGACAATCGCAGAATGTGTTACAACAAATTCAGAAATAAAATTCTTCCGAGAACGAGTGGTACATTTGAGAAATTACATTTATAAATGTTTTATTCAGTATGGAGAAGTATCGATACACATTTTTGTACTGTGTGTGCTATGCATTTTTATGCTTATTGGAGTGTTATGTTTTTAGCTTACTAATATGCTAACTTTAAGATAGTCCCCTTTGTTTCTAATGATTAACGTTAAATTGTGTGGTGCCATACAGAGTTGCTGCCTATGAGGAGTGTTCCAAATCAGTCACTCATGACATTGTTTTTCAGTTAGGATATTGCCTTGGGGGCAATTCACACCACAAGCTTTATTGTATACATGCCAGCTTTTAATTGTTTTCCTATGTAAAGGTGTGCTAGATGGTTGTTTTGACTCATGCTGTTTTTTTGCATTTTCCCAGAGTGACGTGTTTTTGTGGACACCATGTCAAGTTATAAAGTTTAACCACAAAAAATGATTTGTGCCGCTGTGCCTAGGATGCCATCAATGTGAACAGCAGCTCACTAGATTTTTTTATCTAAACCCTGGATTACATAACATTTTAATGTAAAGAAGAGTGAATTGGTACTCAACATTCTTAAAGGAACAGTTCGCCCAAAAATGAAAATTCTCTCATCATTTTCTCACCCTCATGCCATCCCAGATGTGTATGACTTTCTTTCTTCTGAAGAACACAAATAAAGATTTTAAGAAGAATGTTTCAGCTCTCTAGATCCATACAATGCAATTGAATGGTGAGCAGAAATTTGAAGCTCCACAATTCATTTAAAGGAAACCTAAAAGTAATCTGTAACACTCAAATGGTTAAATCCATGTCTTCAGAAGCGATATGATAGGTGTGGGTGAGAAACAGAATAATATTTCAGTTCTCCACATTAACTTTTACATCTGTAATTCACTTTTACATCTGAAAGTCACATGAAAGTGGAGATTGATAGTAAAAAAGGAATATTAAATATTTACAGTGCATCCAGAAAGTATTCACATATTCCTTTACATTTCACATTGTCATTATGGGGTATTGTTTGTAGAATTTTGAGGAAAAAAATGAATTTAATAAATTTTGGAATAAGGCTGTAACAACAAAATGTGGAAAAAGTGAAGCGCTGTGAATATTTTCCGGATGCACTGTATCTGTTTCTCACTATTCCTATTATATTTCTTCTGAAGACATGGATTTAAACACTGGAATAATATGGGTGATGATGCCTTTATGTGCTTTTTGGAGCATCAGAATTTTGGCACCCGTTCACTTGCATTTAGAAATATTCTTCTAAAAATGTATTTGTGTTCTGCAGAAGAAAGTAAGTCATACACATCTGGGATGGCATGAGGGTGAGTAAATTTTGAGAGAATTGTAATTTTTGGGTGACCTATCTGTTTAAGTACTGGATATGTAATGAGAATGATGTGTGTGCGCTTGTGTGTGTGTGAAATGAAGCTTCATTACAGACACACACAGAGTGGTCTCTCCTCTGTTGGTCTGACTCCATACATAAACACTATGTGACAGCTGCCACCCGTCTCCATCAGCCCTTTAATACACACCAGCGTTATTTGATTGAACTTTGATTATCTATATTTTTCTCTCTTTTTTTTCCCTGCCTGCACAGCACCATTTCCTGTTTAAATTCAGGAGAAAGTGTTTGGATGGCAGCGTCTGCCCCCAGGAGAGGAAGACCTTTGAACGTCTGTTAATTTACATAAAAACTGTCAGATTAAAGAGGAGCGACGTATGCATTTTGATGAATTTCTTGCCTCCTTTGGGCATTCCTTGGGTTGAGGGCAACCGAGTGTGGTGCATGCGATGGGCTGAGAGCGAAGTTGGAGGAGAGACAACTGGGAATTCTAGGATTGAAGAGTGGGTTTCTATCTTACTCTTTGATCCCAATCCATGATTTATGTATTTACTAGAGCTTTAACACTGGATTGGAGAACAATCACTCTCACATATGCTGCCATTCAGTGTGGGAGGTAGAGATTTGAGACATTTTAGATGTGTGGACGGCTGTACGTTAATTTTACCTGATAGCTACAAAGAAAGGAAACTGCATAAAAATGGTTGTGCAACATTTTTGCTAAATTAATCAAGTAATCTTTAATGTTAAGCAAGTTAAATGTTCTGTCAAACAGATGAGGTTCAAGCTCTGTCAAGTTTTAAATTAAATTGCATGCTCATCTTGCATGCTCTTCAGGACTCGTACCCCTGGTCCTTAGCATCGCAAGTGCAACACTTACGGTTGATTTACCACACAATTTGATCATGTTTGAACAAACATCTAAATGTAGTTTGTTTTGAAATGCAACTTTATTGTATTATGTTAACTTGTATTGTATTACATGTCATGAACATGTGTTTATATATCATAAGATATCATTGTGTGAGGAACAGCTCAAAGATGACGTGTTAATTAACTGATTTGTGTGAAAGTAAAAAAAAAGTAATTGTTGTTCGTGCCTCTAGTGTTCATTTCAGCAGGAAACTTGTCTGTCATGTACGGTGAGCCATGTAATTTTTTTTAAATAAATAAATATATATATATATATTATATATATAATATTATTATTATTTTTATTTTTTAACGGCTTAGTAATGAGGCCAGGTTGAACAAATGTGGAGTCATAAGTTACATGGGACAGGGTAAAAATATTGACGCATATGAGACCAAATGTCTTTGATTAGCCACTGGCTTGTAAATGTTCGGATTTCACTCATCAGTATTTGTTACAGTATAGTAGCAAAAAAGTTCAGCACAACATCCTTTTACTGCATTTTGAGAGTAAAAGTTGTATTTTACTCGTTCCGTGTGTGTGTCCAAAGATGAGATCCACATAATCCATTTGCCATTGAATAAAGTGTCTTTTAATACCGTTTCCAGGGCTCGAAATTTAATGATTGCCATTTACTTGTCATTTGTAAAATTTGTCTTTCACTTTAAAAAAAATTTTGT
The DNA here is from genome assembly GCF_025860055.1 of Xyrauchen texanus. Classification (NCBI taxonomy): domain Eukaryota; kingdom Metazoa; phylum Chordata; class Actinopteri; order Cypriniformes; family Catostomidae; genus Xyrauchen; species Xyrauchen texanus. The sequence goes on along the minus strand of NC_068292.1, from coordinate 12,479,693 downwards.
CAGGAGAGAAAAAAGGACACACACACACACACGTCATGTATGTGTGTGTGTGTGTATATATATATATATATATATATATATATATATATACTGTATATAAAATAATATCTCAGCTCTCTATTTCCATACAATGCAAGTGAATGGTTTTGAAGCTCCATAAACCATATAAAGGCAGCACAAACATAACCATCAAATTCCATTTGGTTTAATCTGAAGTTATCCATTTATTTTGTGGTGAGAACAGACCAAAATGTTTTCAATGGATCGCATCAAGTGAGCTGCTCTGACACGCTTGACTCCCCGACCCAGAATCAGGTTGTCTACGATTCATTTAGCACCAGGTTCTCCACAAACTTGTAGTGCATGATGGGTGAGGGGGCGGCACTCATCCGGCCACCCCTTAAGCTTGTCGTGAACAGATCTCTTTGCCAGGCCCTCGTGGGCCGGCTATCCCAGGCAAATCGGAGTCTCCTTGGCAATCATGATTTCAAGCTTGATTACACTTCCTGTAGCTTCATCTAGCTCTCTGAACATGCGTTAAGAACTTGGAAGTGTAATCACGATTTAAATCACGATCGTGCCTAGAGACTGCAATGTCAAAATGTATAGTGAATAGGGTTTTATTTTGGTCTGTTTGTACCCAAAACCAACTGGATCGCTTCAGAATACATTGATTAAACTACTGGAGTCATGTACTTTTATGCTGCCTTTATCTGCTTTTTGGAGCTTGAAAATTCTGGCCACTATTTACTTTGAATTCACATATTTGTATGGACCTACAGCTGAAATATTCAAAAAAATCTTCATTTGTGTTCAGCAGAAGAAAGTCATACACACCTGGGATGGCATGAGGGTGAGTAAATCCAGGCAGTCGGGCATCGCTTCCCTCCTCCCCTCGCGGACGGCGGTCTTCTATCGATCCCTCAGCGTTTCTGGGGGATGGGAAGGCACTCCTGCGCTCCCTGGCAGCAGCTCCATCACACCAGGCGGTCGAGGAGTCCAATCCCCACTCGCCACACGGACAGCGGGTGTTCCCGTGTCCGGGCGGTCGGGCTACTCCGTCACCCGGCGGATGGCAGCGATGCACCCCTGGGTGGACGGCAGTGTCGACGACTCTGCGACGGGCATCCCTCCTCCTTCCAGGGTTTCGGCACCAATATAAGGGGGCTATGGTGGGCAAGGAGGAGGCAAGAACCGGCTTGACAATATAAATAGTTTAATGATAAATTAAACAAAAATCTCTCTCTAACTGTCGTCAGCCTATCAGGCTGATTGGGGACTGGTCGTGCGTCATTCCAGCCCGGCCCCGCCCCCTCCGCGCTACAATATATTTATAGATGCTATACATGGAATAATTTTTTAAAGACAAAAATGTGACTAAAACGATGAAGTAAAATGAATATAAATAAAATAAAAAAAATTATAAAAAGAATTATACCTTGTTAGTAGGTCCCCTGTATAATGATCTGAATCATTACCCAGTTCAAATGTTACATAATTTAACATTTTTGACCTTATGTTTAATGAACAATTATTGAATATCTTATATCTTATATTATTATATATTATGTACCATCATACCTCCACTCCTAGCTGCCATTAACCTCTCGTTAGTATCATTGTTACATATCCATCATATGATGTCTAGAAACATTCATAGAAAACTTTTTTCACAACTATAATGATATTTTTGTTCTTAGCAAATGGTCAGGTTGTTGTCCTTTCAGACTGAGATTTGGGCTTATGAATCCATTTCTTGGACCATTTGTTGTTCAGCTAACCAAAACTGTGTGGACACCATCATACAGGCTTTGTGTTATTACAGCTGCTAGCCGCTACAAACCAACACATTTAAGCCTCATGAAACTAATCGTGCCAGCTTCAGACTGCGACAGTTTGTGTCACACAACTCTTCAGATGCCAGACATGCCCGAGTTCATTTTTTGTCCCATCAGATAGTTCATGTGCTGTCATTATCTTATTGATTAGGGAAGAGAGCGGAGGAGTGTGGTGTCTGTTTGAATATGATGTTGAAGAGATTTTTAGTTCAGCTAGAAATGAATATTCTGTCATCGTTTATTCATCCTCAAGTTGTTGGTCACAAAAGAAGATATTAGAAAGTATTCTAGTTTCAGCGTGTTTGAGTTTGAAATGGCAGAATTTTATATTTTTTGGTGAAAATTTATTTTGGCATTAAAAAGAAAAGAAAAAAGTGTCCAAATCGCCTCTTGTAGAAATTGTGAGAAGCAGCTGAAAACCCTTCAAAATAAAAAAGCTAAATTTGTTTTTAACTTATCAGGAAGTAGCTATCAAATTCCAAAACTAAACATTTTCTCATTTGTGGAGCTCATTTTTAGGGAATGCTGCAATAATCGGCAATTCCACGTAATTTCTTTCATTGTCTTTATCTCTTGATGAATACAAATGAACTTAAAAACCGAAACCTCACAGTCATATTAATTGAAATGAATATGCAAATATTATTGAAATTAGGCAGGGAAGAAAGAGGCCTTTTCAAAACCACCCAATTCTGTACCAAGAAATGGAAAGAGGATTTCCATAAGTGAGTGAGAGAGAGTCAGATAGAAATAGATGGAGAGAGAGAGAGATTTGAGAGAGCCTTTGCTGTAATACATATGCAATTACAGCTCCATTCAGTTGCACAGCTGACTCCAGCATTGGGTCTTCTTGCGCCTGCTATTGTGGCTCAGAGTGCAGCGGTTGCTGGGTTTTTACATTTGATTTACATATTGAATTAGTGCAATGCCTTGCCAATACACAATCTCCTCTCACACATGCACTGACAGCAGACACACACTATTCATTGCGGCATCTGTGGGCTTGGAGGCAAATGCGAGCATTATCCACATGGTAAACACAATTTGTTTACAAAGACCACATTAAATAAAGACACCAGCAAGTTCTGTTAAAGAAACGGCCATGCCATTCACATGAAAGCACACACAAAAGATTATTGTGTGTATACACACACACACACACACACACACACACACACACACACACACTGCATTGAATACATCTTTAAATGATTAATATATGAAGTGCATACATAAACATCCTTGGGTACCTCTCGCACACATTAAACAGGTTATTGCATGCCTAATTAGATTCATGCAACTGTCTCTATCTTGAATTGATTCACTGAAGTGTCTGCACATTTTCAAACTCTGTTTCTTCTATGTTTTTAAGATAAAGTGCATTTATAGGCATTCAAGGCAAAAGCATTTTCTGCAACTTGCAATATGTGTATCTAAGTGAAACCAAAAAATCATTAGGACATTTTGTAGGTGGAGCCTTGATTTTATGCATAGATATTTGATTGGGATAGGGTGTGAAACAGGCCAGGCTATAATATTATTGGTTAATACTATTGTCCCCCACCTCTGCTGGCCTGTTACAACAACAGAAAAGTCGTTTTTGAGTGGGGGAAGTTTGTTACATTTTGATGAAAGATTGTGAAAACACTTTGATCACAAACAAATATGCTACTTTACATGCTATCAGAATTATCCTACGTATGCGTTTCCAACTTGAACGCTGAACGTGAACGCCCCCTCAAATTGTAATTACAACTGGGAACATCAGAGACAATTTTGATAGCCGAGTTACTCGGATGACCCATACCATTTTTGGGTAGAAATGTAATCAGGTACTGATTATAAATGACACAACAGGAATTGTAATCAGTAATGTGGTCTTTTAGATTGCACTTTTAAGGCATTTTAAAGTGATTACTGTAGGATTGCTTGTTGCATATTTTGATAAATCGCATTTTAAATGGATAGTTCACCCATAAATGAAAATATTCTCATCATTTACTCAACCTCATGTCACTCACTTTCTTCTGCAGAACACAAACAACGATTTTTGAATAATTTTACAGCTCAGATGTGAAAGAGAAACTTAATGGGCACCACATGTGAAAGTTAAAGTGGAGATTTGGAGTAAAAAAAAACTACTTACAATTTTGATTGTTTCTTACTCACACCTATTATATCACTTCTGAAGACATGGATTTAACCACTGGAGTCTTATGTGTTACTTTAGTTTCCTTTGTGTGATTTTGGAGCTTCAAAATTTTGGTCACCATTCACTTGCATTATATGGACCTACAGAGCTGAGATATTCTTCTTAAAATTGTTGTATATGCTGCGAAATAGAGAAATTCATACACATCTGGGATGGCATGAGGGTGAGAAAATGATGAGAGAATTGTCATTTTTGGGTGAACTGCTCCTTTAAGAATGTTGAGTACCAATTCACTCTACTTTACATTACAGTGTTATGTATCCAGGACTTTTCTTGGGACATATATGAGCTTAGGTGATAGCTCTAATTTTATATAATTGCTTTATTGCTTTAAATATTTATATCTACATGTCTGCTGTAGATGTAATTAATGATCTACAAGTTTTTTTATCATGTATATGCATCTGGAATATTTTGATTTACCAGAATTTGTATTTTTAAATATATATTACCTCAAGGAGCTATTGGAAATTAAACTAAACTTTGTGCGCTCAAAGTTAAAATAATTGGCATGTGCATGATGGAACTGGACCCTTGCAGAGTCCAGACGACTGCCACAATGACGTTACTTTCTGTAAAAACACTAATCTAATTACAACTACTTAATTTTTGTAATGTGATTATGTAATCTGTCCATTACTACCCAACAGAAGCATGTGAAATGCAGTAAGACCAGAGACATTAAAGAATTCAAAATTGGAGTTTTGTGGCTTTTAGTTTATTTATTTTGTTGTTAGCATTGAGATCACCTATCTGCTAGTTACTCTTAAACATTGACAACATTTTTAGTAGATATTCTGTTTTTCAGGCTTCCCACAGTCATGAAAACCTGGAAATATCTGGACATTTTTACATTGTGATTTCCAGGCAGTCATGGCCAGTTATAAAATCTTGAATTATGGACATTTCTAAAGATTTTTCCCCCACAGATAGAAGTAGCTCTTTGTGTCCTTTAAGTGGAATCTCTATAAAGTTATAACATTCTTTTTCAGAAAACGAGTAACTGGAAAAGTCATGTAATATTATAGATATGTCATAGAAAATCATTTAAAAGGTTTGGTCTTTTTGTGCCATTTAAAATGACCCCTTCCATTAAATAAAAAATACCACCTGACTTCGTATAGCAATACCAAAAAATCCTATATGCCGGCACCACTCTTACAGATTTTTCCAGTGATTTTTAGATGTGAGCTTCATTTAAATAATTACAGGCCATGTGGAGAGATGATGCATGCATTAGTGTCTGTCAGCGGAATGTTGTTAATCACTTCACCGACGGAACTCCCTGCTGAGTTAATGGCTTCAAAAACTGCAAAAGTACATCAGAATTGCTTGAAAAAATCATTTGTGTTCTTGTCAAGTGACCAATGAGCTTTTTCTTTTACTGAAGAACCGACAAGACCTTGTTTTTATCGATCTCGGCTGCATATCACAAACACTGATTGTAATTCATAGTGATTCTGTCAAGCCTTTTTTACACTAAATGACTTAAGGAAATCAGAAAGTGGAGAGACAACAGTCTGTTTTTATTGAACGTAAAGCTATTTATGAAAAAGGCACGAGTCCTTCCGATATGTCCTCCCCAAACTCTGTTTCCTTACGTAAATCTAAACTGTCCTCGGAAAGCGCATCTTTAAGAAAGTAAATACTGTACATTTTTGATTTCCCGTTTTCTTTTTAGAGCTCAGAATTCACACAACCAAGTTACATGAATGAAAGTGCACACATATGCACACACATACAGTTGCTCACTTTGTCAATTCTCCAGCTTCACATGACTGCAGTTGGTGGGTGGCGGCAGTGTGCTGATGACAGCTTTCACAAAGGTTTTCAGGAGGGCGCACCACCTGGCACATGGCTGGTGCACACCCAGCCGCCCCTCCTCGTGCTCGGTCACACGCTCGCTGTGTGCCCCTCTACTCCTGGTACAGAACGACCAAGCCCTGCTATTGTGCACATGAACGAGAGAAACAAAGAGGTTAAAAGATGAGGGACAGAGATGAAAAGACATGAAAGCAGCTGTTGAGGTGAAAGCGAGGAGAGAGCGAGTGAGAGGCACAAAAGAGGGTTTGTTCAGGCCCAGAGCACCTTTATAGCTCATTAGATTTATAACCCTGATCAACATATGTCTACTTTACCGCAGAAGGAAAAGACTCCTCTAAATACGTTGTATTTGTAGAGTCACCCTGTTCCATTTTTACAAGATTCCTTTCATCTCTTTTTATTTTTAAGTTTTAAACATCGTAATAAAAATGTCTAAATGACTATGGTGAGTATACATAATTCTGGTTAGTTTTCTAGATGGTTTTCTTTTCTTTCTCTCCACCCAGTGGATGCCATTGTTGAAACCTCGGTCTTTCCTCACCCTGCATCTTAAAACACTGACTTGGGAACACTTTCCCTCTCAAACTATTTACAGACAACCAGTTATGGGCAGACTTATTAACACAATGTTAATACAGTGGATTTAAGAGGCAAAATACCATAAAAAAAAAAAAAAGTGAGACACTTTTTCTGACTCGCATGGTTTACTAACGAATGGGTAGCTTCCTGTTCTTTTAAATGAACCAGTTTTAATTTGTGTGTCATGAGCCAGAGTTTGTGATTCACTCACAATTCTTTCTGGAGACTAAATACAAGCAGCCGTCGTGCCTGACACATACTGTAAAGTACACTGAGCAGTGCAGTGCACATACAAATGCATTGTGTCTGTGCTTGTGTGGTCTTTAGGGGGCAGTGTCCTCTCATAGACTGTAATACTGTGCGTCCCATTGAATAATACGCTCATGACAGTTCAGTGTGTCAGCAGACAGTAGATAAACGTCATGAATGCAGCAGCTTGACTGAGCAGTTCATACTATCAACCAATTCATTTGCAGGATTTTGAATTGAATGTTTCAGCCATGGGCTGGGGCAAATATTTGCAGCTTATAAACTTGATTAGAGATATTAGATATTGAATATTGCCCTGCAATGAGTTCATTGAGAGGGCTTTGCATGTGTGGTTTGTGCGTTTCTGTGTGTGTGCAAATTGTATTTTTTTTCTTTTGTTTTTCCCCTCCCCAATTTGGAATGCCCAATTCCCAGTGCGCTCCAAGTCCTCGTGGTGGCGTAGTGACTCGCCTCAATTTGGGTGGTGAAGGATGAATCTCAGTTGCCTCCACGTCTGAGACGTCAATCCTCACATCTTATCACGTGGTTTGTTGAGTGCGTTACCGTGGAGACGTAGCATGTGTGGAGGCTTCACACTATTCTCCGCAGCATCCGCGCACCCCACTGAGAGTGAGAATCACACATTGTAGTGGCCACGAGGAGGTTAACCCAGCGTGACTCTACCCTCCCTAGCAACCGGGCCAATTTGGTTGCTTAGGAGACCTGGCTGGAGTCACTCAGCATGCCCTGGATTCGAACTCGCAACTCCAGGGGTGGTAGTCAGCGTCAATTCTCACTAAGCTCCCCAGGCCCCCTTTTATGGTTTGTGTTAAATCTTATATATCAAATCAGTGTTTATAATCAGCAATTTTTGACTTCGTCTATCAACATTTTCCAGCAATAGTGTTTATGACTTTAAATGGTATCTGTCATGGTTTTACATTATAGTAGTATAATTTGTAGCTATTATTGTATATTAAATTCTAAAAGGTATTGTTGACTCAAATATGAAAATATTCATAATTTACTTTTCCTCATGTTGTTCCAAAACCATATGACTTTCGTCTGTTTAAGTAGATTTTTGGCAGAATGTAAGTCTTAGTCACCATTCACTTTCATTGCATCTTTTGTCCATACTATACAAAGTGAATAGTGACTGAGTCTGTCATTCTGCATATTTCCTTTTGTGTTCCACAGACAAAAGTCATACAGTTCTGGAACAACATGAAGGTGAATAAATGAAAAGATAACAAAAGAAAAAAGTGCTTTTAATGAAAATTACTGTATATACAAACTTCTGCAATGTATTAAAATACTATACATTTTACATCGAAAAGCATACCTTTTTGTAATTTATGATTGGACCTGTAAAAATTCACAGAACAGCAGCAGTCCTGGGTCATTGTTACACTCAGTTTACTCAGTGTGCATTCCTCCCCTGTGGATACGTTACCACTGGCTCACAGAGGGCATGATGGGTAAAACGCACACAAAGAAATGGTGAAGAAGTGAGGCAACTGGTACTTAATGAAAACACCCACATGTAGGTTTGCATATTATCAATTTGTGATTGTGTGCTGATAAGCATTCTGCAACTCTTAAAGGGGCAGTGTGTAATTTTTATATCTTCCTCACATAGATGGCAGATATGCACACAGTGGGAGACAAAAGATTTGGGGTTTTCTTGAAAGTCCTGCCCTCATGGTTTCCCACAAGCCTTGCTTTTCAGATTTCTTATGTCTGTTTAAACAGTTCTGACCGTTCTCACTCTGTGAAAGATAGAAAATCTCAGTAACACGTTTTTAGTAAGGTTGTATTCATTAACAATAGTTGACACTATAGTTACAAACTGATCTCACAGTGAAATTCAGAAACTGTACGTTGACTCTTTAGCTAAAATTGTTCTGTGCTAACCAAAATGTGTAACACTGCCCCCAGTGGCCAAAGTGGTAATTGTTGTTGGGCATATGGACACGTGTGAACTCCATTTTCTAGTTGAAATGTGCACAGAGGGGTACCAAAAGCAAGTTGTGAAGAGAGTTTTTCTGCTGTACAGAAAGTAATACAGTGAAGAATGCATATTTTATAAACTACCCCCAATCCAAACTCCAAGCCTAAACCCAACCAATGGAGGAAAAAAAATACAACCTCAGAATCGTGCTCGTTGCGCTCGTGATTATGCAAATGTGATTGCTGGTTTCAACGTGGGATCTGAACCCAGGTCTCCTATGCTGATAATGCAACACAGTCCAATTCACGCCTCGGGGCAAGGTAAACACACTGGGTACAAAAATATCTATATACAATATGAGTGAGTGAGATTGAGAGTTTGGAGACTATATAAGTATTGATGTGTAATTATGTCTTGGACAGACTGCATTGTTGGGCCATTTTTGATGCAATGAGATTTGAGCTTTGCCAGGCAGCAGTAATATGGCAAACACTTGACAATCACCACAGAATAATTGAGTCAAGAGGTTTTAAAAATTACAAATGGGTTTATATGGCTTTTATCACCTGTGTTTTAAAGAAAAAGAAATGAAAAGATAAACTTTTATTGCTTTTGGAGAATAGCAGCCCTGAGGCATTAACTATATCTATCGCAGTGGGCAGAAACGGAGGAAAAGCGAGAAAAGTTGACAGTTCTTAAGGTGTAGCTTAATTGTAGGTACAATCAGGCGGTGGTAGAAGCCTCCTGCAGGTTTACGAGCACATCTGGTGATGAGGGGTAATTTAATTAGCAAGTTATGGAAGCTCTTAATGAAGCTCAGCTTTTAATGAGATGGATTGTTGGGCTGTGTTGTTTTCTCATGGTCCCGCATTTCAATCATCTCTGTTGTGTTTCTCTGAGGTTAGGCTCTGTTTCCTTTGTGCTTTCTCAACATTGAAAGTTCCTCGTAATATATTGAACTTCAATGGCACAAACACATGGAACTGTTCAGAATTCATACAGGATTTTGTATGTTCATGGCTCTTTAAGGAAAAATTCCTCCAAAAATTACAATTCTGTCACTTACTCACCCTTTTGTTGTTTCTCACTCTCTTTTATTTCCCTGAAATACACGGAGTTGTTGGACAGAATATTTACACTGCTCTTTCCCATACAATGAAACTGAATGATAACTGGGGCTGTCAAGCTCCAAAACAATCACAATTATAGTATTTTAAAGTAGTGCAAATGACTTGTTAATATTCCAAGTCACCTGAACCCATACGATAGCATTGTGTGAATAGACTGAAGTTAGATTTATATTCGCTAACTGATAATGTTCCTCTCCAGCATAGCTCCAATTCTCATTTCAGCTTTTGTTCAGCTTAAAATATTAAAACGCAACCTGAGAAATCACAAGACACATCTTGTGCCTCCACAATTTAATGTGCACTATTGCAAAATGCAACATTGTATTGTCATGTAAAAATCAAAAGTAACAGTCAGTATCTGGTGTGGCCACCAGCTGCATTAAGTTATGCAGAGCATATCCTCCTCAAACACACCTACATGATCAAAAAAGCATTGTAACTTGAGCACAAAACACTTGATAAACCTTGCTTAACCCTCTGGGGTCTGAGGGTATTTTGGGCCCTGGAGAAGTTTTGACATATCTTGACATTTGTGCTTTTTTCAGTTGCTTAAAAACATATTAATGGCTAAAGTCTTGTTACACTGTATTCAGTACACACTGGGCTACAATAATATGTGAGCAACATGTGTGTACAGGTTTGTATTTTTTTTTTTGGAAAATAACGTTTATGCATGGGTTTTGAAAAGTCACTGAAATAAGGCCATATAACGCATACTCAACATTTGTCCACTAGAATTTTGATAACTGGATCGTGTAGCCTAGAGTTTGTGTTACAAAATGATGTGAAAACCATCCTGATCGATCATTCACACAAAACAATATAGTAATTTAATTTTAGTGTTGAAAGGTCATATGCGAGGAGGTGTGAATGATCTTGAATATGGAGGTGATTTACACCTGAGAAGACAAAGACCCTCCACTGGGCCTATCAATGAGGGATAGAGAATGAATGTGAGGAGACTTAATGATCAAAATCAAGTTTTAAGTTAAAAGAAGTAATCTGACTACATTTTCTTTACATAAAGACTTTACTTAATTTTAGACCTACACTACAATTAAAAGAAGTCTCTTCTGCTCACCAAGACTGCATTTATTTGATCCAAAATACAGAAACAACATTGATATTCTGAACTCATTTTACAATTTAAAAGAACAGTTTTCTATTTAAATATATTATAAAATGCAATTTGTGATCAAAGCTGAATTTTCATTACTGCAGTCTTCAGTGTCACATGATACTTCAGAAATCATTATAATATGCTGATTTTCTAATATGGGCATATTTAAAGTGCATTTTACTAATTTAACCTGAACGCATATTCGCAAGCACAAGCTTTGTTGATGATAATGAGGCAGCATAAATACTAGATAAAATATAATCTAAACATTCATATTATTTTTATATCATATTACATATCATATTTCTATCATACGGCATACAATTTAAATACGTGCTTTAGCCGAAAACAGCATTTAAATGTAACTAAAACTTGCTTATTAGGATATATTTCAAATGTCAATACTCTGAGTCCTGGCTGGCAAGTCTGGAAACAGTCCCACTTGTAAAATTTGAACATGTTTATATAAAATAGCATGTCAGCTAATGAAAACTAAAATGACTTACTCGTCCGAAATTGTATTCTCTGCTGGATCAAGTCACTCTTCAAAATACAAACGTTCATCGGAGTCCCGCTCTTCTTCTGAGGAAAATGTGAACTCTTCCTTAATATCCAGGAGATCCCTCTAATGTGTATTGTTACAAACACACAGAAAAGTTGAGCTGTGTTGTGTTTACATTAAACCTCACAGTCGGGGACGTGTACATTTGCATTGTCGTCTCAGCACATTAGCGTATGAATGGCGCGCTCTGCTGGTGGGTGGGATCACATTACAGATAATGAGATGGACCGGTAAAAACTGTACAACGCTTTGTTTCATACAGATTACATTGCATAAGAATATTTGTTTTAAATTGGAATTGTTTTATTTAAAAGTAGACATTTTAAGCTTTCTTTAGACATATGTTTCACGTTTGTGTGATAAGTATTTGCGGAGTTTCAGTTCATTTTTGTGACGTGTTTCTGAAATATGCTCGTGAACACAGAGACTGCTGAAAGCTCAACCTTTTTATTTCCTTTATTTTACAAAAGCACAAGATTTTGTTGTTATTGTGAGTGTACACAAAAAAAAGTAGACCCTTGATAGTCTCTAATGATATCTTACACTTATCTGTATACCGAAAATGACATTGTTTCCACTGTAATGACGAAAATATTCAGCAGGGCGCGTCCGTCGACCCCAGAGGGTTAAGCAAACCCAGAGCATAATCCATACTACTTATTTTAATGACAAGGCAAGTTGTTAAAAACAACGAGACAATTACTTATGGGTGAAGCTGCGTTCACACTGCCAGCGGCATGCAGCGACAAAACAACCTCATCTCATTAATTTTCAATGAGAGCTGGCGACTTCCGGCAACACAAGCGACAGTGACCGTTGGTGACTGGATGTGGGCATGTCCAGCGATGTGACAAAGTTGAGAAATGTTTAAATTTATGCAAATGATGTGCGACTTTCGGGAGCAACAGCCAATACGACAGAAGATGGTAGAGCTCACGTGATCCTAATATTTTAATACAAATATTAATTGTAAAGAAACAGTGCTGTTTAGACTCTCTATACACACCACCAGCGACCTAACCGCCAGCCACTGGAGACATGCAGCTACAAAGTACCTGGCAGTGTGAACGCAGCTTGAGACTTGTGGCTGAGGAAATGACATGGAAATGAATGTAAAGTGAGTTTAGATTAATTTCCATCTTTCATCAATTGAACCAATGCAAAGAACTGCTTTTCTGCTTTATACCCAAAGGTCATTCTATGTTGCATGTTACAAATTATGTCTGTCAAAGTTTGGTTTGAGACAGATTTTGATTTTTCATTTTTTCACCTTTTGAGAAATTAACTGTGTAATTGTTGAATGACCTTAGCATGGTTCCACATTTTAATCAGGTTGCTAGTATATCTTTATAAACACGAAAATATGGAAGAACAACAACAACAATTTAACAGTAGTCAAAGAAAGGATTGTCATTAAAAGATAGCAACACTATTGGACTCCAGCTGGGATTGAAAAATATGTTTAATTTTAGACCAATAAATAAAATTATGTGATAAACAGTGACGACTTTAACACTGCGCGTTTATTCAAATTTGTAATAGCAATGTTTCAGCTTGCCATATGTACATGGTTTATTATTCAAGTTATTCTGCATAATTTTTTTATTTGAGATAATTGCAGTTGGAAGCAGCTGTAATTGATGTGGATAGTTTATCTTGCATTAATTTCTCCTGAATCAGCACGGCATTGTGAGAGAAGTCAGGTTACAGGAATACCCAATGGAGCCGCCCCCTGTTTGTATATTAACAGACAAATATCAGAGAGTTTATAAAGAATTGAAGATATGAGCAATGAAGGATTTGTTGAACTGGGAAACATGTGTCATAGTCTAAGAAAGTACTGACAACGACAACATTTTATCAGTGTGGCATTCAACACTGATGTGCTCATGTAACTGACTACAGCGGAAGCCTGCGTTTAAGCACATTTGATTGTCAGTCTCAGCCTGTTGGGTGGTAAATATGCCTCGCCTTTTAATTATTTTTCTGTCGGCGTCCTACATCAAACCGTGGCTGTCCTCCTCTCTGCTCGACCTGCTGTTAGTCTTGGCTGTTCTGCATAGGAGATTGATTGTAGTTGTGGCCTGCAAGTTCACCCTCCTCTAGGAGTTAACAGTTGTTAATGAGTTGAGCCCTCAGAGCAAACGATTTTTGTCCTGTCCCCTAACCAGCACTAATTAACTTCTTACACTCCATGGCAGAATAGGACAGAGCAGGAAGGCAAGCATTCCGGTTTGTGGGCAATAGAGGAAAAGCAAGTCTTCACTTGTTAATGGGTCTCTGGTCAGCAGGGCAGTGAGGTGTGTTGGTGTGACTAAACACTGATCAAGATTTCTCAATGGCTTTAGGAGATATGCAATGCACTAGATTTGAAATTTTCTGATGAAAATGTGAGGGTGTTTCTTGTGGGCAATTTTAAGAGGGGTTGATGTATACTTAAACTAACAGATTTCAATAGATTTATTTTGTTATATGAAGCTTACATTAAAACTGACTTGTATCTTTTTACTAGGCCTTCATAATTTATTTTTGCTTTTTTTATTTAATTATTTAGCCTTGTTACAGACCAATAGTTTCTATATTAAACTAAAAAAAATCCATATTCAAGGATTAGTTAACCCAAAAATGAAAATTTGCTGATAATTTTGAGTTTCTTCATCAAAACAGAATTTAAGATTTTTTTGGATTTCATTTCAGGCCTCCTTTAAACAATGCAAGTGAATGTACTCCACTGTGAATGGTCCAATATGCATATTTAGGGTGCATCAAAATAATCCGCATGACTCCAGTCAACAAATATAGTTCTTCTGTACCCAAACAATTGATTATTTTTAGAAACAAAGCAATACTTATATACTTATTAACTACAAACGTTCCGTTCCGTACATCTCTGTGAGGCTCGCTTATGAGAGGGATGATGTAAGCTCGTTGGTAAGGTCACACGTCATGTGGATGAGAAGGCAGGAAGTGGGCGTCTATGTTTACAGCAGAAGCGGCGATGTACAAAAACGTTTAATTGTTTTTGCTGTAGATTTGTATTTGTATAAGTGTAAAATTCAAAATGCTTGTTTGGTGTGTATCCTGGATGCTTCAATCTTCAGAAACCCCAAAGAAAATGCACGCCGGGAAAAATATTAACTTCATCGATTGCCTATACATGATCATGAGTGGTTGAAGCTCTGACTTATCACGCAGAACCTGGATATCAGTACACACCTACATTTTCTCAAATATTGGAGGGTGTGCAATGAACATTTTACCCATGAGGAATTCAGACCATCAAAACAAACAAAGGGTCGATATCTGAATTCATCGGCTGTGCCTGTGCTGCTTTTCCAGTAAACTCGGGTATGTGTGAAAATGTTGTCATTGTCATGCCTCCCTCGGGCTCTGCTCCTCCCTCAGTGCTCCTCATCACCCGATTTCTAATTCACCGCACCTGCACTCAATTCACTTGCTCATCACCGCCTGCATCAAGAACTCACCTTCACGCCACTTCACTGTCAAGTATCACACAAAGGACACTTGGTTTCACTAACTACAACTTGTGTGGCTTGAATTCCTGACAGTCATAAAGCCTATATATTTCGGCTAAAGAAAATGTAGAAGTAGATAACGCAACGTCATTGCTCCGAAATAAAGGATGGTTATTTACTGCAATAATGTTTTTTTAATATTACTATTATATGGAAATAATTTTTATTTTATATTGTTTTGGACTGTTTTGGTTTGTGAATGGCACTTTGTCGTCTGAGCAAGTTTCTCTTGTAAACAATGACACGCTTCCTGCCTCCTCCTCCACATGACGTGTGACCTTACCAACGAGTTTGATATCCACATGAGTGCACATCACAGAGATGTATGGAAGCGAACATTTGTAGTTCAAAATTATATAAGTATTTTTTTGTTTCTAAAAATAATCAATCGTTTGTGTTCAGAAAAACTTTATTTGTCAACTGGAGTTGTGTGGATTATTTCAATGTACTAAATATGCATATAAAAAATGGAGTATATTTACTTGCATTGTTTAAAGGGAGGAGGCTTTACAAATCTTAAATTCTGTTTTGATGAAGACAGAAACTCTGATACATCTTGGATGGCCTGAGGGTGAGTATCAAATATTCTTTTAAAAATACAAATGATAAAGTTATGGCAATTTTCCACTGCATGTTATGGTTCGACTCGACTCTGCTCGCTTTACTGTTTTCGAGCTTGCTTTCCCACTGCAATTTAGTGCCGCCTCAACGTGGGTGGGATTATAGGCTGATCATCATAGTTGCGCCGCCTCTACTGTCGAGACATCATCTTAAATGTGACACAAAAATTACTAGCCATAAACAATAACATGACCATTAGCTGTTAGCTACTAGCTCATTGTGCTGCATAAAGTAGTGATTTTACACAAGTGTATCTTGTTAAATTGGCCTGGTTGTTTTAGAAGCAAGCTTTCCAGTAGCTGGTCAACTAAATAAAGCTTTCAAGCAGAATATAGTTAATGTAACAAAACGTACCATCCTCCATCGTGGACTCCTATAACACCATGGCCGAGTCCAGGGCACTCTCCCTCCCATTGCCATATATAGCATTCATTTGATCAAACCACTTCCACTTTCTTCTGTTTGAACCACTCCAGCCATTGTGGTCCTTGATGATCCTGCAGTCAAGTTTTTTTTTTACTTTTCTCTACACTGTAGCAGTTTGCGGCCAACAGCTGAGACACTTCCTGAAAGACTTTTTCGTTTTGCGTTGTTTCATTAGTCGCTAACAAGAGGAACATCTGCACCTCGTTTATTGACCACGGCGTGGGTTTGTGCTCAGCCATTTCTTTTTACAATTAAAAAGTTTGCATGAACAAATGTGCGGCAGCGGGGGCGTGGTCAAGCGCCCGTCCGGGAGAGAAAAGCGGTAAGGGCGCTTACACCTGAGCTAAATTATGTCTAAACACCTGTCTCTAATTTCAGTGAGTACGAGGAGAGCGGCATAAAAAGGCAGCGAGAGGGCCCCAGAGGGGAGAGAGATGACATGCGAACCCAGTGTTTGGCTTTGTGTTGTATTGTGTAAGTAAATAGTGAGATTGTACGGAACAAAAAGGGAATTAAAAAAACCTTACCTTGTGGTGAAGACCTGTTTCCTGTCCTCCTTCCTTGGGAAGTGTTACACTGGTGCCGAAACCCGGGAAATTAAAGGAAACATGGAAAGTGGTCAGCCCCATAGAGTCCTCCCAGCTGGCAGAAGTCCTCCAGTCCCTCGCGACGCTGCATCAAGGCCACCAACAATCCCTGCTTGAGCTCCGGCAAGACCAAGATCGCCGGTTTTTCGAAATCATGCGGGCTCAGGCAGAGGACCGGCACGCCATCCGTAGCCTCCTCAGCCAGGGGGACGCGTCAGCCACAACCGCGACCCCGGACACCCGCGCTACGCTGCCCCCCCCCATGCTACAGAAGATGGGGGCAGCAGATGATCCTGAGGCCTTCCTCGATTTGTTTGAGCACTCAGCAGAAATCTGGGGCTGGCCCCGCGAACAGTGGGCAGCCCGCCTGATTCCCCTCCTGTCCGGGGAAGCTCAACTTGCGGCACAGCAGCTGCCGGCGACGAACCTCCTGGCATACACCGATCTGAAGAGGTCTATTCTGCAGCGGGTCGGTCGGAGCCCGGAAGAGAATCGGCAGCTCTTCCGGGGCATGAAGCTAGGAATGTCCGATCGCCCCTTCGCGTTCGCTCAACGGCTCCGGGACGCCTTTCGGAGGTGGCTGCTCGCGGGGGACCGCGACGTCGAGGGAGTAATCGACCAGGTGGTACTGGAACAGTTCGTTCAACGGCTGCCTCGGAAGACGGCGGGGTGATTCCAGTGCCATCGCCCGGCGTCGCTGGAGGAAGCTGTTCGGTTGGCGGAGGACCACTTGGCGGCGATCCCGAGGGCGGACGAGCCCTCTTCTTCTTCGTCTCTCTCTCTCTCTCCCCTTCCCTTGTATCTGCCCATGCCTTCGCCCCCTCCCCTGTGTTTTCTCCTTCTGTTCTCTCCCCAGGGCCCGTTACTGCCCCGCGCAGGCGTGGAGGGTTCCAGAGACCTGCTCCCCGGCCGTGGGAGAATGCGCCCTCCCATTCCCCGTCTTTCAGCCGCTCTCCTCCTCAGGTGGGGGCGCCCGCCAGCCCAAGTGCGGCCGCAACGCCTGGGCCGGCCTGTTGGAGGTGCGGAGACCCTGGCCACTTCCGGGATCAGTGTCCGCTGATGGAGGTGGGGACGGTGGTGCGGGTCTCCAACGTCCCGCAGGCTGCCCCTATCGGGCTGGAGCATACCGGATTCGGTAAGGATCAGGGGGTATTTACCAAGCTTTGCTGGATACCGGCTGCAATCAGACCACCATCCACCAACGCTTGGTTCAACCCGGGCTTTGGGTTTATCTAAACTGGTGAGGGTGAGGTGTGTGCATGGGGATGTTCACAAATATCCCATGGTGACGTTGGCGATTATATTTAGGGAAAAAAACATAGTGTGGAGGCAGCGGTTAGTTCCGCCTCACCCATCCGCTAATCTTGGGTACTGATTGGCCGAATTTTAAAGATATATTAGAGGGTATTTGTGCGGATGGGTCCTGCATAAAGAGGTGTGCGGTGTGCGATGCTTTGGCAGGGAGGCGGAGCGGGACCGTCCTCGGCTGCTCGGAATGACGAGGAAAGGGCGAGGTGGCCGCCCCTCCTCTCAGGGAATTCCCTGAAGGGGACTTTCCTCTAGAGCAGTCGCGGGACGAAACTCTTAAACATGCTCTTGACCAAGTGAGAGTGATTGATGGTCAACAGCTCCGGCCGGGCGTCGCCATTGCATACCCATACTTTGCTATGATTAAAGATCGGTTATATAGAGTGACGCAGGACGCTCAAACAAAGGAGGAAGTGACACAATTATTGATTCCACGAAGCCGCCGGGAAATGGTTTTCCAGGCGGCTCACTACAATCCTATGGCCGGTCACCTAGGGGAACGGAAAACACTTCTCCGTCTAATAGCCCGTTTCTATTGGCCGATCATTGGCGGTGACGTCCGCAGGTGGTGTGCGGCGTGCCGTGAATGTCAGCTGGTAAACCCACCGGCCACCCCAAAAGCGCCATTGCGCCCTCTACCATTAATCGAGGTCCCCTTCGAGAGATTGGGATGGACCTCGTCGGGCCATTAGAACGGTCAGCACGTGGACATCGCCGTGTTAGTCCTAGTGGATTACGCGACGCGATATCCGGAAGCAGTGCCTCTGAGCAACATCTCCGCGCGTAGTGTTGCAGGGGCACTCTTCAAGATAATCTCCCGGTGGGGATTCCGAAAGAAATCCTCACCGATCAAGGCATGACTTTTATGTCACGAACACTTCGCGAACTTTACGAGCTCTTGGGCATCAAATCGATTCGCACTAGCGTTTACCACCCGCAGACAGATGGCCTAGTGGAACGATTTAATAAAACGCTCAAGAACATGATTCAGTAAATTGCGTACACGAGGACGCTAGAAATTGGGATAAGTGGCTAGACCCCCTATTGTTTGCAGTACGAGAGGTCCCACAAGCCTCCACCGGGTTCTCCCCGTTTGAGCTGCTGTACGGGCGACGCCCCGCGGTGTCCTTGGCGTCATCCGCTGGCGTGGGAGGAGGGACCTTCTAATAGTAAAAATGAAATTCAGTTCGTTCTCGATCTTAGAGCAAAACTCCACACACTGGGGCGATTAACACAGGAGAATTTGCTCCAAGCTCAAGAACGCCAACGCCGGCTGTATGACAGGGGTGCTCGGCTACGGGAATTTGCACCGGGAGATAAGGTACTCGTATTACTCCCAACATCGAGCTCTAAATTACTCGCCAAGTGGCAAGGACCCTTTGAGGTCACACGACGAGTTGGGGATCTCGATTATGAAGTTAAACGTACCGATAGAGGGGGCGCACGTCAAATTTATCACCTCAACCTCCTGAAATTATGGAGGGAGGAGGCGGCCTCTGTGACGTTGGCCACGGTAGTTCCGGAGAGGGCGGAGCTTGGGCTGGAGGTAAACAAACTACAATCTCAACACTCCGGTTACTTGTGGAGACCAACTCTCACCGCGGCATCTCACAGAGGTTTCTGAATTACAAAAGGAATTTGCGGATGTGTTTTCCCCTCTACCGGGCCGTACAAATATCATACAGCACCACATCGAGACCGAGCCTGGCGCGGTGGTGCGTTGCCGCCCCTATCGCTTACCCGAACATAAAAAGAAAATAGTACGGGAAGAATTAGATGCGATGCTTGATATGGGCGTAATAGAGGAATCCCACAGTGATTGGTCCAGCCCGGTTGTTCTTGTTCCCAAGAGTGATGGGTCTGTTCGATTCTGTGTGGATTACAGAAAAGTCAACGCGGTGTCTAAATTTGACGCATACCCAATGCCCCGGGTTGATGAACTGCTCGATCGGTTAGGTACTGCTCGATTTTATTCGACCTTGGATTTAACAAAGGGTTATTGGCAGATCCCCTTGACACCAATGTCCCGTGAGAAAACAGCCTTCACTACGCCGTTTGGGTTACACCAATTTGTGACGCTTCCTTTCGGTTTGTTTGGGGCACCAGCCACGTTTCAGCGACTCATGGATCGGATCCTCAGACCGCACACCGCGTACGCCGCTGCCTATTTAGATGATATTATCATTTATAGCAATGATTGGCAGCGGCATATGCAACATCTGAGGGCCGTCCTGAGATCGCTGCGGCGGGTGGGGCTCACGGCAAACCCTAAGAAGTGCGTGATTGGGCGTGTGGAGGTACGGTATCTGGGGTTCCACTTGGGTCATGGCCAGGTGCGCCCCCAAATTGATAAGACCGCGGCGATTGCGACTTGTCCTAGACCTAAGACCAAAAAGGGGGTGAGGCAGTTTCTGGGGCTGGCTGGCTATTATAGAAGGTTTGTGCCTAATTATTCGGACGTCACCAGCCCGCTGACTGACCTCACTAAAAAGGGGGCTCCAGATCCGTTCCAGTGGTCGGAGCAGTGCCAACAGGCGTTTATGCAGGTTAAAGCCACACTTTGTGGGGGGCCACTTCTTCATGCACCTGACTTCTCTCTCCCTTTTTTATTACAGATGGACGCTTCAGACAGAGGGCTGGGGGCCGTACTCTCACATGTGGTGGAGGGAGAGGAGCGCCCAGTGCTGTACATTAGCCGTAAGCTCTCCTTAAGGGAGACTAAGTACAGCACCGTGGAGAAGGAGTGTTTGGCCATCAAGTGGGCGGTCCTCACCCTCCGTTACTACCTGCTGGGGCGGGCCTTCACCCTCTGTTCGGATCACGCCCCACTGCAGTGGCTCCATCGCATGAAGGATACTAACGCCCGGATCACCCGTTGGTATCTAGCTCTCCAGCCCTTTAAATTCAAGGTGGTCCACAGACCGGGGGTGCAGATGGCTGTCGCCGACTTCCTCTCCAGAAATGGGGAGTGGTAGGCAGGCGGATGACGCCCGGCCTGAGTCGGGCGGTGGGGGTATGTGGCAGCGGGGGCGTGGTCAAGCGCCCGTCCGGGAGAGAAAAGCGGCAAGGGCGCTTACTCCTGAGCTAAATTATGTCTAAACACCTGTCTCTAATTTCAGTGAGTATGAGGAGAGCGGCATAAAAAGGCAGCGAGAGGGCCCCAGAGGGGAGAGAGATGACATGCGAACCCAGTGTTTGGCATTGTGTTGTATTGTGCATGTAAATAGTGAGATTGTACGGAACAAAAAGGGAATTAAAAAAACCTTACCTTGTGGTGAAGACCTGTTTCCTGTCCTCCTTCCTTGGGAAGTGTTACAAAATGATACTGCTATCGCTGTTGCTAACTTGAAAACTAGCAGGTTGATGTCCTGTGTCGCAAATCCAGTGATGCCGGTAGTGATGATTCTCTCTGACCAATCAGTGATATGCTGGATTTTGACGTCACATTTAGTATCGACTCTGTTCGCTTGGAATCTCGACTGAGGTGGTACTAGAAAAAGTACCAGGTATATCAGTTGAAAACCCCCAAAAAGCGAGCAGAGTCGAGCTGTACCATGCAGTGGAAAAGCCCCATTAGTGTACTTGAATGAAACAAATTTGCTCATTTACATACACCTTAGCCAAATACTCACAATAAGTTGCTGGAATTTTGGCCCATTCCTCCAGACAGATCAGGTGTAACTGAGTCAGGTTTGTAGGCCTCCTTGCTCGCACATGAATTTTCAGTTCTGCCCACAGATTTTCTTTTGGATTGAGGTCAGTGCTTTGTGATGGCCACTCCAATACCTTGACTTTGTTGTCCTTAAGCCATTTTGCCACATATTTAGAGGTATGTCCATTTGTAAGACCATTTTGCGACCAAGCTTTTACTTCCTGGCTGATGTCTTGAGATGTTGCATCAATATATCCACATAATTTTCCATCCTCATGACTCCATTAATTTTGTGAAGTGCACCAGTCCCTCCTGCAGCAAAGCATCCCCACGACTTGCTGCCACTCTCATGTTTCACGGTTGGGATGGTGTTCTTTGGCTTGCAAGCCTCACCCTTTTTCCTCCAAACATAATGATGGTCATTATGGCCAAACAGTTACATTTTTGTTTCATCAGACCAGAGGACATTTCTCCAAAAAGTAAGATATTTGTCCCCATGTGCACTTGCAAACTGTAGTCTGGATTTTTAATGGCAGTTTTGGAGCAGTGGCTTCTTCATGCTGACCAGCCTTTCAAATTATTTCGATAAAGAACTGTGGATATAGATACTTGTCTACCTGTTTCCTCCAGAATCCTCACAAGGTCCTTTGCTGTTGTTCTGGGATTGATTCGCACTTTTCGAACCAAACTATGTTTGTCTCTTGGAGACAGAATGTGTCTCCCTCCTGAGTGGTATGATGGCTGCATTGTCCCACGGTGTTAATTCTTGAGTACTATTGTTTGTACAGATGAATGTGGTGCTTTCAGGCATTTGGAAATTGTTCTCAAGGATGAACCAGACTTGTGGAGGTCCACAATATTTTTTTTCTGATGTCTTGGATGATTTCTTTAGATTTTGCCATGATGTCAAGCAAAGAGGCACTGAGTTTGAAGGTAGTCCTTAAAATACATCCACAGGTACACCTCCAATTGACTCCAATTAGCCAATTAGCCTATCAGAAGCTAATTGGCTAATTGCCTAAAGGCTTGACATCTTTTTCTGGTATTTTCCAAGCTGCTTAAAGGCACAGTTAACTTGTGTATTTAAACTTCTCACCCAGTGGAATTGTGATAGTCAATTAAATTTAAACAATCTGTCTGTAAACAATTGTTGGGAAAATTGCTTGTCATGCACAAAGTAGATCAAACTATAATTTGCTAATATGAAATATGAGTCACTTAAGTAGTCACTTAGAGGAGGTTTGGAATGGTGAGACATGTTGAGCATTGACATGGGGGGTTGACAGTCTGATATCCTTGAAGATCCTGTCTGGATTGGCATAGAGAGCCCTGTTGTTCCTGTGTGAGTCTGTAAACAGAAACAGAGAGGAAGTGAAAATAAAGTTTTGAAGCCTGCTGCCCCCTGCTTGAGTAGCTTACTTGCTGTCAGTCACAGAGTGTATCCATAACTTGATCTGGGGTTTATGCACTGCTCATCCCACTTGGATGCAGGCAAGGCAGCTACTTGTCTCATCAGGTGTCCTTACCCGGAGGGGCTTCAGGGCTGTTGTTTACAGATATGAGGTTCTGTCTGAGAGATGTGTGTGTGTTTTGATGGTGGAGTTGTCTGGAGGTGTCAAGCCTTCAGGCAGAGTGAACTGAGCCTGCAGATTATCCTCTCTTAGTCTCAGCAGCATAGAGATTTTCTGTTCTCTCTTCAGTGACGAACTGTCTGATCACTCTAAAGACACTGACCAGAGGTCCACAGGCTATATAGGGTTAGTTGGAGTACTTTTTGTATCAGAAGTTGTTGGTTGCAGAATGTATGTAATGCATATATGTAATATCCTTGATAAGGATAGAACTTGCAAACATAGGTGACTTGCAATGCTTTTGAAAACGTACCCTGAATTGATTCGTTTGCATACCAGTCATTTCTTTTTACAATAATATTGCTAAAGTTTGCATCCGTATTGAAGCTCCATTCATTGTAATTGCATGGTACAGTGTGACCAGTAAAATCTTCAAAACCAACCCTTTTGCTTTCCACTCAACCAAACATTTTTGAACACAGATGGTGGGTAAATGACGGCAGGATTCAAATTATTGGGTGTACTATTTCTTTAAGGCTGTATTCCTTGCATTTATATGTACACTCAACAGTCCAGTTGATGAAGCTTTGACACTTAAAGCATAAACAATATGAAGGTCATCAGTCATTACCTTTCTCTGAACACTTTTGTGTTGGATTATGCCAGCAGTATAAATGGACCAACCGAACAACCGAGTTGCACCCTTTTTTTACCCTCAGCTTCAGTGAAACGGCACTTACTATTACAATAAAATTATTGTTCAGTCATAGCAATTTGTTAGATAGTAATCTAATATGTCACTGTGTGGCGTGACCGCTAACATGGTTAAACCTGGAGTCCGTCCAAGTCTCGTCTTGTGCAGAACCGTTAATTGATTTGCCTCTTTGCTGGGTCTTTTTGCTTTTGATCAGAGAAGAGAGAGCGAATGCAAATCCATTTTGGCCTGGTGCCTCGTCAATTTCTTTCCCTGCCTCAGTGGTTTAAAACAGCTCAAATTCTGTAGCAGAGCGTGATGGCAGCGTGCTCATGTATATTCACTCGTAACATTATCATAGGATGCAAAAGCTTTCGAAATATGGACGTAATTAAAATAACACTCATTGAAAACGTCCGTCTACTTGCACTGCGATTTAGAATTTGATTGAAGATGGGAACGCATGTTTAACAGTCATAACCAGCATGAATTTCATACTTGTGTTCGAATATTTGATATTGCAAATCATGCAAATCTGACCGAGATATTATCAGGTTCATATTCTTTGATTATATTGAAGTTCATTGATAACACACACGCACATAATTTAAATGCTGGAATTAGTTCAGTCGCTTCTGAATATAAATCACACTTTCGTATAGGTAAAGTAAACACACAGATACGCTAGTAGAGTTGGAGTTTCACAAATAGACTCCAATGCTTTTTTTGTGCCATTGGATTTTATTAATCTCTGTAACCTCCCTTCTCTTCTGACCAAAATGGGGATCGGCAAGAGGACTCAGAAGACAGAATTTGCTCCAACATATCACACTTTTACTTGAGACACATTTTTTAAGTTGAAAAGAGTTGCCATTCCATATTGAAAACATGATGGTCTTTGGGGACAAAAAAATACAATGCTAGTAAAGTCATCCGTGTTTTGAAAATAAAAGGTCATATAATAATGTATATGCGAGATTCAGCTGCAATGCTAATGTACAAACCAACAGTTCAAAAATAGCACAGATGGAAACCCCTTTGAGTACTTGTTTGATGTGTCTGTTGTGTACTCAAGTAGGTAGACACAATGACTAAAATGACCATCCCTACACCAATTACATGGCCTTTTTCTAGTATTCTCCTAATCAGAATATTCTCCAACACACTCAGTCTGAACCTGCACACTATTTATTTTGCCAATCCTCACTAGCTTGCATTGAAAATTGACATCAAGTATTGACTGACGTGAAGGAAGTTAAAAAAAAAAAGCATTCATTATGACCTTTGGACAGATGTTGCCTATGTTTTTTTTCTAGTACGGATTGACTACATCCCAGGCTGCTTGTGCAGATTGGCATTTTGTCTATAAACCAATGAGGGCATTATCCCCATGTTTTTTTTAGGCAGAATCTGTCAGTCATTCTTTCCCAACACTGTAATTTTTTGTGAAGCCTTCTTTCCAGTTTTAGCTTTCTTTGCCAGGGATCTTGGTAAGGATGTGTACCTTCAGCTGGTCCAAACCTTAATCATCTGTGATATTTCTTTGGATTACTTGGCCTGACGCTCCGTAAACAGTACGCTCACATCTAGCCTCCAGATGGAATCTGATTGAAAGCCCTGGAAGCTTTGTCGTGGTTTTCGAATAGCCTGGACTTGTCATTAAATGCAGTGTCAGTTCTCATCTCTTGGCTCTCGATAGAGATTACCTTGAAATGTTGATTTGCACACTATCAGTATGCAAGATATGAAGAAATCCAAAATAAACTAGTACCGTAATTTCCGGACTTTTGAGCGCACCTGAATATAAGCCGCACCCACTGATTTTTAAGTAAAATATTATTGTGAACATAAATAAGCTGCACCTGTCTATAAGCCGCAGGTGCCTACCGGTACATTGAAACAAATGAACTTTACTCAGGCTTTAACGAAACACGGCTTGTAACAAAAATAAATAGGCTTTAGCGAAACACGGTGTGGCAACGGGGCGTGGTCAAGCGCCTGTCCGGGAGAGAAAAGAGGTAAGGGCGCTTACACCTGAGCTAAATTATGTCTAACACCGGTGAAAAATCCATATATTAACTGCGTCATTGTATAAGCCGCGAGGTTCAAAGCGTGGGAAAAAAGTTGCGGCTTATAGTCCGGAAATTACGGTAATGGTGAATGGCTTTAAAATGTTTAAAAGTTCCTTTTTTTTTTTTTTTTTTTTGGATGACCTAACTCAAATAAAAATTGACTACTTTTCTGTAATTCAACAACCTTCGCCAGTACCTCAGTTAAGTAGGCGATGCGTATGTGAACATTCTTCACATGTTAAGCAATCTCCAACTCCAGACTAGGGTTGATTCAATACCACACATGTAATTTGAGGCTTCTTATGTAAAACATTAGATATTATTCTAGGAACAATTATTGATTAGTAAATTCCATCATTAGGTTTAAATAAGTTAATATTGTGTCAATGCATTATTATAAGTCTAGATGTTAACCTTGATTTCACACTTTGTTACACTTCCTGAACTGTGCTGAAGAGCAACACATTGTGATTAGGTTTAGTTTGGGTGCTTCATTCAGGAGCGGGTTTGGTTATTAGCAATAATTAATAATTATCTTTGATCATTATTAAATATTAAAATCAATAGAACCTTGATTAGAATCCACATTAGCTTTTTAATCCTTAAAATCAACAATCATCAAAGACAACTATCAGTTATCAAAATTAAAAGAATATTAATTATCAAAGATTATTAAAATCAATGGTACATTGATTAGAATTAATATTAGCTTATTAATCCTTCAAATCATCTATTATCAATGGTAATTATCAATTATCAAAATTAATAGAATATTAATAAGGATTAATATTGCAGGGACTAATAACCAGACACTATAACTGTCTCAATATAGGACATTCAAAAGGAAAACAAAGAAGGCTTTAATCCAAGCACTGACTTCCCCTGCCAGCCCTTGACACAGGTGCATGCAGAACAATACCAAAACACTTCTCTTTAAAGTAGAACAAATTTATTTATGCAGAAATCTAAATTAATAATAATACAATGCAGTCAATAAACTTCCTACATCCAACTGCAAACTAAACAGTAACATGATTAGATATGGTAACAAATAAGCCTATAATACACGAGAGGAGGGTATTTGTGTGTGTGTGTGTGTGTGTGTGTGTGTGTGTGTGTGTGTGTGTGTGTGTGTGTGTGTGTGTGTGTGTGTGTGTGTGTGTGTGTGTGTGTGTAAGGAGAGGAGTGCACCGAATGGTGGACATGGCTCTCGTGGGGAGTTTGTCCCGTGAGGTTTCCGGCCCGAGAATGTGGGCAAAGAGACTGGCAGAGTGCCACAGAGGATAAAAGATGAATAAATCATTCTGCCTTCTCTTTTAGTGGCTTGTCTTGCTACTTATTCACTAATGCTTCCTTTCCCCACCATCAGAGGCTTTTGGGCCAACAAACAAAAGTCAGGAAAACTGGTGGAGAGCCTGTGCTCTAACCAGGTGTGACACAATAAAGTGAAAATCAATAAGTGCACTTCCATGTAAATCTGAGTTTTTGTCTTAACAAGCTATGACCAAGAGGAGAGCAGCAGGCTCTCTTTGTTTCCATTTCTGTGTCAAAGTGCTGGATAGCCCTGCCTACTGTGATATCTCATTTGTCCAAAGTCCTGCACCACATAACTCTACTTTAAACTTCAAATATGTTCTGATTAGCTGTGATTATGCCACGTCGCACAGAAGTTTTGCCTTCAGTTTGGACAGACCAATTGCTTGTCACTGGAAACTTGTTGCATTGTGTGTGGTTAGCACACAGTGTTAGACGAGGGTTAACAAGGTTAATGGATTCTTGGTTAGTCACTAAAGAAGTGGTCCCAGTTTATCTCTTCATAAAACATTTCGAGAATTTTTAGGCTCTGATTGGGCATAAGGAAACTACGTGTACAAGAGTTGGGTATTTCCCAGGCACTGGAGACTGGGCAAACATATTTAATTCCAAACAATTTTGAGGTGAATTTACAAGTTAAACAATGTCCAATGTGCTCTCTGTTAGTGTATCTGTTGTCTAAACTACTTGGTCATCATGCTCCGTCATGATTCAGAGAATAGAGACATTGTCTCACCTGATTAGCTGGACCATCTGAGTCAAAACTAAACAAATCCAGCACACAATTGTGTCAACTGAAGGGAAAGTTCAACAAATAAAACACTCCCTCTATCTAGTCTACTCTAGCTGTTTACAGTCTTTTCTACAAGGAGACACAAAGCATAGTCTAAATACTGGCTTCATTGCAACAGTAATCTCTTAAAGCTATTAGACGAAGCAAGGTAGGTATTTTTTACTTTTATTGTGCACCACTCTGGAAGCACACATGCGGGGGCGGGGGGCGCGGTCAGTGAAATGTTTGGTTCCTCTTTGGTAGAGTGCATGCCGACGAGTCAGGTCTCTGCCGGAGATCAGCATATGGGTCAGTGGTACTACTTTTTCATCTGAATGGGACTGGTTCTCGTGCCGGAGGTGGTGAATTCACTCGCTACGTTACTACATAAAGGCCAAAGTATACCACAGTATCATAGCACAGACTTGGGCATGCATCAAACACGTCTATTTGGTCTCTGATTCAAAAGAGTATATTTTGAAAGGCTTTGAGTGCCCAACCATGTGCGAGACATACCGTTATGTGGAAAAAGATATTCCCTAGACTAAACCCATCAACAAACAAATGGTTAATTGCTGTCTGTCTTTGCAAGTCTTTTATGTTTTCGAGCCTTTGCTTATGAGGTTTGAGAACATATTTCAACAGTCATAACTAATTAAACTCATAGTAATCAAATCTCATAAAAAATATAAGAAATGAGTACATTGAATGATTCCAGTGTAGACAGATATGCTGATTATAATTGGAGATGTTACTGATTTGAGACCTGCAGATTTTTAATGGGCCAGTCCAGAGCTAACTTTTTTGTAATCTCTTTGCGCAATTATTTAAAAATGTTCTATGCTAAATAGTGTTTGGTCATAGTAATATTGTATTTACTGACTCTATTTGTGATCATCTACAACGGTAAATGGTACCAGACACTAGGTGTCGACTTATATTGAATTATGCCGATTCCGATAACTAGGGTGGTGGAAAAGGCCAATAACGAATTAATCGGCCGGTAGTTTAAAAAAAAAAAAGATATATTTATAGAATGTTAAAAACATTCCTTACTGTGTTGGGCACAGACACGGAGGCTACAAGAGTCCAAAAAGAAAACATATAAAAATAAAAATAAAAATAAAAAGTTAACAATTAATAAACAGAAAAAATAAAATAAATTAACATTTGGTGCGTAATGTGCAACTTTTAACTTTAAGTCCCAAATACACCGTTGACTCTTATTTTTAAATGATGGAAACTTGATTGTTTAAATGATGGCTGTGTTAAATACTCAATATTAAGGTATTTATAAATGTAAACTTTTAAATAGCATATATGTTTTTATCAGTTACAGTATATTGCACTGTAACTGTCTTCCCTTCAATGGAAATGTGTGAAAAGTCATATAAAATTAACTTAACGTCAAAAAACTTCCTAAACAATCTGTCTGTGATGTCTAAAGTAGTATGCAGTTTGTGCCATGAATGCTCGATGCCCCAATCTGTCCGTCCTTACCTCTTAAATACATACTTTACCCTGTGCTTGCAGTGCAAATGCAAACGTTTGTATGGTTATCTCTCTCATCATGGATTGATAATTTGACAGATGTCATTGAGGGTTACATGCTGTGAGCTCTATCTGTTTACCTGCAGATCTCTCAGAGCTGCTGGCCAGATGCCTTTTTGTTTGCAGCAGACTGCTGTTTCTTTTTCTTTCTTCTCTTTTTGCTTGCTGAACAAGTTCTCTGTTATCCGCTGTCACAAGAAGGTGTTTAAAACAGGATGGCATGCTCTTGTGACTCCCAGAGGACTTAATCTAGCCTCTGTTTACCCTTGGGGTGGGATTGCAACTGGGTTTGATATGCTTTTTATCCCAATTTTTTCTACTTGGAATGGAGTGCCGACCAATTGATTATTGATCGGCACATTATTTTCTCAATATGTTTTTGAGGCATCATTGTATTAACATCGGCCTACATTTAAATTAGAAGCCTAATTTGTGTGCTTTCTTATTCACTGTCAGTTGGCCTTCTGACTGTTTGATATAGTCTGGTCTAATAAATTTGGGAGACCACAAAGGGGTGATATATCATTTACTGTACTTAATCCTGAAGAATGCGTCGATGCGGTGCATATGGCAGTCTAAAGTTGTAAATCTAGTTACCATGCACACAAATTACAAAGGTTTTGCGAATGGCCGAATCTGGACTTCACAAGGCATTTATCTGATCCTACCATTTATTAAATTATACTTTTTAATTTGTTCACAGAGAAGAACTGTTCCGTTCTCATCATTTGCAAATTTGTTATCACAACAAATATATTCACATTTGTTAAAACCATAAAATATGAGATAGACATGTGTTATATATTGTTAGAAAGGTCTCAATATGCAGAATGCAATGAGCAAATTTGTTACACTCAGTGGCCAAACTGCAGTGAGTATGTGTATGAAATTCCCACAGGCACACATAAATATGATAAACAGGAGTGGCTTTTTGGGGGCGGATGTGGCTCAGGTGGTAGAGCGGATCGGCCACTAATCGCAGGGTTGGTGGTTAGATTCCTGGCCCACACGACTCCACATGCCGAAGTGTCCTTCTGCAAGACACTGAACCCCAAGTTGCGCCCAATTGCAGGCTAGCGCCTTGCATGGCATCTCTGCCATCATTGGTGTGTGTGAATGGGTGAATGAGACACAGTGTAAAGCGCTTTGATAACTGCTAAGTTTAAAAAAGCGATGTATAAATGCAGACCATTTACCATTTTTGTCACATTTTTCCTTATTACTTACTGAACCATACATATTGCATAGACAATAGCCCCTTTCACACATGTAGCCCTTTCCGGAAATCTTTGAGCATTTTTAAGGGTTAGAGGTCATGTGTGAACACAACCTTTTTGTAAATACTGAAATTTTGCTCTGGCAATTTCTTTTAATAAAAATGTTTTCATAAATTTCCATTTTGGTGGTGTGTGTGAGCTGCACATGTGGTAAATTTACCAGGAAAGGCAACCTAAGAATTTTCCTGTAATTTACCTGGTTGCTGAAAGCAGACTATTTCTATTCAAGCGAGCCCAAACACATCATAAAATGATTACCGTAGTAGATCTTTAAATATTCCTCAAAGAGTGTACATAGACTGTGTGTGTGTGTGTGTGTGTGTGTGTGTGTAGCGTGTATTTATCACTTTGTGGGGACCAAATGTCCCCATAAGGATAGTAAAACCTGAAATTTTTGACCTTGTGGGGACATTTTGTCGGTCCCCATGAGGAAAACAGCTTATAAATCATACTAAATTATGTTTTTTGAAAATGTAAAAATGCAGAAAGTTTTCTGTGAGGGTTAGGTTTAGGGGTAGGGTTAGGTTTAGGGGATAGAATATAAAGTTTGTACAGTATAAAAACCATTATGTCTATGGAAAGTCCCCATAAAACATGGAAACACAACGTGTGTGTGTGTGTGTGTGTTTCATGGCCGAGGACTTTGTGTGTGCAAATGCACATCCACATATAGGCTTATCTAAAGGATTGGGATGCTCATGAATTTTAAAATGTTTCTGTATTTTGTAGTATAATCCATTCATTTACAATGGCTGGTAATTTTTGACCAGGAACACAAGTGTAACAAAGTGAAATAAAACCTAAATATGTCATGAAAATGTTTGTGTGTCTTGAGATACCATATGTGAACAGTCAAAGAAGTTTATTCCAATTGTATTAAGTAAAAAAATTAAGTAAACAGAGTTAAAATGACCAGAATACAACAAATTTAAAGAGACAAAAACTATTGTGCAACATTTAGCCCTCTTTATATCTAGAAAACAAGCAAAAAAGCCAATATAGATCTATAATCCATCTGAAAAATATTCTGATTATCAATGTGGAAAAAAGGCCTTGATTCCTAGCTCAATTTCTGCTTGGTGAAATCTTGTATTTGGAGACTAAATCTTAATCCAAGTAGAAGTGTTAATTTCCTGTGTTGAATGGCAACCAACATTCATGGCACAAATTGTAAACGAGTTCAGAGAAAGTCTTAAAGTAAATGCATTTGATTACTGTTGTTTTGTTAGTTGGTTTTTAGAACCCCTTAAACTTTATTATCACACATTAATACACATTTGACTCAATGGTGTTTTTGCTGTACTTTGTGTTGAAAAGGTGTTTTTATTATTGATTAAAAAAACAATTATTTTAAAGTAAATGCAACAAACAGGCCAAGCCTCTGCTGTCTTTAGTTACAGGCAAAGTTTAAGAAAAAACCCAGATCAAAAATCAGGGTTGACCCATGCAGAGTGGCATATAGTGTTATATTTAATTTGTTCGTTGTAAATTCTAGAGACTGTTTTTTGTGAAAATCCCAGAAGATCAGCAGTTACAGAAATACTCAAACCAGTCCATCTGGCACTCTCAATGATGCCACTGTTCAAATCAGTGAGATCACGTTTTTTCCCCATTCTGACGGATGATGTGAAAATTAACTGAAGCTTCTGACCCATATCTGCAATATTTTATGCACTACACTGCTGCCACACGATTGGCGGATTTTCACACACAACAGTATCTAGAATTTACTCTGAATGGCTGAAAAAAAAAAGTGTGGGCAGTTCTGTTGACGGATGAGAGAGGTCAACACAGAATGACCAGACTGGTTTGAACTGACAAAGTCTATGGTAACTCAGATAACCATTCTGTACAATTGTGGTGAGAGAATATAATCTCAGAATGCTATTCTGAGATGCGGGGTTGGCGCTATTTTGGGGGCACGAGGGGGACCTACACAATATCAGCCAGGTGGTTTTAATGTTATGGCTGATCAGTTTATATACTGATTGTGATGCCCAGAGAATGCTTGGGGGCTTAATATAGATAATGCACAAAAGAATTAAGAATAGTAGGTATGACTAATTAATCATAACATTTGGTTCCCCTTAGGCCACTAGTGATTCATATCTTCACATAGTAAATTCAAATTAATAATGGAAAGTATTTAACCAATGTCTTTTGATTTTGTTATGCTTTCATTTTCAAGAGTTAATTAATCATTACGTGCAAGTCTAAGGTGGTTTATAAATCCTAAGATTGAGTTCCATTTCTCCACGTTAAAAAGTCATTGCTAACTGCTAATTCTACAAACAAATACTCCATAATGACAACTTGAAAGAGGTTGGTTTGAAATCTTTGCAAATTTAAAATAAAAAACAGAAAAATCACATGTACATAAGTATTCAAAGCCTTTGCCATGACACTCAAAATTGAGCTCAGGTGCATCCTGTTTCCCCTGATCATCCTTGAGATGTTTCTACAACTTGATTGGAGACCACCTGTGGTAAATTCAGTTAATTGGACATGATTTGGAAAGGCACATATAGGTGTCTATATAAGGTCCCACAGTTAACAGTGCATGTCAGAGCACAAACCAAGCCATGAAGTCCAAGGAATTGTCTGTAGACCTCCAAGACAGGATTGTATCGAGGCACAGATCTGGGGAAGGGTACAGAAACATTTCTGCAGCATTGAAGGTCCCAATGAGCACAGTGGCCTCCATCATCCGTAAATGGAAGAAGTTTGGAATCACCAGGACTCTTCCTAGAGCTGGCCACCAGGCCAAACTGAGCGATCGGGGGAGAATGGCCTTAGTCAGGGAGGTGACCAAGAACCCGATGGTCACTCTGACAGAGCTCCAGCATTTCTCTGTGGAGAGAAGAGAAACTTCCAGAAGAACAACCATCTCTGCAGCACTCCACCAATCAGGCCTGTATGGTAGAGTGGCCAGACGGAAGCCACTCCTCAGTAAAAGTCACATGACAGCCCACCTGGAGTTTGCCAAAAGGCACCTGAAGGACTCTAAGACCATGAGAAACTAAATTCTCTGGTCTGATAAAACAAATCATTGAACTCTTTTGCCTGAATGGCAAGCGTCATGTCTGGAGGAAACCTCATCACCTGGCCAATACCATCCCTACAGTGAAGCATGGTGGTGGCATCATGCTGTGGGGATGTTTTTCAGCGGCAGGAACTGGGAGACTAGTCAAGATCGAGGGAAAGATGAATGCAGCAATGTACAGAGACATCCTTGATGAAAACCTGCTCTAGCGCACTCTGGACCTCAGACTGGGGCGAAGGTTCATCTTCCATCAGGACAACGATCCTAAGCACACAGCCAAGATAACAAAGGAGTGGCTACGGGACAACTATGTGAATGTCCTTGAGTGACCCAGCCAGAGCCCAGACTTGAACTCGATTGAACATCTCTGGAGAGATCTGAAAATGGCTGTGCACCGACGCTCCCCATCCAACCTGATGAAGCTTGAGATGTCCTGCA
The DNA here is from genome assembly GCF_025860055.1 of Xyrauchen texanus. Lineage (NCBI taxonomy): Eukaryota > Metazoa > Chordata > Actinopteri > Cypriniformes > Catostomidae > Xyrauchen > Xyrauchen texanus. The sequence continues at coordinate 12,445,366 of NC_068292.1, read as the reverse complement.
AAGAAGAATGGAAGAAACTGCCCAAAAATAGATGTGCCAATCTTGTAGCATCGTACTCAAAAAATACTTGAGGCTGTAATTGGTGCCAAAGGTGCTTCAACAAGTTTCGAGCAAAGGCTGTGAATACTTATGCACATGTGATATTTTTGTTTTTTATTTTTAATAAATTTGCAAAGATTTCAAACAAACTTCTTTCACGTTGTCATTATGGGGTATTGTTTGTAGAATTTTTAGGAAAATAATGAATTTAATAAATTTTGGAAAAGGCTGTAACATAACAAAATGTGGAAAAAGTGAAGCGCTGTGAATACTTTCCGGATGCACTGTACACCCCCCCAATTGGTATCTCAGATTGAGACATAGACAGATTGCAACACTGTCACTGTATAATTATGATGTAATAATTACTGATTATGAAAAAAAAAAACATTACATATTGGTGCATTACGAGTTTGCATTTCCTTATTTTTCTAATTTTGACTGCTATTCTGTAACATCTCCTTTTGTAGAGGAAAGTGCATCATTAGGGTTAGAATCAACATGAAGGTTAGTAAATAATGACAGAATTTTCAGTTTTTGAGTGAATATCCCTTTGTAGGACTGGCAGCATTATGTCATGGTATCATGGTGGTTTTAATGTACTTTTTATTTGGCCACTACTTTGAATTAGACAAGTTTTAAGGATGAGTGTTAAGACGGATGTTTCAACAGCAACTCTGGTGTAAATTTCAGTAGCAAAAATGGCTTTTACATCTGGTTAGTTTGATCGGTATCCATAAATTGGTTCAACTTGTCAAGTGAGAGAAAATAATGTGAAGGAACGCTGTAGAGAAGTTTAATTGGTTTTGGTTTAGATCTGTATGTATCTGTTTCTTTACTCATAATGGTGTGTTTATGTTCTTATCCCGGATGTCTCAACCGAGAGGAGAATGTGAGATTACGTCCGTTACATGACAATGCGAATATGTCTCACGAGAGACCATGTGAACACACCACTCTTGTGAAGTATACCGGATGTGATTTTAACTTAAATATTTATATTTTTTCACACCAAAAGTGATCACTTTAGAAGACCGTAATTTAACAGCTGGTATCATATCGATGATGTTTATGTTGTTTATGTTAGGCTACTTTGATGGTATTTTGAGCAGTCTTTTTATCGAAGGTTGGCATAAAATGAGGGCAAGCGTGCCAAGTTGACCCAGGACTCACCCTTGTCTCTTGTTTGGTTGGTGTGTTTTGCGGCTCAGGTTGATGCAAACACCCGACAGCTCTGGCCGAGGGCTGGTGTCACTCCTCGCTGAACTGTACCACCTAAACCACCCGCCTGCCTTCTCTCCTTTAATAACACATTAGTGTTCGCGGTTGATACATGCACCCATGATAAACATCTCCAAGCCATGCGTGCATATACAAAGTCATGCCATGAGCCTTGGGCTGTTGTTAACCTACAAGCAAGAGGGACACATTTGTGTTGTGAAGGGGCTAGTTTGAATGTGAATGCTGATCGGATCTGTGGGGCAGTTTATTGTGGATATATTTCGGTTTTGGAAGGGAGTTTTACTCGTTTGCTTTTGAACATACAAATTATTGAATGAATTACACTGAACTCAATAATGGTGAGACACAACTCTGGACACTATATCTTTTCTTGGGTTTCTGCTTTAAGAACATGAACTATATTAGGTTTGTTTTCAAAAGATGTGTTCCTTAAACACTTTGCTTTTGTAATGTTCCATTCATGTTTGCTTCCTCAAATTGACTTCTCTTAGAGGTATATATAATTAATGATAATTAATGTGGGAAAACAGGCAGATAGCCGATTAATTGGCCGATAGTTTTAAAAATGCATAATATGAATGAAAACTTTCCACTCAATGGATAATAGTGCTGAACTTTAGTAATGATTATTTCCATGGCAATTTGATTCTGCATTGATCAGGTTGTTTGGTTCTTCCATTGAGACCTTGTTCTGGGAGATTGTGGATTGTTGGATATAACCATGATTGGGTCATTATGTAAGAGAGCTCAAGTGCTTTGGGAGAAACTCAGTAAAGGCTCTGCAACACTGTCACTCTTGGAAGACCACACTCCTCAACTGCCAGCGTGACAGACGGCTTTACGAGTCTCATATGAGTCTCCAACCCCAATGAGCACATCAGCTTAACCTTCAGTCTCCACTTGATTATTATATTGAAATGGTGCGAAAAGTGAAGTTCCCCGTTTCCTGCACTGAATTCAAGATCCCTTGTGGTTGATGTTCAGTTAAGAGACAGTTACATGACACAGGCAAATAAACTTGTGCACAGATTGTCACAAAGCTCACTTAGCTTTACCTCTGCTGTTTGATTGGGTCCTGATGACTGACCTCACCCCCTCGAAACATGCACAGTTAATTTTTTTTGACGCAGCCATTTTTGTCCTCTCAAAAAATGAGACTTGACTCACCTCAAGTGGCGGAGGATGAATCTCAGTTGCCTCCGCGTCTGAGACAGTCAATCCATGCATCTTATCACGTGGCTTGTTGGGCTCGTTAACGCGGAGACATAGCACATATGGAAGCTTCATGCTATTCTCCGTGGCATCCGCGCACAACTCACCATACGCCCCACCGAGAGCGAGAACCACATTATAGCGACCACGAGGAGGTTAGCCCAATGTGACTACCCTCACTAGCAACCGGGCCAATTGGTTGCTTAGGAAGCCTGAATGGAGTCACTCAGCACACCCTGGATTCAAAATCACCACTCCAGGAGTGTGGTAGTTGACATCTTTACTTGCTGAGCTACCCAAACCCCTCTTGTAATGGTTTCTTTATCTTTTCATGTCAGAGATACTCTTAAAAATCTTATTATAAATAGATTGAAATTGGTCTTGATCTTTTACTTGTCTCCAGTTCTTGTGTATTTGCTTAATGTAAATTGTAAAATGCTGATGTCTTGGAACTCTCTGTATTGTCATGTGCAGTGAAAAGGAAAAGAGGCTGCAGTTAAATTTAGCATTCTCATTTATCTGGTTCCCCTATGAACGCCAGTGTTATATATTCAGCGGGATTTGAAATTGCTTTAATTGCTTAAATCTTGAAAAAGGCTGCCCTGGGAAAATGGAAGTGTACTTAATTACTGCAAATGCTTTTTATTTTAGTGCTACAGAAATGAATAAACTACCAGTGATGGCTTTAATTGCTATTAATCTTTTTTTTTTAATTTTTTTTTTTTTAAGATAATCTGAAGTAGGGCGATATTAAAATGAAAATTACATCTGGTTCCATTTTCTTGTTTCCCATTATATATTAAAATGAAATTTAAGACCTATTCATAATTGAATATTGTAGATTTAATATGTCTGATATATGCTGAATTAGCAGTTTTTACTGAATGTGGTGTGTATTTAACTGTTTTAATAGAAACTGCAAGTATTCTCTCCATTTGACTGCAGTTCATTTAAGGCCATCTTAATGCCTTTCATTACACATTGTCACTCGCACTGCACAGCGTGGCCACCAGATTTCTGGCTACACAGTCCATGTGAATTTTGGAACATGTTCTGAATGCCATGATCAAAACCTGGACCTAATTGGCTGGCAATTAGACTACGGTTCTCCTATAAACCCGCTTTGCTGCGGTCCCTTGCCACTGCCAGGCCATGCTCTGTGTGATAATGTCTGTTATAATGAACTGTAAATTAATTTTACAGAAGGCAGTTTGATCTCCTCTGGACCACTTAAATACATGCATATTGTGGACCCACTAGAGCCAGAAATCTGCAACCTTATTTGAGATACAAAGGAGATTTATTTTCTTCTCTCATTATAATGGTTTATAGGATTATATTTAACAATTTAAACAAATGCTGCAGCTGTAGTTCATAGAAAATGGGCTTTTGTGCTCCATCGACTTTGGAATGGTGGGATTGTCTTAGATGTTTTAGTAATTTTGCAGTTTTGAAGGACATGCCAGCTCAAATTATGGGATAAATACTCTAAGCAATAATGAGTGAGAGACAGTACTATAATATGAATATAGTCAATATTATTTGAATTATAGCATGGCCTTGAGAGCTTTGCTGCTTTTGTAGTTGGTAATACATAATAATAATATTGAGGACACAAATGTCCATTAAAAGTCGATTGTTTTAAGCTTTTTCCAGCACTCAACAATAAGGATCATATGTCATTCCAAGGGCCAGTGTGAGAGAGATCGTTCCAAGGATCATAAGGATCATTCGAAGGGCCAGTGTGAGAGAGATTCGAACCATTTCATGGAGTTTCACTTTCCACAGCTGAGTTTTGACAAAACCACTTTTTTTCTTCTGCGACATATGTAACTTATGTATTCTGCTGATTTAAACATATCACCAATGTTACATTATCTAGCTGGCTAATACAGGCATCAGTAAGAAAGGGTTAAAAATGCCATTATATGATGTTGTTTTCCAGCAAAGCAATAAAAATAAATGAATAAAAAACTTAAATGGATAGTTCACCCGAAAAAGAAAATTCTCTCATCATTTCCTCACCCTCGTGCCATTCCAGATGTGTATGACTTTCTTTCTTCTGCAGAACACAAATAAAGATTTTTAGAAGAATATTTCAGCTCTATAGGTCAATACAATGCAAGTGAATGGTGACCAAACCTTTGTAGCTCCTAAAATCACATAAAGAAAACATAGAAGAAATCCATACGATTTCAGTTGTTAAATCTGAAAGCCTGTTTACTTCTGTAAAGCCTGTCACTTTCACATCTGAAAGTAATAGTTAAAGTGAAGATTTAGAGTAAAAAAGGACTTTATATTGTTCTGTTTCTCACCCACACATTATATTGCTTCTGAAGATATTAATTTAAACACTGGAGTCTTATGGATTACTTCTAGGTTTCCTTTATGTGATTCTTGGAACTACAAAGGTCTGATCACCATCCATTGCATTAAAGGACCTACAGAGTGGGGATATTTTTCCCCAAAAAATGATTTGTGTTCTGTAGAAGAAAGTCATTCACATCAGGTATTGAGGGTATGCAGTAATGATAAGTGTTTTTGAAATGTTTACTTAAAATTCCTGTTTTCTTTTGAGGAAAGTCTGTGTTTTAGTGTGGATGAAAGGCATAAAAGTACCAATATTAATGCATATTTGTGTGGATGTGGCCTAAGGTTAATAGTTGGCTTTTATGGGTGCTATAGACTTCTATAAACAGTAGCTGGATGAACAGGTGTTTCACTTCATGACTGTTTTTTTGGGGGATTTTAGCTCTGGAACACTGATATTACCAGTCAGAGTCTAGTCTTTTTATAATAGGCTATCCCACAATAAAGGTGCAATGCAGTTCTTTGTTTTATCTACAAATGAATATAAAGGAATAGTTTTAATCTACTTGACGTAATGTTCTGTTTTGTAGAAACACCACAGATCTGTCATTTGTTTTCTTTGGAAATGGATCTTAGAATATCTTTAAATATATCCTTTTATTGAGAAAATGAAGGGTATTCAAATCCAGCCACAGGTAATGTTGAAAGCACATGTGCATCTCTGCAAACCATGGCTGTGCTGTTTAACTGCAGTAATTCACACCTCATCGACAGTTAGCAGCTCTGTGTGTATCAAACACACGGTCGGGTGGGTGTCAGAGTCACAGAGAGCAAATACTGTTTGGATTTAAATGCAGCTGCTCTGCGGTACGCTTTGCTCGTCACACAACTGTGCTGAAGTGTGACAGCGGCACTTCTGTGCTTGCTTTGACACAAAACAGCTTTTCAGGGCTTTAGTAATGACACTACAATTTTATGTCCTGTTTTTTTATTCGACACATCAAGAAGTTATTTACTGTACACAAAGTGCTGTCGTTTCCTCCTATTAGTTACACCTAGACAGGAAAGGCCATATAGCATTGCCTGGATCTCTCACACCTGCTATTGTGTAAATGGCAAACAACCTCCGGTCATTCAAGTTCATTGCTTCTTTTAATGAAAATGAATAGGGACTGAGACTCATTCTGCCTAACTTCTCTTTTTGTGTTCCACTGAAGAAAGAAAGCTATACGAGTTTGTAACAACATGAGGATGAGTAAATGACAGAACTTTCATTTTGGATGAACGCTTTAAAGACAAGACTGCAGTTACAGCACATTCAGGGTTGGATGTCTAGTCACATTCTGTAAGCCATGTCTAGAAGGCAAAAGTCAAAACTCATTGAGTGCCATGCCACTAGCCTGTCACCTCTCCGCTTCTTTTCCTTTCTTCCATCCTTTTGTTTCTCATCCCATTCTCCTCTTGCCCTGCGGTGCACTGGCTCGCTCTTCTTCAGTGCTCTGTGGCTGCTCATAGACTTGTGGATCTTTACCTCCACTTCACGTTATGCTTCATTTTCTCAATATTTCAGATTGTCTTTTACCCAGTCTCTTTTTGCTCCATCTCCATCTCCTTGTCCATGTGGCCGTAAGGCTTTGCTCATATCCTGCTCTGAGTTGACAGTTTAGTAATTGGACTTCTGATGGACAAGCTCTGGTTCAAAATCTACAAGGTTCCCACGGTCATGGGAAACCTGGAAATGTCAGGGAATTTTAAAATTGTGATATCCAGGCTTGAGAAAAGTCTGTAGTATTTAAGATATAACTTTAAGTATATAACCTTTAGCTAGAAGTTGATATTTGTGAAGGTAGTCTCTATAAAAAGAGTTTTAGAAGTCCTTAACGACAGAATAAGTATCTAATTCAAGGAAATTAATTGGACAGAAGGTGTGGAAACCCTGAACCCTTTGAGCTGCCTCACTGTCTACTGTCTACTTAGGCAGCTGCCATATCAGTATAACCGTCCTGGAACCTCTCGAGTGGCTACATAGGCAGCAACTCTTTGCGGCACACATAGCGCTCTGCACAGGAGATTGATGTGTATTTGTTTTAGTCAAGTTTGATGTTAGCACGCTGCTGAGGTAACGACAAAATACTCAAAGCATAACAGGGTATTCCCTCAACTTTGGGTACTTTTAGCGCTGTGGACTTGTCTTGTAAAAACAGTTTTACACTTTCAGTTTAATTGGTTTACAACAGTTTAGGGCTGAAATGATTCATTGACATTATTGGCAATGTCGAATAGTCGTTTGATCTCATTCAACGTAACATGAGATCACTTTAAACTGTAATGATGACACACAAGAGCAGTACTGCAGTTCGCGCAAGACTGAGAGGAAGAATTATACAGATCACAGTCCAGATGCACTCCAAACATTCCAATCAGGAAACGAAACAACATTTTTAGAAGAACTTAACCGAAAACTGGAAGAAAGTAATTTTCAATTATTCCGGAGTGAAAACGTTATTTTTTTATAGCTGGTAACCGGTTATAACCGGTTAATCGTGGGTGCTCGTGTGGTCACGGCTCGCATCATGTGATAGGGATTGTGAGCCTAGTGGTTTACGAGCAGATCATTTTAAAACATTTTAGCCAATTTGGTGATCTACCTGAAGTTGACCAATCAAGAGAAGGCGTTACAACTCACATGATCAATGTAAACTGAGTGTTCATGAAGCTTTTACACATTTGGAGAAAATGGTTGTGTTAAAACTGTGTTTTCCCCATAATATTCACTGGAGTACACTGGACTACTTCACTGGAAATGATTCTACAGAAATGCCATGCTGTTCTCTGCACTTCAAACAAATCAATTGCCATGTGGTTTGCGCTAGAATTTTCTTTTTATCACTTTGGTCAGAGTTTTCAAATTTACCTCATGGTCTGTATTTATTTGTCATACTTGCATTCATTTCCATTCAAGTGCTATATTTAGGGGGATACAGCATCTGTTATAATTGTATTTGCACACGATAGTGGAAATAATGTGAGAGATATTTTTTTATTTTTTATTTTTTAAAACCAAGGACTTCTAGGTTGAAAGTTCTACCTGTCAATCAATCGCTGCGCTAAAACAAGATTTTTAAACTTTGCCGTATGCGGCTTTAAAGCACATTCACATGGACAAGACCTCACAAATCTTCAGAATATCTGCTATCAACGTGCAAGCAGTGACACAGATGAGAAGACCGTAGTCTACATATAAAGCTGAATAATGCAGGTATCCTACTCCACTAAAATAACTCTGAATTCTGCACTAAATGCCATGTTTGCTCTTAGATTAAATCCAAGTATAACCGTCAGAATCAGTGTGCAAATTCATGCAGCAACATACTGGCGTTATGATTGATGTATTCAGTCATAAAATCACACAGCCTCCTTTTGAAATCAAAATCTGTCAAATGTTGGACTGCATTTGTAATAAGTATGTTTTCTTTTTTTATAAATCTGCAGAACAGTCATCTTTTTTCATTTCTAAATTGCAAGCTACGAGGAAATAAAGCAATGTCCTCATCTGGCTTTATGTCTTATAATGATAAATAGCGCGAAAATTCATGCGAATTCGCAGGTTGTAAAGTCATACCGTGTACGATTGCTCCTGTACGATTACCAGATAAACTGACTCGTAGCGTTTGCGGTGGCTCACGACATCAAGAGTGTCAGAACTCTCACTGTGTACGCCCGGCTTAATACAGATACAAGGTAAATATTATTAGAGGTAAAAAGTACTTTTCTTAGTTGTTTTCTAGTCTTCTCTGAAATATTGTTAGATATGATGCATTAATACAGATTTGATACTTGCTATGATTTCCATGCCGATAAATCCACAACAATTATAATAAAATAAATAACTGCCAGTTTTATTATGTTGAGGCAAGTGGCATATTTTGGGCTTGTTTTTCCAGACCATGTTGCTTTTTTGTTGTTGCGATATCTGGCGACACGGCAACTGGTATTTCACCCACTGTTTAGCTCAGAGTACTGTCATTTTTAAAAGAAAGTTATTAAGCGTTCTTTTATTTTGATCTAAACAGTAAACTTTTGGAAAGGAGGCTGCGGAATTTCTGAACCGGAAATAAAAAATACAGTTTTAGATCAGAACGAACCAAAATGAAAAACGTTTAGTTGTTAGTCCTTGTTGATAACAGTGAAATATTTATCACTACATCAATTTAGTAATTCACCATTTTTTTCTTTGAAAATTAAGAGCACTGCACACCAGTTAAACTCTCTTAATCAAATGTCATATCAAACAGAAATATGTGTTCACTACCTAAAATTGTTGAGGCCACTCCTATATTGTTCTTTTTACATGATGTCTTTTATAGAATTAATAGTTTACAACTTGTAATTGTGAGTTCTACGAAGACGTGAATGCTTTATTACAAGACGGAATCTCATAATTACGGCAATTCAAACATGATGTGAATGCACCATTAGTAGAATTCCATGATGGAAATGTTTTTTAAACTTTTTAAAATAAAATGTCTGGCTAACATTTCATGTATACTAAATACACGCAAATACATTTTTTCACACTTGTTGAATAATTTGGCAAAATCACAAATCATTGATTGAATCTGACGGCCAATAAAAAATAGTCTGCTCAGTGATATTTAACTTAATATTTTTTCCTTCAAGCGTCACTTGTCTTGTTTACATGGTTAACAAGTACACTTTGATTGAAAGAGCAAAAAAAAAAAAAAATCATGACATCGTGGATTTTAAAACTGCACATTTAAAAGGTAATTCAAATCCAATACACTTTTTGTCAAATCTTGCAAATATCTCTTCTCAGTCTGCTAGCTGTCCATTCTGTGGGTGGGCAGAAAAAGATCTAGTATTTGTACACAGCCTTGGCTCTGTAAATGGGACAAAAACAAACTGGATCGGACCGATCAGCAACAGGGAATGGTTCATGCACGTGCACAGGATGGGGGGTGGGGGCAGAGCGAGAGGGAAATTCATTAGAAGAGCGATGGCAATTTGTAAAACTTTGTAAACTCCAAGAAGCAGACCAAGAAAAAAGGTCAGACAATATAAACTAAAAAAGAAGTCGAGGGCTAGGAGCTGCGGCAACATCAGCGAGGCTTTTCAGTGGTGGAGAGACCTCCAAAAGTTAAAAAGCTTCAAGACTGATGCAAAAGTTGCACTTTTTCTTCTCGATGTGTGGGTAACAAATGTATCTGCAGTTGAGTTCAAATATAAATATTGTTTCTCAGGAATCACGGAGTTCACCTTTAAATATATTCTCAATGTTTACAAGTACACTAGTATGTAGATGACCTTAAAGCAAATAAATATGGACTTAAAACAGCAAAACTTAAATATATGAATGTAAAAATATTATAAAACTATAAAGGCCAGGTAAGTCAGTTTAATGTGACCATAAAAATAAATAAATAAATCCATCAACCCCTGGGATATTGCCAGAAGTTGATGAAACACCCTAAAATACATATCACATGCACTCACTTTGGGTAAATAATCCATGCTTTTCAATATTTCGATGAAATATACGTTTTATTTACTAACACTATTTTTCTCACCTCGCCATGCAGAGATTTATGTTTTTACAGAGCTCATCTCAATGCTTTCTGGAATTCCCTTCTTTGCCTGATGATTCCTTAGAATTTGGCCAAAACAAGGTATCATAGGAGGCAGTATAATCAAGTTGCCTACCTTTTGGATCAACCTTTGCAGTGGGAGCATGCCTATGATGCCTTGAAATGCTGCCCCCGTTGGCAACACAGTACGTTTTTGGACTGAAAGAAAACTTGGCCCAATTCTAATGCAACATTTTAATGAAATCTACACTTGCACTTGGGGATTCTGGAAGCGTTGTTTGCTGCATTGATGAAGTTTCACCACCTCCTCTTGTGCTTTTTTCAGAGATGCTGATCTCAGAGGCGCTGGCATGTATACCAGGGCTCATTATTAGTCAAATGCTCTTGAGTGTTCTTTTCAGGATAAAAGACTCCGTTAAGGTTCACCAGGTTCGCAGGGCAGTAATGCAGCTAGGGAAGCCCTTCGACGCTATTGTACGGCTCGCAGTAGGAAAAAGCGTGTAAAAGGCTCAGGTGGGCTGTATCTGCATCTCATTTGTACCTTAGTGGGTGATCAAAGGCTTTTACAAGGTTAATGCGTCCTAAAAAAACAAATATATATATATATATATATATATATATATATATATATATATATATATATATATATATATATATATATATATATATATATATATATATATATATATTTATTTATTAATAATATTTTTGTACTAAAGTGAGGCATGGGGAAAACACCTCCCTGACTCAGTTAAAAGGGAATAAAAGAGACAAGGGTATATTTCAGCAAATATCACAATAAGGCATTACTGCAAAGTAGCTCGAAGCATTTAGGGGTAGACAAGGTACCATGCACATTTGTGGATGGAATTGGAATTGGAAATTTTCTCAAGCTAATGAAAGGGGCAGCCTATGTGGCAGAGTGCTGGACTTTCAGGAAGCAGGAATTGGCCTCTTCTGAAATCAATCAAGCTTGTTGGTGGGATCGTCTTATTCCATTCCTCTCAGAATGGATGTCTGCAAGGGGTCCTGCGTGGCTTAAAGCTGCCTTGCGTCATGCCTGCAGGGGACTGTGAATGAGGGGTACTCCCTTGGAAATAAATGGCACCAAATTAAGCTTTTAAAGTTATTGATTGCAAATAGTGTTTTTGATTTCTTTGTGTTCGGAGAGGTTGTTGATGTTGCTTTAGAATAAATTCTTGCTTCATGGAAAACATAGTTTGTTACTCTTGTGACATGGATATTATCGTCAAATGTAAAAAACTATTACAGCGTTCTCAGGAATACTTCGTTTTTGATACTTCGGCTTTCTTCATTAACATGTTTTGTGTAATGATATATTGTGTTTAGTGTTAGTTTAATATCTTTCATATCACTCCATGGTCTCTTTCACATGATGGAAAAATGCCAACTCAAATTTGAATTTTATGACTTTTTATTGCTGTAACTCTGTATTAAGTTGGACAATGTACAGTCACCTGGTCATTATCACTAAATGAAGCCCTTGAGGGTGAAACAGGACTTTTACGCCTCGGCTAAACAACCTGTAGGGGTTTAATTTGCGATAATGAACACGGCATCTTACACCATTTTCTTGCATTGTTGGATTTTTTTTAATTGACAGATTTTTGGTAGTTATTAGTGTATCGGGGTGCGTGTAAACTCACTGACTAGGTGTGGTCATTAATGCCTGTAATTCTTTGAAATAATTCTAATTTCCTCTGATATATTTGAATCTTCCTGCCTCTAAAATGTAAAATCTTATTGTTTTTTCTCTTGATTTTCCTGTTATGTTTTTATAATGTATTTGTAGCACATGTGGCTGGAGTGGAGAAGTCTATAGTTGGATTGGTGCAGTGTTGTGCAAGTTACTTAAAATATTTAGGTAGATAAGCTACCAACTACTCAATAGAAAAATTTGTTTAGCTAAGCTAAAAGCTACACTTCAAAGAAAGTAGCGAGTTACAGGAAGCAATTTATTTAAGTTATTAAAGTTTTATCTCTAGAATTATCTCTATTTTTTACACAAAACTATCCATTTGCTTCAGAAGACATTAAGTGATTGACTGGAGTCGTGTGGATTACTTTTATGCTGCCTTAATATGCCTTTTGAACTGTCAAATGGCCAGCAGTCTGATGGCACCCATTTATGGACAAACAGAGCTGAAATCTGCTTATAAAAATCTTCATTTCGCTTCTGCTGAAGAAGGGAAGTCATACACATCTGGGATGGCTTAAAGTTAAGTAAATCATGAGCAGATTTTCATTGTTGGGTGAGCTAACCCTTTAAGCTGCTTACATTTTTCTTTTTTTCAACCAGATGCACGGAGCATTCTGTCATAGATAAAACATCTAAAAGAATTATTCACATGATGTTTGTCAAAGCTATGATACTGTATAGTACAGTATGATTCAAATAAAAAGAAAATATTCATATTCATACATTCTTTACAGACCCACGTGTTCAATATGCAAAATCACAAAAACAAATTCTCGTATTAATACTTCTTCTGGTAAAATCCCTTTTTAACAATGTCCTTTGCACATTCGTAATATAACAACTCTGTGCACATACGATTCATCTTATCCATTCTGTGTCTAGCTGTTGTATTTCAGTATGTTCTGGAAGGCAGAATTCCTTGTTTGTGGGCACATCTGGGCAATAACACTGCAATATCTGATGGTATATGTTACGCTGATGTACAACTACCATATTTATGTATTATTCTATATTTACATGGTTCTTTTAAGTTCTTCAAAGATTTTGATATAGTATTATCATGTTCATATACTCATGTATGTACATTGCGTTTCATGTTAATTCAAATAAATCCATGGTATTGCCATGGCACTTTGCAACATGATTACCATATTTGTATACCCAGGTAATGGTACATGTCCAAAAAAAAAAAAAAAACATGGTATTGACATGGTACGTTTTTGATGCGTTTTTGAGCTAATAAGAATTTTATACTCATTGGTTGTAAAATGTCTTTGCCTCCAGTAGTCTTTCAAAAGCTGCACACGTGTTGAAATTAAGGCGTTCTTCCTCACTGTCTACAAGACGCATTTGCTGGTTCGGTTTCCATTGATTGTAGATAAGTATCCAGTGCAACCAGCATTATCTTTATTTGAAATATTTAAATGTTTTTCATTTGTGTGCTGGCAAGTAAGATATCACTCAAAATGGCTCAGCAGCACAAGCCTGAGTTTTCGGAGTCATTCCGATTGAATCGCGAAGCAATTCAGACTGCTTTGCATTCACGTTTGACCAATTCATTGTAAAGAACCATCTCAGTAAGTAATAAGTGATAAAACTGGAGACAAGATGCACTGGGTTCACGACATGTAGTGTTGTACTTTTTTGTCAACACTGCCTAAGCACTAATACTACCTAATCAATAAAAATTGCTTCGCTACGGAAAAGCTACTTGATTTCAGACAAGCAAAGATTCCACCTCGCTACTTAAAAATGTAGTTAAGCTAATATCTTGACTTTGTGTGAGTCACTTTCCGACAGCCCCTGTTGTACTACACCCTACCTCCTCAAATCTGTTGCAGTGAAAAGTGGCCATTGAATTTTCTGGGTAAAATGTCCTCTCACTCATGCCAGAGTGCAGAATTGACTTTGGCTGACCTTTAACCTCGATCTACTCCTTCAGTAATTCACTATGTTGCAGCTGTCCCCTTGAGAGCTGCATTGTGGCTACCAGGAAAACGAACACTGCAAAACATACTCAAGAGCACTCAGGTGTATCAGCATTTACTCTAAGTTTGTTCTTTCATGTGTCAAAGCTTTGAGTTAGTAACTCTGTAAATAGTCATTGCAAATAATGATTGCAGTGCTCGCAAGACAGCTTGCAATAATTGAAATTTGTCTCTCTATTTTGTTTCTCCACAAGTTTCTACAATTAATTTGGCTTGAATTGCTTAACATGCATGCTCAAAACTACTTGCAAAAAATTATAATAAAAAAAAATTAAATAATAGCAATTATATATATATATATATATATATATATATATATATATATATATATATATATATATATATATATGAGCAAGAATGCGATATGGCCCTAAATAAGCACTGCTGTGATTTGGCCGCAGGTAATTGCTGATCATCTGATTTTCACACAGAACAGTCTCTAGAATTTAATCCGAATGGTGCCAAAAACAAAACAAAAACAGTCCAGTGAGGGGCAGTTCTGTGGACAGAAATGCCTTGTTGATGAAAGAGGTCAACAGAGAATGGTCAGACTGGTTCAAACTGACAAAGTCTACAGTAACTCAGATAACCACTCTGTACAATTGTGTTGAGAAGAATATCATCTCAGAATGCTATTTTGAGATGCGGGTTGGCGCTGTTTTTGCGGCACGAATGGGTCCTACACTAGGGATGCACCGAAATTTCGGCTGCCGAAAATGTTCGGCCGAAAATGGCACTTTCGGTTTTCGGCCGAAAGAGAAAAAAGGCCGAAAATATGAGCCGAAAATATATACCTCCTCGCCCCGCCCCTCAGTGCTCAGATTTCAATCTGGATCGATCTAGCCCTTATCACAGCGCTACCAAACAAAGGCCGATCATGTCAGCGGTGTGGAAATTCTTCAAAGTTTCTGATAAGGACATCACATTTGCGATCTGCAGTGTTTGTTCAGCAGAACTTTCAAGAGATATATATACAGAATACAGCAAGAGATTCTACAGGAAAATGTCACAACTAGCGCAGCTACAACACAACTTGAGACGTCTAGCTGAACTACGCCAGAAGCGACAATCTCCTTGACTATGGTCGCATAAACAAAGACGGCTTTCCATTGCTTGCGCGGATTGCGCACAGGTATTTATCTGCCCAAGCAGATAGTGAGAAACTGTTCAGTGCAGCATCTCATGTTCTTGATGAGCTTTCTGACAGGAGAGACTGTCAGAACGTTTAGCAACTTTTGTTCTTGAAGAGAAACCTGTCACTTGTACTTAAATAGAAAGCGGTCCAATATGATGCGAACAGCAATTACATTCCACTTGTTCTTCACTTGAGGATACATCTGTCGTTTACAGTTGAGGTTGGATTTAGTTCAATTACTGCTGTTTTGCACAATCATTTTCACTTAAAGTGTACATACGTTTACATAAACAGAATAGAGCACTGATCTATATATATAATTATATATTATAGATATATATAGATCAGTGGAATAGAGGTCCTCTGCCATTCTGTGTTCTGCCTGTTGTTTTAATTAAAATTACTGTTGCATATTTAAACTTTTTGAAAGATGTTAGCTAAGTTCATTACTTGACTGTTGTTTTGCATATAATAGTTTTCTAAAACTTTACATTATTTGGATAATTGTTAATAAAATCTGTAAAATTAGATTTTTACAGAACTGAAAGAAGAATAATATTTAATATAGTTTTAATATATTTTTTGTCCAATTTTGGTGTTACTTCCAATAAAACTGTGATTTATTTTATTGGTTTGTTTTTTTTCAATTCAGATTCATTAAATTCATGAAATTAATGAAAAAGTATGAAATTAATACAATTATACACAACATTTTTTATTTTTTTTAAATAGGTAAAAATTTCGGTTTCGGTTTTCGGCCAAGTGCATCCTGGATTTTCGGTTTCGGTTTCAGCCCAGAATTTTCATTTCGGTGCATCCCTATCCTACACCATATTAGGCAGGTGGTTTTAATGTTGTGGCTGATTGGTGTATATACAGGTGTATCTATCTGTCTGTCTGTATATATGAATATATAAATTAGAATAAGATTTGTGACCTTTACTTAAAGAATTACATGGAAGAATGTTGGCTATTCAAAATATGAAACAGTTAATGAGTGTTTTTTTCAGGCACTTTCACATATCACTAATATAAATAATATAACGATACAATGAAGTAATTAAATAAAATCTGTACATAAGGCATTTGAAAATTACCAAAAAAATATAACAACTTTTCAAAAGTTTCCAAATCAGGTTTAATATGACTTTTTTTAATATGTTATATTTGCATACCGAATTGCAGTTGTTTGTCTTTAAATTAATTTGGGTCTTTTTCAAATATATACAAGCATATATTTGTATGCTGAATTGCTATTGGTCGTCTTTCTTGTATTTATTTTAACACGGAATTTTCTTTGGTCTTTTCTTTTCTTGAATAAATTCAATCAGCCTTTGCACCAAAGACAGTGTTGTGTGCCCAGTGTCAGGACAACAGTGGCTTTAATATAGAGAACTTTAATATGCTAAACTTTAGCACTATTCTCTTTCTGCCTAACAAACACTGGCATTCCCGTCTTGAAATGTATTGAAGATCTTAAAAAAAAAAATAAAAAAATAAAATGTATATGTTAATGTTTTTGTATTTGTTTCTCATCATTGATTGACTTTTTGCTATAATAGAGAGGAGTAGTAGAAGGCAGAACATAAATCCATCTGGGCTGTACATGGAATAAGTGCTCTAGAGTCGCTGTCTACTCTATCTGGTGACCTGTTTTCACAACATTAACACTTCAATATTTAATGAAAAGAATCATCAAAGACAAGTGTGTTGAAAGCCGGAATGTGCTACGAATGTGCAAATCAAAAGCGGAATGAATGTTTTCATCCAGCAGGCTAAATATGCATTAACAAGTGTGGCTTCATGATTCTGTCTTTATTAAAATCATCTCGCCATATCTCTCTCTTTTCTTTCCCCTTTTTAATGTAATGAACCCTGCCTTGAACCTTGGTTTTAATTGCCTGCTCCCCACATTTGCTGGGGAAAAATACACTTTTTCATTCCATAACTTAATTTTCAGGGAGTGCGACTGAATAGCAATTTAATTAGGCAGCTGGCATTGTGCAAACTTTCCTGTGTTTTTTCCTGAAAAGAATGCTGTTTAGAATAAATAATGATAGACAAAATGAGAGGCTTTTAAAGCACATCAATACAGCCGCTTGCTACGATAAGCCATGCCACATTATGCTGAAATAGCAGCCAGGGAAATTAAGTTGGAAAATAACTCCTATTTTTGCCCCTAATGAGCATCTAGTTTCTCTTTCACTGTCTCTCTCTTCCTCTCTGCTAGACTCCGGGACCTGTGTGTCCATGGGAGCCTCTCGGCTCTTTTGTTTTTTCTTGTTTATTCATTTATTTAACTTTTATTTTCTCTTACAATATTGTCTGTTTATGCCTGGGATTGAGGTGCCACAGGCCTCTGAAAATGACCTTTTTTTTTGTGCCATTCCACCACACAATACCAGGCTGATTAACCGTTTTTCTGTTCTTGTTGAGTCTGCAACAAGTCAAGGCTCCTTTGCTTTTGCCAAGAACTGCAGCCAGAGAGATTCAGCCTGATAAACGTGTGTGTGTGTGTGTGTGTGTGTGTGTGTGTGTGTAAAACACTCAGGGCTCAGTTGCAAGAAGCCCCGTAAGTTATGAAAACCTTTAGTTATAACTGTAAGACTATTGTCACCTAGGGGTTTCTTAACTGAAAGCGTGTCTTGCAACTGGCTGCAGGGGATGTTAGGCTTGATTCCTACACCAGGTGCAGACGGTTTGTTGTTCTCCATCAGGCATTGGATAGATCTTTTTTTGCTGACTGTGCAAAGTCTTTAAATTGTAAACAAGCGCTGATGGATCATGAACACCCAGCCTACCTCAGTCAGTGCTTACTGTAGATTTGGTGTTTGTGAAAACAGTGTTGTATTGTTTGTGTTTTTATTGGTGTTTATAGTCCAGTGTCTGTGTTTCTAGAGCCTTGGTGATCAACTGACCCATGTGCATTACAGTTTTGATTATTAGGTTTTTGTTTTACAGTATGCAATCGCTCTGACTAATCAAAGCACTTAACAGGGGAATCTCACTGTCAATAGCCCCTTTCACACATAGAGTATTTTCCAGAAAATTACCTGCAAATTTCAGGTTAGAGGTCATGTGTGAACCCAACCTTTTTGAAATA
Organism: Xyrauchen texanus; assembly: GCF_025860055.1. Lineage (NCBI taxonomy): Eukaryota > Metazoa > Chordata > Actinopteri > Cypriniformes > Catostomidae > Xyrauchen > Xyrauchen texanus. The sequence continues at coordinate 12,427,011 of NC_068292.1, read as the reverse complement.
CTTGCAAATTGTGCTCTGACAATTTCCTTTAAAGAGAAGCTGTATCATTACCTATAAATTAGAACGTGTGAACAGCACATGTGGTACATTTACCAGTAAAGGCAACCAAACGGTTTTCCTATAATTTACCAGGTTGCATGTGTGAAAGGGGCAAATAAGGAGTTCTGATCATATTTCACTTTTAAATACAATACAATTATCAATGTTTTGCATAAATAAAATTAAACTAATTTTTTGACTATAAAGGTTTTTGCGTTAGTGTCTTGCATTATTTGTTAATATGTGCATGCTCTCCGCCAATTAACAATTCTAATCACGGTAATATGAAAAAAAAATTATTATAATATAATTATAATAATAAAATAAGGGTCCAATACCGTGCTCATGTACTGGGACTCGTAAAAATGCTCCAGTACCAAAAAACGATACCATCTGACTTACGAATGTCATTATGAAAACATTAAGCCCACAAATTACACAAGTCACGTTATGTCCTAGAGAGATTATTGAACCGCAAAAGCTGTAATTTAATGAGATAAATGTGAGCACTTTTTAATGGGAGGAAACGGTGTTGTGCTGGTTTAATAATCAAGAGGCACGTAGCGACCGGCTATTCCAGAGTTTACTATGGTAAAATTATGTAATATACACTGTACTAGTACTACTACTACTACTACTACTACTAATAATAATAAATCAGCAGTAATATATTATACTTCAGCAGTATCTAATCTGTGATGCTCTGTCATGCAGCACTTTCTTTGACAAAATATAACTCCTATGTTGTATTTTGGATTGTGCTGTGAGGTTCTGTATATAAGCAGTTCATTTGATAAAAAAATTATACAATATTATGTTGAAAATGAATTATATTTTCATTTAAATCAAGTGTTAATGAACTCATTTATTTGTACACTGTTTTGATGGTAAAATTGAAATAAACTGTTGATATGGAGTTCAGATGCATTATGGTAATGAGAATGTTATGGGAAATTAGCTTAATTGTCTTGAAAATGTCACAATGCAAAATTCTGAATTGTCCTAAAAAGTCTTTGTTTTCTTAATACAAGGATATAATTCATTCTTTTTCTTTTAGATTTGAGGTAAACAATGACCAGAATATGTTTGACAGGTTTTATTGGATTCACTCATTGACCTAGAGGTTCATTCTCTCATGTCCTCATGAAAAGTATTCAGTACTCTACTTAACTGATGCATCTCAAATCTGTTTAGACTTTCTTAATGTATTTATTTTTGTTAAACTGTTGCATAAAGTACATAGGACATGCATGACACTGCTTCTTCCACCTGCTCTGCAAAATAAATAAATAGATAAAAACATCTTATTTTCTCAATTGTAAATTGTCCTCAAGCAGATACATTTATTGAGAAGTAAAATGATATTAAAGTCTTGTTTTTAGAGTAATATATATTTATTTATTCGTTTTTTATCTTCTTGTCTTGTTCCTGTGTCTACCTCAGCGACCCTGTTTCAGTTTGCTAAAAGAGCCTGTGTCTGATAGAAATTGTGTAAAGATGCAATGGGGTATACAAGTCAGACTAAATGATGCAGCTATAAGTGGTCTGTGTAAATACATCTAAATGCCACTTCAGATGCAGCTCCACTGCATAGGTGGCACAGAAAGATTGCTTAACAGACTAACATCGCCAGGCACTTTTTTCTCTCTCAACACTCCAGCCTCCAGCCACCTGTCACTTTGACTTTTGGGTTGTTCATACCTATACAAACCCTTACACATTTGATAGGATTGACTGAACTTGGATCATTTTCTAACAATCGAAATTTGTAAAGCAATCATTGACACTGTGGATCAGCTCTTATATCAGCACTTTGATTTTAATTTGATGGGTTTAAGTGCTGTTTTAACCAGAATATTTCTTTAAGAACCTCATAAATATGATCAAACGAAAAGGGATTGTAGATCCCCATTTCCCCCTGCAGTAGTTTCAATAATGTTCGGACTCGATCTCTGTTCTCAGTCAGTGCACACAGAACTGCTCTTGTACAGCCCAGGTCATCAATCACAGATGGCGGCGCGTGGTCTCGGCTTTCTCCATGGACGGGGCGCTGCTGCCAGAGGTGCCGACCCTAATCTCGGTCAGCCAACACAAATACAGAGTACAAGCTGTGTCTGAAACACATACCCTTGCGTGCCACAGTCCTACGCCTAACTGCATCCACTTTGGCTACTCTGGTGTGACTTAAACAGATGAGAAATCCAGCCTGCCTGTCATAAGCTCTGGGCTGTGGTGATGTATGTGTGACTGAACATAGCATGGCCTGTTTATGTCACTGAAGCTAGTTTTACATAAAGATTCCTGATGCAAGAGCTTTAGTTTGGGTTTGCGAGTAACAGCTGCATCAGTCACGGATGTCTTTAGTGACCCTTTAGTGTTTGGGCGACGACTTGTAAAGGACACCGAGAAATGCTTTTATAAAAAACACTTAAAAATAGTCACAGTCTGCACACACACACACACACACACACACACACACACACACACACACACACACACACACACACACACACAATGACACAAGTAATAAAAAAATAATAATGTGTTTTTTGGAAACAATAAATAAAATGTCTTTATTAACTTTTAAAAAAATTATGTATTTTGGATGCTTTTGGGCCAATGCAGTTCGTAGTAATATTAATAAATAATAACTTTTTTTTTTACAGTAAACAGTTTTGGTACCCAATGTCAAATATGAGTCCCTAAGCAAAGCCAGTTAAGATCCACTGCTGTAGAAATATAAAGGATAATGTACTGTCACATGGTCATTATTGCAAAATAACCCCAACAGAGTGATCAGGGCTTTTATTACCATGAAGGGGTTCATTTTTTGATAATCACTGGCTGACTGTACATTAACCCACTTATTCTATGGCTACTTGCCAAATAAATATGAATACAAGAAATATTATTTTAGTTTAGATTATTTTACTAAGTGAAAAGAGTGGATGACACAAGTCATATACAAGGAATGTTGGATATTGGTTACCTTGGAAACTGGTCAATTATATGAATTAGCAGTCATTACTGAAATTATTTAAATATAGAAAGCTTCGATTGACTAATCAGTGTGTAATATTGAAAAATAGTATAAATAAAATGTAGGATGCCGAAGATATCAATAGATCTTCACAAAACTGTATCAGTAATATGACCGTTAGTGTCAGTTTATATTATTTACATCCATAATGCGTGAAGTCATATTATTTCTACTGAATTTGACTGGAATGCAGTATTTCCAGTAATGCTATACTTGTTGTGCTAATGTTCTTGTGAAGTCTGGAAAAATGGTTTTGTTTGTCTGCCATTCCAGTGGCAAATTTTAAGCTTGTTGTTTGTGTTATATTAGGTATTTTGTGAAGAGCCATGATATATTCAATTATTTAATGTATCGCAATATTACACCGTGTGTGGCAGGATTGTCGAATGGAGGATATCTGAGACCACATCATGTATGTAAAACAACACTACAAATTCTGTAGCTGTCTCACTGTTACTGCTAGGTAGCCTGATGGAGGTAGAAAATAAAATATACCTTAATGTTTGATGTATTGCAAGTTTGATGTATTGCATATGTGTGCAAACCTGTTTTAAGAATATTTTTGATACTGTAAACAATAATTTTGCTGAGAAATTCAACACCACTAAGCTTTAGAGCCTAAATTAAACATTGCCCCACTTTTCAAGCTTTCCATAAACCTCCTTCGTAGGTTCTGACTTGCTGGGCTGGAGTCTTTTCAGCATAGGCATTAGGGATGTGAAAATCATATATCAATATATCATATATCATGCATCAATACTTGTGGTCCTTGTACTTTTTATAGGCATAGTGTACAAATCTTAAATCTGGTGAAAAAGAAGTGCTCCCAATGGCCATCAAAGTGACCAATGTGTTTGACAGGTTGTTTACTGACCAGCTGCACTGATGAATATTGCCATCCACATATCAACCACAAACATCTACAGGGTTTTGTCTAAAAAAAAAATGACAGAGGCTCAGATCCACAGTGAGCATGTGAGGTCTTGCAGTATTCACACACCTACACACTCTTAAAACCTCAGCAATCAGTCTGTTTTTCCTGTGAGTCCAGCCAGAAAGGTAAGTGAAATCAGTGTATCACATCTTGCGTGTGTGGGCCGTGAGCTCCAGCCCCCTGGGATTTACTGATAGCAACAATACAAGGTCGAATGGGCAGAATCAGAGAGGATATCTCTAACCCAATCAAATGCTGAACAGAGCCCAAGCCAGCACACAAACAGCTGGGCTAGCGCTGCCAGGTGTCTTTGGCTCAGTGGGACTCTGGCTCTCAGTGATGAAGAGCTGTTCACACTTGTGCTAATGCGCCGCAGGACACAATCTGCCTTGCTGTAAGACTGCAGCCGGGGCAGGGTCGCACCCACCGGCCCTCATCTACAGACTTGCAACAAAATGCTGAATGCTAATGCTGTTTACTGATGCTTAAGAAATGTGCCTAACTCTCAGCACTAATAACCCCATGTTCTGAGTGGAACCTGTCCTGTTAAACCGCTGTATGGTCTTGGCCACCATGCTGCAGCTCCGTGTCAGTGTCTTGGCAATCTTCTTATAGCCTAGGCCAACTTTATGTAGAGCAACAATTCTTTTTTTCAGATCCTCAGAGTTCTTTGCCATGAGGTGCCATGTTAAACTTGCAGTGACCAGTATGAGGGAGTGTGAGTGCGATGACACCAAATTTAACACACCTGCTCCCATTCACACCTGAGACCTTGTAACACTAACGAGTCACATGACACCAGGGAGGGAAAATGGCTAATTGGGCCCAATTTGGACATTTTCACCATGAATGCCAACATGTACTGTGACATACTGAAGCAGAGCATGATGCCCTCCCTTCGGAGACTGGGGGTGTACTCACTTTTGTTGCCAGCAGTTTAGACATTAATGGCTGTGTGTTGAGTTATTTTGAGGGGACAGCAAATTATTATAGTTGTACAAGCTGTACACTCACTACTTTACATTGTAGCAAAGTGTCATTTCTTCAGTGTTGTCACATGAAGATATAATCAAATATTTAAAAAAATGTGAGGGGTGTACTCACTTTTGTGAGATACTGTACATACTTTACCACAGGCAGTGCTGGATGTACTTTTTTTACACTTAAATTATAAGTATGCAAATCGGGATTCAACTATGATCAAGGTTTCTATTAATCTTAAGACCTGCATTCTACATTTATTTTAGGCAATTGATCAGTGTTCTATTGCATTTCAAATTACAGTAATGGTGAAAATGCCATTGTGGCCAATGCCACCACATGGTTACTAGTTAAGAACATCCAGTTCTATCAAACAGAAACATTATGCCCTAATTTACTATAATCTGATGACCATAATAGTTGAGGCTTATTATTTTCTTCCCATCAGCCTCTAATAAAGGACATTTAGACTCCTGATGTTGCAAAATGGAGCTTTAATGTGCATCATGTTCCTTAATTATATAGAGGTCCTAGTTTTGGAACACCTATTTTAGGGTTGGAGTTGTCACTAGACACCTATTCCTACTTGATGTTCAAACAGCAGCAGAGCTAAAGGACACATCCACGCACATCAAATCCACAAAACCGCCAATTTTGAACCACTTTCTCGTGCTTCTGAAGGTCAGGATTTGCTATATAGTAAGAGCTAATGTGTTGTATGTAAATACTGTATTGAATGATGTATGGTTGATGTCCCCTACATTCATCATAAACTAGTAATTCATCATAAAATACCTTCTACAGGAAATGAACTGTCAGTTGTAATCATCTTATTGACACGGCTTGAAAAATGGTGAATAATTCAAAGGCTTTATGCTGCCTCTGATGATGAGAAAAAATGTCTGCATTGCTCAGTTTTTATTTTTAGTTTAAGTTGTGTTTCAATTAGGGTTAACAAATGTTAGGCAGGTCTGTCACTAATGATAAAGTTTGCCTTGGTAAATATTTGAAGTGACTCATCATTTAAAACTTCAATTAAGTTACTTTGAATACGTAGAGCTGGTTTTCACACCCAGTGACATTGCCAGTTTTCAGTGGGTGATATTGCATTTATAGGGTTTAAGCCTCTCACATATTTTTTGTGGTAGAATTAATGCAGTCATGCATGACTGTGATCAAAGGTGATCAAATTTATATGACACTTTTTTGTTTGTACGAATGGCAGCCTTAACCTCCACAAATGTTGTTCCAAGAAGAGTCCGTTAGCTCTTTGTAGTAAATTAAATTCATATCAGCGATATCAACCCATCCAAAAAGGAATGACAAGGTCATGTCTTTTGAGCTTTCATGGGATAGTTCACCCAAATATGAAAATTCTCTTATCGTTTACTCTCCATCATACCATCCCAGATGTGTATGACATCCTTTCTTCTGCGTAACTCAAATTAAGATTTTTTGAAGAATATTTCCGCTCTGATGGTCCTCACAATACAAGTGAATGGTGGCCTGAACTCTGAAGGTCCAAATATCACAAGTGTAATCGTGCTTGAAATCACAATCGCCAAGGAGCCTGCTGTCAATAGGCAGTTATATTTTGGTCTGTTCTCACAAGAAACAGGTTTTATTGCTTCAGAAGACATTGATTAAACCAGAGTCGTATGGTTACTTTTCTGATGCCTTAATGTAATATTAGGACTCTCAGGATTCTGGCCACCCTTTACTTTTATTGTATGGACCTACAGAGCTAAAATATTCTTCTAAAAATCTTATTTGCCTTTGACTGTGGGAAGAATGGAAATAGAAGACTTTAGTAGTGCATAAACTCATGCAGGCCGACTGAATCGAGACATTTGACCTGAAATGGTATGGAAATACAGCACATTCACTTGGAGCTTAGATAGTTATGGATTTGCTCCACATAGTAGAGGCTATTGTATTACCAGACATTTTGGTATGCATCATTACCCTGATATCATGTAGTATTGCATTCCTGATGACTGGAGAGCACTTGGCGGTTTTAGCTTTCCTGTCATTGGAATTTGCCTGGGGCAAAACTGCATTTAGGACATCAGAATATGCATCCTGCTACATCTTGTCGAATTAGATCCAGCATTATCTCCAGTTTTATTTCTGCTCCACAGAGAATGATGTTTAGCCTGGCAAAGACACAACCAAGCGAGCTTCCTTAACATTTACCACCTTTTCGTTTTCTGTTGCATTCGCTACATGAAAGGAAAAGCCTTTCTGAAAATGGATGGCATTTGAATGTCAAAATAATATACAACCTTGATCAATTGTTCTAGGTAAACCATGCCAATTCGTCTGAGATTAATCTCTCTCATGGATTGAAACGGCATCGTAAATCTCCCTGACTAAAGGATTTGGCGAGTGAAGGATTGAATGAACTGGTATGTAATGGAAGGCAGCAGCAGAGATTTGATTTCTGCTCAGAGAGAGCCACTCCGTTCCTATAGGCCGTGTCGACAAGACAATGAGCGGTATCTGACTTGAGAGGCTGCAGACAGAAACCATTAGTACGTGAGGGGAATTGCCTCTCTTCAAACACAGGGAGAAAAGCTATCTGATTCTAGCTGCTGAGAAGAAATCCACCAGAAAAAAAGGACAAACTTTTCTCCTTTTCAATAGTTTTCTTTTCCTTTTTGATCTGGTCAGAAATATGATCCGTTTGGATGTGTGCAGGTTTACTTCTGAAGCTCCAGTCATCTCACCCACACTAGTCTTCAATCGGTTTGTCATTCCTTCAGACGTAAAGAAGATATGCCTCTGATGCCGTCTACACTCTCATCTTATCTCAACTCCTTGTCATGGAAGCTCTTCTTGAGGCAGCTTATTGTGCCCTCGGATCCATGAAGGCTCAAAGCCAGAGATTTGTCATGCTCCTGAGGCAGCTGTGCCTGTCCAGTTGATGTTTTACAAGGCTGCCCGGTGCTCAGGTTTTCATTATTATCGTGGTCACTTGCAGAATAAAAGCTGCCATTTTTGAGAGGAGTTGGATTTTTAACAAGTCTTTAGATTATTGAGCGTCTCTTTTCTTTCGGTAGAGCTTCAACAAAGCTTCATGGATGCCCATTGGAAAGAACATTGCCTTAAGATGGATATATGCTTCAAAGGAAATCAGAGTGTCCTGCTTGTTTATCTGAATTATGTGAGCTGGTGGGAAATTGAGCTGGGAATATTGTCAAAACAATTTCACCTTATCTTAATGCAATTAAGTTGGGCTGATTGAGAATCCAGCCCACCAATGTTGAAGTGCTTACCACTACTGTGATTACTGAGAAGCAACAAGCTTGAAAGCTTTACTACAGGGTTTATTAAACTATGGGCCATGACTCAAATTGGGTCGTATAGCTAGTCATATTGGGTCACAAGTTTGATAAATGTGCTATTATTTCCTTATAAAGAGGAACTGAAATTGCTAAAAGCAGTTGCGCTTTGTTCTGTTCAATCTTCCATGCTTTTAAGCTGGTCGGGTCTGTTCTTATGATGATATCACTCCGCAATATTATTTGATAGGCACTCACTCATCATGATATCAAGCAAGGCAAAGATGCTGTCAGTTGCTGAGTAGATGCAGCCAATGGGTCATTCAGCTTGACATTTACAGTACATAGGGATTACAGTGTACACTAGTATCAAGCACTAGCCAGACAGAAAGAGCAATGTGTTATGTGCATGAGTTCAAAATAGTGAGTCACTCTAAATGGCAAAATAAGACAACATCTGCTCAAGCAGCACACGCATCTCGAAAGGAAGCACTAAAAATTATTTCAGAACAACACGGAAAAGCAGTTCTTCAACAGATAGTAAGAATTTATTTATGACAGCATTTCTTTTTCTTTCTACGTTTTGAGAGAATGTTTGTATGCATGTTGACATTTTTAATTTGAGTTAGTTTTTGAAAGAATATAAATGACTGCTGTTAGAGTCTAACTATATCAGCATTGTTTTAGTCAAATAAAGAATTAATGAATTAACAGACATAGCATATTGCACTGTATTGTAATTGTGAGTTAACACAGAATCTCATATTTTGGTCCTGGGCCAAGAAAGGATAAGAACCCGTGCTTATACGATCATAAATGGACTGCATGTGAGTGTGCCTAGACCTTTTCCACTTGCATTAAAAGTATGCTACCCTCAAGTGCATCTGGGAAAGGATGTGTCATTAGCTTTACATTTGATGACTACACTCAGTCATAAATAACAAATAAATATTATTGATATAAAGCACTGAATTTGAAATGATTCTGCAAAGCCTTTGGAAGTTTGTTGAGGCCCCCTGGTTAAGAACCACTGATCAAGACTTCTGATTTTTCTATTGGTAAAAAAAATTTAAAAAGACTTTGCTTGGTTATCGATGTGCTCAGAACTTGTAAAGGCTATATTTCCGACTTGAAGTCTGCATTGGTCCAGCTTTACAGTAAGGTTCCATTTATCCATTCAAAGGTCAGGCTACTCTGTCATCTATACACACTGCAGCTTGTGGCGAATGAAGCTTGTGCCTTCACTTTTTTATTTTCCGACCACCATAGTTAAGCCATCCCAATTAGACCTTGCCCTGCTTATGTCCAATTCATAAAATACATAAAAAAATATTAACTGTCTGTTCCCATAGTAAGCGCTGTGTGGTAACCCAGACAAACAACCATGTGAGCTCAGGGGAAGTTAAACTTGTGCATGATAAAAGTGTTGGGCCTCAGCAACTTGCCCTACCTTGTTTTACACCACAGTAGGGACACAATTTTCTGTTTACACATAATACAGAAACCCAGAGATGGCTATCACACCCACGCAACAATCATCTTAATGTTGGCAGTTTGCTACGCTGTTTTTGTCTGGACAAAGACCCAGCTGATAAGATTTCAAACTCTGTTTAGGAGAGGTAATGCTACCAGACTTTTGGTTTGTACTTGTTAGTAGTAAATGTTACAAAGTGCCTGTGGACTTTTGGCTTTGCCAGTTGAAATTTCAGTAGCAATTTAGCTTATTGCAGAGCAATTTGACATAGACATTAGTGTGTTTCAGGACGTCCAAAATCCTTTTCAAGAGGAAAGCGTAATCTGGCCATGTCACACTGAAGTATTTTGACAGATTGATCAATGACTCATTGGTCCAAATGTGAGACCCTGCCTCTCCAGGAGCTGCTAGTACATTTCTCTTATGGAACAAGTAGTTCCAAACACGATTCTGTGTACATCATGTCAGTCCTTGTTTGTTTTACCTGACATAAATGTAAGAGCTGTTTTTCAGCCTCTGTCAGTTTTGCATAATTCATTTGCATTACAGACTGGTACACAGGCCTTCTGTCATCAAAGGAACAGCTTTCTCTCTTCAGGCAGCTGCTGTTCAATAATTTCTCATGAACACACACAACACACATTTCTTTCTCTTGCTCTTTCATTTGAACTTGTGCTGAAGTCGAGTGCCTGCTTAAACGTTATGAGGATTCTTTCTTTGCACTATATCATATTATAGTTCCATTTTAGTATCCGTTTTAAGTAATGACTTTTAATTTTACTGTTTGTGAGTTTGCACATAGTCAACATGAAATCAAAATTGACCCTATGTACTTTCTTATTCTTATAGCTTTATGGATTGTGGACATTATTCCATAGGAAAAACTGGTAGTGTTTTATTAAAATGTAATGACATGATCACATTGCAAATTGATTTGCCTCACAATGATCATATACCCTGAAATTGACCCCATTCTGCCGAATTACTTACAAGCGGCATGTCCCTTCATACATTTTTGTGTCAATTGAAACGTGTTCACCTTGGGCTTGGTGATAAAATGATCTCTATATTTATTGTGATGGAAAAAAAAATCAACAATATTGATAAGCAGTCAAGTAATTTTCAATATTCAGCCAGTGTTCTAGATCTAGACAATCTGGTGTGTGTCGCTAAAAACACGAACAGTTTGTCTCTCTCAGACTGTATGAAGTTGTTATGGTTAACTGCATTTCTAGCGATTAGGCTACTGCGATCAACGCGGTCCAGGTCCGGACCACGGATTGATTCCATCAAGACCTGCAAGACTTCATGATGATGGTTGTGCCCTCTCATCGTCTCTAGTGAGCAGCGTGAAGACTTTAATATTTTTCTCTAGCACCGAACACACTTCATTTATACCGTGTCCTGCTTCGCATGCGTTGCCTCTTTTCCCCACATGCGAGTAGACATGAGGCACCGCACTCATGTTAATGTGGTTCCAGAGCTCCTTCTAAATTAAGTTGTATTAATCATCATGTTATGAGCCTTTAATAAACAGAATTGTGTGTAAATGTTTATGCATATTCTGATAAATATTGATATGAAAAAGTATATTGTGAAAATATTTTTGGATATATATTTTCGAAAATATTTTCGCCCAGCCCTATGTTCACCTTTCCTTGTGCAGCTTATGATAGTGTGTTGTGTGACCAATCTCAAAGACACAGGTTCTGGTACCGTGGAGATCAGTAAGTTTTCACGTTCACTCTTAAATCATGACCCGGAAACTGTTCAACAACACTTCCAGCTTCAAACACTGGGGGCACTGATTCAAATCACATACTGATTTCAGCAGCAGTACTTTTGACTTCCTGTCATCGAGTTCACGTCCAGTGGATGCCAGCAGTGTTTCAGTGGGGGAGTCATCCTCTGAAATTGACCAAATGCTGTTATTTACACCCACTTTTCACAATCTTTTCAATTTTATTTGGAAAAAATGTCCCACCTAGGTATGGGTATTTTAGAGTAATTTTGTAGTCAAGAACTCTAACCCACAAAAATGAAAGCCGATTACTCATACATATGTTAATGAGACACGTATTGCTTTAGAAGCACACTATCTTCTATCTTCATCTCTGATCCAACACCTCAGTGACACAAAACAACAGCATACCCCCAGTGGATTCAGATGTAACTGCAAGATTTGGAGGGAGATTCTGATGGAAATGCAATGTAATTCAGCGCTGTTCATGTTACGGGAATATGGAAAAGTAAATTCAATTGTGAGGTTTGATTAGTGATTTTAATACTCGAGTAGCTGGTGTAGAATTTACTCGAATACTTGCCAATTTTATAATTAAATTCCCTGTTTCACTCAGACATGCATCATGTTATGAAATAAAATGAGTTGTAAATGACAGTGACTTCAATTTTATATGTTTTGTTTAATCCGACGTGGAAAGGCAGAACAAGAGCAATGGCATTCTTGAAATTCTCCGTATTTGCAGTTCTTCAACACTTGCCAGACTGTTATGTCTATCCAGATGCTACTGCTTTGTCTCAAGGCATTAGTGATTGAGCTTGTAATGGAACAGCAAATATGCATCATTTATATATCAATGTAGTTCCTCACCATGGAGAGGTCTTGGGTATGGCTACATTTATGTTTTATAGACTTTTGAACAAGTGGAGAAGCTAGTTTTTTTCATCCCCATGGACACTTGCACCCGTTCCCGTAAAGATGGCTTACTGCACCTAGCAGCGTTATTACAAGACTAGCCTTGCCTGCTGAGCACACACATTTCTTGGCACACCGAGACCTAATGCGCTTCGGCCTTGGCTGCTTGGCTGACACGGCGAATCAGCTGCCATCATCTGAGCTGTTGTCGTAACACCTGAGGGGACGGGCCTGTCACGGCAAGTCTGGGCTAACGATGGGGTCGCTGCCGTAACCAAGCTCTAGATTTACTGTGACCGTAAGTGTACTCCAGTGACCCGTACTGGAGCAGATGTCTAGAGAGATCAGGTGGAGATTCCCTGAACCCTGTTCAATTCTGCAGGACTCCAGTGCTTGGCACATCACTACAGATCTACTTGTGAGAGAAACTGACATGTCATGCAGATAAGTCTGCAGCATACATGCGTGCACACACATGTGCCTTGGTCGTTTGCAGCGCACACACTCTTAAGCATTCATATACATAAACAGCCCGGGGACACTGCTCTCAAGTGGGTTAATCACAGTGGCTGTGGCGATTCTGTTGCGATTGTATGGAACATGATGTATGTGGTCTTGTCTGATTGTGGCACAAGTGCTTCTCTGCAACTCACTGTAATGGAAATCACTCATCCAGAGAATTTGTCTCTATGAATAAGGCAAAGCTCAATATTATGGTGAAGAGAGTGCCTTCCTATGGATCATATGTGACGTATACATATATTCTGGAGAACCCTTTGTGTTCTTGTATTCTAAATCTATGGTGAAGTTGTCAGAATAGTCCATAGATTGTGTCAGATAATAAACCCCCAAGGTTAATATTACTTTATATAAAAGTGTATCAGATTTAAAGTTCGATGTGTAAAGTTTATATATGAATGTATATGGGAAAGTGTATATTATAGATTATTTGACTGCCACCGTTTTAATCACCTTTTGTCTTGACTAATTCATTTAAAAGGTCCTGCAGTTTGTAAAAAGCAAGAACAAATATTCAATTTTGCCTCTCAATTATTTGGAGGTCATAAAGACAGCTTGTGCAATGATTAAAAAAAAGAAATAAAGGCAAAATATTATTTAAAATAGTTTTAGAGTATAGAATGTCGCACTGCGGGGCACGTCAACTTCTCAAAAGTATTTTACATCTACCCGCATGTCTTTCATATTTATATGGTGTATAAGTTGTTCAAAAGCTTTTTAGCTTGTGAATCCCTCTTTTAGGCATTTGTTTGTAATGTTTGCTGTAAGATGGTTTAGTTCATTGCTTGCTTAAAATATTTGAGCTCTACTAACCCATTTTTGCAGTTATTATAAGGACACAGTTTATCTGTAGTTCAAGTTGACTCCCACAGATGAGAGAGAAGAGATCTGGCTGCTGTAATAACTTACAGGCGCTAGGGACAGAACAAGTAAACAATTATTTGAAAAAGGAATTAGGCTCTTAATTGGGATACACTTGTGGCCAAAAGTTTGAAATATTATAGAGATTTTGCTCTTATGGAAAGAAATTGTTACTTTTATTCACCAAAGTGGATTTCAGCTGATCACAATGTATACTCATGACATTAGTAACATGAAAAATTACTATTACAATTATTACAAATATACATTGTATATTTATACTTCCTCTTATTTTTAATTCATGCATATATTGGAATGTGTTATTGGGCTGAAAATGTTTGCAATACAATTCTACGGTTATTAAAGGAATATTTTGAGTTCGATACAAGTTTATCCCAATCGACAACGTTTGTGGCATAATGTTGATTACCACAAAAAATGATCATCCCTCTTTTTCTTTAAATAAATTTGGGGTTACAGTGAGGCACTTACAATGGAAGCAAATATGACCATTCCGTAAATGTTAAAATACTCACTGTTTCAAAAGTATAGCCACAAGATGTAAACAATATCCGTGTTAACTAGGGCTGTTGATTTAATGCGTTAATTTAGTATGATTTGATTCTAGGAAAAATAATGCATAAAAAAATAATAATCATGCTAGTTGATGTGAACATAATAAGTACATATTTCCTATCACACGAGCAATTCAAGATTGAAGTGCATCTGTTAACATGAATAGTGTGATTTAAATTGCTTAATTTGATTTGTTGCCATGACGACATGTCAAAATAGTTTTTTGTGCTAATCAACTTCATGCCACAATTGCTGTTGATTGAGCTTAATTGGGGTTGAACCTGAAATGTTACAAAATATGATATTAAATAAATGCATTTCTGTGGACCTGTTCCAAATTGGGTAACATTTAGCCAATAACAGAACATGCAGAAGATTTTTTTTTTTCTTTTTTTCCCAAAAACTTGTCATCTGTCTCACATTTTGGACTAAGTCATTATAACTTACTTTCATGTCCACTTTGAAATCTGTTACTATGCTTTATTTACTGTACTGAACCCTCTGCGGACCACATGTGGAATCTGTATAATGAGTGAGCATAACAATTGTAGGGCTAGTTAAATTTACATATTCATTTAATAATAATAATAATAATTTAAAAAAAAAGATTTGGTTGCAAAGACCAATAATGGGGCAGTACTTGGGTGAAGTGGGGGTGGGGGGTTCTTCCTCCGTCACAAAATAACAATTCTGTTGAATCTTATTCTGAGAAAAAGGAAGCACATTCCTCCAGTCTTGTAACGAGTCATGGCAGTCTCACATGAATAGTAAACAGGATTAGTCCTCTAGGCTCTTGACCTTTTGTGTGGCTTCCCTTCAAGGTTGAGGTCAATGGGCAATTGCTCTTTTGCAATTAAAGCTGAGCTGTGGAAGAAGGCATACTGCAGAACCCTGCCCTCCATCTTGACTTCCCAAACAGGCACAATTGGCATGAATGAACTTGGCCAACCCAGATGAACCTTATGTAAATGAGGGCTAATGTTTAAGGGACTGTTCACTTCCCAGTCTCCAGTCCCTCCTTCTAATGTAATTTTCAACTGACTAGCAAATAGCTAAATAGCATGCATTTGTTTGGACATTTTATTTGAACAAGAATGATTTTAGTTTAGCAGGACACAAGCCTAATGATTTAAATTCACCTTTAGAATGTCTGAAGGCAAACAAGAACAGTCAGAACAGGAGTAGGATACAACAGGTAAATATTTTGTCCATAACTCAATGAAGTTTTAAGCCCTTCATTAAATGTACCATTGTTCAAGCATTGTTTCACAGTGGCATTTGTAATGATAAGGCCATAACCACAGGTAAGACCATGGGTGGCTCCACAATACTGTCATTAGGTTAATGTTTATAATGTAGTGGCTTTCTAGCAGTATGAGAGGCTTGACTTCCTCCATATAGCACTTTATACTCTAATGTTCTCTGTAGAATTCAAATGTGTAATCTCTGGAGCACGCTGATGAGCATGCTTCATTTTGCCCACACAAATGCGTGTGTAAGTTATGAGAACCATAAATACCATTTGAATTTGCTTCGGCAGCGGCTCTGAGTTGCTCGACATTCATAGACTTTTCTATGCAGGAAATTAGAATGTTGTGATGCTGGCCATTTCTGTTCAGATGCTACTGTCTTTTGTGAATGTCTTTGACTCTCTTCACACCATTGATGTCCAAAAAACTGTGCTTTCCTTCCAGCGTTTTGAAGTTTACCATGAAATATTAATGTGTAAAATATCTCTGTAGTGGATGCGAGGGTTTGAACAACACTGTTGTGGAAAATGGAAACAAGCAAATTTATTTTGGTCTTCAGCATTGTGCTTAGTCAGTCCTTTCTTGTATGAGGCACATTCAACTTACACTTTTTCTTAAAAAAATATTTTAGTTTTGTTTTATGTCTGTTTTCGGAGACTTCTGCCTAAAGCATTTGTTTTTCTGTTTCTTCAGAGTGTTTGCGAGAGGAAACAGTCTCGCTCTCTCTCCAGCTGAGCTTCTTTTCACTCTCCTGGCACTTCTCAGAGGCACATCAGCACTGTCACATCCCATGAGCTCACTGCTTCTCACTGTCTGTACAGTGTGTGATCCAGTTGAGACACACTTTTCAGTGCTTTTTTTTTGCTCTCGTAGATTTGCCTTTGTCAACCTGTTCATTATTTTCAACAATATCCTGATTGTTTTAATATGTTAAGTAAATGTTACTTGGTGAATTCCATTTAGAACAGGCTGGGTTGCTCTATTGGTCCTGCACTATTCGTTCACTATTAATTTTTTTCAGTAAATATGCCTGTTAAATATTCGCTAATGTTGATTCAGTGAATGCGTGTCATGTTCTATATTTAATGTCGATGATCAAAATGCAAGGCGAGCACATCGCAGATAAATGCCCCTTCTCCATGGAATTTAGCTTCTAAACGTTTGTTTCTTTCTAGACTGGTCAACTTCAAAATTTCCTTTTAAACGTCAGTGAAATTATTCATTCAGCACACCCCTAGTTTTTGCTGATCTTGTACTCTGTGGGCCTGTCACACTTACTGATTAAAAAACAGAGGGATGGTGTCCCACTTTATGATTGCCTTTGACTTTTCTCAATGCTTCACTGTCATGCCCCATTTTCACAGCCAATCAACCTGAAGCTTTTGAATACACAGGTATTTTTCAATATTAATCCAAGAGTCAGCAGCATCTGCCATGTGCGATTGTTTGTTAAAGACATTACCTATTGAGAACGCATAGCAAAAATAAATTGCATACTTTTCTTTCACACATTTATTGCAACATTGTGCAAAGAGCTAGGCAACAAACATGTGTCGTACTTGTAAGGTATGCATATGCATATTGATACATAATGTTATATAACTGTAGACTATAATATATTTATATAACTTACAGCTATAAACAAATATACAGCTTCTGACTCAAGTATTAAATATAAAAGATTTTACATATTTACACCATGTTAATGGATGTTCATATTGACGCAAACTCATTGTTGGCAAAAATAGGCTCAATTCTACTTCTGGACGCTTACCCTCTATTCCTGTGTCTTTTCTGCCACAATACAAAATTAATGATCACGAAGATGGGATAACATGTGAAAATGTGTGATTGTTTATTAATCCAATCAAGGCTTGTTGTAGAATGCATGTCCATATGCAGCGTCCAGTGAGTAAAGAAATGCATCCAATAAAAACAGAATTTTGTTACTCATTTTAGTGCAAACAAAAAAAAAATCTTTGTGACAGAATCTGAGTGTGGGGAACACATTTGCATCAGCTTGACATCTAGTCCTTCAGTAAAGGCAGCAGGTCATTGGTGACTTGACGAGAACACAAGACCCCACCTCAGTGACAGAATGATTTTTTCAAACAAGCTGGATGTGTTTTTTTAGTCTTTGAAGCCATTATCTCAGCAGGGAGTCCCGACAGTCAAGTGATTACCACCTCCCGCTTAGAGACGCTAATTTACTCTCTCCCTCTGCCTGGCCGGTGATTGTTAATGAAGCTAACACCTGAAAATAATTGGAAAAATCGGCTAATGAGATGCTGCCTTAACACAGATTAACTGTGAGAGGCAGAAACTGTAATTGCATTTTAAATATAATTAATTGTGCAGCCCTGCTGTTGATATATCTAATTTATTGATCATTCATTTATCTTTTTTTTTTTCAGGAAGGCACAAGAGCAGGATAAGAAGGTGGTTGTTGCAGGATGTGTGCCTCAGGCCCAGCCCAGGATGGACTACCTCAAAGGCCTGAGCATAATAGGGGTAAATCAATTTGAATCTCTCACACACACTTCCATTCACTGTTCCCAGAGCAAAAGTATTTTTTAAAGTACTAGGCTATTCATCTTGTCAATCAATGTTGGTTCCTTATACTGTTTTCTTTGTGCTTGTGTAGTAAATGAAAGGCACATTAGTGTAAAGTTTTAAGAATTTAAAGTGGTTTATATTGTAGGTTTTTCAGTGTATATTTGCATTTGGAAGCCTAGAGTAAAGCTCCAAGTCAAAGTTACTGAATAAGTTGACTCATGTTAGTCATTGATTGTTTGGTCTCAGCTACACCCTCTTTACTGTTGGAAAAATCACCTTATGCAAATGGACAAGTAGTTTTGCATATTCTGCCTGGGCAGAAATCTCAGAGGATACGACCAGGATGTATGTGCAGAAAACTAATCAGTGCATTATATAATCTAGAGCATAGAGCTCCTGAGCTTTTGGCCGTTAACTCCACAGTTGTTAGCGCTAAGCCTCTGGCTTACCGGAACAGGCGTGTTTATTGAATTTAATTACATTATTTATTGCGTGTTGTTCAACATAGCATATGGGATTACTATAACATTCATGTTTATTAAGCAGACAAGTTCAATAATGAATGGGCTGAGCCGAATCAGTCATGTTTTAATAACTGCCAGTTTTAATAAAAGAAAAAAGAAAAAGAAAATAAAAAAACCTTCATTATTTATGGTTTAAAGACAGAGGCAAAAACATGTAATCTGTATTCCCATTTGTCTGGACAAATGTGTTCTATCCTGATGAGCTATTTATTGTTGATTTATTATTTGTCAGACACCGGCTGTTGGAGTCTTTGTGAGGTATAGCACAATGATGCCAGCCCCACTTTTTATAAAAAATGTTTCTCCCCTTTTCTCCTCAATTTGGAATGTCCAATTCCCAATGCGCTCTTAAGTCCTCGTGGTATCGTAGTGACTTACCTCAATCCAGGTGGCGGAGGATGAATCTCAGTTGCCTCCACGTCTGAGACCTTCAACCCGTGCATCTTATTACGTGGCTTGTTGAGCGCATTACCACGAAGACAGCACGTGTTGAGGCCCTTAAATAACAGTCATTGTTTTACAAAAGTAACCATAGTTTTACCATGGCATTTGTAGTCAAATCATAGTAACCACTATATAACCATGGTTACGTCATTGTTACAATATAGAAACTACAGTATTTCTGTTATAAAACAATGGTTAATTGTATCAAAACTAAGATTTCTGCTCAGAAAACAATGCTGACAGCAGTCATGGTTACTACAATATTACTAGAGTAAAACCATGGTTAATTTTTTGTCAGGGTACTTCACTAAAAAAACAATTTTCTCTAATTACTAAATTAACATTTTAACTTAATACCTGCACTAATACTGTACATGCATCAATATAAAGTGCACTTCAAATTCATCTCAACATATATTCAATATTCGAAAGCTGTACATCACTATAAAAGGAATAACCTTGCTATTAAAATGCATTCGAGAAGGGATGTTGTGATGATGCTGCCCGAGCATTTTAATAATATGTGGAAATCCCACACGAACACCCCAAGCGCTTAAGTTATTGTTTCATGTCTGTCTGAATTAGTACAGGGTTTCTGCTTAAAAATGGAAGGGAGTGTGACTGTGATGTTGGCATAAAAGATTAATCATGTATCAATGTATTACTAAAGCGCATTATTGACACACGCGATAGATTACAGCCGCGCAAGGAAACAGGAAGAAAGGTGTTTTAAATAAACCCTCACGTGCATTATTGTCGAGCGATGTCTGCAAGCAGTGCCTGTTTTGTATACATTTTTATATCACTTTTGTAATTGACTGCAAAAAGAAAATGTTCCCAGAAAGGAGAAACTCGGGGGGCTATCAGTGGCTCGTTTTCTCCACTTGCCATTTTCAAAATAGAGCAGTGATGTCATCAAGTTGACCCATGTGAAAACACAGGCGGAGTGTACCCACCTACAGATTCTTTCAGGTGCATTAGCGGAGGTGTCTTTTTGAAGCTTTGATTTCTTGACCAAAACTTGTGCTCCAGATGCGTCATTAAACTTGAGGTGAATCTACCGCGGTGCCAATGCTTCCCGAACCGTGGGTGGCGAACCACACGGTTCGTTTTTTTTTTTTTTTTACTGAGAACGTTACACCCCAATTAGGGATGTGTTCAACAGTGTAAATTCAGATGAAGATACTTAAGGTTATTGTAAAATACACACACACACACACACACACACACACACATACATATATATATATTAAACTTAAAGGAATATTCCAGCTTCAACACCAGCTAAACTAAATCAAAAGCATGTATGGCATAAGGTTAATTACCACAAAAAATTGTATCGTCATGGCAACAAATTTGTAAAATTAGCTTTAACATTAGACAGACAAGGTTTGTGTGCAATTTGATCACACACACATCTTTTGGCTATATTTTTGAAAAGGTATTTTAATGTTTACAGATTAGCCACATTCACTTCCATTGTAAGTGCCTTTTTTTTTTTTTTTTTTTTTTTAAGAAAAAAGGAACTCCTAGTTCTTTAGTTTCATTTTTAACTTGTTTAAAAATAATAGTAATTATTTTTTTTTATTTCTTTATAAAGAAAGACAGTTCTCAGCACCCAGACATGTCAAAACTTGTGAAAGACAAACAATTTCAGGTGTCACATTAAAATGAAAGGAAGCCTTATTGATATGGTTGTGGGGGTACATAAGAAAACAATATGTTGATAAACACTGGTATAGAGCCTTAGCTCTGCAGAAAGCATGCTTCTGCTGTTGAATGCAAACATCAGGTCTGTATAATGCATTTGTGAAGCTGTGCTGGTCACACGGCTGGAATGATGAGACTCCGATTGCTGCCCCACAGAGATGCTTTTCCAAACGGCATCGATCGTCTGAGGCTTTTGCGGATCTGTTTAAATCTATAGAATATGCTCATGCGGAACAGTTCTGGCAGCTTCAATCAAACTTAACACAGGGCCAAATTGAGAAGACGAAAAACATCCACCTGTTCAGTCGTTGGGAACCATATTACTTGGAGTCGCATCCTATTGAATCCTCAGCTTGAAACCTTATGCTCGTTCAGATTGATTGAATCTGGCTCAGTCTGAACTGGCTGGGTTTATGAACAAATATATTTTGAATCCCACTTCCAATAAAGTGTCTATGCTAAGCACAATCATTGTTGCTAAAGGAAAGTCTTTGTCTTGTGTTGTGGCTAAAATGAACTCTATTTCTATAATGTAATGTTTAAACTGGGTCAGTCTTTAAAGTGAAAATCCTTAAGCTCCATTATGATACTATGACTATAAAATACTAAAAAGTAAAAATAATTGTTACCGTTATTATCAAATGTCAAAGCAGCTCTCTTTCATACAACAAAAATCACATAGTAGCTTTCAAATTCAGTTGCGCACACACACACACACACACACACACACACACACACACACACACACACACACACACACACACACACACACACACACACACAGGGGTGCCAAACAGGAAAATAATTGTTTAAAATCTGAATATATAAATGTAGAACCAAGTATATATTTGTAAGTCTGAATATAAAAATATAAATTTAAATATATAGATGTCAATTTTAAGATATAAAATGAAATCCAAAAATCTACATATAAATCAGAATATATACTTGTCCGAATATGTAACTATAAATCTAAATATATAAGTTTAAAGCCTGTAGATGTAAGTCTGAATATATAAATCTGAATATATAGTTGTTATTTTGAATATTTACATTTAAATCCTAATATATAAATATGAATCCAAACATATACTTGTAAGGCCTTGTATATAAATATAAATCCTGAATATATAGTTGTACTTATAAGGCTAAATATATCAATGTGAATTTAAATAGATACTTGTAAATCCTGAATATATATATATATATATTTGTAAGTCTGAATGTATAAATATAAATCTGAAGGTATATTTGTAAGTCTGAGTATAATTTTATAAAATAACTTTTTGATCATGCTTATTAATAGACAAACTTTTTTACACCATGATTGTCATAATCAGTTATATCCGGCTTTTCACATATTACAAGTGTTTTTTTTTTTTTTTGTATAATTATTATGATTTATTCTGTTTAATCAATTTCTCTCTGGCCAGGGTATGGAAGCCCAAGGGGTTCTTTGTCACAGGCAGTTTCAAACTGACAAAATTAGTTATAATTTTTTTGTAGAATTATTAATTAGTTTATAGAATTACAAACTTTCCTTTAATCGCTTTTCATTGCTAAAGTGACAGAGGTTTTACATAGGTGCCGGATGACGTGTTGGGGTGCCCCGTTGGAATAGTGGCTGCACCTCAGTAGGGTGGTGGACGTGCCCTGCTTTGGGTCAAGACTCTCCTGTGTATCTCATGCTGCCGCTAATGTCTGAATAAAATCATCATTGGTCAAAAGATTGTTTACAATCTAGCCATGGTGTGTTTCGCAATTTCTGTACACTTTAGCCTTAGTTTCTATGGACTGTAAAATCTAAGGAAAGTTTGGTGTCCATGTTGCAGCCAGCCTTCAATTTTGTTCAATTTTGTTTGTTTTGTTCCACAGTAGAAAGCAATACAAGTCTGAGACCGCTTCTTTTGCGTGTTTGTTTTTCTCTATGGTCATGTGTAGTTTGCCGAGGGCACTAAGTGAATCAGGACTGCTGGTGCATCTTTAAAATAGAATATGTGTGTGAGTCCCCTGCCCTCCGCCCCAACACCTTTTAAAAAAAAAAAAAAAAAAAAAACCTTTAAGTACCTTTGACTGTGATTGTTAATTTAAGTTGAAATGTCAGAGGGAGTGCTATAGTTTGTGGCTTGTTGGGGCTCCATACAGAGGCCTTCAGACCCAGCAGGTATCCTCTGCTTGCTGTTTCCACTGAAGTTAAAAGGATATCCAGAGAGGGGTAAGTAGATTCTTTCTGAAAGGCTGTATTGATCGGTAGAGCGCCATGATGGAGGAATGATGGAGAGAGCTCAGCCCATTCATCTACTGGCCCAGCGGGTTGGCTACAGGAGAACAGGACAGTCCAAATGGCAAAAGGTGCCATGCTGACACCTCACCTGCTGGCACAACCAGGCCCAGTAACAATTCACTGTCATGGGCAAGGACACATGGACCCCCGCACTCTGCTTTTGAGGTCTAGTAGAGCTGGGCAGTGTAACAGTACATAAGAGTGCAAGGGGGAAGTCCAAATTACACCATGATTGTAATAATCAGTTATATCAGGCTTTCCACATATAACAAGTGTTTTTTGTTGGTTTTTAATAGTTGTTTTTTTGTATTGTATTATTATTATTATTATTATTTATTCTGTTTAATACATTTCTCACTGTTCAGGGTTTGGAAGCCCAAGGGGTTCTTAGTCACAGGCAGTTTAAAATGACATTGAGTGCCAGGGGGGAAATCCGACACACGCACAAATTTATAGTAGTCTCTTCATGGAGTAGTGTGATGCAGCCATGTGATGCCAATGTAGACTGCTCAATGGACTTAAGACTGATTGATTAGGACAAAAAAATCAGATTGTGATTTGAACTGCAATTTGATGTATTTTTTAAAAGTGCACTTTACCCTTGCTCTACTGCCAACTGCAAATACTGTTCTGGAAAGGATATTCACACTTAAAATAACCAAAGAAAAATGTATAAATAGAACCTTATTGGGTTGGGCTGTATACATTTTGTCAAAGGGTCAACTCCCTTTTCATCAGTTTTTTTTTTAACTCAGTCAACATTTATATTATATTATTGTAGTTATAATAATACAATGTAATGTAATAAAATCTAAAATAATGTTAAGAAATTGTTATATAAATGATATTATTGATTAATAAGAATGGTGATGATGGGAGCCTGGGTAGCTCAGTGAGTAAAGCTGATGATTACCACCCCTGGAGTTCACAAGTTCAAATCCAGGGTGTTTTATTCTGTAGTTTTTTATAATTAAATAATTTCTTAATTGTCTCTTTATTGTCTAGATTTTTATAGGAAATTATAGAGGCCGTACATATGTGAAAATATAGTGTGCTTTGAATATAACGCGCTTAGCGCATCTTGGCGCCACAAACCGACCTCCAAGCCCATTTGTCACTCAGCACCATAAATAATTTGTGTTTATCGATCAGTTGTTCAGCCTTAAATGAATTCTTTTCACATTTAGGATTTGGAAAATGAGGGAAACTAAAGCGAGGTCAACTTCATTAGTGGTGAACTGAAGACCACAGTCAATATTATTTTTGTTTCCATTTGCTTTAATATTAATATAAATTTTAAAAATAATAATAATCTACTACTTCATTTCCACGACTTTCCACGTGGAAACAAATGAGGTGGAAACACCAACACAGTCTGTGAAAAGGGTCCATTGAATATAATGGGGAATATTTAGTTTTGATCTGCCAATCGTGTCAGGTGTAGACATGGACAACTTGTCTTTTGTTTAGGGTTGCCAAGCAACATCACCCTTGTGACAACTTCTCTGTGTGACAACTAGCCCTGCTACTTAAAGTTATATACATTTTCTAAAAATGACTGATACAATTACTAATAAGATTTTGGTAATCCTGCCACCCCTAAGGCAAAGGATCATACCACTGCACTCACTGTCACAATCTTTTGCTTTAAAAATCTTTGTATATAGGATAGAAGATTCACTGAGATTTGTCTGGAAGTCTCAAAGCTTTTGATAAAGTTGCCTCAGCACATCTATGTTGAAAGCAATTTGTCCCTCATTGCTTTCAAGTACAGTGCTGTGAAAAAAGTATTTGCCCCATCCTGATTTCTTCTATTGTTTTTGTGTATTTTCATACCAAATTGTTTTAGATCTTCAAACAAGTTATAACGTAAAACAAAGGCAACCCGAGTAAACACAAAACATATATATATATATATATATATATATATATATATATATATATATATATATATATATATTAGTATCACCTATGTGAAAAACGAACTTCCCCATAAACTTAATAGCTGGTTGTGCAATCTTTAGCAGTAACAACTGCAACCAAACACTTCCGATAACTGGAGATCAGGCTTTCAAAATGCTGTGGTGGAATTTTGTCCCACTCTGCTTTAATCAGTTTAATGCTTTATTTCAGCCGCATTGGTGGATTTTCAAGCATGAACTGCCAGTTTAAGGTCCTGTCACAGCATCTAAATTGGGTTCAAGTCAGGAGTTTGACTAGGGCACTCCAAAACTTCATTTCTTCATTTAAGCCATTTAATTTAAGATTTGGATCATTGTCTTGCTGCATAATCTAGTTGCTCTTGAGCTTCAACTCATGGACGTATCACCGGACGGTCTCGTTAAGGATTTTCTCTTAGTTATTGCAAGTTGACATGGCCCTGAAGCAGCAAAGCATCCCCCATACCATCACACTTCCACCACAATGCTTGACCGTAGGTATGATGTTCTTTTTTGTAGTATTCTGTGTTTGATTTACGCCAGATGTAACTGTATCCCTGTCTTCCAAACAGTTCCACTTTTGTCTCATCATTCCACAGAACATTCTCCCAAAAGGTAGGAGGATCATCAAGGTGTGTTTTGGCAGAATTCAGACAAGCATTATTTTTCTTCTGGGTTAGCAGAGGTTTTTGCCTCGCCACTTTTTCATGGATGGCATTTTTGATCAGTGTCTTTCTGATAGTGGAGTCATGAACAGTGTCCTTTTTTGATGCCAAGTTTTCTCCGTTTTGAGAACTGCTATCACTGTGGTTATTTGGAGTCCTAGAGCCTTTGAAATAGCTTTGTAACCTTTCCAAGCCTGATGTATTTCAGTAATCTTTTTCTGACTCATCACTCAATTTCAGATATTTCTTTCAACATTTGCATAGTGTGCTACTGGGTGAGACCTTTTAGCCAACTTCATTCTGCTGAAAAAGTTGTATTTAGGTGTTGATTTGATTGAACAGGGCTGGCAGTAATCAAGCCTGAGTGTGTCTAGTCCAGCTGAACACCATTATAAATGCAGTTTCATAGATTTATGGATTTAGTAACTAAGGGGGCAGATACTTTTTCAGACAGGCACAGTTGGATTTGAATAACTATTTTGCTTCAATAAATAACGTTATAATTTATAAACAGTTTTTTGTCTTTACTCAGATCGCCTTTGTTCGATTTAGTTAGAATTTTTGAAACAATTTAGTATGAGATGCACAAAAACAGAATAAAATCAGGATGGGGGCAAATACTTTTTCAGAAATGCTGTTTGCTTAAAACAGTAGCTGTAGGTAAACACAAATATCATACTCCTGACTGGGGCTGGATTTAAAGCGTGAGACTGCGGCCAAGGGAGTCGTCTGCCCAGGAGCATGTCAGTAATGCTAAACAGCCCAACCTCCTGCCGTTCTCCAAACATGTCTCCCAGCACATGAAAGAATCCTCTCAATAAAACTACCTTTCTTTTGCTTTGACGTGGTCCTTGAGACCTGCTCCATTCAGAGCGAGTCGTGCTCGCTGTTTCTTGCAGTCCTCACAGCGGTGCCCTGGCCTAAAATGTGCTTGCCTTGTAGAACTCGTACAGACCTGCCCAGCAGCCCACTGCCCAGAGTGGGGCTGAGATTGTGCTCCCATTAGGGCAAAATTGATTTCTGTTTCAATATTTTTCATGCATGTAACTGCTTCAAGAGGAGGCCCATGCTCTGCGGTTCATCTCTCGGCCTGCAGTACAGTTGAATTAATGGCTGCAACAGCTAGAGGAAGGCACTGAGCGGGCCTCTGGCCAGCCATTTAACCATAGGGTGCTGTGCACAATGGACAAAATTCCCTATAATAGATCAGCTTCTGCAATCTCTTGGTCTCCATGCAGAAATTACCTCAGCTGAGAGAGGGTAAAGTAGAAAAGCTGTGAAATATTTCCAACCATAGCTCGCTCTCTTTTTTTAAATGTTTTTTTCCGCCCCTGCATTTACTTTTTCTTTGCTCCATTTGACGTTCTCTCTCTCTTTCTTTTTACATTCCCTATTCCCTCTCTTTGATGGATTATAATGGTGCGAAATAAAGTGTTTTTTTTAGGTGTTATTTAGGATTGTAAATGCACTTCATGTCTTTGTACAAGAGCGTCACTGTAGATAAAACTTGGTTTTTTACCATTCAATCTTAAGACGTTCATATTATGGTTTGTTGTCTATTTTGTAAGACATTTCCCATTTCCAAGATATTTAGCATGATTTGAATAATCATCTGCAGTAGAACAACCTGCAGACCTGTGATATACCATCTGATCGGTAGGCCCGCACAGAATCTGATGACGTTTTTCAAATTTGTGTTTGAGAATAAAAAGAAAAAGTGTTGTTGAGAATAATTTTGTGGAATGAATGTCGACATACTACAATGTGTTAAAGGGATAGTTCACCCCAAAATTAAAATTCTCTCATGATTTATCATGAGCTTCAAAATGTTGGCACACATTCGCATGCAGGTCCATACAATGCAAGTGAATGGGTGCCAAAGTTTTGACGCTCCAAAAATCACAAAGGCATCATAAAAAAAATCCATATGACTCCAGTGATTTTAATCCATATTTTCAGAAATTTTATGATGGGTGTATGTGAGAAACAGATCAATATTTATATTCTTTTTTTGCTTGAAGTTCCATTCTTTTCTATTTGCTTTTTTCCTAATTTGTATATTTGTTCTTGCAATGTCACAACAAATTATAGGGATGCAAACTCATGAGGGGCTAAAATGTTTAGACAATCACTGGTCCACAAAAAAATGTTCGGGGTGTATTTTTTTTAAGAATAAGCTAAAAGCACCAATTCCAGCTATTTTAGTGATTCAAGATTATTCAAGTTTACAATTGTGCGTAATTAGCTTCAAAATAAAGAGTATTTTGGTGAAGCTTGCTTCTGTTTCACTAATTTGTTCAATTTGATTAACCTAGTAGTTCATTGACCCCTTCATGACCGAAATCAAGCAAGAGACTTTATATTGTTAAAGCAATAAAATAACAAAGCAAATCTATAGTCTTCCTTCAGTCTGAGCATTATTTTTCATCCAAAAAGACAACATTAATAGTCTAGTAATAGTGAGTTTCAGTCCTTACCTTCTCCTTTATTAAAATTTGCATGGCTACAAATCTACTGACTTCAGTATAAGAATTATAAACACAAAGTAGATCTGTACAGTATCATTTTCCTACAGTTTTTAGTACTGAGCATGACTTTTATCATAAAAGACCACAATAATAGACACATTCTAATAATAATTTTGACTTTCAATAATGTTCTTTCGTCATTGTAAAGCGCATGAGTTGAGTGGAGGTGTCAATGCTCCATTCAACGCCACCGTCAAGCGCCACATTGCCCTCCACATGACAAGAGTTGCAGAAAGCGTTTTACAAGTTTGCCACTTAAAAAAGCGGGAGGTGTGCACAATAAACATTGAAAACAAAAAGTAATAAAAGGATTAGTTTATATTTAGGTCTAAGCGTTTTCTTGATATTCGTAAACGATAAGGTAACATTTAATTAAGACATTGAGACATTCAATGTCTCTTCGCAAATTTGGATAGTTTTTAACTATTTCTTGTTACTTGGTACTCTCAAAGACATTTCTCGTGAAGCAAAAACGTGTGTGAAAAACACTTTGGTGTGACGTCACTTCATAGACTTCAATGTATTCTGCAGTGTTGACGCTAGTCACGTGAAAAACCCTTAACACATAAATATCACTCACTTTAATCATTAATCATTGCTCTGAACAATCACAGAAGTGACCGATTATGGTTTCAAAATGGCGAATTTCTCCGAAAGGTGACGAGTTTGGATCCCTGAAATTATATTTTTGATGCATTTATTTATTTTGTGGAATTTTCCACGGCACACCTACAAATCTTTCACGGCACAGTGGTTGGGAAACACTGGTATGGACCATAAGAGCTGAGAAATTCTTCTGAAAGTCATAGCTCACCTCCACTTAAGAGTTCCCATTCACTGTGGTGGAGCAGCAATGTAATTTTCAAAAAATTCTGTTACACAGTCCTCCATTGTTCACAATTGCACTTTATCACCAGAGCTGTTACCACACGCAGTGCAACTGTATGGCACTTGGCAGTGGTCAAAAAGGAATTCCAAAGCGACTTTTGGATTTTAAATTGATCTTGGTAATTGTCAAAAAAACAGTAGGCAATTTAGCTGGGAACTTTTTCATGGGAGGTAGGCGAAAAGACCACTGACATTCGGATTTGTACGGCAATAACATCATTGACTACCCCCTGTAAATTCTGGAAATGCCTCACTTCCCCATGTAAAATAAATGCAGTCTGAAAAGGGCTTATGACAGAGACTTATGACCGTCTCATCAGTTGTGTGTGACAGCCAGGCCTGTCAAACATTCGTCACATTTTCCCACTTAGAGCCAATTACTTGTGTAATGACTTTTCCCTTTGTGAGAGAGCGTCTTGATTGCCTCATAATCTTTATTAAGAGGATAGTGAATATGAAGCCGTGACTAATCTCCCACTATTTACGAATACGAGGTAGTCTGATATCAAAGATTTAGAGGTTCGTCGTTTTGATGAACTTGATTTAGATCAGCTGTAAGTCTGAGTTAACATGTGGATTGAACACTGACAGCACTGACAAAAATGTGTTTAGATTGACATACTCAGCCAGAGACACCAGACAAATTACCTTTTGATTTCATGGGGGTTTTTATGTGATTGATTTATTTGAGAGGGTGTGCGTGACTACAGTAAAGCTGAAATAACATATGTATTGTATTATAATAGTATATTGTATCTCCACACCATTTGTTTCTCCTTAAAATGTGTGACAATACGTACAGTAGTGAAGGTCTTCATTTTGTCGAGGTCATCGCATTGTCATATTTTGCTTTTAAAATGGCAATTTCCTGGCAAAGTTATGAAAATTAACAAAAGATGCCATGGAAAAGTAATGGAAGGTAGTGAATAGAGTAAATATTCAGTAGATTATTTTTAGTTACGTGCAGCTGTAAAATATTTCATCATTCATGTAATCTCTGTAAAGGAAAAAAATAATCATAAATGACTGAAGTCATCGAAATTCATTGTTTAAAAGGTGTGGGAACCCTTAACATTGAACTTGAATATATTCCACTTTTCTGAAGGATTCTGATTCATTTACCATGATATATACATGGCACACCAATGTATGTCAACAAATCTCATGGCACAATACATGTTACTGCTATAGTGCATGTCCAAAAATTTTATCATTGAAACATTGACACTGCAGATCTTTTAAAGAAGGTTTACACAAAATACATTTGAAATCACAGTTAGATGAGCATGTTGATGGAAACTGAACTCTGACTCGAGCAACATCCTTATTACATGTGCTCATGAATGTATCATGTGAAACAAACCTAGTTTAACTAACATTATTAGTCTGTAGAATGGGTGAGACATGTTCGTAACAGGGTTGAATTGCTTCTGCTCAAATTGTCTATTGGAAATCCCTCAAGGGTTGTGTGCTGATCACATTGGTAAAATCATCATGGCCGCATTTATGAGGGGCATTATGTCTGCATCTTCCATGATTGCTGTTCTCAATTCTCTCACCTTCTCCCTGTGTAGGTCCAGCAGATTGACAGAGTGGTGGAGGTTGTGGATGAGGCTGTTAAAGGTGAGTCAGCCACTGTATCTCTCCCGTCTTTCTCACTCTATACTTGCATCCGTCTCACTTGGGCACAGTTTTTGTGACGGTTTGAGATCGTTTTCACCTGACACACATTAACCTTTCATGTCAGTTGGTATTGGAAACCACACAGATGAACTCTGAAATATATTGTCGGTTCTCTCTGAAGAACTTGCAGTATGTCTTCTATTTGACCTTCTAGTTCTCTTCAGAATTTTTCGGACTCTGCTTGGATGAGCCAAATATTAATTGTAAAATAATCCTTTTTACTTGTCCTCATAAAAAGCTAAATATAATTTATAGTAATAAACCTCAAGTGGAAATCTATGAGGCAAGGAATTGCACTGTAAACAAAAAAAAAAAAAAGGAAAAAAAATACACACACACACACACACACACACACACACACACACACACACACACACACACACACACAGATACATGTATATACACTGGCGGCCAAAAGTTTGGAATAATGTAAAAATGTTGCTGTTTCGGAATGAAATTTGTACTTTATTTCACCTGAATTCAAATGATTCAACTGAAGTGGCATTCAACGGATCTCAAAGTATAGTCAGGACATTACTGATGTAAAAAACAGCACTAACACTATTTGACAAAATTAATCAAATCTAGACAGGCTCCATTTCCAGCAGCCCTCACTCCAACACCTTATCCTTGAGTAATCATGCTAAATTGCTAATTTGGTATTAGAAAATCACTTGATTATTGATCATAAAGTTCTGCTTAACGTTGTTGAGCCCACGCAAGCTTGAATGCACGTTGTCATAGTACTGACATATTGTACTACTAAGACATTCTGAAATGTCTTTTTCATTTAAACTTTTCACTCAATTCTTTATACTGATGTTATAATTTGTGTGGAATGAGAATTTATGAAATTAGAAAAAACAAAAAGCAAAATTGAACAATCTTGACTTTTGCATATGGATAATGTATTCACACATCTCTTATGCATCCATGGCACACAGGAACCTGTCAACAGTCATGGAGTTCAAACTGAAAGGCAGGTGCAGCCTTGGGAGAAAAACGCTCCCACAATTCTGATAATTATTTGTTTGAAAATCTCTGGCTGTCTGGCAGACATTCATCACAGCTCGAGCTGTCTCATTCTTTTGTCATCCCTCTAGTGGTTTGTGGCTTAACAGTCCAAAAAATAAAAAAGCAGAAATCATAATTGCCATGCTTTACTGTCTGGCTACAGCTCTCATCCTTCTGCTGCCTTAAGGTGATCGGTCTCTGAAGATTTTTTCTTTTTCTTTTTAATTTTTCCTTTTTCTCCTTCATTAATTTCTAGACTGCAGGTACAAAGCCTAGTATTACTCTGATAGTTTGAAACAGCACAAAGACATGACAGGTTGAGAGACTTGTGCACTTCCACTTATAAAACAGATAGTTATGGCCCTAAACTCTGATTGGATGAGACACATTTAATTCACATTTGTGACCATTCAGGCTGGGTAAAAATATTGATTGTCTGATTTATCACAGTCTTCATTTGAACGATCCCAATATTGATTCTTAAAATCACAAGATCAGTCTTTTACGCTATGCTTAACCTTTTACAGTGCGAGTAAATGATTTGCATAAGCAAAAAGATTTTGCAGTATGAGACTAAAAATGTCTGTGATTTAGCCACTGGATGGGAAATTTTCAGATTTCACTCACCAGTTATTGAGTAGTTTAGTGGCAAAGAAGTTCAGCATCAAGATCCTTTGTAATGTTTGTAATATCCAAAGTCGAGATCCATTTGACATTTAGTAGTGTCTCTTTTAATTCCCTTTCTGTTATTTACAGTCAGTTGTTGATGACAACAACAAATATAGAAACATTTCATTATAATCAAACAATTGCATGGCTGCATTGTGACTCCTTAAGACATATTTATAAAAGTTTAATTATGTTTAACCCCAAAACACAATGGGTCTCAATCATGAAACATTCTTGAATATATGATTAAAATCTGACTAGTTTGCACATATATTGGACCTTCACAAACACTTTGTACCCACCAAATTTGTTACTTAAATGTGTGTATGTTAGTGACTTCCAAACATTGGAACCTTCCAAACATTGGAATTCAACATAAATTGAGTGCATGTGCTTGTTCACGTACAATTATCATTATCCACACACATGAAAATGCCCTATGAGGAATGCACCAGACTCACTAGTAAATGAGAATAGAGATACATGAAATGGTAATGAAAGTCTGTTTCAAAGAAAGTGAGGAACTTAATGTTTTGCATGTTCTGGCTGCCATCTGAGGTTCTTTTGTGAATCGAATTGTCCAAGAGTTCAATAGAAATTGATTTACATGAAGCTTTAGTGTATACAGTGAGGAAAATAAGTATTTGAACACCCTGCTATTTTGCAAGTTCTCCCACTTGGAAATCATGGAGGGGTCTGAAATTGTCATCGTAGGTGCATGTCCACTGTGAGAGACATAATCTAAAAAAAAAAATCCAGAAATCACAATGTATGATTTTTTAACTATTTATTTGTATGATACAGCTGCAAATAAGTATTTGAACACCTGTCTATAAGCTAGAATTCTTACCCTCAAAGACCTGTTAGTCTGCCTTTTAAATGTCCACCTCCACTCCATTTATTATCCTAAATTAGATGCACCTGTTTGAGGTTGTTAGCTGCATAAAGACATCTGTCCACCCCATACAATCAGTAAGAATCCAACTACTAACATGGCCAAGACCAAAGAGCTGTCCAAAGACACTAGAGACAAAATTGTACACCTCCACAAGGCTGGATAGGGCTACGGGGAAATTGCCAAGCAGCTTTGTGAAAAAAGTTCCACTGTTGGAGCAATCATTAGAAAATGGAAGAAGCTAAACATGACTGTCAATCTCCCTCGGACTGGGGCTCCATGCAAGATCTCACCTCGTGGGGTCTCAATGATCCTAAGAAAGGTGAGAAATCAGCCCAGAACTACACGGTAGGAGCTGGTCAATGACCTGAAAAGAGCTGGGACCACCGTTTCCAAGGTTACTGTTGGTAATACACCAAGACGTCATGGTTTGAAATCATGCATGGCACGGAAGGTTCCCCTGCGTAAACCAGCACATGTCAAGGCCCGTCTTAAGTTTGCCAATGACCATTTGGATGATCCAGAGGAGTCATGGGAGAAAGTCATGTGGTCAGATGAGACCAAAATAGAACTTTTTGGTCATAATTCCACTAACCGTGTTTGGCGGAACAAGAATGATGAGTACCATCCCAAGAACACCATCCCTACTGTGAAGCATGGGGGTGGTAGCATCATGCTTTGGGGGTGTTTTTCTGCTCATGGGACAGGGCGACTGCACTGTATTAAGGAGAGGATGACCGGGGCCATGTATTGCGAGATTTTGGGGAACAACCTCCTTCCCTCAGTTAGAGCATTGAAGATGGGTCGAGGCTGGGTCTTCCAACATGACAATGACCCGAAGCACACAGCCAGGATAACCAAGGAGTGGCTCTATAAGAAGCATATCAAGGTTCTGGCGTGGCCTAGCCAGTCTCCAGACCTAAACCCAATAGAGAATCTTTGGAGGGAGCTCAAACTCCGTGTTTCTCAGTGACAGCCCAGAAACCTGACTGATCTAGAGAAGATCTGTGTGGAGGAGTGGGCCAAAATCCCTCCTGCAGTGTGTGCAAACCTGGTGAAAAACTACAGGAAACGTTTGACCTCTGTAACTGCAATATTAACATTGATTTTCTCAGGTGTTCAAATACTTATTTGCAGCTGTATCATACCAATAAATATTTAAAAAATCATACATTGTGATTTCTGGATTTTCTTTTTTAGATTATGTCTCTCACAGTGGACATGCACCTACGATGACAATTTCAGACCCTCCATGATTTCTAAGTGGGAGAACTTGCAAAATAGCAGGGTGTTCAAATACTTATTTTCCTCACTGTATAAAAAAATACAAAAATCAGTTCATGCCAGCAGGAGGATGTTCCTCACCGTTAACCTTATGGTGCGGTCATGCACATCACCAGCATCGTTGGTGAAACTTCTCGGGCAAATGATTATTGTAACAGTGATATACTTCCATTGCAACGGCAAGAGTCTTCAGAGAAATATGCAAATATGGCTTTGACCAAAATGCAGTAAGCAAATTAAGATTTAAAAGCCAAGACAGTGTGCTAGGCTTTATTTTATATTTTTATATCTATATTGTGTACAAACCTGCCCATGATATGTTTGTTTATTTATTGCACGGATCTCTGGAATACTTTATTCTGATTGGTCAATGGCAGATATTGCCCTGGAACAACTGGACATCCGGGGATTTAGACATACCAGACCACTCATCTGTGTTCTGTGAGCAGTCTCTCCTGCTTCTCGGATCACTGTGCGATCTCAGCAAGTAATCTAATAATGTTTCATGTCCATTTATTTATTTATTTGGCAAGTAGTCTTGTAATAGGCTGAATATTGAGGAGGCAGATGGTCAATTTTACAAAGTGAAAATACAGGACTCTGACACGAACTAGAGCTTGATTCCAGCTATTCAGTGATTTCTTCTCAAATTACATAATTTCAATGCAAATCAAGATAATATGTCCATGTATTGATTTATTTCAAAATAAACCCCTTTCAGGGTTGAGCATCCTCAAAACATCATCATCCTGTCGGGGTTTATTATGCGATAAAATCTGGCTAACTGTATATTATCCCTTTTATGTTTAACAGCATTAAGAAGACCATGCTTTGATAACTGAAATGTTATCCAATAAGTACAACTACGCTGACTTATGAAACCTAAATTATTGAGTTATCATATGTTTTCATTGAACGTTCATGAATCCATACATTTACGTCAGAACTGCTTTATGGACGATTTACGCTAAAATTAGTTATGCTCTATGTTCATGTGTGAGGCACATGATATGCACATGATATGACAACAGCCAACGATTTCTAGGTGCATGTGAATGGCTGTAGCGGCAGTGCATTAAAACGGATGAAATCTTGACAAACTATTCAACCTCACTAATAAACTACTCGATTCTTGGATGACTAGTTGACCAACTTTACCCATCCCCAGCCCTAACAAACATCTGAGAAACCAAGTGAAAAGTCAGAAGACATCTTGGATATTCAAACATGCACACACATGTGCAGAAAGACAACTATTCTAACTGCGCAAGTGTATGCATGTATTTGTAATCAGATGTTATAGAGGTCACTCATGGCTCCTGCACACAGACCAACACAATGACCGATAGTCATAGATCCGTGGAAAATGCAGTATATCCAGATGATGCCAGAGCCACTGGCCACAGGGGCTTAGGGGTAAAAGACTAAATCTGCCAGGCCCATTACTGCAGCACAGACCTGGAGCTGTTCAACAGCGAGACCAAGAATAAGTTATCTGAGCCCTGTTGTGTTTGTGTACCATTGCTGACCTTGAACATTCACTGCAAGGCAGCCTCGGACAACAGGGAACTGCAGGGAAAGAATGTTAGGAGCTGGTTTTATTTGATATGTTATCAGGCCCTTTTTTTGGCAGCTGTACTTCTCTCATGCTCTCACACTTTATTGTAGTTGTTGTTCCGAGGAGTCATATCTCAGCATCATTACATTGGTATATTAGCATCTGATATCTGTGTGTTTGTTCTGGAGCAGAATGATCAGGGAAATTAGTCCAACCTGTAATGACCCTTGACCTTTTTTCATTCTTTGTTATTTT
Organism: Xyrauchen texanus; assembly: GCF_025860055.1. Taxonomy (NCBI): domain Eukaryota; kingdom Metazoa; phylum Chordata; class Actinopteri; order Cypriniformes; family Catostomidae; genus Xyrauchen; species Xyrauchen texanus. The sequence goes on along the minus strand of NC_068292.1, from coordinate 12,390,500 downwards.
TTACTTTCTATCTTTCATGCTTTATTTAGTTTTCCTTTCTTTCCTACTCATACTGTACTTTCTGTAAGTCTTTTTCTTTCTTTCATACTTTAAACTATTGTGTAAAACTAAATTATTACTTATTGGTGCAAGCAACCTTGACAAAATGTATATGTGGGCTTCAGGGAAAAAGTGCTACAAAGTGCTGGAAATGGTTCCTTTGTGTGCATCACAGTGTGAATCTTCACCGCAGCATTTATTACAGTATGACTTTACCTCAGCAAGTATATTTCCACACACACATACACAGTTCTTTTGTTCCTTTGACTAATTACAACAGACAACTACACAATGCCCTCATTGCTGAAGATAAATCGAGACACTTCAAAATAACCTTGTGTCTAGAAGTTTGAAATTTCACTCTTGTTCTGTGTCTCTCTTTGGCTAATCAGTGTTGTGAAGGTGAAACCCTTTTCCACCTCCCACTGTGTGAAATAGGATAAAAAGCAGACGAAAAGAGCTGATCTTCTGGCTGGAGGCTGACCAGAACCTTTGCCTGTCCACTTGATCAAACTAGATCACTATGAAAGAGGGAAAAAACACAGTCACCCCCCACAGTGAAAGCCTGTATCCGCTGGAGAAGGAAATATAGAGAACGTAAAAATGAAGGAAATCTTTTAAAGAAGGAACAGATTCACATCAGTGCCCCTCAGCAGTCAAATTAGCTGCTGAGGGAAGCCTAGTGTTGTTTTGGTCTTGGAACATTTGCTGCACATGTCTACTTTGAAGGTGTGTTGCCTTAAGCACTTGTCAAAGAAAGTAGCAGTAACAATTTTAGGCTACTTTTAATGTACTTTTTGAATGTGGCGTGTCACACTTTCCAAAACCAAGCGAGCTGCCTTTTCAGACATTTTTAGGCATATTTCAGATGTAATGATGGTTTCAAAAGTTAGGCTGTAACTTGAATCATCTAGACTGACGTTGTAATAGAGTAGCCTATTTCTAGATGCATTTGGTCCAGTGATTAGTACTTTGTTGCATCTTATAAAACGGTGAATTTTCATCTGGTGTAAAAGTATAGATCTGTCTTATGATGTTACAATAAAAGGTAGCCTTTGCAAGGAGAAAAACAATGGACCTAATACTTAGCCTTGTGGCACACCATACTTTAGCATTGTTAGCTCTGATAGCAGTTAATTTACACAACATTTTTTACCTGCGAAGAGTGGTCTAATTACATAATTTCCTTTTTAGTTTGCTGCCTTAAGGCGTCTTTACACAGCCACGTACATACTGTGTCGTTAAACAGAATTCTGTTTAACGACACAGTAGTGCATAAAAGCCAGACTAATTATGCCTGATCGGACCCACTTCAGCCCCTGGTATCAAAGGCAGTTGTGATGCTGCTTTGGTTCAGTGTGAATGAAATGCTGCAGCAGTGCAGCCATAAACTTTGTTGTTGTCAAGACAGATATCATATTTCATCATTTAGTTTCATATTTTTAAAGTATAACTTCAGATGTTCGTTCATTGAATATTTTTGTATCAATAACTAATCTCATAACATTATTTACGCAATTGTGATTGCAGTGTATACAGCTAAATGACACTTCAGATGCAGCTTCGCTGCCACCTTTGCAGTGTAAATAGGGCTTTAGATGACCGCTGCCTATGTAGGGAGTAGACAAAGACTGTTGTTTGATTTTGGATCAGGGCTGTGGAATTAGGGGGTGGACTGAGTACAACTGCGAGGTGGGATCATTCTAATTTGAAGTCTGCTGGTCTGTGTTTTTTCACAGAAACTTAGAGACATTCAGACGTTATTGCCCTCATACATGTCTTCTCAATGTGTCTGTTACTGCACAGTTAATAACTGGACAGCTAATGCACTGGATGAGAGAGTTTTCACTTTTAGCTGCTTTCTTGTTACTGAATGAGGTAGTTCTTCCATACCACCACTTCTCAGAGTCTCCTGGTACAATGTAAGGTCTTTATTTATTGTAAGTCAGTGATTCGATGAGGCTTACCAATCACTTATATCCGACTCTCCGTTTGATTTTGATAAAAACGTGTTAAACATCCAAGCGCGCTCTGCGCAAGTTCCAGTTCTGGATAGGAGCAGGCAAACTTTTAGATTAACACATTTTATCCCATTTTATTCAAGCAAACTGTGAACTGACGTTACTGTGAGAACAGATATTCTTCTACAGGAAAGACTGACAGAGGCTGATACCAGAGTAAGAGAATAGGCGTGTGTGTAGTGTGAGCGAGGTATAAATGCATTGAATTCCCAATTAAATTTTCTCATATCATTATATATTTTGTGATTTCTTCCTTGACATGGTTAACTTAATATAGCATCTATTTCTCCTGCACTATTGGTTTTCTGCCCATGTTTCTTCAACTAATGTTTCTGCCCATGAGGAGTAGTTCAGTTCAGTCACTGGTTAGGACACTGCTTATATAGTAAATAAACTGTTAGACAGTTCACTAGGTTTTTGAACAGCTAGTATGTATCTGATGATATTTTCTTCTGCTTAAACCATTTTTTTCTTCCCATAACTTGGTGGGAACTTTTGGGGAAAATGTAGGGAAACACATTCTAAAATTGACTTACTGAGAACTTGCTTCTAACCTCTTTTTTCCTAAATGTAACTCTGGGTTCTGTTTGGCTCCTGTGAGAGGATGCATCTTTCATTTATGACATCATTGTCCTCCTGTTCAGTTTCCCAGAGGATCGATCCAAACATGTGCACAGAACCTCTATATCTGTGACTTTTCACAGCGCCAGTGATTCAGAAAATTACATGTTATGCCTCTGATCTTTTCTCTCTCTTTTTTTTTTTTTGAATAATTTTTTTGGCTGTATGAATAATTTAGCAGATTTGATTACACATATGTCTGGATGCAAAAACAAAATCAAGTGATGGAATTAAATTTCGCCTGTGATGTGTGCAGGCAAATGGGATAGCCGCATGAACCTTTGACATGATGAGAGGCATTAGCTTGCTTGTTATCAGATTAATCTCTACAGCTTCTGTATTAAAAAAGCCATGGTGCAAAAGTCCATTTATTATAGTTCTTTGCAGGTCTCTTCGTCATCCGCTATATCTCTCTCTCTTTCTTTCTTTCTCTCTTTTTTTATGACCCTGATTTGTCCAGCTGGTGTAAAGTCTAATGTTTTGTTGATCTAATATGATTTTATGGATTAAATTGGTTTATTTCTTGTTAAATTTATAAAGCATTAGGAGGTCAGGCACTACATTGATAGAGCGCACTGTTTCAGAATGGTAATAAAAGTATAACCTTCTCAGGTCAGCTCCAGTAAACATGTTTATGGAGACTGGCCAACAACTCATTCTTAGAAGTCAATTTAGATCGCAACGCAACATTTTTTATTTAGAGATACCCTACATGACTTTTTCGAACATATCTACTCTTGAATAAGCAGACAGTCTGCTAAACAAATTCAAGTGGTGACACTGTTTGAGGTAGGTCTTAAAGGGTTATTTAACCCTAAAAAATAAGATTGTCATCATTTACTCACCCTAATGTTGATTCAATGTTCTCTGATTTTTTGAGACACAATTGAGATGCTTGGCAAAATGTCCATTCCACTCTTTTTATAATGATTGGGGTTATCATGTTCCAAAGACAAAATACATGAATAATAATAAAAAAGGTACAATAAAAGAATCATCAAAGTAGAGTTTTTATATGATACTTAAACACTTAAAACATGATACTTAAGTCTTATGGAGACAAATGATAGCTTTTGGATTAAGTATTTTTTAAAGTTGGGAAACTACTAAATTAAAGTCACCGTGAACTACTTTGTTGTACACAGTTTTCTTTGGTGTGTTGAGGTACTGCAATGGTCTGAGCAGGATATTTCTAATGGCTTGTTCCTTTTTATATAATAGCAAACACACTTTAGTTTACATCGCAGCCTGACATAGCCACACACATACTCCTTTACCTCCATTCTGCTTCTTGTGTCAGACCTGGTGTTCAGCTGGGTTTCAATTCCAATTCAAAACAATTTTCCACTGACTTGGAAACTGAATGATGATCAAACTGACCATGTTACCAGGCCAAAAACAAACCCCCATCACAATAATCTCCATCCAAAAATGCCTATATCTGTATACTCCACTCCACCAAAAACAGGTGTGTGGTGAGCGTACTGGTGCACACTGGCTGCTATTGCATCATCCAGGTGGATGCTGCACACTGGTGGTGGTTGAGGAGAGTCCCCTCTACACAATGTAAAATGCTTTGAGTGTAGTGTCAGAAAAGTGCTATTTAAGTCATCCATCTGTCCACCCGTCCATACACCTGTCCATCCCTCCCTCCCTACTACGATAGCATCAAAGGGCTGATAATGGTTATTTTGAATTCACATTTTTTACTCACATTGGAAATTCTGTTTGTGACAACACTGCAGCATATAGTGTGCTCCCTGTGAAGGTATAATCAGTGGCAGTTATAACACAGATAAGTGTGCTGCCAGATTTAGGGGAAGGGTACGTTCTTGTTCTTGAAAGCATTTGATTGGGCAAAGTTTCTCTGCTGCTTTTGTGACTTCATGAATGTGCCTTGGCCGTTTTAGCTGGAAGAGAGAGACTGGACTGGATTTTAAATGCATATGTCTGCTGAAAGAGAATTGTCAATGTTTAGAATTATACAAACAGATTGATAATCTTAAAGCTAATAGACTTGGGCTACAAGTAACAAAACTATTGTAAAATGAATAGGGTCATGGGGAGATTTCAAGACGTGTTTGTTGATGTTCACTTGATCCATAGACCTCTGGTGCACTGAATATTATTGTGAAGATGTTCAGAAAAGTATGATTGAGCTTTTAATGAGCATATCACCTCCTTTCTATGATTGTTTGGTTTTCGGCTCTGTTTTTATTTAAGTTTGAATATTTAAGCAAAAATAATGGTCTGTTCCTCTCAAGGCCTTTCAAAATTGCTACTTACCACCAATCAATATTTTCTCATAATGGTTTTGTTCAGCAATTCCCTTTAGGCATAAGACTTCTGGTTACATGTCAAAGATCTGTTGATCAGCTGCACTAAAGTGAATACCTAAATATTGTACTGTGAATAATGGTTGTTGACTGATACAATATTGCTTCAGTGTGTCCTGGTGGTTGGGTTTTGGATGCAGTTTCTGTGAGAGCGTGCAATCCTCTGCATTCTCAACTTTTTTTTCATTGTTTCCATTGCCTCCTGAGGCTTCTCTTTGAATCTCATGGAGTTAACTTTGGTGAAATTGTGCTGTTTTAAAATCGAGGTCTGCATGCAGTTGGAACATCTGGAGGGGTTAATGTCAGGCTTTCTCATTGTTCCTTTCGTCTAAAATATGAATGAAGCAGGATGCATTCACAGTCACCTCTCAATATCTGCTCCGTCCGTACCTCCATATGCTCTCTGTTCAATCAGTATGCAACAGACAGCACTCGCGCTCACAGCTGAATTGCGATGCTGCTGTTCTGGGGAAATAACACCACATGGTCAATCTCTCGTGGCCTAAAGCTAAAGCAAGATTATATTGGAACTGAACAAAATCCTTTTTTTTGTCTTCTATTTGGCACCAATCTTTATTCATCCATTCGCCCATTCGTTTGAATTGCTAGACAAATAATTCTGTCCTTTTTCAATGGTTTCTGTGCGGTTCTACTTTGGAACTGCAATGACGTGTGTTTGTGTTTGGTTTGAAGGTCACTCCGTGCGTCTGCTGGGTCAGAAGAAGGAGAAAGGCAAGCGTTTGGGAGGAGCGCGCTTGGATTTGCCAAAGATTAGGAAGAACCCACTGATTGAAATCATTTCCATCAATACTGGGTAAGCTGATTGCACTACAAACACACTCATGAAATATTCAGAGAGTCGCAAGAGAATTCAGTTTCTGGCTGACCACTCACATTGATGTGTTTTGATGTAGCCACCATTATGGTTTTTCTTAAATGATTCAAACCGTGTTGGGCTTCTCAATGTATATTTGATAAATGTTTGTGTTAGTATATTTGCTTTATAGATTTACAGATTTTAAGTAGCAAGCCATCTGTCCATTATTATTCAGAGCTAATGTATATCCTACTCTTAATTTAGAGATATATTGGTACAGTTTGGTCTACATTGGTTGTACCCCACTAATGAAATTATTTCTGGCACTTATAGATGTGTTTTCTTAATAACACCCTGATACATCACACAATTGACTTCAGTTGTTGAGCAAAACTGTGCTAAAGGGTCAATATTCAGTTTTGATCACTTTATACATTTTTATAAACACACATATTCAAAGAAACCTTAATCTTGAAAAGTCTTGAATTGTTTGGGGGGGATACATATTCATTACTCATATTGTGACATTTTGTGTCATGTTGAAAAAAAAGGATCAGACCATATAATAGAAATTGCATCAAATTTGCAAGTTGTGGCAGTTGTATCCAAATAGACTGACTCCATACACCTGCTAAACAATGTGAGGATATACTGTATGCATTAGGCATTGGATATTCAGAATATACTAATACGCAATATATAACTGAACCAAATTTCTATACGTTCCCAATAGGTTCCAAAGAGTAAATTGCCATTGTTTTTTTTAAATAATGAGGTTTGAGATGACTAAGAACCAAATGGCTTTTCAAACAGTTTCAGAGTCCCTTTATGTAGGAGAACCTCCTTGAAAAAAGATAAAAAACATCTCCAGAACAATCCATCAATCAGGTCTTTACAGTAGAGTGGATAATCAGAAGCAGTTGCTAATAGGCACGTTACATTCTGCCTCGCGTTCATCAAATGCCATTTAAATGGCTCTTATAGCATGATGAATATACTCTGTCTGAGGCGATGATTGAACAATGTGATCTCCCGAAGTGCCAGATCTTGGAAAAAAACAACAAAAAAGTAGGATCAGTTCTGCCCGTGACAATCCAAACAATTCTCAGGTGATTTCAGGATAATTTATTTATTGTTTTTAAAGGGGTCATAATGCCTTTTTTGTACAAGTTAATATGAATCTTTAGGGTCTAAATGAAAACTTTGTAATATACTTTTATTAAAAATTCTCATTAGTATTTTAAGAAAACACTAATTTTACCTGCTCAAAATCAGCTCTGTTTTCAGCACGCCGTTTCAGTGCATATGACTTTAAATGATAATGAGCTTTGGTCACCCCGCCCCTCCGTACACAGTTTTTAATAACACAATAACCTAGGGGTGGGCGATATCTCGATATTTAAAATATATCGAGATATTTTTTAAACACGATATGAATTTTGACATATCGTATATATCGATATATTGTTTATATTCAATTCTGATTTCAGCCACTTTGCTCGCTTGCTTTCTCTGTGCTGTGCTCGCTCCGCCTCCGCTCGCCCCCGCCTCCTTGCTTTTGCTCCCCTCCCTTCGCGTGTTGTCTCATTCAACATGGCGTCGCCCGCAACCAGCCCGGAGGCAGAACTCATCTAAAAAAAAAAAGGACAACTGGCTCCATTATATGGAGATACTTCAGTTTTAAGGCGTCGGATGAACAGCAGACAGATGTCTACTGCCGTGAATGCCGAAAGTTGGTGCCAACCAAAGCTTATAGCAAACTTGTTTTTTGGCTATTTGTTGATGGCTACAACAGAGTTAATGCAAAGATGAGCTTGAGTTGTTTTATTTTTGAATGAAAAGGCAATATGTATTATTTGTTTTAATTTACAGTTAAATTATTATTAATGTAATCAGGGATTTTTTTTTTCTTAAATGTCGCAGAAGCACTTTGTTCTTATATATGCACTGCCTACCTTGAGTTGAGTTGTTTCATTTTTGAATGAAAAGGCTATATGTATTTCTTCCTTTATTTTACAGTTAAATAATAAGAAGCACTTTGTTCTTACGTGAACTGCCTACCTCTTTGCACTTTAATAAAAAAGGACTGTGGTATTTGGCATATTTGTTTTTGCAGTAGTTTTTTGGGGGGTATTTTTCCTGTAAAGATATCGAGATATATATCGTATATCGAGATATAGCAAAATATATCGAGATATATTTTTTGCTCCATATCGCCCAGCCCTACAATAACCATAACGCGTTGTTCATTATAAACGTGGGATTATGAATTATATTGAGAACGTCGTAACGTTATGGAAAACATGCCGTAATGTACCCTGAGTGTAAACATTAGCCACATTCATTGTGAAGCGTGCAAGCGATTTGCAAAGATTAATATAAAGGTTAATAAAACGTTACACTTACTTCCTTCTGGAGGTGCAGAGGGAATATAAATAGTTGGTACCGAATCTTTTTTCAGCAGCAGCTTCTTAGCAAAACCAGCTTTATACTGACCCTCGTTTATAAAGCAGTCTGGTGAAAAATGATTTGCGCAAACATGAACGCATTGACGTTGCTCGTGGGGAATATTCCCATCATAAACAAAACTCAGCCACTGCGTCTTCAGCGGTTCAGATTTAGGAACATCAAAATGACTGCTGTGTTCGTTATTACACCGAAGAACAGAACACCACAATCGCTTAGGCGACATTCTGCTCCAGTGTATCAACAATGATGACGGACTATGATTGACAGCTCGCTCACGGCGAGGGCGGTCTGCGTTGAAACACTGCTGTCAATCAACAATCCTGGGAGGCGTCCGACCGTGTGACGTCACACGGTCGAACGGCTCGATTTGAGGCAGGGGAAAATATATAAGGAGATTAAAACAAAAACACTGGATGGATTTTTATCATAACAGGATGGTTGGGTACAGGCACAGCCAACACACATTTCAGTACAATCAACTTGAAAAAGTGCATGTACCATTATATGACCCCTTTAACTGACCTGGCCAAAGTCTGGTAACAAAATCTCGAAATTATATGTAGATGTGTGAATATCAGATCAGAAATACTCCAGAAATTAAATATCTTATTGTTTACTCTCCCTAATTTTGTTCCAATTCATGACTTTCTGTCTTCCATTGAACTCAATGAGAAATTGAGCAGAATACCAAGATGATCTCTTCTGTACTAATAAACAGTTTGACCAGGGCTCCAATAACGAAAAAAAAAAAAAAGAAACACCATAGCATTGGTCTATATGACTCATGTTCCAAGTCTTCTGAAGCCATTAAGTAGTTTTGTGTGTGGAACAACCTAAAATGTAAGTTGTATTTAAATGGAAGTCTTGCTTTATAGCTGTGATTCCCATATATTTACACTGTATGCAAAATAACATCTTATAAGTTCATGTTCTCCCCTACCTGTTTTGCCACAATCTACTTCAGAGCGAACAATTTAATTCAATTTATTTTCAATACAGAACCATACTTGTTGATAAGGTCAACAATGATGCAGACATAAGAGAATGAGCATTTATGAAATCTCAAGTCTTAACAGTCCACATTATTTGCTCTTAAAAGGATGAATCATTCATCTGATGCAAAGAAACCCTTGCATACAAACGTGGTTGCACAGGCACACACACATCTGAAACTTGAGAGCAGTATGATGCATCCTATACAAAACACTGACCACCTAAGTGAGAACAGAAGAGACCATTAAATAGATTGCAATTCCGGATTTACAAATTGTATGTTGGTTGCCTCTGTAGAGAGAGTACATTTTAATTTAATCTGGAAGACATGATACATTTTATTAGTGGTGTTTAAAGCAAGCATCACTCTTACTGTTGGTCATACTAAGAGGAAGAGAGCCTGGCCAAATGAAAGGTCCAGAATATTTCAGAGAAAAAGTTGTGCATTTTTTATCTTGGGCTGGTAAGCAACCTCAAGCAGTCTCCCTAGCAACCACACAGAACACCCTTTAACAGCTTCACAATATTTTTAAATGTACTCAACTCTTTGCAATCCCTAAAACACCCTAGCATGGTGCCACTCACATTTTCTTCAAGAATATTTAATTATATGTTAAACGGTACTGTATGTTGTGTTGTTTTTGTTTGTTGTTGATTTTGTTGTGTTGTGTTTTGCTCTGCTCTACTTTGCTTTGCTTTTGTTTTGGGGTTTCTGGATTTCCGGGTTTTTGTATGTTGTTTGAAAAAAGATACAGGTGCATGATTATATTTTGAATAATACAAAACATTAAGCAGGGATAGAAATGTTAATTTTTCTATGTTGCACTGTGGAGCTTCACAGTTGATTCATTATCTTTTTATATATTATCTAGCTCTGTTTTTCTTTGTATCTCTCTCCCCTCCCATGTTATTATGCTTAGCGTACTCCATGTTTCTGATGAGTGTGTCTTAGTGTTGTGCTGTGTGTGTATGTGTTCTGCTTATATGCAGTTACGGCCGTGATGGCAGCTGTGGTGCTGATGTGCTGCTGGGAGTATAAAGTGGTCAGTGAGCTATGGTGCCCAATTTAGCACTCTGCTGCTCAGAGTTTGCACTCTGATTCTGGCCCCTATGGTCAGAAGGGTTCCGTCTCTGGGGCTTACCCAGACCAGACCTGCTGTGCTTACCCTTTGCACACCACTGCTTTATCCAACTGGGGTTGTTTTACTTGTATAGTCACCATGTTCGTGTTGAAATGGGTTCTTTAAAAAAAAAAAGAAAAGATGTGTCTGTTAGATGTTATCTATTTGCTTTTAATGTGTTAATTTTTCTGTTAATATGAATAGAGCACTTTAGTGGCTGGTAAAATTATATAAAATCACATACATATATATATATATATATATATATTTACCCATATTTTATGGGTAAATATAATGTAAAATGTACTTCAAAAATCCACCAGAAGTAGTGCTGTGGCATGTACTCCAACGCTGGACATACAGTACTATTTTCAAACACTGTTTTGGACATATCTAACATACTATGTAGCACTGATTGTATGCAAATTGAGATTTAGCCATAGTCACAGTGTGACCACACAAGCCAACTGAACCTTCTGTGAAACTTGAAGCCAAACCTGTGGCCTGGGCTGTAGTCACCATATTAATTGATTGATCTGGATTTTATAAAAAATTATACGTAACTTTTCATTTCCATCTTGAATATTTGGTTGTATCCTTGGTTTACACATCTGCAACTCACACACAGCACAAGGTGATCTTACTCCCAATGCTGGAACGAGTTACCTGGAGCGTGTTGACAGTCCCTCCTCTTCAGTGTTAGACAGTTTGCAGGGCTCCTGAGGGATTGAAACAGACCTGAGGCCTGCTCTCTCTCTCACTCTCATCTGCCACCTTTAATCTGCCCGTTTGTTCGACAGCACTCAACAAATTCCCCAACATACCGGTGGCTTAATTAGAACCTTGTCTCTTAGCTCCACTTAGAAACAAATGAGATGCAAATGGAAGCACCTTGAGACTCAGAGGAGCAACTTCCTGGGAAAAGAACATGCTGTTTTGGGACTTTGTGTATTTCTTCTCCATTTTCCCAGTGATTCTTTCTTGCCCTGCAAAGTTTGTGTATTAAATGGCTCTCCTGAGGAATTACCAAGCAAATGGTATTTGTGCTAGTATGGCATGTAGTTGTGTGCACTTGTGTGGTTGTTCATAGATAGAAAGCAATTATCTGTGTTATAATGCATGTCTGATAGAGCCCTACTGGGTGTGTTGGATTAAGGTCAGTCTGCAACCCTCCATTAGCCCGATGGTAATTTTGAACCTGTTTTATGCAATGAGCCTCATCTTAAAAAGATACTCAAAGACACTAATGCCCTTTCAGAGGTTTGTAACCTCTCTGATTTGCATAACAATTTTACACTGCAGACTAAGTATACCAAGTAGTGGTGCACCAATCAGGAAATTTGAGGCAGATACCGATAAAATGTATTTATTTTTTTGAACTGATCTGATCACATCTTTAATGTGCCTTTTGCTACACTTTTAAATTATATGCTGCTGTTATGTTTATGCCCCACAGGCTTGTAATAAATGTACATTAGTTGTGAAATTATAACATTTATTTCAATTGAAAATAATGAATAATTATTTGTTTCACTATTCAATTTCATTGTGACATACTAGCGGCCTGTAAACACCATGAGAGCATCATACACAGCAGAGATATGCTTAAAAATAAGATAAATATATCTATTTCAAGCACAAAACTGCTTCGGTGAGAAATCATTAGTATCTGATTAAAAAAAAATATTTAAATAATAAAAAAACATATATATATATATATATATATATATATATATATATATATATATATATATATATATATATATATATATATGCAGTGTTTGCCGTGTTTTTGTGAAACAAATCATTAATAATTACGCAACTGCGTAAAAACACTGCCATTATTGAAGATAAAACTGTTATTATTGGAACTGTGAAAAACATAGAATTCTCAAGACATAGTGCTTGGTAAGTGACTGATGAGAGATTGAATACACCTGGAGTGGAGACCGCACATGTTGGAGTTAGTGAAAAATTAGTGTGTTCATAATTGCTCCATGCACACATACACTCATCTAAAGGATTATTAGGAACACCATACTAATACTGTGTTTGACCCCCTTTCGCCTTCAGAACTGCCTTAATTCTACGTGGCATTGATTCAACAAGGTGCTGAAAGCATTCTTTAGAAATGTTGGCCCATATTGATAGGATAGCATCTTGCAGTTGATGGAGATTTGTGGGATGCACATCCAGGGCACGAAGCTCCCGTTCCACCACATCCCAAAGATGCTCTATTGGGTTGAGATCTGGTGACTCTGGGGGCCATTTTAGTACAGTGAACTCATTGTCATGTTCAAGAAACCAATTTGAAATGATTCGAGCTTTGTGACATGGTGCATTATCCTGCTGGAAGTAGCCATCAGAGGATGGGTACATGGTGGCCATAAAGGGATGGACATGGTCAGAAACAATGCTCAGGTAGGCCGTGGCATTTAAACGATGCCCAATTGGCACTAAGGGGCCTAAAGTGTGCCAAGAAAACATCCCCCACACCATTACACCACCAGCCTGCACAGTGGTAACAAGGCATGATGGATCCATGTTCTCATTCTGTTTACACCAAATTCTGACTCTACCATCTGAATGTCTCAACAGAAATCGAGACTCATCAGACCAGGCAACATTTTTCCAGTCTTCAGCTGTCCAATTTTGGTGAGCTCTTGCAAATTGTAGCCTCTTTTTCCTATTTGTAGTGGAGATGAGTGGTACCCGGAGGGGTCTTCTGCTGTTGTAGCCCATCCGCCTCAAGGTTGTGCGTGTTGTGGCTTCACAAATGCTTTGCTGCATACCTCGGTTGTAACGAGTGGTTATTTCAGGCAAAGTTGCTCTTCTATCAGCTTGAATCAGTCGGCCCATTCTCCTCTGACCTCTAGCATCAACAAGGCATTTTCAGCCCACAGGACTGCCGCATACTGGATGTTTTTCCCTTTTCACACCATTCTTTGTAAACCCTAGAAATGGTTGTGCGTGAAAATCACAGTAACTGAGCAGATTGTGAAATACTCAGACCGGCCCGTCTGGCACCAACAACCATGCCACGCTCAAAATTGCTTATCACCTTTCTTTCCCATTCTGACATTCAGTTTGGAGTTCAGGAGATTGTCTTGACCAGGACCACACCCCTAAATGCATTGAAGCAACTGCCATGTGATTGGTTGATTAGATAATTGCATTAATGAGAAATTGAACAGGTGTTCCTAATAATCCTTTAGGTGAGTGTATATATACTCAGATTTGTATTCACATTTTTATTTGTTGTTTGATTTGTTTAAAAGATCGAAGATCGTTGCACCCCTTATACCAAGCCACCTTGATATACACATGATGGACACATCTCTTTTTTTTTTTTTGCCTTTTCTTGTACATAGAAGTGCTTTAAAGAGCCTACATTTAACCACAGCTGCCCATAGACCTTATTCACAGTAGCGCCATCTTTGATTTTTAATGGGAATCACAACGAGGCCGTGAGGGATAAACATACCGTCTCTTTAGTGGCACGAACGTTATAAAGCTGTATAATACTCATAGAGCAGATCTGATTTTCCACAACTCATGTTGTCTGGAGTTCTTTGTATACTGATTGTTCTTGGACAGATATTTAATCAATGTTTTTCCACAGAACAATCCAAAAACACTTTAATCTGCATTACAGCCCCTTGAAGAGACTGTCCATCTACAGTCTTGTTGTCATTCCTATTAAAAATCTAAGATAGTGCTGCTGTGAATAACTTCTATACATCCCTATTTATCAGTTAAGGAATCACAGAATTGCTTGCATGGATTTGGAGAGACACTTTTATGACGTACATTGGCCCTGTTCCACATAGCACACTCGAGATGGACTTGAGGCCTTGCAGCCTTTGTATGACCATGTACCTAAACTCAACAAGACCATTTTGTGTCCCAGTTTTCATTTTAAGTGTCAGAAAGGTGCTCAAGTTTTGTAGCACTATGTAGCTGTATGTGCCTTTTTGAGAAGCCCACACTGGTTCAGACTTCACAGGACAACTATCTGACAGTCTGTGTGTCTTTATAGACGATTTTACACCATCAAGCCGAATAGTTCTCCTGGCTGTATCATTCCATTCTGTACTGATCCGGGCTCATTGCCATAGTAGCGGTTTCTTTTTCCACTGTGGTGTGTAATCGTACCATACCGAACCATGCTCAATTTGAAATGCTACTGGAACCAGTACTCGCCATGTTCAGAACCGTTCGGCACTATGTTGGAAAATCTCTGTTACCAAAGTGTTGATTTGGAGGTGGAATGCAAGGACAATGCCATTGAACATTTTGGAAGTGGTTAAGGCGGCCTCCACTTTTAAGTTGCATGCTTTAAAATCTGTATAATTTATCTTTAGAGCCCTCGGCAAGCTCCCTTTTTAAAACTGATTCAAGTGCTAATATATGAAATTCAGAAACACAGTTGAGCAGCAGATTTTGTCTGAATAGCTATAGTATTTTCTCAGTGTGTGGACATGTACTGTCTATCCTAACCATATACAATTGGCCTCATCATTGAGCCAGTGAGATAATTATAAGTCATTGCTATGTCAACCAGGCTAAAGAATTTGACTGGTTTTGATGTTTGAATAGTGTACAGAATAAATGAAGTGCTACATAAAGTTTCTCAATCAAGACATTCTCTTAAAAGCCTGTATATACAACAGTTAGTTTCTGTCATAAAATATGATTAGCTAAACTATTCTTTACAAATGTCGAGTTGTATAGTAGTTGAAGTTAGTGGGAAGGTTGAACCATCTGCCTGACTTCTGGAGTTGTGGTGGGAGGTGAACTTAACAGCCTCCTAATCCTTTGACTCGTTTACAACTTATTGAGCTCAACAGTTAGAATTTCTTGTTTTAAATGAAGGCCTACGACAGACGGGAACACACATGGCCAAATGAAGATACACAGATCAGCCACAACATTAAAACCACCTGCCTAATATTGTGTAGGTTCCCCTCGTGCCGCCAAAACAGTGCCAACTCGCATCTCAGAATAGCATTCTCAGATTAGATTTTCTCTCACCACTGTTGTACAGAGTGGTTATCTGAGTTACCATAGACTTTGTCAGTTTGAACCAGTCTGGCCATTCTCTGTTGACCTCTCTCATTTTTTTTTTTTTTGGCACCATTCTGAGTAAATTCTAGATACTGTTGCGTGTGAAAATCTCAGAAGATCAGCAGTTACAGAAATACTCAAACCACCCATCTGGCACTTACAATCAAAAAAAGCTGTGACATTCATGCATGAGAGAAAATTTTACTAGATCTCTAAACACAAAAATTGAGCTTGAGTTCAATAAATCCAGCAAACTAAAATAAGCATGCTTTGATTGCCCGATGGAAGTTCAAGGCACACTTCCATTTGAATGTTTTCAGTCAGGAGTGCTCATTTAGTGTCTCTTTCCCTAAATGATGATGGTTGTTTTTGTTAAGATGTGAACAGCAACTGGATTTGACTTATAGCAAGTATGGTTATTACTTCCACTGATTTTTATCAAAATTAGTCTATTGTTAAAACCCAACACACATGAAAACGATATTTATATATGAGGTTTGACATCAATACAGAAACATGCACACAAATGAATAAGCGACAAAACGCCAGAAGAGGTGTGTATATGCAGAGCAAAACTGGGGGAATGGGCAACATTCTATGCAATTTCCAATATAGGCCCAGATGGTTCTTCTTCCAATCTGGGGTTATTGATATGGTTACATATTAGAATAGACTGGGTGGGTGTCCAATTGCGAGTCGCCGGGTCAGTATAAAACACTTCCACCAACAAGGTTCTCTGTCTTGAGTACAGTTATCTAACCATGCAGAGAACCGTTCAACCTAGTGATGGAAAAGTGCTTTTATGCGTGCTGATTTTTTAAAATATGTTTTCTTGCCTTAATATTAGCCCTATTCTGACGGTAATTGTTTTTCTAAAAGTACATTTGCATGCTCCTCTGTGAAAAAACTAATGCGTTCGAATAAAAATTAAGCAAGTTCTGTGATGCTAAAAACCCTTGCTTCTATATGGTAAGTTACATGTTTTATTTGTTGGGGTTGCTCCATGTAGTCGACCAATCGGCTAGTTCTGCCACTAGTCAAGCATTTGGGGTGTGTACCTACTATTCATGGATGGTATTTAAATTGCGTTTGCTACATATAGCGATAGCAGAAGTCAATTCCTCAGTCTACAAACTTTGTACTTGTGTTTTGTGCAAATACATTTTCAAATAATAGCTATGCAAATATATTTGAAATTACGCAAAAATATAAATAAAGTGAACACGGTGCGCTAAGATGAGCGTTTGGTCTCTCTCCCACACGCACGCACATAGGGAAATGGATGCCCCACTTATACCACATACAGTAAAGAAAATGTGAAAATTATTGGGAAGATGGGTAAGGTTAGCGCAACGTCTTTTTTTCTCTTCTACGAAAGATCCCCTCGTACTTTCCAATATTTCTATGATGCAAGCCTTCATTGTATTAAATATACACTTGCACATCACCATGTATCTTGTCAAATTTTAACCGTACAGCACATGGCAGAGGTCAAAAAGGTTTTGGCCTGGAATTGTCTCGCTGGTGGTGGGAGAAAAACACAGATATTTTGGATTCGGATGGCAATTAAATAATTGACTATCCCCTGTGAATGCTGAAAAAAACTCATATCCCCAGAACAATTACCGTCCGAATAGGTCCATTGTATGCCCTTGCCCCGATGAAAGAACACCGTTTAAGGCTTTTACATGGTCTTACATGCTTTTAAATTATAAAGTATAATTGGTGTAATTTCGTGCATGTGAATCATTATAAAGTCGAAGTCTTCTTCCAACACTTCAGGAAATCCTAATTGCATTTAAGACTAGCACTGCACTATTGAAGCTTGTTGCCTTTTATGTTAGATGTCTGCCAATATTCAGCAAACAAAGCAAAATGATGTCAAACTGTTTTGAAATCTGTTAGACCAGTTGTCAAGTGTCTGCACTTTTCCAACAGATGATAGATAAGTAAAGAGCAATAGCCAATGACATTTCAAGAGAGTGAAAGAACAAGAGGAAGGTAAGGCATTGGAAAGATGGAGCCAAGCACAACATTTTGTGAAACAAAACCGAACAATTTAACATTGCAGCCCACAATTCCCCAATCATTATCACATCCTTTTTTCCTTGTCTTTTTCCTGTTCTGTGCAAATCAACAGAACAATGGCCACAAGCTCTTCCTTCCATGTTGTTTCTGGACGTTGCCTAGAATCAACTCTTGCGTTGCTTTATAGAGGACTTTGTGTGAGAACAAAATTTAGTTTTATAGCTACCATTGGGGACGAGAATGATCTTGCAATTGATCTTTGAATGCGTCTTAAATTGTGCTTCTTAAATTGTCCTTCAGTCTTGTAGTGTGCTGTTTGGAACAAGCAGCGATTCAGCCAGTGTGACATTCATATGTTGTGCATTCTCTTGTTGGAACAAGATACCATGTTTTTGGGTAATAGATAATTTGTTTTAGCTGAGTTTGTGCATGTAGTTATTTATCCTTGGTTTGGTCTGTCTGATTTTGAAATGTAATTTAAGTGAGTCATGTTGTTTTGGAAACTGATCTTGTTGGTTTTGTTAAGCTGTGTGAGCTGATTTTGTGAAGATTTTCTCTGTGAGAACTTCCTGAGTCAGGTATTTTTGGTGTGGTTTGTTTGAGCTTCTGATCTGTTTTTATACCACACTTCCTCCGACACTCGGTTTGACCCCATCATAGACACCCTGTTTGGCATCTTTTAAGAGATTTGCTCTTTGTAGGAAAACAGCACGGTGGATATTGGTGGTAGGGCAGACTTCTCTGAGAGGGAGTAACACGTGGTATGTCATGGTGTAGTGGTGTTTGTAAATCCCAAAGGCAAGATCTTTAACCCCGAAACTCACTGGACTGACCAGTGCAGGACAGTTGCTAAATTCAATGTTCTTGTATGTTTTTTTTTTATTAGTACCATTAAAGCTGTAATCACATTTTTGGAGAAGTCCTTCATTTGTAGATTAATCTTGCCTTTTGGCAGTTATATGTATGTTTTAAATTTTATTGGGGGAATCTTCATTACTGTTGCTCATTTGCAGGGGTATGTATTCAGACAAATCCCTAACGGTTTTGTCCTGGTAGATAGGGATAAAATGTGTTTAAACTAGGTTAAAAATAAAGACAGAACCACGTTTTAGTCATAGTTTTATTTTATTTATGTATGAATGGATTATTAGATTGTTTAATTTTTTATAGATGTTTCTACTTCTAAAAAAATATTTTTGCACTGCTGATACTTGCAGTGTTTTTTCTCATTGTTTTTCATCACCCGTAAATTTGAACTAAACCTAACCCTGAATTACATAGTTTAGTTATTGTCATGAAGTGTCTTTTTCGTTTTGTCTCCATTATCATTTACCGCATTCAAAGAAAAAAAAAAACGTCATTAACAAATTTTTTTCGTCAATAACTTTAAGGGAAAATACTGAACTGAAGCCATCTATGGAATAGAATATTATGCTGAGTTGGGGGTGGGCACTTTTTACTTAGGCCAGCAAGCAACCACACTGCTTCTGCAAATAGCAATGCAAAACACTCAGAACAGCTTAGTACCCACATAGTAATATTTGGCAACCCTCATGACTGGACAACCCTTTGCATGGGCAAGCTATTATTATTATAATTTTTTTTTAAATTTTTTTTCAGGAAATCTAAAAAGCCTTCTTTGGCAGATTTACTTATTTTTTGCAAATAGATGTGTAGAACTATCCATGACACTGATTTGATCATTATGAAATCAGCTTTTCTTTAATTCTCTGTCACATAATGCAAACATACCTGGTTAAATACTGCTGTGGTTTATCACTTTATTTAGGCACACACAGCTATCCAATCAGAATGCAGAACTTTTCTCAATTGTTAATGAATGTCTGTGATTGTTCCACACTCTATTAATGCTGTCAGGTCGCAAAGTAGAGAGTGTGGCAACATTACATGAGATGTCTTGGTCTGGATTCAGCCATGTCATGCTTAATTTACTCTGATGTTTCAGCTTGCCCTAAAGGAGCATTTTCTTTACTAAATAAGTGCTATAATCATTAGAGTCTAATGAAGGCACTACACACACTTACTGTGATTTTGCCAAGATGCTATTCCACAACATATTCCTGGATCAACTTCATTGTTGGACCTGGATCAATATTCCTATTAACCAATTAGATTGTATGGTTGAGATTCGGGTTGAGGTTATGGATAGGGTTAGGGCTGTGTTTGTTTGACTATAATGTTGTTACAAGACCAGCACCAGATCTTGATTCAGAAATACATCCTACTTGGGTTAATCTAACGAAAAGATCATCTGTTTCACCGTGAAATGAAAAGAAAATACAAGCAAAGTGATACTATTTTTATATTCTATAAATGCTTTTTACGTCCCATTATTCACAATGGTTATTCTCTTTAGAAACTCATTACCATTTTTTTATAATGTAACACTATTAAATATATTTTCTTTAATTTTAAAGGTACATACATTATGGGCTTAATTGTTATGAAACTAATGACACATTTCTAAACACTCCTCGGTCCTAAAAATATATTTTCTATTTAATTTTTTTAGGTGATGCGCCATGTAACATTCTTGACACATTGTCTGAGATTCTGCTTGTCAAATATATACTTGCCAGCAGTACATACACCAAGCCATATAGAAAAACAGTATGAAGCATAACAAATTTGCCTTTAAATTTGTATTTCTTTTCATGTATGAGATTGTATATACTTTATATAGATCTATAATATTATTTCACTATAATATCATCACTCTTTATTGATTTTTTTTTTTAAGTTTCTTTGCTAAAATGCTTCGTTCATTCACATATTGTTTTCAGTCACTGAAACGCCATCATAGACACACACTTCTTGAACTTGAGTTTTACTGCCTGTAAATTATTCAAGTGCTTTTAGCTGAAGTTAAACAGACAAACCTATCAGATAAAATAAAACACGGATTTGCATAAGGCCGTTCAGGATGAACACAGGCTCCGTCAAAGTGGCCTTGTTTTCAGAGTTCACATCTTGGATTTTATTTGCATTCAAATCAGGTCTGAACATTATCAGCTAAACAAGACAAGACTCATGCTTGAAGCTTCATGCCACCTCTGTGTCGGTCTGTCTTAGAGAGAGGCCACTCCTGCTTTTAATTAGCTTTTTAGATAACTCTTGACATCAGGCGTGACATTTGAAGACCGTTGGAGATAGAGCGCTCTTTGTCTGGCACTGAAAATGGCACTGATGATTCTCTCTCTCTCTCGGCTAGACACTCCATCCTTCATTCAGCCGCCACTTATCAGTGTCTGAGACCTCAGATCTCTTGCCCTGTATTTACTTGCAGAGTGATTAAGGCATAATGGAGCCCCTCACTCATCCACAACCGTTACTGATGGTCCAGTGTGTGCATGTTTCTGACATATTTTCATTCTTAGTATGAACACTTTGTAGACCCTGATGGAGTGTTGGTTAAAAGACCAAAAAAAAAGACAAAAAAAAAGTCAAAAAAATAAAATAAAATATATATATATGTATGTGTGTGTGTGTAAATATATGTACATGTGTATATATATTTTATGAAAGCGAAGGATAGAGAACAGACATTTTTAGTGCTATCCATCTTTTATCAAAAGTCATTCCTGGTTTTCATGTAGTTCTGTAGGTAGAACATGGCTATCAATTCCAAGGAAAACACAACAAATCATGAAATGTATTCCTTGAATGCACCAAAAGTCCTTTTAAAGCATCTGATAAATGCACAATTGAAATGGAATTAAATGTATGTTTTTCCAAAGGAATAATAAATGCCTGCAATCAAAAATAAATAACTTGTGATTGCTTCTGAAACAGCTTTGCATTTCTTTTGACGTCACCTTATTTTTCAACCTTCATCAAATCAACTGGGCCCATTCTGATATGCAACGTCCACTTTTCATGAGCCAAACAATAACTGATGGATGCAATAAAGTTCTGTACCTACTTTTTTTACTTGTTAAATATCCTGTTTCAGGACAATTGGCTGCAAAAAATGTACATCTTAGATTTAGAACAATGTCATAAGAGCATTTAGTGTTGTTTTTTCCCCCAAATATGGATATCTGCAAGCATTTCTTTGCAGCTGTATAGAATAGATTATAGTCTTTTGTCTCATTCTCAACCACCCCAATCCCCCTCTGCGTCCGTTATTCCCAGATCACTGATAACACGGCTGTTTTATTTTACGACAGCACATAAGGGTTAGGTGGAATTGCAGGCAGGTTGTTTACTGAGCCCTGGGGCAGCTGGAATGTTTTTTCCAAGAATCTCGCTATTGCTTTAAAAGCAAAGGTCAGATTAACGGTCTCTTCCAGAAAACACAAGTATTTGAAGACCATGGGCCCTTTTGCCCTTGCCGCTGTCCAAGCAAGGCTTTAGGCCTTTTCAGGCACTTATGGTAGCGGTTCGCTCTGACAACCCAGGACAGTTCTGGTAAATCTCAACTTCTCAACATGTGAGCTTTCTAAATAGATTCGTGCTTCATGCAGTCAATACCTAGAAAAAGAAAACGATGAAAACCACTCCTCTATTCCTGGTTTTACATTCGTGGGATAATGTAAACATTTTTGATGAACTGTGTATAGTAGGAATGGGCATGTGTACTCGAGAAATCTAGTACTGCAATGGTTGTTCATGAAAACACACAATTGTGTGACTTCAGCAACCTTTTCAACTTCAGACTGTTTCATTTTCAATTTGTTGGTTAGAATTTCATTTTTAAGTGGTTTGGCTAGATTACAGTTTGGTTAGAGTTGGGATGACAGCTGAACACAAATATTGAACAGGTTGCCTTTTTTGTTTGGTGCAGCAACAACACTACTCTGTTTGGAGATGACTAGGGGGTGCACACACACAGGACACATTCAAAGTCCCATTAAGCTCAATTTAAGTCTGTTTACTTGGTGGCCATCTTAGCAATACACCCAGGGCAGCTATTTTCTGTCTTGGTAATGCATACAAGTACAGATCTTCTTTGTTTGAATAGGAGAAGACATAGGTATCGTTGTTAGTCAGTATTAAGTTTCAATTAAATTAAATAATTAACAAGAATTTGACAACAGTGATGTCATATATGTTGATGCTGATTTGAACAAATTCAGCTAAAATGACATAAAACAGATATACATAAATGGACGTTTTAACAAAGTTAATTTGCATTGGCGATTATAGAGTAATAATAATAATAACAAATAATTGTTGAACCATTACAACAGCAGCCATATTGAGCGTTGCAATTTCTCCCATTTGCTCATCTAGGAGTAGTCCATCTCCTGCCTCTTATACTGTTTGTGACCTGTTCTTGCATTCAGCAACTGCTCGAAGACATGCAACTGATGCAATGGAACAGAATGCAGGGCTTTGGGAAGTTGTTTTTGAAATGTGTGATAATTTCTGAATAAAATTGAGGTGTTGCACTTTGACCAACAAAATAATGTAAACAGAACTAAACTATCTGTCTAGCTCTCAAGCAGGCAAAATGACCAAAATGCACATCACTAGTGAATATATGCTCTTGACAAATGTCTGTAAATATCATTACAGTGAGAGTGTGCATGGCCACAAGCAAACCCTGTAAACTTACCCCCTCCTTTGCAGTAATCCATGCAGATGCTGATTTTAGCGGTTTCTGCATTGTAATCACGTGTAATGTGAAAAACATTAGCTTATGGCTTTGGCTAGTTTTGCAAGTTCCCATTGGATGTGTTCCAATCCAAATCCAGCTGTACAGTCAGTAAATCCTTGCCTCACCCCTCATGACTGCTGAAAAAGTTTTTGGAAAGGCGAGAAAATTAAACGGCACCCTTTATTTTGCGCAAAACTGCATTTTCCCTGTTTTTGAATATTCTTTTGGCAAAGAAATGGGACACTACCTTACATTTCAACACCTTCTACTAAAGTCTCTTTGTGTCCTGTGATTGGTATTGATAACACAAATTTGACTTTAAAATCTATCATTACAAATCTGCTTTATTGGAGTATTTGCAACTGCTGCCTGAATCAGCTTGGCCATCCCCAGGGATGTTGGCCGTTCCCAGGAACTAATAAACTTTAAATGTTCTAGAATTCTGCTTTTTTTCCTCTTCCAGTTGTCACACCTATTGAATTTATCTGCATGCTTTCTTTTCTCATTGCATTTGTGTTATATTTGCACATGATAAATAATGCATCTTTACCAGCCAACGGTTGCACTCTGCATGGAAATATGAAGCTAAAGCTCTTGGGCATAACCTTACCTTCATAACATATATATTTGGCATCAGTTCAAAATTAGCTGCTTCACATAACTATAATACAATTCAAAAACGCAATACTGAAAACGAGAAATAGAGAAATACGTTACCAGTTATTGCATTATCACATTATCAGCTGATATATGCACAAAGATTAAATTTTTTTTTAATTAATAAAATACTAGTGCCACTAGTACCACTGAATGGAATTGCAAAAGTAAACATTGTTTTCAAACAGCCTTCCAAATATGTCCTTTCTTTCATTTAAAGGGGTCATGACATGGTTTTTTTTATTGTATTATTATGTTCCCTTAGGTGCAATTATAGTATTAATATATTTTTTTTTAAGAAAAACTTTTAAAATCTAGTGATTTATGACCTTTTCCCACCCTGTTTCTCATCCTCTGATTCAAACAGTCTGTTTTGGGGGCGTTTTCCATTTAAGACTTCAGTGTTAACGCCCACTGTTATGATTGGCTAACGTCAGTGCCTATGTATCAATTATTGACGCTCCCAGCCAGAACAATATGCAAGTAAACTAAGTAAAAACACTGTGATTATTCATAATGAATGAAATTGCGCTTTAAAAAGTAGTTTAAAGTTTAAAATAGATTACTTACAGTTTGCGTCGTCGTTGTTCCCAGAATAGTCGGCACGGACTTATCTTTGAGCAACAGTTTTCTGGCAAAGAAAGCATCATATTGAGATTTGTTCTCAAAACAGTCATCCTTAAAATGTACAGAACAAACGCTTAAGTTAACACTGCCGTGACTGGAGCGTCCGCAAAAAATAAACTGCATCCATTTTTCCCTGACGTCTGGATCTTTCGGCAGCTTATTCAGAGGTTTTGTTTGACCACAGCCAGGAACAGCACATCTGTGTGGCATCGTAATTTTCCTGTGCACAAGTAGTCTCTGTCAGAGCTCGCTGTCCATCGACTGAACACTTGTGAGGCGACGGCGATACTGAAATGAGCGTAGCTGTCTTGCGCTTAAAGCGTAGTTATCTTGTGCTGGAGGCGGTCATATGCAAACGCTGTTACGTCACTTCTAACCGACACGTCACTTCTAACCATGAATCCAGAACGAGCTGTATTTTGAGCTTGATTAAATAAATGATTCGTTTAGAATGGGGAGGACGTCTTAAAATATTAAACTTGCAGGACGTTTTAATGATACAAAGACCTCTTATATACCAAAAGATCAAGGCAAATTTGGTTTCTCATGTCATGACCCCTTTAACAAACTGGTATTCTCGCACCCCAACTTATGCCATTGGTCAATGCTGTTGTGTTGGGCTGGACGGGTTGTTCAAAACAAATTTTCATAGTGCCACAATGGCAACGTGCTTGCATTTATTGAGAAAATGAACCTACAAATGGCTTATAAATGTAATATCTTACATTTCTAATTAACCCCGAAAAAAGTTTCAGCTTTATTAAGCAGTTTTTCATTTTAATAAACAAAGTTGCGATGTTGCTTGGCAACCATGAATAACCTACAGTTACTCTGTGTTTACATCGTTTGCATGCAGTGCAACCAAGGATTAACTTGCATATCTGAGGTGTGGGAACCCTGAAATGGGGTGATGTCCCATTCTTTCAGATGCATCAATTTTACAGGGTTTCTGTTTTACTTGGATAATGTTTTGACATTATTTGGTTTCATTTTACATTGGATATCATAAAGAAAATAGTATCAAACATCGTAACCATCGTCATGATGTCTTGCAGTCAAGATGAAATCAACCTGGGACCTGGAACGCGGTGACCTGTGTAGCGGGGCAATAGCAACTTCATACAGTCTGAGCCTGCGTTTCCACTAACACGGAAGAAATACGCACAAAGCCACTCCCAACGTTAGGGAACCGCTTGCCCCGCGCTGCTGTCAATTTTACAATCCACCTCGCGAGCTTGACGCTCTGTTTCCATAGTAAGGAATTGAAAGTGCTCGCTCACATTCGCTCAGCACGCGCCAGTGGAATCGTACGATAAAAAGCCAAACTGCTAGGTTTTTTTAGCAACACACACGTCTAGATGTAGAACACAGGCTAAATATAAAAAATTACTCCAAAGCTTATCGTCGATATCATGGAGTTTTTTTATTGTGATAAAAATTGATATTGTTTTATCGCCCAGCCCTAGCTAAACTTAAATGTAATTATGTTACAGTTTAAAAGTAAATGCACATTGTTCTTAACTGGGGAATCAAACACCTTCTGCACAACTACCTTTTACTCATTGTTTTTCTGATCATATAATTTGTAATGAAAACCTTTGCATTAAATTATAAAAGAGTTAAAAATTATTCAATGTGGCATGAAAAAAAATAAAATAAAAAATTCCATTAGTTAAACCCATCAATTTGTAAAATACAAAAATATTATCATGAATCAACAAAAATGGAGTTCAAACTTAAATATACAAATAACTGTGAACCCTTTTACAATGTGTTGGTCAAATGGTGTTTTGATCTGAATTTGTGTGATTTAGGCCTATTTTGATCTATGCTGATGTCGCTTTGGATGCAAGTAATTCCGGATGCAAAACTCCTTAGTGTATACAGCTTTTTAAGAAAACTAAGCAACCTCGCTATTGCATATATGTGAATCTAAGAAATGGGTGAGCAGTTGATTCCATATTAAGCAATTTCTTTGAAACAGAGATCGGACCACAGCGCCATACATAATCGGAATGTGCGTCCATATGCTAGGGTGTGCATTCTCATACTGCTCTCGAATATGCTGTCTCTACCAGCATCCGCAACTGAACTAGAGCAAAGCATAATGAACTTAAAACTATTTTTGAACAAGTACACTTGCTAAATAGATGGAATGTGTCAGTTAGATCAAACAAAAACCGCATCGGAGAATAATCAATGGAACAATAAATGGAATGGATTGACATGCTAAAATCATGGTATTATACATATTGTGTACATTTTGTGGCTATACTTGGGAAATGGTGAGTATGTTAACGGATTAGCTTCATTCGCTTCCAATGTAACTGTCTAACTGTAACCCAGATTGTTCCTTTTTCTTTTTACAGGTCAAACTTTAATTTTGTGGTATTCAACATTATACCACAAGTGCTGTCAACTGATCTTTACTTGAACTCAGAATATTTCTTTAAAGTTAGGGTTATATGCATCTTATGTTTGGGTCAAACCCGATTCTATGAGGATGACAACTTAAACATAAGATAAATGAGAGGATGTTCTCTATCACTTGTTAAATTGCAATGCTGTAATATCTGCAATGTATCCTCACCAAACTGACCATAAATTGCCATAAATGGGCTTTTTAAGGAGTCACATTTAGCATTCATTTAGCATGAAGTCCATTTAGCGTTTGAATGAAACATTCACATTCTGTCGGTAGGGTTTTAATTTCATTGCCTCATTATCGATTGGCCATTGTTCATTTTTGAAGTGGAATTTAGGGGTCATTAAGCACTTTCCCCCCTCATCTTTTCGTAATCAGCTGGGCCTTTGTTTGCACTGGACTATTGATGACATTGTTAGCCATATTAGCGTGCCTGGAATGGGACCCATCTGAAGGAGGGGGGCACATGGCTGATGATGTAGAGGTCTGTCAGGCCGTAGGCGGAGGATGACCCCCCTAATGTTGACCCCTGTATCCTCCACTTTATCTGGATATACACCTGCAAGGATCACTAACCTAGTTTAGCTATCAAGAGGATTGCAGCTAGGCCTGTCATCTGTCCTATTGTGAAGGCAGAGATGTACACATCTATTTGTCTTTGCTGTGCAGAGACGCATGGATATAGGACAGCTGTTTTTTTGCTACTTAAATCCCTATTGATGGAAATGCAGTAGTTGACCATTACTCTGGATTGGACAAATTAGTTTGCACGCTTGTCCAAAGTCCCCATTGTTGGCCTCAGCTGATTGAAACAGTTGGGTATTGCTTAAGCCTGGCATAATTGCTCCCAATAATAGTTGGGTTCTGCTTGCGGAAAACCAGTTTGAGCCTCTCAAAGTCTCTTTATGTTAATGATGCTTCAATAATTTTTCATGCCCTTATATATGTTCATGCCAGCAGTTTGGTCGGCTACACTGATGATCTTCCTAATTCAGTTAAGCCTTGAATTGAAGTTCAAAACATTTAACTAATTATGTGTTCCTGCTCTTATAATAAATTTTATTCTATGTCCTTTGGTTCTCTGAAGGTCATCAGTGGAAGAGCAAACCCTCTGTGCAGTGGTCCCTCAAGCTAACTCTGGCAAATAGAAAAGTCCCACATTTTCTTCAAAACAGCCTTTGTGTCACAAATGTGGTCATCATTATGGCAGCGTCACATGATATTAATGTGTTTTTATCTGTTTCGGCTTGGATTCCATTTTAGCCTGTTTTTGGTGACAGTTTCTCTGTTCTCTGTTCCTATAGTGGCAGCATTTTAAGGCAGCATATGCTCACTCCCAGTGCAAAGGCTGCTCCAAAATGTAGGCAACTTAATTATGCTGCTTCCTAAGATACCTTGTTTTAGCCATTTTCTAATGCAGCATTGCTTTTTCGCATATAAAGCAATCCCTGTGCACTTTGTTTGCAAAGTGCTATTAGTATGCCACAAATGCCTATTGACAGTGATCCAAATCAGTAACTCATGAGATTCTACAATGCATTAGCAAGCAGCTGCCTATGTTGGCAGTAGGCAACAAGGGAGCTGACTAGGATTTGAAACAGAGCTTTCCAATTGTTTATTGGAGATGCAAAATCTTCATTGAGGCGAGATGCTTGTGCATCTGTAAACAAGCCCTGACATATAATAGTTGTTTTACAGACTCAGTCATCAGTGTCGTGGCCCGTGAAAGGAGGGTTGATCATTTGCCTCAAGAGGTATTACGAAAGATTTGTTTGTGTGTTTTATTTGTTTTCCCCTCACTTCAGCCAACTCGTTTTATATGAGGGTATATTAATTACACATGGGGGAATTCAAGTCAGTTTTGTGCAAGCTTGAATGGCCAATGTCTGTCGAACAGCCCTCAAATAATCACTATCGCTTCCTCTGCTTCAACCGTGCTGATTGCCTCATTTGGTGACGGTATGTGCCACAATTTGCTAAGTGCATGCTCCACAAAATTATCATGAATCAGTCAAAACATATGGTGATATATGCCACTCCTCTTCCATGAATTTTCAGCTGGCCTTTGAAAGCACATCTTCCTTATTTAAAGACGAGCTATTTGTCAGGACACAAAGTGAAATTAGATTGGCTAATGAGGCGGGCATTTAGGCAAATGTCATCTAATTCTACTTCCATTCTACCTACCTCCGGATGTGGTTTGAGTGATCAGATTTATATCTGTCTTGAATCCATCTTGCAAGGCATTTACACTTGGTCTTTTTAGCAAAAATTTGTTAAAAAAAAGTGTTAAATACCCTCAAAGACTCACATACCTATTAAATGGTGTTAAGTCCTATTGATTTGTCTTTGCATGGCTTCCATGACAGATATCCATTACAGATGAGCATATACAAAGTCAGATTTTTTTATTTTTTTATAAAATGCATTAAACAGCATTTTAGTTTATAATTTTAGCTATGTTCATTTTCAATACATTTTTAGGGGGCTTATTCTACCTTGCCTTCTCTGATGGATCACGACTGGTCAAAACCATCTCTGCTCTAGCAAGGCTGCTGGCTATTCCTTTACTCTGAAAATGCCTGGTAATCTGATCGAGCAAAATAAATGTTTCGAATATTTCTTTAGGATGTGCTGCATTGTAAGATTAATTGTGTTATCTGGCCTAGCCTCTGTTGCTAGGGGGAGCAAAATTAATCCCAGACTGTTTGGGACTCAATGCTTCTTTCCCTCGCTGTCTCCATTTTTCAGGGATTATCTCCACTACTTTTCAGCAGATTATTTATATGCAGTGCTACCAGGGCCTAACAGTTTGCCTAATGTTGTTTGGATCTAGTTTCCCTTGTGTTTGAGGCAATCTAGGCCACAATTTCTTCTATTTTTCTCTTTCTAAAGAAGGTCTCTGTTTGGCATAATGTAGATAAGCAAGTTTTCAAGCTGTCTGGGTGGTGAACTGGGAAACACTCTTGTCCCAGACAGTTTCCCTGTCAGTATTTTGGCTCTGCTGAAACATCATAGCGTGCTTGTCCTTCTCTTCTTCCTCCTCCTCCTCCCAAAGGTTGGGGCCCCTGCTGACTCTGCCATCAGGCCCCGAGAGGGTCGCCTGCTTCCTGAATGATTTGGCTGTCCGACAGGTCTATTCCCTTAGGTAAAACTGGACGACAACAAACAATGATTCTTATCAGACTCGCAGCTGACCTTAAAATATGAGCCTGTTATTCACGAGTCCCGTTCCTCTATATGTTGGAAGAGGAGTTGAGGTCACAAAGTTCAGCGCTATGCCTGTGTTTATGAATGTTGTTGGCTTTATTGTGTTGCTAGGTCTAGAAGATTGGGTCGCAAGCTCAGCAGAGCCAGACGAGGATGAAAGATTTGGCAGTCACTGTTTGTTGATGGCCACTGCCTCATCTACCCAGCTGCGGAACCTTAAACCTAGAGCAGGATTGTCTACCGAGGATGGTCGTCTAGTGTTTTATTGCTAGATACCTACTCCATTTGCTTGGAGGTACAGGGCATTTGGATGATCTCTGGTATACATTTGATCAGCACAAGCATTTTAAAGTAGTGATCCATCCTCTTTTAATGTTTTTTATTTTATTTTTATTTTATAGTCCTGTTTTACAATGAAGAATCAAAGATTAATTTTTTTATGAGATTAAGATTATGAGATGGAGACTGGTGATGTCATTGGAAAAGCATTTTAGAAGCAATCGGTCTCTTCCTAACATATATTTTTTTTTATACATTCTTGACAAAAAACATACATCGTACAATGCAATTTATAAAACAATACAATAATGCAAAACACTTTAAAGGGTTTAACCATGATCAAGAGCCCAATGCTGAAATTGAACTAGAGTTTTGGTCCATCTGAAGCACAATTTTAGAGACAGTACAAAATAAGAAAACGGGCCACTCATTGAAAATTGTGTCGGAAAAATTGCAATACTCTATATGGCAATTATAGGAGAGGAAGTCCCGCCTTTCAGTGAAAAGATCCAATCAATTTCTGCTTATTTTATTTTAGTTATCCTGTGTTCTTTTTTCTCTTAACCCTGTTGTACTAAATAAAATTGTTTCTATGGAGTGAGTAATGAAAAGCTCAGATGAATAATACATACATGTCTTTATGAGTGAGAATGTACAGAGGAGATGAGAGATGTTCATTCTGTGGTGAGGTCCCTGGAGGGGCCCTTAACTCCGAGGTGCATCTCTCATGCCAGCCGAGGGCCAAAAGGAGATAGAGGGGATCTTGGGAGTGATTTTGAGTTTGCTTTGATATGTGGAGTCAATTGTGAAATGTGATCTGGTTTGTTCAGTCACTGGACTGTGGAAAATGCCCTTCATTAAGAGAAGGGAGTGAAAATAACATACTGTGTGTGTGTGTGTAAACATACATTCAACTATGCATTTTTGGAGTAAAAACAAAAAAATATTGGGGTTTTAATATTTTCGATATTCAGATGAGGTACAGGAGCATTTTACCTATTCAGGCCACTTTTAGTCTTGGCATCAGGCATCAAATCCATAGATTGCCACAGTCCGTAGTTTTTTATTTTTTTTATTTTATCAGTCTGCCGTAATAAAATGGTTTCTTGTTTGCCGATTTGTATACATTGTAAAAAAATAATCCAACTTCCATTTTGTCAGGCAAAATCTATTTTAAAAGATGATTGAACAATCAAATGTAGAAAAAGTTAAGATTACCTAAAAATAATCAAGAAGTTCAACATTTATGTCTATCAGTGTGAACAACTTAAAATTTTAAACTGCAAGAACATACATTTTCAAGTTTTGTCTTGAAGGTAGAACTTGAAGGCTTTTGAGCATGCTCAATCTGATCACTCAGGAAGCCAGTTGTGGCAGAATAATTCCATCTGCTTATCATTGCTAGTTTGGCTTGGTACTTTGACAAGGAATATGTTCTTATTTAATATAATTTATTTATGTTATGTAAATATTGATTAGTGACATTGTGGTCAGAATTTTTGATTGCTGTATTGACCTTAATAGTTGACAACAATGCACTATTGTGCTGTAAATACACTGCATATGATTGTCTATTTGGTGGATTTTCTGTAGAAACTTTGAACATCTGTGCAGTGAAAACTTCTAGTCAGTTAAGGCCAGGGCTCCTGCAGACATGGGAAATCAGGAATTATTAGGTTATCAAAAATGTGATGTTGATTCTTAAGAATATACTCCAGTAGTCATGGTAAGGTCCTGAAAATTCATTGGTCAAAAT
Source organism: Xyrauchen texanus (assembly GCF_025860055.1). Lineage (NCBI taxonomy): Eukaryota > Metazoa > Chordata > Actinopteri > Cypriniformes > Catostomidae > Xyrauchen > Xyrauchen texanus. The sequence continues at coordinate 12,358,411 of NC_068292.1, read as the reverse complement.
ATTTTTACAAATATTACTTTATATTCTTGCATCTGCCACTGAGCATGCCAATTGGAGAAGCAATTTGTGTGGAGGCAATACCCATAATCCCTTGCGCTTAAATGTATGTGTCTTTGGTCAAAGCATGATGACAAATGAGTACATTTTATTATTGTTTAGAATGAATACAGTAGATGCTGCTTGTTTTTGGGTTTTAGTGTTTTAACGATGTCTTGCTGTAAAAAAGTTGTTTTATTTGAAGTCATCGTAAGGGTGATTGGTGCTTGCTTCAGTGATGTTTCAAGTTCAGTAAACTTTTACGAAAGTTTTAGTGGTGATTACCAACACTGCTGTTTAAATCAGCCTAACTAAACAGTGTTTTGGTGGGGCTGACACGTGAAATTGAGTGGAAACGAAAAGCTGCGTAACAACAAATTTCTTGCACCAAACGTAAAAATGTAAGCTTGTTGAACTTGGGTGAACATGTAGAAATCACTGGTATTTCTGAATATGTTGGACTTTATTAATTTGGTTAACTGAAATCACTGAAAAACTTAAATTGTTAAATTGTTACAACTTATTTGCCCTTGAGTTGAGGAAACTTAAAGTCCTGAAGTTGGTTGCCTTAATTTAAGTTTTCTCAAAAATTTGTTTTAAAGTGTAGTATATAATATTGTTCTAAGGCAGCATTACAAAAATAGTGCCTAGCAAACCCCCCACTCAGCAATCAAAGGCAACATGGTTTTATCCAAAACAACTTTCAATGCATTCAATATACACATTTCATATTATACTTTTATAAACATTTATTATGTTTGAAGATTGCTCATGGCCCATAAATCAATGCTTTCATGTTTCTGATTCATTCTTTCATCAATGCTCAATGTGCAAATATTTCTGCAACTCCTTCATTTTTACACACTTTGTCTTATTAAATCAAAATAGCAGAGTATTGTCCTCTGGGACATGGGAATGGTAATACCTTAATTTCATCAGAGTGGCCTTATAATGGATAAATTGGAGCATGAAAACTAATCAAATGTTCTGACTTTCCTCGGCTGGCACACATTGTGCAGGGGGATAAATTCATTTTGATTTTAGTCATTCAGCGCAATGCAGCTGCCAGAGGCAACAACATTATTTACAAGTATGGCAGAAAGCATCAGAAGTATGCAGAAAAGTTGCTTTGTTTGAACGTTTTAAAGAACAAGGGATTATGCTGGGACAGCAATCATTAGTCTAAGTTTAAAGCAAATTTAAATAGACCTCTGTGCACTTTGTAGTTTTGAGATCCCTGGCAATTACAGCGGGATAATGTCGGCCTTAGAGTACCGCAAAGCTCAGATAGCAAAAGATGAAATTAGCACAAGGCCATTAGACACAATGGCTAATGATCGACTCTTCCTTGCAGTCAATTTCAGGAATTGATTAAAGGACACTTTTGGGCCAAATAATAATTGCTTTTGATAATAAACTTATCTGTATCTTCAAGAGTTATCTTCAAAACAAGAGGGGCTTGAATGTTCTCTAATTTATTGCCTAGGGCATACTGGCTTCAAAACATTTTAAAACTGCTAAGTTTTAGGGAACAGTGATATTGCTATTTTATCTCACAGTAAAAAGGGATACCTAGTGAGACACATTTACAGGTGTCATTTGCATGCACTCTCCCAATGCAAATTCTTTTCCAAAAAAATAAGGTGAAATAATTAAATTGTCTTCTTGGAGACCCTTTATTGGTCAATTTCAAGAAAAAAAAAAAAAAAAAACACTATATTTAGTCATGCATTATTATCATCTGTTTATCCATCCATTTGTCCATCCGTTTGTCTGTCTGTCTGTCACTCGGTCTGTCCATCCATCCATCCATTCATCCCACTATCTGTCCATCCATCCATCCATCCATCCTTCCGACAATCCACCTTTTAATACATACATCAGCCATCCGTCCTTCCATCCATCCATCCCAGATGAGGTGAGATGGGTATGAATCAATATAAATTAACATATATTTCATTTAATTCCAAAAGTATCAATTAAACAAACAACAACAAAAACGAAATCTTTTCTAAATGACTCCAAAACACTATACACTCGGCCATCAAATAAATACATTTTGAAAGTGAAGTACTGCCCCAAAGGTAACAACATAATTTTTGTAATACACAGAAGCATTTGCCATTTTTCGGGTGACAAATGTGTAACACAAAATGTATTGCTGCTAGCTTTAGTGCATTAGCCAAACTCAATTCAGTACTTTACTATATCTCAAATAAATAGTATTTTCTTCCAGTGTTGGTGGTGGTAAAGTGGGGTAGAATAGTGCTGAAATTTGCAATTTGGGACATCCTTTATTGCATTTTAAAAAAAAGGATTGTTAGCTAAGCAGTATGCTGACCTCCATAGAACTCAATTGTAAGTTGAGTCTATTTGTGGGTCTTGTGGAGTTGATAAATTATTACAGCAATCCAAATTGTCCTTTATGAGGCTCCATGACAGTTAGGATACTGCCATAGATGGCAGCTGCCTATATAGGCAAGTAAGCATTAAAGCAGAACATTTGGTTTTAGAAGAGATCTACAGAGATGAGTTTGTTCTACAGTTAGACTCTATATACTTGTTCTACAGTTGGCCTTCTGGATACCTCTTTTTTCGATGTGATTTTCTTAGTTCTGAAAAGCTTAGATGTGCAGCCCTGGGGCCCTTGGTCTGGACTCTGGATCAATATAATATTGTACAATTCTACAGAGTTGTTACACAACCCTGCTGTGCTTATCAGACTAATGCATGGAGTGGTTTTCAGCTCCACTGGTCTGCGCATACTATTCAGTTGCATACCCACACATTTGCTAACTCGCTCACAGACTACCTCATTCTCTACATTTTTCTTCATTACTTGTGGCAGTGATGCATTTTTCTGGAGGGACTGATGGGAAAGATTTATCCCTTCTCGGTTTGTCTCTGATTGCTGGTTATCTTATGCAAGCAAATTCCCTTTCTGATGTTTTGTCTTTCATCTGCTTAAAGGGGACCTATTATGCAAATTCACATTTACTCGATGTTTGTACATAAATGTGAGTCGGCAGTGTGTGTACCGGTACACAACAACCCTACAATGTTAAAAGTCCACCCACCCCTCTTTCTTATATTTCTATTAATCAAAAAGAGTGTGTCAAAATGAATATTTTTCGTTTCGAGCAGGCATCGCCCACGACTGGTGATGGACTCCACCCTATTACATAGATCCTCCCCTGAGTGATCTACACACAGTCCGCCATTTTTTTCCATGCTGGATACAGTGAGAAGAATAATGTCTCCGCTTCGTAAGCATCATAAGTGTTCTGTTGTTGGCTGTAAAAGTGAACATAAGAGTCTTCATGTACTCCCGGCATCACAGCCACTGAAGACGCAGTGGACAAGTTTTGTTTTTGAAGGAAATGTGCCCCAAAACATACAAAAAATTGTGTATGTATGTTTGTGCAAATCATTTTACACCGGACTGCTTTGTGAATGAGTGTAAATATAAAGCAGGATTTTCACACAAAAAAGTGATTCTCAAGCATGGATCAGTACCAACTGTCCCTGTTCCAGCTTTATATCCTGAAGATGTAAGTATCACACTTTATATTTTGTGAATGTTTGCAAATCGCCTTTCCAAATGCGCTTGTTAGCTGATTCCACAGCTTACAAAGGTTACCATCATCTCTGATTGTATTCAGGGAGACCAGAGCTATGTCTGGGGGGAATAGCAGCTCATTTGCATTTAAAGAAACACACACGAAAACTCTGTGTTTTTGATTCCACCCATAAAGAGGCATTTACAACATGGTATAATAAATGATCTGTTGGGTATTTTGAGCTGAAACTTCCCAGACACATTCTGGGGACACCTGAGACTGATATTGCATCTAGTAAAAAGGGGCATAATAGGTCTCCTTTAAACATTGCACATGTAGATTGTTTTTCCATTAGAGCTTTAAAATGTATTTTAAAGAAGTGGTACCCAAATAAACAATACTGCAGCATACAAGTATTCTTAATAGTATGTAACTGTAGTATGCTTTTCACAGGTCCTCTAAAAACAATCCTTTCCAGACCCGATGAGAGATGAGAACACGACAAAATCACAGTTCCACTGTACTCATTTACACAGCATGAGAAAAAATTCAGTTTTTTTGTTGAAGCACTGCTAATATCACTATTGCTCTGACAGTTTATGTATTTTCTGAAATCCCAAACCCAATTCTTCTTTCTACAAATTCCGGCTTCGAACTCGTCCCACACCTTTTGTGCTGCGAACACAAATAATGATCATGTGGCTTACTTAGGAAAGAATTGCTTTGTCTTTTATTAGAGAGTGTACAATGTTTGCTTGACGGGTGGAAAAATCCCATAGGCTTAACTCTGGAAAGTGATCAAAGTGATCTTGTCTCCGGATCTGATTGTCATAGAGACCTGGGTGTGGCCTCTTTTGACTCTGACATTCATTCATATTCTTGCTACACCCTAGCAAATGCCTAGCCATGCCCGAGCACCCAAGCAACCCAAATAGCAAAACAACTTATTGTTTTGTGCCATATTTCAGCACCTTGTAGAGACATGGGGATGGTCTCTTTTTACTTGGTTCAGTGTACAGAGGCCTTTGTGAGCCCCTGGGGTCCACAGCCCCAGAAATTAATTTAGCACTTTTCTACCATCGGGTCAAACAGTTGTGGGTATAGCACACAATTTTAATCATTCCCGCAAGTTCCATGTACATAGCGTGGAACATTCCTGCACACTTTTATTCACTTTATAGTGCAGCTTCAAATTAATTAACCAATAGATACAGATGAACAAATCAATAAACTTGGTTTTGTATCAAACTGTAATTCCAGAAGATATGTGAGTAAATCTGTCCCTCTCTCACACATGCAGCTGTCAGCAGTTTAATGAGCACTTGTTGAATTTAGTGTACGCGTGCGCAGTGTGGGAGTGCTTTGTCACTTAGTTACTAAATAATGTTACAGATATAGAAACCAGTTTAAACCGGTTAATTTGACATCCAAATGGCGTTATACCGTTTATCCGTTTATTTTTAATAAAGTTAGAGGAAAAAACAATAATACCCCTTTAAATCAAATATTGTCCCTTAATGGAAAAGTTGATTTCTGACCCTAGTTCTATCTGACCTGTACAGGAATTTAGAAAAATAGCCCACCATGAGATTTAGGGAAAATTTGGGATGTTTTAGTGTTTCAAGTTTTATTTCCGCCTAAAATACCACATGAGCTGTGCAAAGAGGAAATTCCTGCCCCATTTTCAGAAATGAATTTCAGGCCCCTGAGTTCACTACAAATAATGAAAACACACACAGGTCTTTGGTAGGGATGTGCAGAACAAATAATTCACTGACATCTAACACTGAGTCGACTAGCCTAAAAAGTTAGAAGCCTTCTGAAAACTGTCAAAAATCATTGTTTATTTGACCCATTTAAAATACAAAATAATATATAAAACTAAACTTAAATGTTTAAAAAAGTAGAAGAGTCTAATGGGCAAAAATAATGACCGACTAGTAAGTTCAGTATCGACTAGCAACATCTGTACCGTTTAGTCGACTAGTCTTGCACATCTCAAGTCTTTGGTCTGTCTGATTCATAGCTCTTGGACATGCACTCTTATTGAATGCCTTCTGGTCTGTAGTTCATACATTGGTGAAGGTTCCTCAGAGCTTTCAGAATTCTCTCTGGGCTGTGAGTTCATACGCCAGTGTACAGTTTCTCATTATGTTACTGTTGAGTCATGCCATGTCCAACTCTGATGCAGTGAACTCTCATTCTATTGTGTCTCTCTGTTCCAGCGTGGTCATAATCAGCTTTGGTTGTTGAGATATCTTGTTTTGGCTTTGGGCTTTTTTAGGAATGCTGTTGATTTGTTCCCTGCTGCAATTCTTTTAGCTTTTCATGTTATATTCTATTCTTGTTTGCAGCCTGCTCATTGGGGTTGCAGAACACACGGCTTTCAGTACACACACACACATTTACCGCACTCACATTATAGACAATTTCTGGTAAATTAACCAATTTGATAAGAAATCAGTTTACTTGCTGCTAAAAATGAGCATTTTGGATGGGAAAGTGTTATAAACTGCAGCAAAACTCAATGAATGTTATCAACACAAATATCGATCCTTCAGTGTATCAATCAAACAATTTCTGACTTGGTTTTCCATGCATCGTTGTTTTATTGTATTCATGTAAGTGGTTACAGAAACATGACATAGAACAGTGAAATCGATGATAACAATAGCTCCGTCTTTCCTGCACTCTGATCCATTATCTCACTGGAGACATATGACGTGAGCTCCACTGTTTTTTCTCATTAACTGTCGCTGCGTGAGATCGCTCTGAATTTGCATAAAGTTAAGCTGGTCTCAACTCTGTTATGTCTCTTGACATGCCCACAGCCTATCGCCATTGGTCGTTGTCACTCGAATCGCTGGAAGTCGCCATCTCTCATAGAAAATCAATGGTCTCCTGTTACATATAGTGATAAAATCGCTGACAATGTGAACAGGGCTTTAGAGTTTTGTGTTTTTTTTTGTCTTTTTGAGTGAGCTTTTAGGCCATCTATACAACATGATCACATGGGAACTCGATATGTCGCTGCCGAGTTTACAAAAAGCATCGGCCATCAGGCATTTTTTAATTGATTCAAAGATGTTTAACTTTGCCGGTGATTTGACTGACATTCCATAACTAATGAGCGAGATTCTGAGGTTGTTTTAACCTCAAAAGTTACATATTTCCTCCACTGTTAGGTTTCCTATTTGGGTTGGGCTGTAAAGTTAATGTGTTTTCCTGTTTTACTGTGTTACTATTTCTACAGCTAAAATCATCTCACTTTAAAACTCTCTTTTTATGCCACATTCTGGACATTTCACCCAGAAATTGGAGTTCACCCATGCCCATATATTCAACAGCACTTTCGACTTCGTTAAGCAAAAAACTATTTTAGTAGAAGAACTTTTGACCTACTGTTTCTGAATTCAATGTGTGATCTATATGCTAGTGTACTCCTTAACATTGGCAACTTTAACTTTTACGATACATATACATTTAAAATGGACTGTTTTCCTGAAAGAGAAAGATCAAGCAAAACTTTTGATGACTCTTGTACAGATTTTTTTTTATAATCATATCCTCTCAAGTACGATCTTTTACCATCTAGAAAATCATGCACATTGCTGTAACTTAAACTAAAGCAACATAAGATAAAAGGACAAGTCTTTTAATATGTCCCACCAAAACTACCTGTGCAAAAAGTATGCCAACATTGGAAAGAAAACTGCACTCCAAGCGATTTCATATAGTTTTTAACCTTGCAATATTGATCCAGATTTTACAGTATGTTTTTGTTTGTTGATGTTTCTAAAGCGCTCTTTCTATGTATCCCATTAGACTTCCCGGTGTCCTTTAAGCCCATACACAATGACAAACAACTGGATGAGCTGTAAAACTTACCTAAAGTTCAAACTTCTTTTTTAATTGCCTTCTGCATGTAAAACCCATACATGCCCACCGAGTTAACACACAATTAATGTCTCCTCACAAGTTTAAGCACTTATCTTCAGCTTAGCGTTTCCTTCTGCTTTCCATCAGGAGAACTTTGTGTCTGTGAACGTCCTCTTGGGCACCCCCTTTGCTGTTGGGGGGTCAGCGTAATTTAGCTCTCTGCCTCACTCACTCGGGTTCAAATTAATAAATTGAGGGACCCTTGAGTGTCTGGGGAGCTTTCAGCATTGTCTTTCTGTCACAGTACTGTTGAATGGGTAACAAAGAGTAAAGCGGTTTAGGCTTCACCAGGGGCCCCTAAGCCTCGAAGCTGAGATGAAGCATATTGTCCGTATGTATCTCTCTGTGAAATTAATGACAGGCAGATGCAGGCACAGTGAGTGGCTTTCGGCAAATGTAATTAAGAAATGATGTTCTTCAGTTGTCTAATCGGGCTCTGATATTTTGCACAAAATTAATAGATACAGTGGCAAATGTAATAATAATAATAATAAAATACACAAAGTGTGCCTCTTACCAGTTTTTTTCTTTCTTAGTGTGCATATGCCAGTAGTTCTTAACTGTTTTGTTGCAACCTGAAATATGTGTTACAAATCTGTTCTAAAACCATATTATTATGCATTGTTTTCAGCGTTAAAAGTGAACATTTCCCATTTCAGGCTGTGCGTCCAATCAGTCACTTAGGTTCCCCTCCAGACTACCAGTCTACATTAAAAATGTGTTCAGTTGGAACCATGTGGTTTTTGCTGTCCACATTAGGTTTTGTGCAGTTAATTATTGGCTGACTAGAACATCAAACCATCACAATCTAGTTTTCATATTCAGCCCATGTTAATATTTTTGCATATTTTTGGGCCAATGTAGTTTGTTGAAATTTGTTGAGTTTTCTTTCTGCTTTTAGGTCTCCACTCAATATCCTATGCAAAATCTAGACTCACTGGCAAAGACTATGATGAGCTTTATATATATATATATATATATATATATATATATATATATATATATATATATATATATATATATATATATATATATATATATATTCTATTAAAGTTGCACTAGCTAGGTATCATTGAGAAATACAAGATGGCAGGTCCCGTGGCGTGTTTTGTGAGTTAGTCGCTTGAGAAAAAAACAGCTGAAAAGCTTCAGGTAACGGCCCATCTCTTAAAGTGTTGCAATTCTTTTTGCACTTGTGCATCAGTAATGAAATCACACAGCATCCCGTGTTAATAAGCAATGAGGCTTCTTGAATGTTTTAGACCCCTCTTAGATCCTCTCAAATGTTTTGATGCATGTGACGTGGCTGTAACTCAGCTCAGACGAGTATGTACATACATATCTATTCACTCATATCATGCATACTATGTTTCAAACTGTTCAAATACAACATCTTGTTTCCAGCTGTCAGTGGATGAATGTTGTTTATCAAATTACTAATTCACATGCTGATGAATTAATCACATATCAATATTTCCTGAGAAAGGCCTCCAAATAAAACATATTAAATAATGATACATTAATTATAAATAATTATATTTAAGTAATTATAAATATAATATTATATATAATATTATAATAGTATAACAAATATTATAATAATTTAATACATTGCATTATTGTGGCAGATGAGTAAAGCATTGATTAGGCAATTCAAGCAGTGGTTTTACAAGGCAATATATTTAATAATTTCATAGATTGAACATGAGCCTTCATTGAATCTTTGGCCTACAATCTGTCTGAGGTTTGACACTCTATCCACCTGTGTTTGAACCAGGGATGTTAATGATTAATTGAAAATTGGTTAATGGTAGTTAAAAATGTAATCGATGAATCTTATCAATCCTCAATTAATTAATTTCAGGACAAATATGTTCAGTAATCATGACAGCAGATTTTGAAAATACTAGTCTAAATGTATTTAAACACACTGAACTAAGAATATTTTAAGAGGAATACAATGCCAATACTTGAATTTATTAAGTTTATTCATTTAAATTATATTTAAACAGTAGGCTACATGCATATTATTTGGAGTCCTCCACATGCTTTTTAGACGTTAAAAATGTATCAATTAAATTATCATTAATTTCCATGACAATCGATTATGAAAATGTCTGAAAATTGACATCCATTGTTTGGACACAAGAACACAACTTCATCTTGTGCTGTCCGCTATCAGTAAATGTGTTTTTTTTGGTCTGTATAGCTGCCTGTTGGCCTGTTTAATTGGTGCTTACTGCCCCTGCCTTCTGAGATCCATAAAAATTTAAACAAACCGCAGCTTTCACCTTCACAAATGCCTCTGGGCAAGGCTCCGTCCACTGGATCGGGTATGTGGCTCCCTTTAAGTTAGATGAGTCAGTGGGCTGGTGACTTCTGAATAATTGGGCACAAACTTTCTTTAATAGCCAGCCCCAGAAACTGTCTCACCTTCTTTTTGTCTTGGGTTTCGGGCAGGCCGCAACCGCTGTGGTCTTATAAATTTTGTGGCGCACCTGCCCATGACCCAAGTGGAACCCTGATTGGTGTAAGCCGAACGGTGTGGAGAGTTACATGAGGTTGTCTTCTCATTGGACATTGGTGTTAAGGCGATCTGCCAATAACCCTTTGTTAAATCCAGTGTCAAATAAAAATTAACCATGCCCAACCAATCAAGGTGTTTGTCAATATGAGGCATTGGATACACATAAAATTTAGACACCGTATTGGCCTTTCTATAATCCGCACAGAACTGGAATGAGCCATCACTCTTTGGAACCAGCACCACCGGGCTGGCCCAGTCACTGTGGGATTCTTGTTATTCAATATCGAGCATGGCTTTTAATTCCTGCAGAACCACTTTTTTTGTTTTGTTTTTGTGCTTGGGTAATCAGTAAGGACAACTGCATACCACTACCCTTGGGGTTGTTTCGATATGGTGTTTGAGGTTTGCATGACTGGGAAGGGTCGAGAACACGTCCGAGAATTCTCTTTGCAACTGGGCCAGGTCCGTGATTTGCGATGGTGAGAGGTGGTCTCCGCAAGTGACCAGGGTGCCACAATTGGCTTTTAAGTTCACCTCCGGCCCGAGTAGTTTTTTCAAGGTTTTATTAAACCGTTTGGCCAAGCTGTCCATTTGCGGGTGGTACACAGTTGTCCGAATCGATTTAATACCCAATTATTTGTTCAACTCCTGTAGTGTACATGACATGAAATTAGTGCCTTGAATAGTGAGGTCGGGAGATAATTCTGAAGAGTGCCTCCACAACACTGCATGCTGAAATGTTGTGTAGAGGATATCTCTATCTGGATATTACATTGCGTAGTCAACCAGAACCAACACAAAGCAATGCCTGCATGCCGTCCGCTCTAATGCCCCGATGAGGTCTATACCATTTCTTTCGAAGGGGACTTCGATCATAGGTAGTGGCCGTAAAGGCACTCTTGGGGTGGCCGACTGATTCTCCAGCTCACATTTACTTCATGCCACACACTGCGAACTCCCGGCCAATAGAAACAGGCCATTAGACGGTTTGTTGTCTTTTGTATAAATAAATAATAGAGTTTTATCTTCTTTTGTTTGAGCATCCCACATCACTTAAGACAACCAATCATTTATTATAGAAAAGTACGGATATGCAAGTACAATGTCTGGCTGAAAATGTTGGCCATCAATCACTCTCACTTAGTCGAAGGTGTTCCTAAAAGTCTCTTTTTACATCTGACCCAGAGGGAAATCACCTGCAGGGAATCCTGTAAGGGCTGGGGAAGCCAAGACTTCCCCCTCCCTAACGTCATCCTGACACAGAGTTGTTGTAGAAGGCCCCGGCTCTACCTCGTCAGCCAGCACATCACAAATCCCACACCGAGACGCTCTGCTACAGGACCCTTCCACACAAATTTCCCTTAATAAAGTGGAAAATGCTGGCCAATTCATGCCCAAAATTAGCGAATGGATGAGCCGGGAAATAACCGCTGCCTCGACAATATGCTTTTGTCCCCGGAATTGAATTGTCACATTAACTTCACCTTGTGACTAGGATCCAAAGCTTCATCTTGAATAAGGCATTGATGGATGGAGATTTGGCTGCAACCCGAATCCACCAAGGCCTGGTATGTACCCCATTAACATTCATGGGTATGTGGTATATCACAGCACAATTGGTGGTGACCTGCGGCACTTCGGGGACCCAAACCAATATCACCACCTCCATCACTGGGCATTAGTCCCAGAAATAGCCCGGCTCTCCACAGCCCAAGCATACTGGCCAAGGCTTCACACCCTCACCTGCGGAAGCGGATATGTCATCCTTGGGGTTAGAGTCAAGAGAGTGACTGTGAAAACTTGTGAGTTGTGCTGTCCCTGAAGCCAGGGATCTGGTGTAGGATAGATAACTGCCTGTTTCTGGGGAGGTTTGAGCAAGATTAGGGAAATGGGCAAAGAAAGAGAGGGAATGTGGGGAAGAGACGAGGGATGGGGAGAGAGAGATGTTGATGAGGATATGTGCCTGCCGGCCCCTGTATAGGCTGCCATTTGGTCCTCGGCCAACTGGACTGCCTCCGACGCCAGGCGATGGCACTGAACCCATTCTGCAGTTTTTCCTGGCAGCCATGCAGTGAACTGCTCCAGCACCATTAGATTAATCACCACCTCGAGTATGGGCTCCCCGTTGGGAAGCACCCACGTCCGACGGAGGAGGAGCTGGGCGTACATAAATAGGATGCCGATCTCGCCAAGCATGATGAACTGAATTGCTGGTGGTGGTGTTCAGGTGTGGCAAACCCGTTGGAGGATTGCTTTCTTCAGGTCCTAGTATATCGGGTAGTGCTCGACCGGCAGTTGCTGAGCTGCGAGCTGGGCTTCCCTGTAGAACAGCGGTAGCAGATGTAATGCCCACTGGTCTTCTGGCCAGCCAGAGGCGGTAGCAGTCTGCTCAAAGTGCCCAATGAAGGCCTCCGGCTCATCCTGGGGCCTCGTCGTGGTCAAAAGGAGAGTGAGTATGGCTGCTGCCCCTGGGGTGCTTCCCTGGTCTAACAGGCTCCGCAATGCCTGTCAGTCCTCATCTTGGGCCTGTAGAGCTCTTAAAAATGCTGCTGCTTGGCAAGGATGACTTCGCCCAGCAGTGAGGTTTCCATAGCAGTTCTTTCTCTGATTGCAGGGTTTCGGCACCAGTGAAACAATGTTTATAAAAGGAGAAAGCAGGTGCCTGTTGATCAGTCCACACATTGTGTTTATTTCTAATGCCAAAACAAAAACCACATTCTTGCAGCAACTTAAATCGGGTTTTTCAGGCACCCACACACACAAACACAGGACATGCATGTCAGTCTCTCTCTCTCTATCCATTGTCTGGCTTCCTTTTCAAATCTCTCTCACACACTCACTAGAACAAGAAGCATGTGTTAGACTCATAAATGAGTGACAATCCTTACTGTTCTCATCTTCCTATCTCGCTGTCCATTCACACACTAACACTCGACCACACCCCCCGCCACCACATTGATTTATAATACCTTATTTTTTTCCTTGTTGTTCGCTCTTTTTGAACACAGCATTTTGTCTCCATGACATTTTGCCATATTTGGCATACAAACACAATTTTCTTGAGCACCATCCTGTAATGAATGCATTTGACTGTGACTGTTATGCTTTGTAGTCAGAAGTGGACTTCGTCTGGAACGTGTCATATGTACACCAGCACAAGTTTTAGATTAAGACAGTTTGTTAAGATAAATAAATATCTCGAGACCCCTTCGTTGTGTTCCATTCTGTGAAAACCTTTTGGAAATATGTCTTGGTGTGTTGTGGACACAACCTAAAACCAGTGCAATTATGTTGGACTACAAAACAGACTAGTTGATTAGTCACCAGCTAGGCAATCCACCAGCAAGTTGATTTTGGAAATAAATTCCTTGTTGAACATTCCTGTTACATACCGTTGAAACTTAAAATCTCATTAATTGTTGCGTCAAGCATCTTGTTTTCTTTCTCTCTCACTCACTGAAATTGAGGCTACATTTTCCTGGAATTGTCTAAGGCAAGGCTAGTAGTAAATAGATTACTTAAAATGTAGTCTGTCTACCCTCCATGAGGGACTGCAATCTAAATTCTATAAAAAGCCTGTCGTGACCTGTCAGGGACCATATAGGACACAACAGAGGTAGACATGGATTGGATTTATGTGAAAACATTGCGTGGGGACTTCATGCCATTGGGATTACAATGAGTTTGATCCATTTTGCTGGGCCATATCACAATAAAGTAGGCCCCTGCAGCCCCATTTCCAGTCCAGAGGGCTTCAACCAAAAAAATAAGCGACATAGAGGGACCTATATGTGCGTGTTTTGTTTGAATGGCTCTATTAATTAGCTCCTCTAATGGCTGGTTTACTGGGAGATAGCTGTGTCCTGCTAAAGATCATATAATTTCAAAGTGATACACCGGTAGCATTTGAAAGAATGTATTTTTAAAGAATGAATTCAGCATATAGAAATGACAACTGCGAGTCTTCTACGTTTTTGTAACGCATTGTTAGGAAAATCTTTGTAGGTCCGGATTTGGATCTCTATTCCTTGATTCTGTTTGTATCATTGTTTTAGGTCATGCAGTTTATGACATGACCTTGTTGAATCTACATTACCATTAAAGCTTTGTTATTTAACATGTATCACTTTTCTTAGATTTTCATCATGCACAATGACAGATTAAATTTCCCAAAACTTACAAAGCTTCCCCTCTATTCCCTGCTTTATTTGCCTCTCATGTACTCATGTTTTGCTTTCACTTCCCTTTGCAATAGTAAACCCTTCCTCTTTGAAATGATACATACTTGTTATTCATCAAACCATTAAGAATAGCTTGAGATACTTGGGTTTAAGATTATGCATTTTGACTGGCTTATTGCAAATTGTGCCTACAAAAACACAAGCTGCCACATTGGATGAACATTTCCACCGAGCAGTTCTGGGATTACATTATCCGCAAATGATATACTACATGCAGTGCCACTTTATGTGTTGGTCAAAATGCTGTGACTTATAAAACAGGATAAATTTGCTGCCTACTGTCAGGAATATTTTTCATAATGGGACTATTATGATGCCTGGAAATATTGTCTTGGCCTCTCTATGCCTTTTTTTTTCCCTAGTACCAGATCGTGCTTGGTTTGAATGGCACCTTGGGCAACAAAGTGATTCTAAGATGCCTTATTTGGAACAAATTCTAAGGCAGAATTTTTGGTTTTCATTCAGTGTTGAAAAGTCTTGCTGTTTTTTTTTTTCTTTATTTCTCAGCATCTCATACATGAGTGTCATGGTTTTACAACACCTAAATACTAGACACCTGCATTCAGTTTTATTAATTGCACTATTTGTATACAATTTTACCCAATTCTTTAAACACGTATTTTAAGGTGTATCACATTTTTAGATTGTATTAACATTTCTCAGCAGGAAACCGATGGAGTGCGTACTCCAGGTAGGGAATGAGGTTTTGCCCCAAGTGAAGGAGTTCAAGTACCTCGGGGTCTTGTTCACGAGTGAGGGGACAATGGAGCGGGAGGTTGGCCGGAGAGTCGGGGCAGCAGGGGCGTATTGCACTCGCTCTATCGCGACCGTTAGTCACGAAAAGAGAGCTGAGCCGAAAGGCAAAGCTCTCGATCTACCGGTCAGTTTTTGTTCCTACCCTCACCTATGGTCATGAAGGTTTGGTCATGACCGAAAGAACTAGGTCGCGAGTACAAGCGGCCGAAATGGGCTTCCTCAGAAGGGTGGCGGGCTTCTCCCTTAGAGATAGGGTGAGGAGCTCAGTCATCCGTGAGGAGCTCGGAGTAGAGCCGCTGCTCCTTTGCGTTGAAAGGAGTCAGTTGAGGTGGTTTGGGCATCTGGTAAGGATGCCTCCTGGCCGCCTCCCTAGGGAGGTGTTTCAGGCACGTCCAGCTGGGAGGAGGCCTCGGGGAAGACCCAGGACTAGGTGGAGAGATTACATCTCCACACTGGCCTGGGAACGCCTCGGGGTCGCCCAGTCAGAGCTGGTTAATGTGGCTCGGGATAGGGAAGTTTGGGGCCCCCTGCTGGAGCAGCTGCCCCCGTGACCCGACTTCGGATAAGCTGTTGAAGATGGATGGATGGGACATTTTTAGCTTAACAGCATGCTCACAGCATTCTCTATTGCAGGGTTCCTCAGTTAGATTTCACCAATGGCCAAGTTCTGTCAAAAATACAAAGCCAAGGGCCACCGCCCTCGAAGTTATGACAAAGTGTCTGTGCTCCTGCTATTATTATTAGTAGTAGTGTTATTAATATTATTATTACTATTATTGATTTTATTGTTTTTATTGTTAAAAGTGTGAAAAGTCCTCCTCTATAGTCAACGGTTCATGACATGGCCCGCGGGCCACCTATTTATGAACCCTGCTCTATTGAATCCCATTGTAGGTCAAGTTTCTTGGGGAGCACTATATGTGTTGCATGTTTAATCGCTGCCTATGTGGAACATTCCAAATCAGTTACTTATGAGCTTCTGTTTTAATTAAATACTTCCTCAGGTGCTAGCTGCCTATGCAGGCAGTTGACTGTAATGCAGCTAACTGGGTTTTGGAACAGAACTTATATTAACATGCCCAGAATCATAGCTATTGCACATTTGGTTCTGCATCTGTTAAAGCTGTGGTTACATTGTGAAACTTTTTGGAGGCTCTAGCTTTAACCACATATTGAAAGGTGGCTTGAGGCCACTGTAGGTGAGCTCCACAAATCTTGCTTCTAGCTGAGCGCTTTTCCACTGCGTCATTGCTGGAAGGGAAGTGTTGCTGGCTGCTGTGCACTGAGGCTAATGATACTCCTCGTGGCAGTCGAGGATTTTGAACTCACTCCACTGAGCTCTTGGGCGCTCGTCTGAAATTCGGCAGAGATTTGGCCCAGAGCAGAGCCAGTGTTTCTGTAGCCGTTTGAACCCGGGCCGACAGGGGTTCATCAGCAGTGGTGTTGAAAGTTGAGACTACGCTCAAAGCACAGAGCTCCCGACCAGTTTGGCTATCCACAGAGTGAATTCAGCAAAACACAAACAAACAGCACAAACTTTTTCCATACAGCAGACTCATTCTCCTGTCAGTCGGTTATTGATCATTGTTCTGGAAAGCATGGAGAAAATTCATGGCCTTAGCGATTACATTTTTTTTTTATTTGTTCAAAATTTTATTATAAATGTATTTAGAACATTACACATTTATTGCAAGTCTATTTTAGGACAATTTCTGTGACAATTGAGCATTTTTTCTTCTGTATTGTGAACAAAATGTAATAATAATAATAATAAATATCATTCTTATTGCTTCAATACAATTTCTCAGCATGAAATTCTGAACAACCAATACTACCACAATATATTATTTCTAGAGCTGTCATTAGTTTAACACATTTAATTGCACTCGATAGCATTTGTTTTCCTGTAGGAAACTTCCAAGAAATAATAATAAAAATAAAGTGCGAATGAATGAATAAGCTTTTATGTGATGTATTACAGTAGGTTCATCAATTTATGTGGATACATTTATGCAAAGTTATTATTTTGAATTAACCAGCTATGTTAATGCATTACATCCAATAACTCTAATATTTACTCATGCATTTACAAATATGCTTTACAATTTAAATGATCTGTTTTAATTAAAAATTGTAATATGTGCTCAATTACAATGAAAAGAATAATATCACAATGCAAGTCTTGATGGTCTTAAAATGGGCTGCATTAAAAATGTGTAATTATAATTTGTGAAAAAAAAATATTACCTTGGAATTTCTTGACCATTTTCCTCAGATTCACACTAGGCCACAACTCCAACGTGTTCCATTTATATTTCACCATCAGAACCTTCTGGAAAATGATCTCTGGCCACAGCTTTGTAGTCTGTTAAGGAAACATCAAAGAGGAACAGACATGTTGATCTTGTTAACGGAGCCTTGATATCAGTCATGCTAAGCTCTGTGTATCTAATGCCCTCAAAATGCTTTACGATGTTTATAATCTACATACTGTTGATGACATCTACTCTCTCTCCCTGTCTCCCACAGCTGTTTGAATGCTTGCACATACTGCAAAACCAAGCACGCCAGGGGGGAT
Organism: Xyrauchen texanus; assembly: GCF_025860055.1. NCBI lineage: Eukaryota > Metazoa > Chordata > Actinopteri > Cypriniformes > Catostomidae > Xyrauchen > Xyrauchen texanus. The sequence continues at coordinate 12,340,774 of NC_068292.1, read as the reverse complement.
CTGGCCAGTTATACCATAGAGGAACTCTTGGAACGAGCCAGACAGTCCTTCCAGGGTGAGTTTTGAGTCCAAGCAGGCTGCTTCCTCTTTCTCGTTTTGAGGCCTAACCCACCCCACACCAATCATTAAACCTAGATCACAACTGAGCTTATTTGGACTTTGAGGCAATAAATGGAGTTGTATGATGCGCAGTTACTCACATATAATTACAGGGTTCACCGCATCAGTCGCCAGAAATAGATCAGTTTAAAACCACTTGTGTTATTGTTCATGGCCAATCAGAGTGGGACATGTTTCACCATTATTTGTTATGTTTATTTTGTTTGTGTAAATCCCTGTAATGATGTGATTAAGCCATTCTCTTTACGAGACACATCAACAACAGATGAAAAGGATGACGTGTTTTTAAAAGCCTCTTTGAACCCAAAGCTTAAATCACTCATCACTTTGTCTGAGCTCTAGTACAGTGTATTGATTGGGGCCAAATCAAGGGCAGCTTTATTTTTCTCTGACACATGCTGATGTTTTTTTGTCTCTGAGATAATGCCCATCAACAGATGTGCCTGTGCATCTGCTTTGGGCTGCCAGCCATGTTTACACACACTGCAGCCCTGATCCCATCTCCCTAGGACAGGATTTGAATGGATTGGATTGATGGGATGTGTACCTCTTTGGACTCTAGAGTCTCTTTGTACGAGAGCTGGCTCACTTCATCACAGTTTTTATTGTAGAGCGCTGCATTCATTAGAGGTGTGCTGGGAGTGGATTGATCACTGCTAAAATCTCTGCTTAACTGTGTTTAGTGTTTAGAGCTCTGCAGCATTTGGATGGGCCACCAAACATGCAATTAGTTTCAAAGGATTGCACAATATTTTTGTTTGTTCTTTAAAGGGGTTGACGGTATTTTGAATATATTCACAATAAATATAGCAGGTGAAATAAAATAAAACAATTGCTAGTTCACCCAAAAATGAAAATTGGCATAATTTACTAAGCCTTATGTGTCATTCCAAACCCATATGAAGTTATGCTCTGGAACAAAAGTTAATATATATATATATATATATATATATATATATATATATATATATATATATATATATATATATAATATAATATAATTATAAAATATATATTTTTATGGTAATTTATATGCATTTTACGTGCTGGTCTAGGATACAGGTTTAAATCAAAATAAGGAAAAAAAATTATGTAAATAAAGATATATATATATATATATATATATATATATATATATATATATATATATATATATATACATATATATATAGTTCTATTTCCCACACTATTATCACAATATCCGGTCTGAATGGGAGATATTTTCGTTTGTGTGTTTGTTTGTTGAGTTTTTATTTATGAAAGAGCAAATAGGTGTATAATAATGTTAATATTATAGAGTGATTATTGACAAACATTCACGTTATTATTTATGTTTTGTTTAGAGCATTTGATCAGTAATATTTTTTAATATTTATTTGATTTATGGTAGCTGACTCGAAGTACTTTTGAGAATTTAGCATGTCCTGTGGCATGTCTTCCTTTTAAAACTTATTTTACAGCATTTTCTATTTTATTTATTTATTTATTTGTCTATTGCATGCAGTTTTCATGACCTAATAGTAATGGAAAAACTAAATGTAAAAATAGTTGTAAAAAAAAATAATATATATATATATATAAACAAATACATATTAATAATACAACTAAATAAATAAATCACTGCGGGGAAATTGTTCAATGAAAATGGTGACATTCTTAATAGAAATGGAGACCAGATATGTAAACATTCCTGCATAAATTCTAAGCTAAAATCCTGATAAGTCATTCATTTTACTTAATTATTTGTCATTCTAAAGAACAACATGCATGACATCATGGCTTTCAGGTTGTTGTGTAAAACACTAGGGTGTATTACCTCGCTACAAGCACGCCCAAATTGAACTGACACTGGGAATAGGCGAAAATATTTTAACAACGAAAACGTTGCACACATTTACTTACAAATACATAAATATCACAGTATACCCAGATCTAGATGGTTCCTGCTTGTGTGCGAGTCTGTAACTCGTGGCTCATCATCAGTTAGAGATGTGGAAGTGTGTGGGACATTAGGCCGTTGGTGGTCATACAGTGAGAGAATACAAGAGGAAGTTTGGGCTGGTTGAGTGTCAGTTGTCACATTTGAACATATTGAACAACATTTGTGTGTGTTTTTGGATTCGTGTCTTGAGTATTTCTGTTTTTTGAGTGTGCGTGGCCATAGTTGGGAGGCTCTCTGGGTAATTCTGTTTGTGTTTTTGTGACTTTCACAGATCCTGTTTGAGTTCTCGTGATGTGTCATTCACAGGAGCAGATACCTGTGGTCTATAAGTTCCTAGTTATTATGTGCTTATTATTTATGTTTTGTTTAGAACATTTGATCAGTGATTTTTTTTTAAATTATTATTTATTTGATTTATGGTAGCTGACACAAAGTACTTTTGAGAAGTTGGCATATGCTGTGGCATATCTTCCTTTTTAAAACTTCTTATACAGCATTTTTCTATTTTATTTATTTATTTTTCGAATGGGCTTTTAAACTAGAACACAACCACAGGATTTACAGCAGAATTATGTGTCAATGTCGGATAATTTTCTAACATCAGCATTTATAGTAAGAGTAAGTAAATACTTCACTTGTTGCAGTGTGTTGTATTAAAGAGACAGTAATACAATCTGCTTCTTACTTTACCAAGATTGTGACGATGCAATCTTTCTTGTCTCCATGTAAACCTCCGTTCATATATACCTGCATTACCCCCAATGATGCCTTTATTTATTTACAAAGGTGATGTTTCATAAACCATGCTGAATGTGTGATCTGCATGTCTGTTTACTATACACCGCTAAGAAAGAGAGAATGCTTTCTGATAAGAATGGAGAGAATAATGTGTTTACTATTTTGTCAGGATGAAACAAAATGCAGCTTTTGAAAGTTGAAGCAGCATTTTCCCAGCAGCTCTCTGCTCTCTGATGATTTTCTAAAGTTTGTGGATGCGTGTCAGATGGCGCAGAAGACTGTCCTGTCAGCGCCTAATTTCATTCATTCTTCCTGTGCAACAGTGTGTGATAAAACTTTGGCAAAATGCAATAAACTTTGTGCGCTTAAAACCAATGTGTTTATGAAAATGTTAATTAATGATAATAATATGTTGACATGTATTGCCAGCCTGTAATATAACACAGCATAATATACTACCTTTATATAGCTAAATTACCTGGAAGTGGGTTATATCGGAAGTGGTCCACATTCAAGTTTGATAATGGTGGCACCCTTGTTTCACTGAAAAATAAGGTAGTTACAATTGAAAAAAATTATTTATGTTTTCCCCCCACTTCCTTTGGCTTAAATTGGCTTATATAAATTTACAGGAGGCACACGCTCAACTCTACTGCAGATCCTCACACAGAAACAGATTGTGTGGAACAGTGCACACTTAATCATTGCGCACAAAACATGTCACTGGCATAATAAACACACGTGCAGATTTACTGTACAGAGAATGAAGACTTCACCCGTAAGCACCAGGCTTGTGAGAGATACGGGCAAGTTGCCTTATCTCTTTTTACCATCCGAAAACACACACATATGCACGATAGAGGCTGAAGGACCTGGCCATTCAGCAAGCTGTAGACAGGTATACTTGTAGAGACTGAATGGCAGCAGGGAATATAATAGTTTTAAGATTTTAAACTTCAGCAAATTAAATTCAGCATTCAATAAATCTTATATATGTGTGCATATTGTCTAATAACGCATTGGCAACATACAACTAAGTTTGATATGAATTGAATCAGCCCATTTGATCCTATCAATAAAAAAAAAAAATACAAAATAAAAATAATGTCCACTATAAAAAGCCTGTAGATTTAGCCCAAATTTTAATTACAACATGTCCACTGATTTTATGGCCTGTATGCAATCCTGGGCAAAAATGGGCCATGGCCAAAATGGCAAAACATGACACTTTTAATGGTCTCCAACTAAATTTACAGTTCTCAAAGACAGGAAAAGAGCCTACAAAAATCAAAGAATGTAAAAAACAAGACTCTTTCGAGAAGAACAACAAGAAGGTTATCTAATTCAGGTTTTGAATTCTGCTGACATATTTCATAGGCTTTGAGGATTGTACATTTCAGCAGTTGGTCATTCCTGCATGAAGAGTCTTTGGGCCTTCCAGATCCTTTCTTTCTGGCAACATCATCTGTTTTTCAAAGCGTTGACCTATTCTCTTAATAGCTAATAGAGAAATAGGGATTTTCTCTGTCTTTAGGGTCTAGTAAACTTCAGAATAGCTACAGCTGGCCTGACTCACTTCTTTACCTTGGGACTCACAACACTGCATATTGTAGATCTCTCCCTGCTCTTTCAGTCCTGGTTCCATTTATGAGCTCGTTATCAGGCCTTTGATGGGCTTCATCACGTGTTGCAGATCACCAACTAATGACTAAGCAAAAAAAAAAAAAAAAAAAGAACAACATTCCAGAAGATATTTTTGGGATATTTTGTACACCCAGACACACCAGTTAATCATTATCATGATTTTAACTGTGCATACAAGAAGACTATAAGTGAATTTCCTTGTTTCCTGCTTTTTTCCAAACAGTTCACTGCAGCAAAAGTTAATGAGCATCAGGAGTATATATTTTTTTTTAACTCTTGCTAATTTCCTGTCCAATGATTTGTTGTGGAGACCATTAATAGCTTAATGTTTTTCCATTTGGGCTTGGCCTAATTTATAAATTTTTTTGATTAATGCCTGCACAAATGTTGAAATAAACATTTTAACATGCACATACCCTCTTTAAATCATTTAAATAAATGATGACTAACCATATTCTTTCAGACAAAAATATGACTATGATTGATTTTTTTTAAATATTTGTTGTAATGTATCATGCACCATAACTTAATCCCAATTCTGAACAAAAATGCATTAAATTGCATACTACTAACTGTGGCTTATACTAGATAAAAAAAAGAAAAATAAAGAAAAAAGACTAATAGTGTCCATACCATATACATGGAATTGACAGTACCATGCGGAGATGGTGTTGAAGATGCTTACGAGTGGAAGAAGAACAAGTACTCTGAACTGGCAACTGAAGCTGTCCAGAACAACTGGAAGACCAAGATTTTCCCCGTAGAAGTGGGATGCAGGGGATTTGTTGCTATGTCTGAGACCAGTCTATTGAACAAGATAAGGGTGAGTTGTTGCTCCCTCCAAAAAGCAATCAAGTCCTTGTCAAATGCAGCAGAAAAAAGCAGCAATTGGATTTGGGTTAAAAGGAAAGACAACAACTGGGCTGCAATATGAAAATTGGGGGGTATCACCGTTGAGCCCTTTGGAGATGTCGTTGGCTTATCAATTAAACACCAAATAAGTAGGGTGCCCACATGACAACCCCAATGACGCATGTACCCTGCATATACCACTGCCAACATTGAGCGTGCTTGATTACCAAAGGTATTGAAACATCAAGTCCTATTAGCCCTACTGAACTTCACATGCTATTTTAAGTGTGCTTCGTAAATATATACTGCATAGTAGAGTGAGCAGTATGATAGTAAAACAATCTGAACATACACGTTTATTGCATGCTGTATACTGTTTCAAGTACTATTTCTCAAAACTAGTGTGCATATGTACTTTGTATGAATTACATATTATGCTTGTATACCATTCTGTCAAAAATGTTCTTCATACTATTTCACATACATTTTTTTTTAAATATTGCAGTGTACACACTACCTACTGTATATGTCCTAGAAGAGTAAGTAGTATGCTGTTATAGCTTTCTAAACATTAACATTTATTGTTGCATATTACTCAGTTTCATGTGCTGTTTAATAATATTAATAATACAATTGTCCAGTAGTATACAGCTCATACTGTGCAAAATGCAGTACCCTAGTATTTGTATTTGAAACATAGCCAGAGTATGTTTAGTGAGAACACTGCAGCAATTTCGCCAAAATAGGAGTCACCACCGGCTGTCACAAGCACTTGTAAGAGCAAAATCGATGCTCATTGGTGAAAACTGTGCAATATAACTCACCTAGTTGCTCATAAAACATAATAGTTGCTTGTTTACATAATACACACAGAGTCGACACACATGTTTGATACACACCTTCACAGGTTGTCCACATAAATTGTCCCATTTGACAACATGCTTATTGAAATATGAATGTGGAAATAAAGAGCAACTCTTGTATGTTTACACAGTCTTACCGTATTCCGCTAACACAAGGTGATGATTGTTAAAAGAGATGACGGTAAAAGAGAAAACGACTGTGAGATGCCAGCTGGAGGCCTTGCATTTATACACAACAGTAGAACTGGCAAAATAAACAAGCCACTTAATAAATAATAGCATGAATAATGCATCTGCTGCCTCAAAGGCAAAATGTGTTATATATGTGTTTGCCTTAAGAGGAGCTACATTCCGCTATATTCACTCAACCTTCTTTCAATGCTCATCATCTTCTGACGAGCTCACAATGTATCATAATTCTCAGCAGTTTAACCAAAGTAAGGAATTATTTCATTTATGCTGAACTATGAGAATATTTATATGGATTTATTCAAATTTGATTTGATGTAAATAGCAGTTAGCGGCTGCCATTTTAAGCAGGAACATTTCAATTATCTAAATGGCAGGGGGGATAACTCCAGGCGCTTGCTCTCTCGGTGTCATTTCCTCAAATGAAGACATTCACCAGAACGTGAGCAGAGCAGAACGTGAAATGAGAGGGTGGAGGTGTAAGTTGCTCTGCTTCATTAGCAGAGGACAGTCACCCCCCCATACCCCGTCTGCCCTTCACAGGGATAAAAGTAGGGAGGGAACGAAGACATTAAATATTCTATGCTGTTCATGAAGATTTTTGTCCTATACTGTTGCATTCACTGGTTTGGGTTGTGTGCAGGGTGGCCTACCATCTTACACTTTTGTTCATGTTTTTAGCAGTAGCTTTTGTACCAAAGCAACCTATAAAGAGCATTGCAAAAGTAGCTTATGTTAACGTAATTACAGTATATGGGCAAGTTGCGATAGATAGCTATCTTAGATGAGAAACCAACTTGAGAGATAGCTAAGAATCAACTCTGATTCCTTTCAATTTCCCTTCTGCTAAACTTTAAAATAGATCTACAAATAAACTCAGTTACATGTGGTAGAATGGTAAACATTAAGGTTAGATTTGCCTTAAAGCCTCATGGTCTTAATTATATTTGTACTTCTGCTGGTCCTCGCTTTCGAAGCGATTTTCACAGGCGATTTATTGATCCCTGCTGCACTGGCTGAGATGAACGTATCGACAGCATGTGAAACGAGCTTGTCCACTGATATGGCACTTTAAGAAGTTATCATTTATTTAGCTTTACTCATTTATTCATGATCATTTGTAAGCCTGTCGGACACCAAGAAGGTCTCATTAAGAATTTGTTCGATCTGACCAGTTGTCAGGAACGGACCTTGCATCCCATGCTTTTGAATTGGCTCTCAAACCCCTGACATCATGGAAATTGAAAGACCATACACATATAAAGATTTTGATCCAAATCAGACTTCATTAGTAAAAATCATTTCCTTGAAGTATTTCTCAGAAATCGTTTTGAGACGAGCAACTGCTTGTTATGCATGAGTGAATCTGCCTTACTCTTCACATAAGCAATGGCTGTTTACTCTTGCATTCAAATAGATTTATAATCTAACTAAGAATCACAATAATCATTTTCTGAGTGCAAATTAAGTTTGTTTTAACCTTCTTTACAGGATGTAAAAAATAAATACATTTTACCTTTGCTGGACACTTATGGAAATGCATGGAAGTATGCATTTCCATATGTCTCGCCCAAATTTACTTCAGTAGGAAATACATCAACTCAGGAAACACAACTGCTCTCAATTGAGTCAAGTCTTTAAAAGGGCATTTGTGGGTAACCTTCCTTGATTAACGATACATCGCAGAGTGCCCAATGTTTGGTGGTTTGCTATTTATACCAAAACACTATTTGAGTAAAAGCACACAAAGCTCCCAATGCCCAAAACCAAACCATGAGGCCTGTGGGTTCTATAGGAACGTTGAGTCATTGGGTCTATAAGCTCAACATATGCTCCTCTTAGGCCTAGGAGTTAGTGGATGGGCAGTAAAAGTGCTGTCATAGTGCTTTAGGGCTCGTTTGCGCACTTGAGACTAATAAGATGTGGTGTGAGTTGACTCCTGTGCGAGTTGAGTCCTCTGGGAGTTGACTCTGGGTCAAGTTCAAGAGCTCCACTTCCAACGTGATCCCGACTGTGAGTCCAGCAAGGTTCAGACAGGGTAAACAGCCCAGTTCACTCCATCTCTGGTTGGCTGTGTTATCTCATTTCTGCATTGCTGGCTGGTCTGGGTGCTTAGCAGTAAATGAGACACACATGGGAAATGATGGGCCAGGCCTGAGACTGCCAATTCAAGGCCTGCAAACAGATGTGCCGGATGTGTAAACACAGAGAATAAGAGCTACAGTAAAGTGGTGACAAAAAGGTGACGTGTGCAATTTTTCAATGTTAAATACGTTTTCCAATCCAAGTTTAATATGCAAAGACAGCCATTCTTTTAGTGCTGATTATTAGACCATTTGTAGGCTGATTCTCAGAAAAGCATAAACTGTGCACTCAGTGTGTTTGCAAAACCCAAACACACGTGACAAAACAACACTGGTTCTACCAATGTCATGGCTTTGGGCCGAGACTGTTTTTGTCTTTAATCTATAAAGCCAAGTTTAGGGTGTGTTAGTTATAGAATCATGACAGATGCAAATTAGTTCTGAATATAAGTTAAGTTGTAATGGATGCAGTTCATCAAATGAACTATAGACATGTAACATTAGCAGTTGATAATCAGAACATGTCTGAATGCTTTTTTGTTTTCAAAATGTCTCTGCTGCTTCATGTCACATTTTAATACGTCTAGTCTCAAAGCCAGCTGCTTGAAGTGTGAGTTTATGAAATAGTGCTCATGACAGTTCTCTGTTGGATCTGTGGATTGTCTTAATGACAGCGTGTTGAAAGCTGCTGCATTAAGAAGCTTGTTTAATATAAACAGACCTTTACTATTTCAGCTTGAGAAAGCTCGTAACTCTGTTATAATGTACAACTGTAATTGGGTGTTTCTTCAACTATTGTAATTCTATGTCCTAGAGGTTGATTATTTGCAAACGTTTTTATTTTTATGTGAAAGCCACATTAAAACTGTTTCAGACAGCATGGCGCATAGTTTGTGTACAGCACGTGAGCCTGTTGTGTATTTAAAGAGCATCATAAAATATTTGTCCAGTGTGAGACTGATGGTGTGGTGCTGAAGGTGGTGGGAATGATTGGCAGTTATGTTTTCATGAGTTCAGAAGTCTGATCGCCTGGGGGAGAAAGCCGGTTGGTGTGGGTCCTGATGCTGTGAGACCGTCTGCTCGATAGTAGCAATGATAGCAGACGATGGCTGGAGATGAATTATAATTTGGTATATGTGGATATTACATTTGTTTAGGGCTGTCACGGGTACTTCATTAAAAAAATTATCACAAATTTGCAGAATCGACAAATTAAAAAAATAAGACTGAATCGATTCAATGCTCGGACAAGGGTGTGAACATGTGACGACAAGAGGTGCCAGCTGTGTGAGAGCACTTCACTTTAGATTTTAAAAACAATGCAGGACCTACAAAAAAAAAAAAAATAGAAATGCAATCTAAACCTATTTATCTGAAGAATAATTTGCAATACATATGCTTTTATGAAGCATCATAAAAAAATTACTTGAAAAAGATATCCTTCAGACTTGATTAAAGTTACACACGCAGTTATGGATGCACACACACATTTTATTCAATGAATCTGAATGAATCCAGATGATCTTAGAAGGCTATTTTCAGCAAAGTATCGTTTGATTCTGTTTAAACTAATTACAATCTGAATGTAAATGCAATCTTTCTCCTAATGAACATTCGATTTTGTGATGATTGTTTAAAAATCAGATCGTAATGTCCCACTTCTGATAAATATTTTATAGTTTATGGCCATTATTACAGGTAAAACTCAATGTGGGAATCCAGAGTATGGAATATATTGAATAAAACCACAGGTCTGTATGCTGTCAGTCAAAGCTCAACATGAGTCTGCTGTTAAAGCCACAGCTGTGCGTCTCGTGCCACACAGTCGCAATATACAGTGCATCCGGAAAGTATTCACAGTGCTTCACTTTTTCCACATTTTGTTATGTTACGGCCTTATTCCAAAATGGTTTAAATTCAGAGTTGTCCCGTAGCCACTCCTTTGTTATCTTGGCTGTGTGCTTAGGATCCTTGTCCTGATGGAAGATGAACCTTCACTCCAGTCTGAGGTCTAGAGCGCTCTGGAGCAGGTTTTCATCAAGGATGTCTCTGTACATTGCTGCATTCATCTTTCCCTCAATCCTGGCTAGTCTCACAGTTCCTGCCGCTTAAAAACATACCCACAGCATGCTGCCACCACCATGCTTCATTGTAGGGATGGTATTGGCCAGATGATGAGCGGTGCCTGGTTTCCTCCAGACATGACGCTTGCCATTCAGGCCAATCTTGGTTTCATCAGACCAGAGAATTTAGTTTCTCATGGTCTTAGAGTCCTTCAGGTGCCTTTTGGCAAACACCAGGCAGGCTGTCATGTGCTTTTTACTGAGGAGTGGCTTCCGTCTGGCCACTCTACCATACAGGCCTGATTGGTGGAGTGCTGCAGAGATGGTTGTTCTTCTGGAAGTTTCTCTTCTCTCCACAGAGAAATGCTGGAGCTCTGTCAGAGTGACCATCGGGTTCTTGGTCACCTCCCTGACTAAGGCAATTCTCCCCCGATCGCTCAGTTTTGGCAGGGCGTCCAGCTCTAGGAAGAATCCTGGTGGTTCCAAACTTCCATTTACGGATGATGGAGGCCACTGTACTCATTGGGACCTTCAATGCTGCAGAAATGTTTCTGTACCCTTCTCCAGATCTGTGCCTCGATCCAATCCTGTCTCGGAGGTCTACAGACAATTCCTTGGACTTCATGGCTTGGTTTGTGCTCTGACATGCACTGTTAACTGTGGGACCTTATATAGACAGGTGTGTGCCTTTCCAAATCATGTCCAATCAACTGAATTTACCACAGGTGGACTCCAATCAAGTTGTAGAAACATCTCAAAGATGATCAGTGGAAACAGGATGTACTTTTAGTTTTTTTTTTTATACATTTGCAAAGATTTCAAACAAACTTCTTTCAAGTTGTCATTATGGGTTATTGTTTGTAGAATTAAAATAAAAAATAAAAAATGTAGAAAAAGTGAAGCGCTGTGAATACTTTCTGGATGCACTGTAAAACTTTACAGGGTATGTGGCAAATGACAAGCTTTTGTGATCTTTTGTGTTTAGCTCAAGTGCAAAAATGATCACAACTGTTTCAGCTCCGTGCAAGAATGAAAAAAAAGTTTATTGTGAACATTGTGTTGTTCCATTTTGCATGCAAGCGATAGTAAAATTATATATATATATATATATATATATATATATATATATATATATATATATATATATACACATAAATAAATATATACATAAATAAATATAGTTTTTTTTTTTTATAATAGTTTGATATCTCCATAAAATAGTTTAACCATATATTTACCACAAGATTGGTCGGCAGACCTTGTTTCTGAAAGATTATTCTATTTTCATGGTCCATTTTCTCAAATTTGAGTTCTAAACTAAAATGAAATGTTGAAAAAATTTCTAATTTGCATAAAACATTTTTTTATAGAATTTTGGCACACCTGGAGAATTCAATCTCTGTCAGATTGTGTTACATTTTTATATATATTATAGATCTACTTTGGGTGTCTGTTTGCTTTCGATATTTTTTTGCACAGTTATTTAATCGTAAAATACATCTAAACTAATATTTGTATTTTAACATTATATTATATACATTATTTATATATATATATATATAGAGAGAGAGAGAGAGAGAGAGAGAGAGAGAGAGATAGATACTGGTATATAGATATATATATATATATATATATATATATATATATATATATAGAGATATAGAGATATAGAGATATATATAGATATGTATAGATATCAGCTGGTTCTAAGTAAACGTCATCTTTTGTTTAATACCTGCACACCCAAAGGGCTGTTTTGGGAGATTAAGAATAGGTGTGCATGTATGGTTTTAACTTTGTCTATATGGATAAACATAGTAACGTATGTGCTTTAGTCTTCTGTTTGAATACAAAAATCGAGGGTGCACCTGTATTTGTTTTGATGTTTAACTATATGTGCTGTTTAACAATTTGAAAGAAGCTATCTGTGAATTTGAGTGTATGTGTTTCTTGTTCTTAAAGCCTGCAGACAAGGTTAAACAATCCCAGGTTGAAGTTCACAAACAGCAGTGGGGCTACATAAATGAGGCCAGCATTAATGCATTCTTCTCTCTAATATTTACACACTCGCCTGCCTTGAGCCCTGGGCCCACCTCTGCAGGCAGCTGTGCTTATCCGCCTCCCACACACATAAAGCTGATATATGACCCTGCCTTTCCAATGCAGCCCTGACATATTCCACTAAACGGCCAATGAGAAGGGAGGGTTAGAAAATTCTCAATAGTTATTTCTGCCTTTTTTTTTTTTTGGGGGGCCTGCATCCTAATTTTTACATTACATTACACAACACTGCACAACTTTTTATTTCAAAAGTGATGGTGCATCACAAGGACACATTGGGGAAAATATAAAATAAAAGGGTTAGTGGAAGTGATGTGTCGTCATGTGAAAAAGATCATCCTGACACAGCTACATTGACAACCAATAGCTTAAGTATATATCAGGCATTTCCTGTTTCAGACCAATGGAAGATGGCATGTTTGGGAGCCAGTATTTAGAAGTCCATTATTGTGTAGTCATTATTGTTGAATTAACGTTTGTTGACGGTGGTGGCACAAATGACAGACTCCAACATAATTTTTTTAATTAAATTTCTTTGCAATACACTCTTGACACAGGAATCAGTTGAGCGATCAATTTAAATCAGATAAGTCCAGTTGTGCTCTCGGAAATGTATTATATTCTCTATGACCTGGTTTCCACACCATTAAAACTCTTCCTATGCGTTTATATCCGCCAAACGGTCTGTAAGATCTTTATCTAGGTTTGTAAGTGCCCTTGGGCTGTAATTCGTACAGTATTTCAATGGCCAGCACAATCTATGTGGTTATGACAGATTTCTGAAGGAGTCTGAGCGAGTGTTTATATCTCGAGCTTGTGGGCTTGCTGTCCCATGACAGTTGAACCCGCCAGATGGACCTTGACCCTTATTGCGCAGGGCACATGTGCAAAAAGGCACACTTCCATTTTCAATTACACACCAACATCATGACCATAGAGAAGCACACACTTTAATCTATACTCAAAAGGGCTCTGTCCCAGTGCTGTTATTCCCATGGTGCCTTGTGTGGCAATGGTACAGAAAGTGTGCCAACAAGCAATCACACAGTTCACATTACCTTCCCGTGCCGTGGCTCTAGAGTGGTTTTGTTTGAATGAACATGCCGGCCAGCAGTTCTCTTGCAGCCAGCGGTCCCAGGAAATCATCCAGTGGCCCGGTTTGATAGACAAATACAGCAACATGTTTAGTCATTAGCAGTGGAGGACAACAAATATATATATTTCTCACAGAGTCATGGGGTGTTTGCAAGGTTTGTACAGAGTCTGGAGTTTAGTTCAGCGGTCTAGCACTGCTGCGCTGGATGTCTTTTTTTATTTTATTTTTACCCTTGGCTTTTATGTTAATTCACAGTTTGGGATGGTTCACAATGGTTGACTAGTTGTCCAAATTGTCCTACTAGTTGATTAGTAAGGTTTACTAGTTTATTCAGATTTTTGTATTTGTTTTATTTTTATTTTATTTGATCTTTTATGTTCATTTTTTATACATTTTGGTGTGGTGCTTTAATTAGTATGCTGACAGTGTGAAGCTTTATTGTGCCTACAACACCATACAAACAACAACTTGAGAAACTTTCAGCTTTTGCCGCAACATGCTGTTGCGTAGGTATCCGTTGATCAATAAGAATCTCACAGGTGAGTTGTGTTTTGGTCAAATTCAATTTGCTGAATTCAAAGTGACGAGGCTCTTTCCACAACCTTACAACCAAACTTACTCATTCATATCAGTCAAATCCTCTGTTAGAGATTTTCTTTGTCGTTGGCACCCTTAGATGTTCACTCTTAGAAAAGTTGCGTCTTCAAAATAATCCTATTTAAAGCACTACCACTTTAGTCATAAACATTCAGATAGAAGTTTTCAGTCATTGTGCTGTGCTATGCTGAGCCTACAGATTTACCAAACACACACAGACTCACCTCCGCACAGCTTCACAGACTGTGCACCAGCGCTACGGCTTTCCCCAGACCCTCACCACACAAGTCCTTCACATTGGCCAGCCAGCTGATGATGTCACCACCCCTCATATCCAATGAGCAGTATTTCATGGACACATGAGGAGCTTGCCTGCCTTCTGCCCCTTTGAAAGTAAAACAATTAATTTCTTTCTGGTTGATTTTGCGTTTCTGATGGTTTCGAGTTGAATGGGGCACTTGGCTTGCAGTAGATCCGGGTGTCTCCTGATTGGGCGGATTTTTATGGAAATGTTGTGGTAATTCCATCTCTACCAGGTGGCCCTGCAGATCCCGGCAGGTGAGAGCTGAAAGCACGGGCAGTGACTGCATACCACCTGCTCTGCCCTCTCCGTAGCCTCTCCAAACACATCTGATCTTTCAGTCCTGCCTTCTTTATGTTCAATGCTCCTCTTTGAATCATTTGTTCTCTCTTGTTCACTTACCATCTGCCCTGCTCTCAGTTCCGGGAAACTATTGAGACCCAAGAGCTCTTGTGGGCTGTATCAGACTCCTTCAGAACATTTTCACACTTAGCCCTTCTATGAATGGGAATGTTTCACAGCTTTTCCACCATCGGGCCAAATGGTTCTGGGCAACACTTCCAGTAGCATTTCCACTTGAGGTTCGGTATGGTATGATTACAAAAACCTTTTCCAGCCTGTTTCTCAGCATGGTTAGCTAACCGTACTCCGGTCAGAGAACCGTTCTAGTGGAAAACCTGTAGTGTATGACATGGTCAGGATCGATAATTTGCTCAGTGCATTCTAATCCTGATTTCACAGCAACATAGTGAAAAAAAAACCTTAACCATTGCATTGAGCCCAGATCGGTACGAAACGGTGTGGTTCTGCAATGAGAACTATTCGGCCTGATGGTGGAAAAGAGGATTTTGTCTCCAGATAAACATTCATGTCCAACCTGTTTTTATTATTGTGGCTTAGTCCTCAGTTCTTTTTGGCTTTCACGCTTGAAACCCCGTTTTACACTTATAACTAGGAAATGTTTTCCAGGCTTTTGATTAAAAGTTTGCCACTTTTAATGGAAGTGGTTACTGAAGAGTGCACATGGTGGGTGGAAGAGGACGGAACAAGATTGGGCAATGTAGTTTGCCCAGTTCAAACCTGCATCACATTTGTGGTCATCATGGGAAGACATTTGAGCACAAATCATCCCCCTCTAGTATCCCCGAGTTAAGTGCCCTGCTCAATGGCACAATGGCTATATGCCACAAATCACACCGTATTGGATTCAAACCTACAGCCTTCCCTTTGTAACCACCATGCCATAACACATCCCACTGTAAAGGAAGAAACCCAAATTCATTCATTTTCAGTGAGAGTTCTTTATTTGAGATGAATTGAGTGAAGGCAACTGTTGAGGCGAGACTTGAGTTGGGCAGGTGTAAAATCAAGTGAGTTGTCACAGTGCTGCATCTGCCAATGGGACTGCAGACACAATTCACTTCTCGATTCAGTTACAGAATGCTGCAGTTGAGTAGGAACATATACTAGCAACAAATAATAAAGCAACTTGGTACCAAAGGTTGACGACCGTGTGAAATGTTTAATTATGTTTCAGTAGGCTCAGAGGTCAACTTGTGATTGGAGACGGGTGACTGCAGGGGCTTCTACAGTTTCTGAGGGGCCAGTCGTGGACAACGAGTGTGTGTGTGTGTGTGTGTGTGTGTGTGTGTGTGTGTGAATTGTTGGTTATTTACAGGTGTTTCCTTTTAAATAACTTCCAGTCAGAGAAAAACTTTTTTTTTTTTTTTTTTTACAAATTGAATAAAAAGTAAATTAAATATATTAATAATAATAACAAATATTTTTTTACTGATTAGCTTGAGGTGCAAATAGCAAACATCATTCAGTTCTTAGCTAACACTCACCTCAGATCTTCTCTGAAGGGCATTTCATAGTGTAGGGGATGTTAAGATGCAATACAGTGATTTGTTTTGAAATCAAGAAGCAGGTCTTTAACATAATTTTGAAGACAGCGAGCGTGCAGTGAGTAATCACTGTTTTTCTAGTTCTCGAGACAGATAGAGGAGACTCTGATTATGGTGGGGGAGGGAAAACTGTTCCTCTCTCTACCGGTAGGGGTCAGTAGTGCTTTAGAATGATCCATCCAAATGAAGAGTTAATGAGTTCAAACTCTCCCTCCCTCACTTGCGCTCTCTCTCTCTCTCTCTCTCTCTCTCTCTCTCTCTGCCTCATCTTTTTGGATTTTTCAGTGCTGTGGCACATGTTCTGATCTCTAAACTCTCTCAAATCTACTGCATTGCTGAGCTGAGGGTGACCTCACCCCTGCCTGACCTCACTTATGACTCTGCACACGACTGCAGGTCTATCACTCTTTCACGCTTTACTCCATGTCACAGCTCTACAGTTCATTTAAATGTTTATTTTATTATTTTTATTATATCTCTGTCCCTTTTTTTTGTTTGTTTATTTGTGCGACCCTCTAACATATCTTGATGAACATACTCTCATAAAACAAGGAAAAATGAAATCAGTTGTGAAAATATAGTGTAATATATTTTAACACACACCAAAATGATCATGGTGTTTAGAGAATGTCATCCCGTGTTATTATTTGGAGTATCTTCTAGTATGTAACTTAACTATTTAATTAATTCATATTATTTCATTTATTATTGCAATGTCATCTTTTGTGCTGTCACAAAATGTATATATACAGTGTGTGTGTGTGTGTGTAATACATTTAAACTCAGTTTTTCACAATTCCTGTCATTTAATCATAGAAAACATTGCCTGTCTTAGACCAGTTAGGATCACTACTTTATTTTAAGAATGTGAAATGTCAGAATAATAGTAGAGAGAAAGATTTATTTCAGCTTTTAATTCTTTCATCACGTTCCCAGTGGGTGAGAAGTTTACAATCGATACAATCCTGATTTGAGTCTTCCTCAAGCTTCTCACAATAAGTTGCTTTTGACCCATTCCTCCAGACAGAACTTGTGTAACTGAGATTTTGCCACAACTTTGGAGGTATTCTTTGGGTCATTGTTCATTTGTAAGACCCATTTGCCACCAAGCTTTAACTTCCTGGCTGATATCTTGAGATTTTGCTTCAATATATCCACATAATTTTCCTTCCTCATGATGCCATCTATTTTGTGAAGTGCACCAGTCCCCCCTGCAGCAAAGCACCCCCACAACATGATGCTGCCACCCCCCATGCTTCATAGTTGGGATGGTGTTCTTCGGCTTAAAAGCCTCAACCTTTTTCCTCCAAACATAACGATGGTCATTATGGCCAAACAGTTGAATTGTTTCATCAGACCAGAGGATATTTCTTTAAAAAGTAAAGTCTTTGATCCCATATGCACCTGAAAACTGTAGTCTAGCTTTTTTATGGCGGTTTTGGAGAAGTGGCTTCTTCCTTGCTGAGCAGCCTTTCAGGTTGCGTCGTTGTAGGACTCTGTTTAATGTGGATATAGATACTTGTACCTGTTTCCTCCAGCATCTACAATAGATCTTTGCTGTTCTGGGATTGATCTGAAATGTTTAAACCAAACTATGTTCCATCTAGGAGACAATGTTTCTTCTTCCTGAGCGGTATGATGGCTGCATGGTCCCATGGTCTATACTTGTGCACTATTGTTTGTCCAGATGAACGTGGGACCTTCAGGCATTTCGAAATTGCTCCCAAGGATGAACCAGACTTTTGGAGGTCCTTTTTTTTTTTTTCCTTTTCTCCTCAAGTCTTGGCTGATTTCTTTTGATTTTCCCAATGATGTCAAGCAAAGAGGCACTGAGTTTGAAGGTACACCTCCAATTGTCGCAATTAGCCTAAAGCTAATTGCCTAAAGGCTTTACATAATTTTCTGGAATTTTCCAAGCTGCATAAAGGCACAGTTAACTTGGTGTATGTTAGGCATACCTCGTCTTGCCCCTTTGTTTACCATTTTTGTCACTTTTGTAATTCCGTAGTTTTCACTTTTGTCCCTTTTGTAGCTCCACAGTCTCCCTGTTAGCGTTTGTGTTCTCATTCATTGTTTTCACCTGCCCTCGTTAATTTGCCATTGGTTTCTGTTTATCCCCTTGTTATCCTGTTTGAGTTCTGTTTGTTCATTGGCCCCTTTGTCCTTTGTCCATGTATTTAAACCCTGTCTGTTTGTTCAGTCGCTGTCTATCGTTGTATGTTGTTAGCCTGGTATGTTTCCCCTGCCCGAGTTTTCTAGTTTATGTTTGTTTCCCCATTGAGGGTTTTCCTTTGTGTTTTGCCTGTCTACTTATTCACTAAAGATATCTGCGTTTGGATCCGCACCTCCTCGTCTGCCTTCGCTGCCTCATTCATTACAGTGTATGTATAATTCTGATCCACTGGAATTGTGATATAGTTCATTAAAAGTGAAACAATCTGTCTGTAAACAGTTGTTTGAAAAATTGCTTGTGTCGTGCACTAAGTAGATTTAATAAATGACTTGCCAAAACTATGGTTTCGCTAATAGGAAATCTGTGGAGTGGTAAAAAAAAAAAAAAGGTTTTAATGATTTCAACCTAAGTATATGTAAACTTATGACTTTAACTGTGTGTGTGTGTTTGTGTGTGTGTGTGTGTGTGTGTGTATATATATATATATATTCACACACACACACTGTATATAAACCGGTTTTGTGAGAATCACCCTATTGTACTCTGGTACTGCCACAGTTCTTTTATCATGCCAACCCACTGTTTATGTGTCTTGGTTTCAGATTAGGTAACTTTTGCCTCGAGCAGCAGAGAAGGTGTGTTTTTATTTTAAATGCCAAATTGCCGTATTTTGCCTTTTGCTTAGTGGAGATGTGTGTGTGCGATAAAACAGTGTAATTGTTTATGGAGATGAAATGCTAAGCATGTGTGCCACATTTGTCGGTTAGAGGGAATCCCGTTCACTCAGTGCGTCTGTTTACCAAACAAGTGTTTGTTTATATTGGGTTGTTTGTGCATATGTGGCTCTCTCTCTCTCTCTCTCTCTCTCTCTCTCTCTCTCTCTCTCTCTCTCTCTCTCTCTCTCTGTGGGGGCTTTACGAGAAAGCTCTGTTTCATGTGTTGATTGGAAGAGGATGATGTCAGCATATTATCCGATCATAAATGTGCAATCTGAATCTTAAGTGTACCGAGAATGGGGACGGGGTCTACACACACTCCAGCGCTGTCACTGTCTGTTTGAAGAGCATTAGCACTCTGCTCTCTCTGAATGAAGACAGACAGTGTGATCAGCTTTTCTGTGGCTGCAGTGGTCATGCTCCGATATGGAACTGGAATTTAATGGAGCTTATTTTATTTATTTTATAAATATGTAGTGATCACGGTGGAAAGGACACTACATTTGTGCCTCACACTTTTTTGATGATCATTTTTATTCCTATGATGATGTATGATGATCCACACCACTTTTCAAAATGTTTCTACTCTTAGTTCCTCAAAAATGGAAGTTCACCTTCTGACTTTTTAATTCTGTGGAACACGAAAGTATATAATTTGTGAAATGTCCTTGCTCTTTTGCATACAATGATAGTAAATGTTCCCGGGTCAGTCAAACTCCAAGAATCTCTTAAGGCCCCAATATACTTCAAACAAAATTGAAGAACAAATTAGTGTTATGGCATGTCTGGCAAAAGCAAAGTGTTTTTTTTTGTTTTTTCTCTTGGCGGTTCGCTAAAACTCCCTTGAGTGAACTTTCAGGAACATTTTGTACTGTCTGTTAAACATCATCTCACTGTCATTGGTCCCAGATGATGACATTAGATGATGACATGATGACATGAGTGACCGATGATTCCATTACTTTGATGCAAACATATTTTCTGGTTCATTTCATCACTCCAATCCATCGACACAGGTAACTGGTAACATTCAGACACGGGTAACGGCATCAACATGTACACTGTGGGGTGCTGAGTTGCTGAATTGTGCAAACATACCCATATTTTTGTGATCAATAATATGGGTAATAAATGCTTTATAATGCCAAACAAGTCCATAACTAGTCACTTACAAATGTAATTATTAGTCATGAGGTACGGCCTATTATCTGATCTTTATATTAAAGTGTTATCTGAAATTCTACTTCAGTCGTGTTTGATTTATATTATGCAGTGCAGCACTGGCTGGTTGTTCATACGAGTGTGTATAGATACACATGCGTTTCATTGTAAGCAGTAGGGGGAAAATATGAATGAATGACATATGTTGTCACATTTTTTGGTTTAGAATTTGTATATAGATATATATATATATATATATATATATATATATATATATATATATATATATATATATATATATATATACACACACACACACACACACACACACACAGAGGGGTAATCACGGGCATGCCTGCAACGGCGAGAGAGTAGACTATTTTATTTATATTAAATGTCACACCTCCATTCCAATCTATATCTTGATGTAATTCTTCCTCATGATCACGCAGCATGTTTTCATGAGCTGAAGTGAAGGCTAAACAAAAAGTTCAAATGTGATGAGACCGCCATACACCCAACAGACTCGTGCAGCATGTTTAAGCCATTCAAACATCACAAGCTGGCAGCGCTTCTCTTTCGGTTAATCGCTTTGCTTCAGTCAGGCTGCGCGGATGACACCCTACATTACAAATATGATGTTCAAACGCAAGGAATGTTAAGTTGAAGGACCTCAGTAGATGGGTGCAGAGTATATAATTTGTGTTGTTATATTAATATATAATTAAATTAAAGTATTATAGACTAAAAGTACACCTGTAAAATCTATTTTCATTTCTCTTCACGTCATTTTAATGCTCGTAGAATGTACCTAAAATACATTCCCTTCCAGTAGGACTTTGACCCTTCTCACTCAAAGCGCTTGCGCTTGTTAAAGAGTGGCGTGCGGTCATAGCAACCATGTTACGTTCCATTTCCGTTTGTCCTACAAAGGCCATCTTTTTTTGAACGAGGCTTGTTTAAAGGAGGACTCTCCGTATACAACAGCCTTCAATTTTTCACATGGATGTTTTGCAAAAACAAATTTGCTCAAACTGTTATGCTGATAATATATATTTTAATGAAAAATAAACTATTGAAATCGAAAAGAAACATTTTCACATGTGGACTCTAACTTTATAACTAGCCTACAAACAAAAACATGACGGACTTCACTAGTGACGAAATAGGAAAAAATAGAATAGAAAGACTAATGAACTCATACTCATGATGTACATCCCAAGAAACCTCTGAAAAATGGCTGAATTAAACACAAATTCCAGACACTTTCATCACGTCAACTCCTGCGTGCGCTTCCCAATCACAAGTTATAGTCCCTATGCCCTATTCCCTTCAAAGACAATTACCACTCTGAGGGCTTCAGGGGACTGAACGGTGATAACGGTCAGTTAAACTTACTACTACAGTGATTATTATTGGAAATGGTGAAAAACCCCACTACAAGGATTGTGCTCTTTGAAGTGCCCTGCAAAGGAACCATCAGCACAGGTGAGCAGTTTAATGATGCGAGTGCCTTCTCTTTCTAGAACGCATTTGTTTGGACAAAGTTTCTCTAGTGATGTTTGACGTCATGATTTGACTGTGTCTTTCTAGTGGGAAGAGCGAGATTGCGGAATATAAATGCTTATATCTTCTGAAAATTATTTGTCAATCTTTAAAAGTACACTTGGGTATAGATGTAAAGCTAATAGATATGGACTAAAAGTAGCAAAACTTTTTAAAAGTCTTTAAGATTGATTATTGGTTTTCATTGATGCCTCTAAAAATTCTGTAAGCATATCTTTTACAACAATTTTATCTATTCAGATTTTTAATATTTGCTTGGTCAATCTGAAATGATCTCATGATTTGGCAACAAGCTGATGAGGGCAATAAATGCAATATAAGTTGCATTTCTCATTTCCAAATATTCCTTCCTCAAAAATACTAAACGAAAGTGTAAAGAGGAATTGTTAATTTCCTTACTATTCCCATCCCCAAGCATGGACTTCCTGCTTAACTACTGCTAATGTATTACATGGAGGAAAGTCAGTCTTGCACACTCATATGGTCATGTAGAATAGTGTAACTCACTTATTTCAAAACTTGAAGGTGATTGTATGACTCTTTTCCTCTTACTGTTTCTGTCTTCCTCTAAATGTATTTTCATGTCAGGTTTGTAGATACAGATAAAATGTTTTAGACAAGTTTATTCTGTTACACATGCTCACTGCTCAGGTACAGCAGGTAGAGATGTTTTATGAGCGTGAACATCATTATCATATGTTACAATACCCATGATATCTTTTCCCAGCTGTGGTCCATCAGCTTTGAATTTAATGTCAAAACAGACCTTTAGACTGACAGGGAAAATCTGCTTTGACTGACAGCTCTCCGTTTCTCATACAGAAAATTCTGACATAAAACGGTCTGACGCTCGTTGTAGAGCAATTATCAGCCCATTGACGACTGTTGAGGATCTTTGCACATGCTTGAACGATCCACTGGCATTCAGAGAACTTGTAGTTCAGGTTGGGCTCTGGAGTAGATCACACATGTCCAACTAACTTAAGCAATCATGCCATATCAGGGTTTATTTTGTGATAATGATCAGTTCACTGTTTATTATCCTTTAACTCATCCATCAGATGTATTTGAAGATTCTTGGAAACATGCATTTTTGTATTCGTAGGTGGACCGTTTCTCTAGTGCATTATAAATTATCTTCAAGACACTTGCTTTTCACACATCTGGGGTGTTTTTTATTTATACAGTGAGGAAAATAAGTATTTGAACACCCTGCTATTTTGCAAGTTCTCCCACTTAGAAATCATGGAGGGGTCTGAAATTGTCATTGTAGGTGCATGTCCACTGTGAGAGACATAATCTAAAAAAAAAAATCCAGAAATCACAATGTATAAATTTTTAACTATTTATTTGTATGATACAGCTGCAAATAAGTATTTGAACACCTGAGAAAATCAATGTTAATATTTGGTACAGTAGCCTTTGTTTGCAATTACAGAGGTCAAACGTTTCCTGTAGTTTTTCACCAGGTTTGCACACACTGCAGGAGGGATTTTGGCCCACTCCTCCACACAGATCTTCTCTAGATCAGTCAGGTTTCTGGGCTGTCGCTGAGAAACACGGAGTTTGAGCTCCCTCCAAAGATTCTCTACTGGGTTTAGGTCTGGAGACTGGCTAGGCCACGCCAGAACCTTGATATGCTTCTTACAGAGCCACTCCTTGGTTATCCTGGCTGTGTGCTTCGGGTCATTGTCATGTTGGAAGACCCAGCCTCGACCCATCTTCAATGCTCTAACTGAGGGAAGGAGGTTGTTCCCCAAAATCTCGCAATACATGGCCCCGGTCATCCTCTCCTTAATACAGTGCAGTCAGCCCTGTCCCATGTGCAGAAAAACACCCCCAAAGCATGATGCTACCACCCCCTGCTTCACAGTAGGGATGGTGTTCTTGGGATGGTACTCATCATTCTTCTTCCTCCAAACACGGTTAGTGGAATTATGACCAAAAAGTTCTATTTTGGTCTCATCTGACCACATGACTTTCTCCCATGACTCCTCTGGATCATCCAAATGGTCATTGGCAAACTTAAGACGGGCCTTGACATGTGCTGGTTTAAGCAGGGGAACCTTCCGTGCCATGCATGATTTCAAACCATGACGTCTTAGTGTATTACCAACAGTAACCTTGGAAACGGTGGTCCCAGCTCTTTTCAGGTCATTGACCAGCTCCTCCCGTGTAGTTCTGGGCTGATTTCTCACCTTTCTTAGGATCATTGAGACCCCACGAGGTGAGATCTTGCATGGAGCCCCAGTCCGAGGGAGATTGACAGTCATGTTTAGCTTCTTCCATTTTCTAATGATTGCTCCAACAGTGGAACTTTTTTCACCAAGCTGCTTGGCAATTTCCCCGTAGCCCTTTCCAGCCTTGTGGAGGTGTACAATCT
Source organism: Xyrauchen texanus (assembly GCF_025860055.1). Classification (NCBI taxonomy): domain Eukaryota; kingdom Metazoa; phylum Chordata; class Actinopteri; order Cypriniformes; family Catostomidae; genus Xyrauchen; species Xyrauchen texanus. Next base: position 12,316,318 of record NC_068292.1, on the reverse strand, counting down.
TGGCCATGTTAGTAGTTGGATTCTTACTGATTGTATGGGGTGGACAGGTGTCTTTATGCAGCTAACGACCTCAAACAGGTGCATCTAATTTAGGATAATAAATGGAGTGGAGGTGGACATTTTAAAGGCAGACTAACAGGTCTTTGAGGGTCAGAATTCTAGCTGATAGACAGGTGTTCAAATACTTATTTGCAGCTGTATCATACAAATAAATAGTTAAAAAATCATACATTGTGATTTTTGGATTTTGTTTTTTAGATTATGTCTCTCACAGTGGACATGCACCTACGATGACAATTTCAGACTCCTCCATGATTTCAAAGTGGGAGAACTTGCAAAATAGCAGGGTGTTCAAATACTTATTTTCCTCACTGTATATATATCTATATATTAGGGCTGTCAATCAATTAAAATTTGTAATCAAATTAATTACATGGTGTCCTGATTAATTAAATGTGATTAATCGCATATACAAATATTTGCTGAGAAAGCCTCTCATATAACAATAATTCAATATATAAAGATTATACATATTTATATCAATATATAATTATACATAGTTATCTTTAAATGTTAAAACATTTATATATATATATAATAACAAATATTCAGATAATTAAAGTGCACTACATTCTTAATCATTAATAAGACAATACAAAAATTGGTTTTAGAATACAATGTATTGTTTATTACCATATTATTGATCATAAGTCAATCATTGGCATTGAGTTCACAGCAATCCATTTCACAAGTGAATTTGTCAATTTATACCTGCATCAGACATTTTTTTTTATTTTTTTTTTTTTATTAATGCTTACAAAACTTTTACATCTAGAGCCAAGAGGTATATTAAAAAAACAACAACAAAAAGGAAAGTAAATAAATAAACAGTTTAAATAAAAATATCAAATTGTTTACATATTTAATTGCACTTTGGAAATTGTTCTTATGTATTGCTGAACCTCTGAATTAAAACCACCATACTTACATTTATGAATACTAAACTTTGCCAACAAAAGCAGAACATTAATCAAATAATATTCCTTATGAAGAGACATGTCATGTCATAGCTAAAACATGACATGTCTAAAACATTTTCAAAACAAAGTTGAAAGCTGGGAATGATATGATCTCTAACAATCTTGTAGAAATCAGACCAAAAACAAGTCGAGTAGGGACAACTCCAAAATAAATGAAAAAATGTTTCCGCCTGCAGACCACAAAATGTACAGAATATATCGACATCACAATTAAATCTCTCTACAAGAAAATAATTAGTGAGGTAGTACTTCTAAATACAGTTTGAAGGAAATTTCTTTGATTTTATTCGTGATTAAATATTTATAGGGTATTTTCCAAATTTTGCACCATCTCAATCCAGCCACACCCTGCGTCAGACATGCTTGTGTCGCGTCTCGGGTGCATTGCATCATAAACATAAAATGTTTAGGTCACTGTGTCAGGTTAAATATAGTTTAATACTTAATCTTTATACTTAATCGTAACGCATGTTTGGGTTGTTCTTCATACTGAAGTGTTTTATTCACTGTATAAACTGCGCGTTGCTCATACAGCTGAAATTTCACTTACTGGAGTAAACAGGTGGTACTACAAGCTTGCATTCCTTAATATGGTCCGGGGGCAGTGTGATTAATTGCGTAAATTTTTTTAACACGTTATGTTTTGCAAAATGTATCGCACGGAATTAATGCTTTGAATTGGCAGCCCTAATATAAATATATATATATATATATAATATATAATTATTTTTTTCAGGGTATTTTTGCCTGAGTCAGAGAAGATAGTTCCTTATCAAACAATTAGCATTCAGGGAAATTTGTTAACTGGTTGGCTTTTTAAGTTGGATCCTTTTTTGTCACTTCATTAAAATGGTGATGGAGCGACCCTTTGCAGAAATGACTCTTTGTTTTGAAGAACGGAAAATAAAATGCACTGTACACACACACATTTCTAATGCAAATGCATGTAATGAGATCCATAGTTAACTCTTTCCAAAAAAAGTTGCCAGCCACCGTCAGGGTTTTTGACGATTTTCGCTAAACTTTAATGGCCCGCAGAATATTTTCTTCCATGAATATATGAAGATGCTATATATCAAAATAAAGATCTGGGCCTCTGCTTTTAGGCAAAAAAAAAAACGATTTTATTTTATCTTCATTTGTTCTTTTTTTATTGCGACTTGAACAGAGGTAGGTTTTGTCAAAAAACAACATTTCAGACAAAAAGCTGATAAAAAGGCATGTTTATGTCTGATATTTTGAGCTTCTCATACTCCACTTCTTCATGTTTGAGACGATCGCAGTCTGTTTCTTTGATCAAAGAGTTGCGTACTCTTTCAAAACATGCGCAGGGGTCTTCCTTACCGTATAACACCTAAAACACGGAAACACGGAAAATTCCGTGTTTGGCGGGGAAGCGTTTTTTCATAAAACACGGAAAATTCCGTGTTTGGCGGGGAAAGAGTTAATGAAACTTTGACAGGGCAGCGGTTCAGAGTGGCCCGACAGCTTTGAATTGAGAGGCTGGCACGCTGAAGAAAAGGAGAGCAGCTTGTGAGATCACTACACACATTTCCTATGTGATACTTCACACAGATTTAGCTGTAAATGTATTTGTTGAGGTGATTTGACTGCATTTTCTGTTCAGCTGAAGCAAAAAGCTGAAACATGTATTTATACATGTGTGATATATGCCAGATTTTTCTGTCTGGTTGTGATTGACTGGATGAGACAAGTTTAGTTTGTGTCCTGAGTTCCTATTGGACAAGCACATGTGTGGTATGTGTTAATGTGTGTGACTTTTTGACCAGTCTCTAATCCAGAACTGGTCTTCCACAGCTTTGTGAGAGACAGAAAGACAGTCATAACGAGTGTGAAAGGAGAACAGGAGGAGAGGTCTAGAGTGTACTGTCTATTACATGTAAAGAGAAAGAATAAAAAAATGCAGAGAGAGAGTGAGATTTTTTTTTTTTTTCTCTTTCATGTGTGCAGTGCAGATGGTGTCTCTCCTCGGAGACCTTGCTTTAATCTTCCTCTGTAGTGTTTATTTCCTCTAGGGGCCTCACAGGAGCTGAGCTGGGCCTCCAGGGGTGAACAGGACAGCTAGTACTGCTTGAAACTCACTCACTGTGCACACACACACACACACACACCACAGATTTTAGTAAGTTTGATATCAACATACCAGGACACAGATGACAAGCACACACACCTGAAGCTCCTTTAACACAGGTTCTCCAATAAAATAACTGAAAACTTTGCTTGCAATGTTGCGTTTATAACTGCATCTAGGAGAAATTGCTTACTGTTTTTTTTTTTTTTATTTGCAGATTATTATTATTATGTATTAGCACACTGGTATAATGAGTGATGTTTGTGGTCATGAAATCAGAGACCCTCCCCTCAAAATCTGAAAACAAGTGGTCACAGGAAACAAATTTAGCATCCAGGTGTAAATGGCGATCTTACGATCTCGCCTTACTACATATAATCGGATCACTGTGATGCATCTATTAGTGAAAGTATTACCAGTTAATCATCCACAGCGCTTAAACAAGAGTTTAAACTTTGCCAGCAACAGAGTTTTCCTAAGCTTTGACCAATGAGAGAACATGCACCAACTTTTTATGCAACTTTTTTCTGTTGCATGAGTGATATGTGAGAATACTTTTTTGCCCAGGGGTTGGAAATAAAAATAAATGCATATGTGTGAAAGAGTTTTAGGTCAGTAAAGATCAAAGCAGTGCTGTGAGTTTGATAGCGGAAAAGTGAAGGTGTGTTACCATATTTTAATTTTCCACATCCTCTCGCACTCTTGCGCTCTCTCTGTCTGCTTAACTGTTTCTTTGGTCATCACCAAATCGAGATCACACACTTTCTCTACCAGTTATATGTTTTAGACCATGCAAGTATGGGTGTTTTTTGTTTCTCATTATCGTAAAAAAAAAAAAAAAACGTTTGATCTACATGCTAATGCTTAAATAAATGATTAGTTTTGTAGGGAAATATAAAATGTGTTTTCTAAGAATTTATTTAAAGAAACTACATTTGTTGATATTTAGGATGTTATAAAATAAAATAAACTCAAATAGCCATCAAGTGTCTGCCACTAACTTAAACACATGTGATATGTATTAGTTGAATTGCTATAGTTACTATTCTCTGTGACTTGTCCTAGTGACACTTATCAGCAAATGATCAATGGAGCCGTGATACTTGCCAGACCAAAAGTGGACTTTGAATCACTTTGTTTATGATCAGCTCTTACTCTTAGCTTTTCTTTGCTGCGCTATCTGCTGGGTTACTTCTTGCTACTGGTTATGTTTGCAAAGAGTGTGATTTTTGAGCAAATGGCTGAAGAGTTTATAGTGCCTATGACCCCCCATACACAAGCACATCACACACACACACACACACACACACACACACACACATCCGGCTGTTCAGATAATATTGTTTCATTCTAAACAAGCGCATTGTTTCACAGTGAATAATTAATCCTGAAATAAGGCTGAATCAGTATAAGATTCAGCAATGAAGAAAAAAAAAATACCAGGAATCTGAACTAATTGTTTGTATTGTTTTGGAATGCTCTTTGGAGACTCATGTTTGATTCACAGAGATATTTGTATTAAGCAGCAAACAATGTCATGTTTACGAGATGCTGGATTGACACGGCAGCGCTCTTGGAGAGCTGTCAAATCTGTCATTTTGCTTAATGTCATGTTTTACTCCGAGTGACATCACCAAATACTTTATAGCGTGAACACAAACACACACGCACATTATACCCCCACAGAGGTGTGTGTGTGATCCCTTAAGCTCCACTACAGCGCTGGTAGAACCAGGGGCTCATCGTTGAGTCTTTGATTTGGCCCAGAAACGTAGGCCCTGCCTGGGGTCGCACTGTGGAATGTCAGAGGACTTTCCTTCAAGCTCTGTGAAAACTTCTGTTAAGGCAAAATTCAGCACAGTCACACATGGGGCTCATGTAAGCGGGCCCTGAAGACCTGATGCCTGCATCAGGTCTTCAGGGCCCCCATGAAGACCTGATGCCTGCATAGCTTTCACTTCTCATATATGCTTGATCTGAAACCTACCCCAAATCTCTGTAAACAATTACTCTTCCTTTTATGTGCCGTGGGTTACTTATGGCATTGAAGTTTGACAGACTTGTTTTCCTCACAAAACAAATGTTTACTGATATCTGCGTTACTCTGGATTCATGGCCAGAGGCGATAAGCAATGACAAAAAATACAGGGCTTCTTTTGCCAGATTTATCATAGTTCAAGACCCTGTTCACTTGGGCATTCATACTGTAGATGGTTGCTTGCTTAACAATTCACCTGTGCAACAAATATCAATTTATCAATGGTTTCTTGTTATCATGTCGCAGATAGAGACAAATCTAGATTGGTATCTTCTTACCTTGGTAGAAAATGCAGTTGGAATTCAATTGGTAGCAAGGCTGGGAGAAAGTAGTTTATCACATTAAGATTTCAATCCGTATTTGTTGGCCGTGTGGATGTCTTTGTACTACTCATAATAGGGATTTCAACTACAATTAAAATGTGATATGTAACTCGTCTACAAACACAAATGCAATGAGATTTGCCATGACGGAGAGGGAGATTTTCAGCAAATAATTTGCATTTGGGTTTGTTTTTCACTTCAAACTACCATATGATTTCAGAAGACTTGAAGCTTTATGCACAAGTAATATGGACTACTTTTATATTCTCTTTTTGGCCTTTTTTGGAGCTTGACAGCTCCTGGTCACTGTATGTTTTAATTATATGGAAAGGAACAGTGTGATTTGTTCAAAACTTAAATTTTTCATGGAAGGAAGTTAGTCATACAGCATTTTTCAGAGATTTAGCTCCATGTGTTTCTGTTGCAACAGTTTGAGTCTGACCTTTGTACCTCAAACCCATGACCTATATTTAGGTCTCTCCTTTCTGTGGTTTGTCATCCATTACCATGACAGTAATGGGAAACCAAACAGAAATGAAAGGTTGAGAATGAGAGAGAATGTAAAAAGGAGAGGGACAAAAAGACAACACAATCCATTTCTCACACTGATCTGTTCTGTGGTCGGTCAAGTGTGGGAGGGGTGGATCTACAAGAGGTATATGTAGGTGTGTAATTTGCTCTGCAGCTTTTTGTCCCAGGAGTCATTTCACTCTGCCTTCTGGCCACGGCCCTGCCAACAGCCCGGAGCCTTTCACAGAGAGCTGCTACAGACTTGAAGCACAGAACCTTTGATGAAATGGCACCTAAATAGACATACAAGTGGACAAAAAGAATAGAAGTCGAAAATGTTCTTAAAGAGAAGCCCATCTGCTGCAGGAACCTTATTAAGGAACATTTTAATCAGATTCCCCTTTAATGAAAAGGGAAAAATGTCTCAATATTTTAAAGAGAAAGACCAGGTGTACCTGGCTTTGGGTTTGACAAAACCGGACGTTTCACTCCTGGTTGTTGGAGCCCTGTTTCACGAGTGTGTTTACTCAGCCCAGCAGTTGGTAAATGCAACCACACAAAGTGCTGTTCATTCAAAGGATGCCTCGCTGAATATATCTAATGGAAATGCCAAGCAAATCAGTTTTTGGGATTGGAGCGATTAGGTGGAAACAAATCAATGCTTTCAGGCCTCAAGACAGAAATATCACTGTCGACTCCAATTCAGTCTGCATCTTTTCATGTTACAAGGTTTGTAAAAGTGCAAATCCATCTGCTTGGATGATCATAGACAGATTCCACATTCACTGACCTCTATGCAAGAGGGAGACTTGTATGCCGTGTTTTTAGTAGAGTGTGGACCTTCAATGATCAATGGAACTAAACAAATGAGGTTTGTTTATCAGCCATTGTCATGCATGTGCATGACAATAATGATTTGGACAACTGTTTGATGGCTTGCACAAAAGGAAGTGCATTATCTTCACCCCATATTACAGCTAAACATGTTCTGTTTGAAACTACGACAAAAAGTTACACATCCACAGACATCTATCCAGTGGTCTGCACTTCATTAAGTACAATGCTCAAGGGCTTTAAAGCTATTAAAGAGTTGAAGAATGTTGAAGATAAGTCAGGGGTAAAAGTCAGTTCTTTAAAAAAATATGTAAATAAAAAAGACCCTAAACTACACTTTAACATAGAACTGTGGTGCACAACAGTTGTTCTGGCATTTTTCATCTGTGTGGATGTAGGTACAAGTCAGAGGTGACATTCGATGTCCCTAACATTTTATTTGGCCAGCTGAACTTTATCTCAATAATTCATTGTAATTGGACACTTTCTCTGGTAAAATTCTTCAAAAATCCCCAAAGTCGAACCCCATGTAAAATTGGACAATTGGTTTCACCACTGGAAGTCCATCAGGAGAAATTACTTATCACATGGATTCCAATTGAGATTACTATATTTTGTCTGTGAATTTTTGCTGTGCAATAGTTAATGTGACCAAGCCTGCTAATAACTTTACCTCCTGTTTTTGTGACTGTATTAACATCAAGAATATAATTATGCACCATGAAAAAGCCGCCTTCACTGTATGCCGAGATGGGTGGGAGGTTTCATTTATGCACACAGGCTGTGGATGGAAAATATAAAAGGTAGATTACACAAGCTACACAGCTGATATAATGAAACATGTTTGTCAAACAGGGTTTATATATTTATTAAGCAGTGTGATGCTTTTGTGTGTGAGGATCAGACACACTGGCAAGGTGCCGTAGCTGGGCACAACAATAGCGGACTGGTTTCTGGAGTGAAACTGAGAGCAAGGCTGCTGCATACCCTCATCGCCCAGCACTTCCAATTCGTCTTCAGGGGAGTGTTGGCACTGTAAAAGGGAAGAAGAGGAGGGGGAGAAAGCTGTCTGACGTTTCATCATCTCTTCAGCTGCTGTAAATATCACTTCAGGTATCGGGAAAGATGTAGCTGAAATTGATTTGATTGGAAGACCTGTGTTGCTGCACATTCTGTTAATGTGGCCGGAAATATTGAAGGCGGGCTTCTACTTCAGTGTCTAACTGACAGATGCTCCATCATTTTCATAATATCCTTCTTACTCGCTCTGTGTCCTTGTGAATGTTTATGTACTCAGCCTTCTGTGGTGGTTGTCACTAGGCTTGTGTTAAATGCCATATCAGCAGGACTTGGGACAGTCAGCAGGACTTGGGGGCCAATGCCTGCAGCCTCAAATTGGAAGGAAGTGAGAATGATGCATTAAGAGATCTTGAAGGCTTTTGCTTGGTTCCAAATGGCACAGGTTAACTGGGAGCTTCTGTTCCAGTCTGATACACAGTCACACAGGTACAACACACGTTTGGCATAATGGACTTTCTTGGCCTGAGGTGATTTACACCATGGCTGCTGGTTTGAATTCAGTTTAGTATGATGTTAATAATCTATGACATAGGCCATATTGCTCACATCACAGTGTAGATTAAAAAGAAACAATTGAAGCAACTCAGGGTTTAAATGTCTTATAATCTGGGAAGAGTATGGCACCAGCTGCCTACACTGTAAAATGAAACAATTCTTTTTGGCACCATTTTAGTTTTCCTCACGTGCTACATTGGTGGAACCCCCTGAATATTTTCCAGGAACCCTTTAATGGAGACGCAAATATTCTGTTTAATTTCTCAAAGAACTATGAAGATATACTTCATTTGAAGCTTTTATCCTATGATCAGGTTAACGAAGGATCTGTTAAGTTCTTGCAAAAACAAAGAATATGTTTCTCAGAAAGCTGAAATTGTGTTTTCATGATCTGCAAAGGGTTCTGCCAATGTGACTGAGGAACCCTCAATTTTTACTGTGATCACCTCTTGTTTGCTTTGGACCTGGTCTACCTTGACTTCCCATCAGTTCAATTTTAATTTTAAACTGTGAGTTTTCAGTGAATTTTGTAGCTCATCGTTTTGAGTGATTAATGCTGTTTTGAACTCTTCCTTGGGATATTCTTCATGGTCTGTTAAATACAGATAATTTTCCTGAGTGAGCTCAGACCAGTGTGTTTGTGCCATTTTAATGGGGAAATCTATGTCCCCTGTTTCTGTGGCATGAAACAGTCGTTAATATCCAGTTGAGCGGCATGTTCCCTGACACAAGATCAGTCAAAAAGCCCAACATGCTCTCGTCTTGTGTCAAGAATCCCATCTTGCCATTAATCCATTTGCCAACTTTCATTTTAAGGGCTATTCATTCTGTTTAAACACCCCCTTCCCACCATACAATATTTATGACCACGAGGATGGTGGGAGTTGGACGAGAGAAATGAAACAAGAGAACGAGATATCCATGAATATTTGGTATTGACCAGTAAAGAGTGGCCCAGACATTGTTGGTGATTGAAGCTGCGGGAGTCCTGTAAGCCATGCTGCAGGCTTTTTGTGGGTGTCACAAGGGCACCATCGCCACAGGGAGGCCTTGACTTTAGCCAATATTTCTTCAGTGAGGTTTCACAGACCTATCTGCTGTCTTCATGGTCCAACACCTTCCATTTAATCCCATTTGCGAGTACATTGAGAAAACGTCTCAAATTGTTGTGCCTCTAAAGGGGTCACGTGCGTTTTCCTGATCAATAATTTAGCAGAACTACATATTTTTCACGTTTTGAAGTGCTCCCCTGGTGTTTTAATGGCTCTGAGAAGATTCAAATAGTGACAAGGTGAGCAACATTTAGATTTGAGCAGTGTCTTTAGAAATCAGTATTAAAATGGTTACGGTGATATGAACATGACTTGTTGGGGTAGCGTTCATATAAATATAATATAAAATATAGTAGTGTTTTAAGTCTTAACGCTCTCATTATCTTTGAGTTGGGCTAGAAAGTGAGCAAAAGAGTTCTAAATATGTCTCATGACATGTTTTTTGGAACGAGAAGGCAATTATATTACATCGTATTGGCATATGATTCATTTGTGTTGTATAAATAAATATACAGTATATGCAATAATATGGAAAAATATTTTTTTTATTTCCTTAAATTGTTGGGCCCGAGGCTTGTTAGCATGTGATACCTTTGTTGCATTGATTTAATATTGTTTGTTGATTGGTTGGTCTAAATATAAATACAGTTTCCTATACAGGCCTTATGCTACCTTCTACAAATTAATATGATTTGTCAAGACACTATTGTTGAATACTAAATTCCGCAGTTGGCAAGCATACTAACCAAACACAAAGTCAAAGTGCATAATGTGTTTAAACTTCAAAGTATATAAAGTTAATAGTGTGGACTTAGGAACAAATTAACAAAGTGAATATACAAACCCTCTGCTTGGAAACCTTGTGTTAAGGAGACAAACTCCATATGGTGGACAAGCAATGCAGGATAAAAAGAGATATATGCCGAATTAAATTGCTGAAATTAGGTCAGTGCTTTAAAAAACAAGCCTGTGCTATCTCTCGTATGAGATGGCATCTTGGTGTGGACACTTGTGAGTAAGGGAGCAGAGAGCAAGCGGGGGCGAATACAATTTCTTTGACAGCTGAATTTAAACATTAACACATCAATGACTTTTTAATCAGAGCTCATATGCAGTCTCGTCTCATCGTCAAAGAAGCCATGCTTACTGGCAAATGCCTGCCTCTCAGACATGAATAGACTTAGTACTTATGGAAGAACACCCTCTCCCTCCCTGCCTTCAGGCTCTTGCTTGGACTCCTCCATCATTGGTGGTGGGTGCTGCAACTGATTTTCCACAGGAAAGGTGGATAAGCAATTCTTGCCTTGGTCCATCGTTCACCCTTTCAGTTATTTTTAAACTCTTCCTCACTGACCTGCTCAAGGCCTGATCTCATAAATCATGTTAATGAACGATTAGATTAAAGAATTATGGCAAGGCCTAAGGAATCTCAGCCGTTGCTTTAATTGCTGCATCTGTTCCTCAGGAGACACTGATTTTTTTAAAATATATGCAAATAATGCTAGAGTTGTTCCAAATGGCCCCTGAAATGGTTAAAGATCTTTGAATCTATGCTGTCGACCAGGAACTAAGAAAAGAAAAGAAAAAAAAAAGACTTGTGTGTACAAGAAAAGTGCATACAGTGCATCCGGAAAGTATTCACAGTGTAGGTATGGACCTACGCAATATTAGTCTGGCAGTTTTAATGTTGTGGCTGATCGGTGTATGTACAGTGTATATACAGTGTGTATATATATATATATATATATATATATTTAAACCAATTTCTTACGATTTCTCGGAATACCTCTGCAAATTAACTTTTTAATTACAGCAATTAAACTCATTTACAGCTGCAAATTTGAGATTAGTTTAACTCTTTAGAAAATCAATTCCCTGAAGTGAATGCAGCTTGCCCTTTAACGTTGACATGTTTAGATGTTTTTATTTTTTATATAAATATAATGAAAGTGGGTCTGATGTGTGTTTTATAATGCTTGTTGAGTGTGAGGGAGAGAGTTTTTCCTGGTGTAGGGACCACATCCGATCTGAGGCCATCATTCATACTCCAGGGGCATTTATGTATCGGTGAATGGAGATAAAAGCCAGTGGAAAAAAGTGACCGGTAATTCAATTAGCTTGAAACAGACTAATCAGTGGTCTCTAATCAAGGCACACTTTTCATTTGTCATGGTGACTTCAGACAAACGAAACAATTAGCCTCTGGAAGTGTTTGCCAAACATTTGTTAAATAGTTTGAAGCTCAAAGCAATGCCAGTGCCAGTCCTATAGACATTAGTAAAGGTATTTTAAAGCCTACCAGTCCACATATGAATCGTAACAACACCTCAGCCTGTTATGTAAACCTTTCGTTCAGCTTAAGCCTATACCAGTGAATTTTCCTCCTGCCACATTAGGACACAGTTTTCTGTCCCACACCATCATTTTCACTCTCTCAAAATCTAGTAAGCTTAAACAAGGACAGGAATTCATATGATTGACATATCCATGGCCATTGTTAAATTGTTTATCAATATTGTATTATTAAAGTTGACCCACAAATGAAGATTTTATCTTTTAGTCATCATTTACTTTACTGTTATCACTCTCATATAAGGTTCTATTTATTTATTTATTTTAGTTAATAAATCAGGTATCATGAACTTTAACCATTGAACATGAAACCACATTCATTTAGCTTAATTCATGCATCATTATTATTGTATGTTTGTTCACATAAGTTATAATACATTAACTAGTGTTAACATATACAACTTTTAATGTAGAAATGTATAAGTATATGTAAAACAATTATAAAATACAATAATATTAACCTTAAAAAAAAAACCTCTGTCCTCTTAGAACAGGCTGTGGAGTCCTTATCAGAATTTGCATTAATTGTCAGGGAGAAATGGCTCTAGTAATTGGAATAATGGGAGATGCTCTTGAATGAATGGCATGTCCTTAAGCACAACACAGCAGGGCTTCTTCGCTAAGAGCTTTTCTTCTATTACATGTTCCGGATAATCATGCGAATCGCTTCATCCTCACTGTTTATTCATCCTAGCCACAGCTGTTCCTTGAACCCCCCTCTTTCTCTTTCTCCCTTCACTCAGCATCTCTCCACTGTTGCTGTTGACATTTGCCCTGTAACTCTTGCTTTCCCCATCTGTGGGGAGGAAAGTGAGAGAGAGAGAGAGAGAGAGAGAGAGAGAGAGACAGACAGACAGACAGACAGACAGACAGACAGACAGACAGACACTGGGGCCAGAGGGGCCAAGATTCCCACAGGAGGTCAGACATAGCCTGGGCGCCCCATCTAGAAACCTGAATAATTGTGGATGTTTTGCTTCTCCTGGCTCAGTGGTGCCCGAGTTTGATGAACATGTTTAAAAACAATCCCTGGAAGAGCCTGTCTAATTTGTTCTCAGGCATTCGATATTCATTTATCAGATGGTGAAGAGGAGCCGGTGGTGATGAGAGGGCTGCAGTGACCGTGGATTGCACTCTGATTGTAAGCATTGTGTTTAATGGGTCTTATTTGGAGACCTTGGGATCACTGATTTATGCAGTTCATGCTAAAGAACTGTTCTTTTAGCTGGAATTGTTTTATAG